>NC_141688.1:66267013-66939729 GCF_964263255.1 Lissotriton vulgaris | reverse complement strand
TGCCCCTTGAAATAGATGACGTCACACTTGATGATAGGGGTCGATATGCTGCTGTCTCCGGGCGATGGGAGGGGAAGGTGCTCACAATCGTTAGTGTTTACGTTCCCCCCGGGTCTTCAGGCTACCACCTATGCCGACCTGGGACGTACTCTGCTAGGGCTTCCAGATGGTCTCCTACTGGGTGGGGATTTCAACTCAGTGGTCTCTGGCGATTTCGACCGATACCCCCCCAGAGTCTTGCCGGCTTCCCAGCTGTGGCTTTCTGAACTGCTGGAGACCTTTGGTCTGGCGGATGTTTGGAGGCTGCTACACCCATCGCACTTGCAGTATACGTTCCACTCTGGAGCACATGGCAGCCTTTCTAGGATTGACTATTTCTTAATGCTGTCTGCCCACACTCCTTCGGTGCAAGAAATCCGCCATCTCCCTAGGGGCATCTCTGATCACTCACCCTTGTTGCTCAGGGTCTCGGTGGGTTTGTGTAGCGAAGGCAGAGTCACCCCTATCCATCCTTGTCACCTGAGAAATCCTAAGATGCGCTCCGAGCTTATTAAGGCTATTGATTGCTACTTTGATGAAAATGTGGGGTCTGTTTCCTCTTCTGTATCCTTGTGGGAGGCTTTTAAAACTGTTATACGGGGTTCTGCATTGTCACTGATTGCTGCCAATAAGAAGACTAAGCAGGAGGACTTATTGTGCCTAGAAGATGAAATTACTTTGCTTGAAAGTGAATTGGGTGGTAACGATACTCCTGCTGTTTTACACTCCTTGACTTTGAAGCAGGCGGACTATAGAGCCCTGGTGACCGACGCGGCCAAAGTCATGCACCGAAACCAGTTGGGCAGACTCTATGATGTGGGTGATAAGGCGAGTAAGCTTCTTGCGTGGCTAGATAAATCTGAGAGAGCGAGCCGTGTGGTACCGGTTATTGAACTGTTGAATGGTGAATGCGTGTCTGACCCAAGTGGGATTGTGGATTGCTTTGTGGATCACTTCCAGATGGTTTACCGATCGGTGAGCGATAGAGATGAGTGGGACTCCCGTTTGCTCCTGAGTGATATTGCGCTACCCTGTCTCTCGGATGAGGACAGGTCCATTATGGATGCGCCTATAACAGTGGATGAGGTCGCGGGTGCTATACGTTCCCTTCGATCTGGTAAGGCTATGGGGCCCAACGGTTGGCCCATCGAGCTTTACAAGTTGCGTCCTGACAAGATGGCGGCATACTTGCGAAATATGTTCGTGGAGGCCTTTGAAACTGGCCTCCTTCCTCTTGATCAGCGCTTGGCCACTATTGTTGTCATGCACAAGGACGGTAAACCTCGTGACCGTTGTACCTCTTATCGCCCCATTTCTTTGCTTAACGCGGAACCTAAGATACTGGCTAAAGTGCTTGCTACTCGTTTGCTTGCAGTCATCTGCGACCTGATCCAATCCGGTTTTATCCCGCATCGTAACACTGCACTCAATCTTCGGAGGCTTCATGAAGTTCTCGCAAGAGCCGGGACGCTGACCGAACCCGCCATTTTGGCTTCTCTTGATGCCACCATGGCTTTTGACACCATCGAGTGGCCTTATCTCTGGGCGGCTCTCTCGAAGTTTGGTTTCGGCCCAAATTTTATTGCCTGGGTTAAACTCCTTTACGCACAACCTCTGGCACAGGTGGTGGTAAATAGCAGGGTATCTGGTTTGTTTACACTTGGGCGCGGCACCCGACAGGGTTGTCCGCTGTCTCCTTTGCTATTTGCCCTAGCGCTGGATCAGGGGCATCCGGTGGGCCCCGGATCTTGAAGATCGTGTCTCGCTATATGCTGATGACATTCTCCTTTATTTCACCTCACCCCAGAAGTCACTCAATGTGCTTTTAGACGTCCTCACCTCCTTCGGGAAAAATTCGGGCCTCGTCATCAACTGGACCAAATCCTGAGTTTATGTTCTGGCGGGGGAGCTCCCTCCGTTGCCTCGTAGATTTCCGTTCCAAGTGGTTGCAACTGGTTTCAAGTACCTGGGGATTCATGTCTCCTTGGATTCCTCCGTCCGTTATGACCGCAATTTGTATGCTCCTCTCCGGCATCTTAAACTGGACATACAGAGGTGGCGTCGCTTGCCCCTATCCCCGCTGGGGCGTGCGGCTCTTTTCAAGATGATGTCGCTCCCTAGATTCTTGTACGCACTTCAAACTTTCTTCGATCCTATACCCTCCGGGTATTTCCGTGAGGTTGAGAGCCTTCAGAGACAATTGATTTGGGATGGGCGAGCCCGTATCTCCTTACCCAAACTCACTTTGCCGTGGTACGATGGCGGCATCGCCCTCCCAGATATCAGGCGCTAATACTGGGCCTCCCAGTTGAGCGCGGTTAATCATGTAACCTATTCCCCTGGTCTTGCTCCCGCTTTTGCGATGGACAAGCTCCTCCTGCCGGGCGGGAATTTTAATAGGGCATTGTATTCTAAGGAGCCTTTCTGCGCCCTGACTGGTCCCACGAAAAGTGCTGTACGAGTGTGGAGGGATGCAAGTGCTGCTACGGGATGGGGCGACAGGTTGACATGAATGACGCCGCTGTATGACTCCGATAGATTGGGTAGCTTGTGGAGAACAAAAAGATTCCATAAATGGGACACGATTGGCATAAGCAAGGTGAAGGATCTCTGGTCCAAGGGCACCGTTAAGTCCTTCGAAGCACTTAAAGTGGAATACGAACTTGGTGACAAGGAGCACTTTAGGTACCTTCAGGTGCGGCACGCCTTGATCTCCGTTTTCCCTCCGGGGACGGAGATCCCCCAGTCGTCGCCGCTTGAGGATCGGATTCTAGATGGCCATGTGCCAGACAGTACAATATCCCTGATCTATAAAAAGCTTATTAATAACAGGGCGGATCTCCTTGTGCGACTCAGGGCTTCGTGGACCGCTGACGGCCTGGAACTCGATGACGAGGATTGGCAGATGGCCGTTTCCTCCCCTAAGGAGGTGGCCATTCCAGCTCGCCTTCGTTTTGTACAGCTGAAGATCCTCCACCGAGTATATATGACTGGTACGCGACTGGTGCGGATGGGTTACTCGATTGATGGGCTATGTAAGCGTGGCTGTGGTATGAGTGGTACCTTTTTACATATCATTTGGGAATGTCCTGTGGTGTCTGCCTTTTGGTCTAGAGTGCATGCCATTATGGAAAGGGTCACCAGGGTCTCTCTCCTGCCTGAGGTCCGACGGTGCCTGCTTAATGTCTGGGAGCCCACGGATTGTACTGCGGCTCAGACTTTCTGGTTTACTCTTGGTAACATAGTACAAAGTTCATAGGTCGCACGCTACTCCACCATTCCAGCGTGTGTACCCCAGGAGCATCACGGTAAATGTAGTTTTCTCAAAGCGTGTGCGCTTATCAAAAGTTCCGAAGTGTGATGCACAGTTGCAGGCCAACTCTGGACACCGGTGTTTCTGGATTATTGTCCTTCATCAGCAGAGTGTAGGATGAGTTTCAGGGGTTGCTGTGCAGGCTGCCAAAGTGTTATCAGGTATGGTACCTCTCCGGGCGCGTAGGGCGTTACCTGAGCTAGTCACCTCGAAGGCTCAAGGGAGCCGTAATTAAGTACAAAGTTCATAGGTCGCACGCTACTCCACCATTCCAGCGTGTGTACCCCAGGAGCATCACGGTAAATGTAGTTTTCTCAAAGCGTGTGCGCTTATCAAAAGTTCCGAAGTGTGATGCACAGTTGCAGGCCAACTCTGGACACCGGTGTTTCTGGATTATTGTCCTTCATCAGCAGAGTGTAGGATGAGTTTCAGGGGTTGCTGTGCAGGCTGCCAAAGTGTTATCAGGTATGGTACCTCTCCGGGCGCGTAGGGCGTTACCTGAGCTAGTCACCTCGAAGGCTCAAGGGAGCCGTAATTAAGTACAAAGTTCATAGGTCGCACGCTACTCCACCATTCCAGCGTGTGTACCCCAGGAGCATCACGGTAAATGTAGTTTTCTCAAAGCGTGTGCGCTTATCAAAAGTTCCGAAGTGTGATGCACAGTTGCAGGCCAACTCTGGACACCGGTGTTTCTGGATTATTGTCCTTCATCAGCAGAGTGTAGGATGAGTTTCAGGGGTTGCTGTGCAGGCTGCCAAAGTGTTATCAGGTATGGTACCTCTCCGGGCGCGTAGGGCGTTACCTGAGCTAGTCAGCTCGAAGGCTCAAGGGAGCCGTAATTAACTACAAAGTTCATAGGTCGCACGCTACTCCACCATTCCAGCGTGTGTACCCCAGGAGCATCACGGTAGATGCAGTTTTCTCAAAGCAGGTGCGCTTATCAAAAGTTCCGAAGTGTGATGCACAGTTGCAGGCCAACTCTGGACACCGGTGTTTCTGGATTATTTTCCTTCATCAGCAGAGTGTAGGATGAGTTTCAGGGGTTGCTGTGCAGGCTGCCAAAGTGTTATTAGGTATGGTACCTCTCCGGGCGCGTAGGGCGTTACCTGAGCTCGTCAGCTCGAAGGCTCAAGGGAGCCGTAATTACGTACAAAGTTCATAGGACGCACGCTACTCCACCATTCCAGCGTGTGTACCCCAGGAGCATCACGGTAGACTTAGTTTTCTCAAAGCGGGTGCGCTTATCAAAAGTTCCGAAGTGTGATGCACAGTTGCAGGCCAACTCTGGACACCGGTGTTTCTGGATTATTGTCCTTCATCAGCAGAGTGTAGGATGAGTTTCGGGGGTTGCTGTGCAGGCTGCCAAAGTGTTAACAGGTATGGTACCTCTCCGGGCGCGTAGGGCGTTACCTGAGCTCGTCAGCAGATTGTTCTGCGGCTCAGACTTTCTGGGTTACTCTTAGTAACATATTTGCCAAGAGGGATATTGCTCAACCCTGGGGTTCCCATAGGCCACCCATGATAACTGCTTGGAAGGAGAACATGGACTGGTGCATGTTCAGGGAGAAGACGGTCTATGTGGCTCGGGGCCGTCCTAAGAAATGGGGCAGGATTTGGTCCCAGTGGAATGCATATCGTGGGAACATTTGCACTCCCTCATTTGATTACACCATTGATGTTACATTGTCCCCGTAATTGACGTTCCGGACTTTTGTCTGTGGTACATTTTAAATATTGAGCTGCTCACCACTCCCCCGTCCCTATCCATATGTCTCACTATTCTATGGACATTGGTTCCCTTGCCCTCTCTGCTAGAGTCCCTGGAATCGTTCTTTGCCATGTGTTTGTGTGGTTTGTTTGTCAGTTGTTCCTTCACCAAAATTTTAAAATGAAACCTATTTCATCCTTTTCCTTTCCTGTACTGTGCGCCTGATACACTGAGAAGATGCTGATCTGTGTGCAAAATGTAAGCCTCAAGATACAAGTTATGATGCTAACTGTCATAGCGGCCGGCCTGCTGGGTTGTAGGCAGACGCTGTGTACTGCGCATACCGGAAATAAAGATTTTTTTTTTTTTAAACAAAAAAAAAACTATATGGACTGGGACAGCATCGTCCAATTTGCCAGAGTGCACCAAGAGAAGCTGATCTACAACTGCCACACCATCATGCTGTTCCCCAACTATACTCGCCTGGTCCAGCAGCAGCGTCAATCCTTTGCGGCGGCTTAGCACAAGGTACGGGAGCTTACCCTCCAGTATATGCTTTTGTACCCGGCCAGCATGCGAGTTATATATTCGTGCACGTCTATTGTTTTTCGATTCTCTGAGAGCCATTTTCGCCTGGACAGACGAGACAGTTCACCTTAAGCTACACATCCTGCCTCCGCTGGAGTCTGACTCCTCTCAAGGTACCCAGAGATCGCAGCTGAAAATGCCCACTTCAAGAGGCGGCACAGATCACATTCCAATTGGCGTTCTCCAGCACAAGAAGAAGAGCCCTAACCGCTGGGCAGATGCTGTTGACTGGCTAGTATGCTCTTATGATAGGGTCACATCTCTCAGTCAACAATGGGGGCCTGTCCGGGGTTCAACGCTTGGCTCAGGGGTTTGAAACCAACACCGTTTCACGTTCTGATCAATTCAGTTTGAGGACTATGGGATGTTGGGGTACCATTTGCGATGGCTCTCTAGCGTCACCGGTTGGGGTCCTGGGGCCCCTCTCCCCGCACAGGTTTGGGGAAGTATTGGGATTGGGTGGGAGGGTAGTTCTCAAGTTGCTATTCACAAATGTTTGCATGGTTCACGCACAGGTACGTAGTCACAGGCACTCCTTCACACAGGCCTCACTACTGGCATCCCCCTTGAGAGACAGATGCCACGCAATCAGCTCCTGCTCATATGGATTATTGTCCTTCATCAGCAGAGTGTAGGATGAGTTTCAGGGGTTGCTGTGCAGGCTGCCAAAGTGTTATTAGGTATGGTACCTCTCCGGGCGCGTAGGGCCTTACCTGAGCTCGTCAGCTCGAAGGCGCAAGGGAGCCGTAATTAAGTACAAAGTTCATAGGACGCACGCTACTCCACCATTCCAGCGTGTGTACCCCAGGAGCATCACGGTAGACTTAGTTTTCTCAAAGCGGGTGCGCTTATCAAAAGTTCCGAAGTGTGATGCACAGTTGCAGGCCAACTCTGGACACCGGTGTTTCTGGATTATTGTCCTTCATCAGCAGAGTGTAGGATGAGTTTCGGGGGTTGCTGTGCAGGCTGCCAAAGTGTTATCAGGTATGGTACCTCTCCGGGCGCGTAGGGCGTTACCTGAGCTCGTCAGCAGATTGTTCTGCGGCTCAGACTTTCTGGGTTACTCTTGGTAACATATTTGCCAAGAGGGATATTGCTCAACCCTGGGGTTCCCATAGGCCACCCATGATAACTGCTTGGAAGGAGAACATGGACTGGTGCATGTTCAGGGAGAAGACGGTCTATGTGGCTCGGGCCGTCCTAAGAAATGGGGCAGGATTTGGTCCCAGTGGAAGGCATATCGTGGGAACATTTGCACTCCCTCATTTGATTACACCATTGATGTTACATTGTCCCCGTAATTGACGTTCCGGACGTTTGTCTGTGGTACATTTTAAATATTGAGCTGCTCGCCACTCCCCCGTCCCTATCCATATGTCTCACTATTCTATGGAAATTGGTTCCCTTGCCCTCTCTGCTAGAGTCCCTGGAATCGTTCTTTGCCATGTGTTTGTGTGGTTTGTTTGTCAGTTGTTCCTTCACCAAAATTTTAAAATGAAACTTATTTCATCCTTTTTCTTTCCTGTACTGTGCGCCTGATACACCGAGAAGATGCTGATCTGTGTGCAAAATGTAAGCCTCAAGATACAAGTTATGATGCTAACTGTCATAGCGGCCGGCCTGCTGGGTTGTAGGCAGACGCTGTGTACTGCGCATACCGGAAATAAAGGTTTGTTTTTTTTAAAAACAAAAAAAAACTATATGGACTGGGACAGCATCGTCCAATTTGCCAGAGTGCACCAAGAGAAGCTGATCTACAACTGCCACACCATCATGCTGTTCCCCAACTATACTCGCCTGGTCCAGCAGCAGCGTCAATCCTTTGCGGCGGCTTAGCACAAGCTACGGGAGCTTACCCTCCAGTATATGCTTTTGTACCCGGCCAGCATGCGAGTTATATATTAGTGCACGTCTATTATTTTTCGATTCTCTGAGAGCCATTTTCGCCTGGACAGATGAGACAGTTCACCTTAAGCTACACATCCCGCCTCCGCTGGAGTCTGACTCCTCTCAAGGTACCCAGAGATCGCAGCTGAAAATGCCCACTTCAAGAGGCGGCACAGATCACATTCCAATTGGCGTTCTCCAGCACAAGAAGAAGAGCCCTAACCGCTGGGCAAATGCTGTTGACTGGCTAATATGCTCTTATGATAGGGTCACATCTCTCAGTCAACAATGGGGGCCTGTCCGGGGTTCAACGCTTGGCTCAGGGGTTTGAAACCAACACCGTTTCACGTTCTGATCAATTCAGTTTGAGGACTATGGGATGTTGGGGTACCATTTGCGATGGCTCTCTAGCGTCACCGGTTGGGGTCCTGGGGCCCCTCTCCCCGCACAGGTTTGGGGAAGTATTGGGATTGGGTGGGAGGGTAGTTCTCAAGTTGCTATTCACAAATGTTTGCATGGTTCACGCACAGGTACGTAGTCACAGGCACTCCTTCACACAGGCCTCACTACTGGCATCCCCCTTGAGAGACAGATGCCACGCAATCAGCTCCTGCTCATATGGATTATTGTCCTTCATCAGCAGAGTGTAGGATGAGTTTCAGGGGTTGCTGTGCAGGCTGCCAAAGTGTTATTAGGTATGGTACCTCTCCGGGCGCGTAGGGCCTTACCTGAGCTCGTCAGCTCGAAGGCGCAAGGGAGCCGTAATTAAGTACAAAGTTCATAGGACGCACGCTACTCCACCATTCCAGCGTGTGTACCCCAGGAGCATCACGGTAGACTTAGTTTTCTCAAAGCGTGTGCGCTTATCAAAAGTTCCGAAGTGTGATGCACAGTTGCAGGCCAACTCTGGACACCGGTGTTTCTGGATTATTGTCCTTCATCAGCAGAGTGTAGGATGAGTTTCGGGGGTTGCTGTGCAGGCTGCCAAAGTGTTATTAGGTATGGTACCTCTCCGGGCGCGTAGGGCCTTACCTGAGCTCGTCAGCAGATTGTTCTGCGGCTCAGACTTTCTGGGTTACTCTTGGTAACATATTTGCCAAGAGGGATATTGCTCAACCCTGGGGTTCCCATAGGCCACCCATGATAACTGCTTGGAAGGAGAACATGGACTGGTGCATGTTCAGGGAGAAGACGGTCTATGTGGCTCGGGCCGTCCTAAGAAATGGGGCAGGATTTGGTCCCAGTGGAATGCATATCGTGGGAACATTTGCACTCCCTCATTTGATTACACCATTGATGTTACATTGTCCCCGTAATTGACGTTCCGGACGTTTGTCTGTGGTACATTTTAAATATTGAGCTGCTCGCCACTCCCCCGTCCCTATCCATATGTCTCACTATTCTATGGAAATTGGTTCCCTTGCCCTCTCTGCTAGAGTCCCTGGAATCGTTCTTTGCCATGTGTTTGTGTGGTTTGTTTGTCAGTTGTTCCTTCACCAAAATTTTAAAATGAAACCTATTTCATCCTTTTCCTTTCCTGTACTGTGCGCCTGATACACCGAGAAGATGCTGATCTGTGTGCAAAATGTAAGCCTCAAGATACAAGTTATGATGCTAACTGTCATAGCGGCCGGCCTGCTGGGTTGTAGGCAGACGCTGTGTACTGCGCATACCGGAAATAAAGGTTTTTTTTTTTTAAAAACAAAAAAAAAACTATATGGACTGGGACAGCATCGTCCAATTTGCCAGAGTGCACCAAGAGAAGCTGATCTACAACTGCCACACCATCATGCTGTTCCCCAACTATACTCGCCTGGTCCAGCAGCAGCGTCAATCCTTTGCGGCGGCTTAGCACAAGCTACGGGAGCTTACCCTCCAGTATATGCTTTTGTACCCGGCCAGCATGCGAGTTATATATTAGTGCACGTCTATTATTTTTCGATTCTCTGAGAGCCATTTTCGCCTGGACAGATGAGACAGTTCACCTTAAGCTACACATCCCGCCTCCGCTGGAGTCTGACTCCTCTCAAGGTACCCAGAGATCGCAGCTGAAAATGCCCACTTCAAGAGGCGGCACAGATCACATTCCAATTGGCGTTCTCCAGCACAAGAAGAAGAGCCCTAACCGCTGGGCAGATGCTGTTGACTGGCTAATATGCTCTTATGATAGGGTCACATCTCTCAGTCAACAATGGGGGTCTGTCCGGGGTTCAACGCTTGGCTCACAGGTTTGAAACCAACACCGTTTCACGTTCTGATCAATTCAGTTTGAGGACTATGGGATGTTGGGGTACCATTTGCGATGGCTCTCTAGCGTCACCGGTTGGGGTCCTGGGGCCCCTCTCCCCGCACAGGTTTGGGGAAGTATTGGGATTGGGTGGGAGGGTAGTTCTCAAGTTGCTATTCACAAATGTTTGCATGGTTCACGCACAGGTACGTAGTCACAGGCGCTCCTTCACACAGGCCTCACTACTGGCATCCCCCTTGAGAGACAGATGCCACGCAATCAGCTCCTGCTCATACGGGTGGGATTACCATCATGACATGGACTGGGTGAGGGGTCCCGGACAAGATTCAACGCGGTGCTGTCCTGCGACAAGCCATGCGTTTGGAGATTGATGCACTTCTAATTCAGGAGACCCACATGCTGGGCAATAAGGCCTCTTGTCTTGCTCGATTTGGTTATAAGCAGGTATTTTATTCGGGTATTTTCTGAGGGTCCCGTGGGACTACTATCCTTATCCACCATCCAGTTCTATTCCTAGTGTCCAAAACATGGGCAGATCCCATTAAGCGCTATACTATTGTGACAGGCATATTACATGGTGAAGCTCTGTCCCTAGGCAATTTTATGTCCCCCTCCTCCCCCACGGTACAGACATTAATAGTAAAGGTTATGGGCTTATAGGGGGAACTTCTGGAGGGTATATCTGTGATGGGGAGGAACTGACATGCTATCATGATACTGTTCGACCGGAAGCGAGAGGCAGGGCCCAGATCTGGGCTTCACAAATCTCTCAGCTGTGCATGGTTCACTTTCCAGATTGGACTATTTATTTCTCCCACGCACATTCTTTCACAAGGCTACAGCTGTCTCCATTTTGCGCCGCAGTCTTTCTCTGACCATTCTCTGGTTACCTTAAAATGGCTCATAGGTCCCCATAAACCCCCTTCAGATGGCGCATGTCACCATGGCATTTGCGTTATCCTGCCTATCAGGATGCCATCCGGAAGGGGACCACAAACTACCTTGCCTTAAATGCCACACCAGAAGCCTCATGTACTACCCTATGGGAAGCCCTGAAACCCACAATCCGTGGGGCAGATATTAGTTATAGCACTGGGGAGAAGCACCGCCACCTGGCGCAGGCCATCGAGTTAGAGGATCCTCAGTGTGACCTGGCTAGCCTCCAGGTCACACTGGCGAGGGTGGGGAGCCCGGGCTGGATATGGCCTTCTACTAACCCAACAACAACTTCATCAGCTGTTAACTGATGAATCCCAGGAGATTTGTTTAGCGCCCAGTCTGGAATTTATCAATGGGGAGACAAATTGAGTAAGATGCTTCACCGTCTATGCCGAGAAATGCATGCACCTTCCCCGGTGCCGGTGCTAAGATGCGCAGAAGGCGTTCTGTGTACCTCCCCGGGCTCAGTCGGCTTTCACAACTTATTTTTTTTTGTAAATCTCTTTATTGTTTTCTAACACAAACAGAAGACATGAGGCGGGGCCAGCATCTCTAAACAGGGCCCAATAGGCAAAGGTAATGGAGACATTGACCGGTACGGCCACCAGAATAAAGCAATTATCCAGAATCAACCCAGTGCACAGAATCCCCCCATTGCAGTCAGCTTTCACAACTTATTATATGTCCCTTTATGCCAGAAGGTAGAACATCTCATAGGACAGATAGAATTCCAGAGGGATATTCCGCTAAGGGCTCTACCGGCACATGTCCTGGACCAACTAGACGCCCCAATCACCCTGGAGGAGCTCGGTATGGCCCTAACTGGCATAAACCCTGGTCGTGCTCCAGGTCCCAATGGATTCCCGAAGGACTTGCTATGCTCATATATGTCACTTCTGGGTCCATACCTCCTAAATGTACTGCAAGAAGCCTTGGAACAGCAGATTCTCCTTCCGGACTCTCGCATACGGAGATTGTAGTCTTCCACAAACAAGGGTATTCTCCGGAGGAGCCATCCTCATACCGCCCCATTTCTTCGTTGAATTTCGAGGCAAAACTACTGGGTAAGGTCCTCGCTGACCACCTCCATACGCATATCCCCAAATTGATCTACCCTGACCAGGCAGGCTTCATCCCTGGCAGGTCTACCAGGCACAACATTATGTGGGTCCATAACGCCATTGCCAAAGCCCCTGATCTTGGACATCCTACAGCCCTATTGCTGGCCGATATTTATAAAGCATTTGATTCTCTGAGCTGGGACTTCCTTTTCCAGCTTCTCCGAGCTCTCAACTTCGGCCATCTGTTTCTTGCCTATGTTCAGCTCCTATATACTGATATCTCGGCCTCCGTATGGGTAGCGAGCGCACAGTCCAGACGGTTTGCAACTGGTAGTGGCACTAGACCGGCTTGTCCCCTTTCCCTACTGTTATTTGCCCTAGCCATTGATCCCCTGGCTACATGGGTGAGGCGTGACCCCCTGGTACGGGGATTTGATTGGTCAGCCGAGACATCGGACAGGATTGCATTATATGCTGAAAACCTGCTGTTTTTCCTCACGGATCTGGGATTCTCTGGCCCCAGGATCCTACATATAGCCCAAGAATCCTACAAATTCTACAAGTGTTCGGTGAAACGTCTGGTCTCTCTCAGTACCAATACATCAAAGTTGATGCGGTTCCCGGTTTGTGGGGATCAGGGGCAGGGTACCTGGTCTGCACAACTATCCCACCCCACAGAGGGTTTCAATATCTCTGCGTTTTATATCTCTAAATCCAGTTATATCATGGTACCATAATATTCACCTACTGCTGCCCTGTATTCGAGAGAAGGGGTTGGTCCCCCACCTCTTTCTTTATATGGTAGATCATCCATTTTCAAAATGGTGTCATTACAGCGTATAATATTCCAAATTCAGAATTACCCCAATGAAATCGCCCTGTCGTGGTTCCAACAGGTCAATGCACTCCTTAACCATTTTCTTTGTGGCGGTGGGGTTTGTCAGGATCGCCCTGCACACAATCGACATACTGCGGCAGCATCACGGCTACAGACATTTAAGCGTTCTACGCCGCCTCCCATCTCCTATACATAAATGAATGTTGGTACAGTTCACATGAGTACCGGGCTTGGAATAGAGGAGCTACCTAACGCAGACAACTCCATTGTGGCAGGGAACGTACCTTCGGCCAGTGGCTTCACTGCCGGGTTTCCGTACATGGGACCTGATTGATATTTCGCCGCTAGGGGACGTTATGCAGGGCACAGTCCTGAAATCCTTCTCACAGCTCCACTCGGAGTTTCATCTCCACTGCAACCAATTTTACAGGTACCTACATCTTTGACATGCACTATCCCCAATGATCTAGGCCTTAAAGGGCTACCGGAGTTTCACCCCATAGAGGGCTGACTTTTAATGGGAGACCTGGGGGCACATAAAATGTATCAGATCTACAAAACCTTAGTCACACACAACAACACGACCTTAAACGTGACCCGTTTGGCGTGGGAAGAAGATATCCCAGGCCTCACTGACGATGACTGGACGGAGGTCAACAATAGCAACATGTTACCGCCTGATCCAATTCAAATATATCCATTCTGGCATACGGGGGTTATCCTGTCCTGGCGCGAGGACGAGGAGGGGACCTTTTTCCACACGGTGTGTAAGTGCAAGGCCCTCCAGCCATATTGGCGTAAGATAGCCTCATGTCTGGGAAGGGTCTTATCTTGGCATCCCGCCCATGAGCCTAAACTATTTTTATTATATAGCACTGATGGAATTGGGGGGAACCACTATAAACAGCACCTTGGGACATTGCCCAACATTGGAAGGGGACCATGCCGCCATGTCTCGGGTGTGGAAGCGTAGCGTGGACAGGTTTATGGGATTGGAAATGGCAGTATTCAAGGCGAGGGGCTGCCCACAGAAACACAAAAAGATATGGGCCCGCTGGGCAACATGCAAGGGCTACAACCTACCTTCTGTACACCTGATGGATTCATCATAGAGGGGCAGCATACACTCCAGCTTTTGACTCCCTCTTCTGTACTATTGTTCGGCCGCACACCAGTCTTAATTCAATTTCCATGAGGATAGGGAGCGTAATGTACTATCTGTGCTATAGTTTGGTTTTGCTTTTATTTTTTTGCTTTCAGGGCCTATTTTTGCTTGACATATACCTTATCAGTGCCTGGCTGTAACCGAAGTATAACTGTGTCTGTTCGCGGCCTGGCCGCTTGTGCAACTAAAATCAATAAATGTGTTTTCAAAAAACAGAATGGTTTGACTGGCATGATCATGTTGCGCTATAGTGAAAGTTTTGTTATGATCCATTGCCAATTTAAACTGTTCAGCAAACACATGATGGCTAATATGAAAATACCTATTGTTTTAAACTAAAAGTATTGGGTTTGAACCCAAAATAAGTGAAATGATGAAACCCCGGACAAAACACCATTTAGCCCTCTCTGTCTATTTGCTGCCAGTGTGTGCTATGCAAGAAATTCCATACATTTATACAGAGGCACTGCAAAGCTGTACTCAGATGCTCTGCTCTTCTTAGACACTTCACTGGCACTGCTCATGCCCAACTGACCCCTCCATAGTCTTTGTGACCCTGCAACTCCCCCACCCCACCCCCACATCTTTCAGCCTAAGATCGTGTACTGGTACTTAAAAAAATGCAAATAAACTGTAATCACAGGTAACTCAAACAATGGATACCACCTTAAGATAATCCCACTGGCTACATAGACATAAATGCATAAGTGGCACAAACTACCCAAATGCTAAATGTAAGATGCCAGTGAATACAAATATGAGTCAATTCGAACTTCAAGTTGCCTGCAATTATTGACAAAAATAAACTATTTTGAAGATTGGTGGAACGTATTTGGCCAGATTCGAGAACATTTGCTTATGCCTACTGGCAAGGACATGACAGTGGCTCAAAGATACTATCGACCTGTAGAGGCTGATCAGCTTGGGACAGACTTGAGTATGCAAATACTGGGGGCTATATGTATTAACCATTTTCTTCCTTGCAAAGCCTGCACTGTGTAAAGCGTCATGCTCCCCGTCGGCAAACAAGCACTGTGATATTCGAAGTCACGATATGAGAATTGCAGGAGAAACAGAAGACTAATGCTAAAGGAAATTACTTTGGGGGGTGCGCTTGATTTCACTTCATTCTATGCACGGTAATTGACAGTTTATGGTAAAAGTACAAGGAGGGTCAGAAGGAGCCTTGAAAGCAATAGGAGTATACAAGGATGGCACACGGATAATAGTACTGATGGTTTGCTTCAATCACTTTATCTATATTGGATTTTTTTGGGAATTCTAATACAGCACCAAAATGCATTGGGTTATTGTATACAATAACACTGATGACGGTAAATAATGAAGAGATTACATATGACCCTTTAGTAGATTAGATATTGCACACTTGTATTTTGAAAATATTGACAATACCATAGACCAATAAGCATCTTGAGGTGGGCACCATGGCTCATGAGAAAGTGCTCTTGTGCCATAACACAAAAAATATTATTTCATTCCTCAAATCATGCTTAATCCTTAATCTGGAGGTGAGATGTCAATTTACTTATGGCATTTAGTTACACATCTATAATGTCCTTGTTTGCTAAAAGCAAAAACAACAGTTGATGGACAGAATGCTGAACAATGTCATACATTCACCCCAGTACAGAGATCTGGGCCTAAATCCATCGTTTTGCTCACCATGCCATTCCAGTTTGAACCCAGCCTTATGCAAATCAGTCTTGACCCTGTGCCCCATGGGAACAGTCCAGCTCTAACTGCCAAGCCAGGTCCTCCCTGGACTGGAAACAAGCATCCTAGGACAGGTTTCGGGCTTTCAGCCCTCATCAGCCAGGATAGCTTGATTCCAGTGGCATGGAGAGCACGGGACTCACGTCTGAGCATACTCATCACCACCATTTTTTTAATCTGCAGGTCTAGACCGTGTTTCAATATCATAATAAATGGGATCATCTGGATCTTCTCTTGACTCCATTGGGCTGTTGGTTATTCAAACCGTGGAATGTGTAATGCATGAACTGACTGTTCTTCCTATGTTCTTTCGTCCTTACCCACTGCTACCCCATATTTCTATCAGCATGGTCTTCATCATGCATATTCTCTTTTGTTGCCTCAATAATCTCCTCTCTTCTTCCTCTATATTACTTCTTGTACTAATTACATATGTTGCTGATGGTTCACATAGCTCAGCCACTGTGAATTCTTTTAATATTTCACATTTTGCACAGGAATTTAAACCCACTTGGTAGATCCTATTACCTGGATCACAATTTCTTTGCTGTCCAAGCAAACTTTCAATTACATCCTCCTCACCACTCCGATAAGCCATCTGCTATGGAAGCATTCCTTTGTGTTCCTCAATCTTCCAAAAGCCCAACAACGTAAAACTGAAAAGATAAATTAATATGCCTCTTTGTTTTTGTCTTCCTCTTAAAGTTGATCAACTTTTTGGAATATTTTTACCTATTCATTGGTCCTTCTTGTGATTACATTGTCTCCTTATCTGTCTTTGGATGCATTTGACAATTACCTAGAATAGAGAACTCTTCTGTTTACATTGATCTGCAATTTACAAAAATGATGGGTTCAATTTATTTCAGAAGGTGTGCCATTCTTATATGCCAATCATTGTGACAAAGTAAATTAAGAAATTGTGGCTGAAGCCCAAAGGTGAAAGACAGGTTATTTGACTTAATAACTACGAAAAGGCAATGTTTAGCACAGTAAAAAATCAAGAAAGATATGATTTTGTTTGTAATGTTAATTATCTATATGCTTGAGTTTGTGGTTCTTTTTTATCTCTGATTTGCTACTGACTGAAAATGATGAAATAGCTGTCTTTTATTGTGTGATTGTTTTTTCTTAAAAATTGTGAAAAGGTATGTTAAACGTCAGCCCTCTCATTCCATTTAAGTGCTTAAAGTTATATGGCTGAGCTTCAACGGACCTTTTAATACCTAACTCGCTGATAAATAATCTTGCATTGCATTTTTTAGACCTGTATCACAGCTTATGAGCGTTGGCTTACCTTTAGCTTCATTTCATGATTCATCACTGGGATAAATTGCTGGTAAAATGTTCCAGGGAAATATTCAGACCCAACCTAAAAGCAAAGCCCAAGGGTGATTTAGCCCACATCCATTTATATCCGACGCCCCTAAAAACACTGCAGCAACCAAACAGCAAATCAAACAATACTTAGAAGAGAGAAGTCAAGAGTACCTTCAGGGCAAAAGAATACTTAGGCAATTTCCTCTATTCAAACATGTCTTTATCAGTTATTACCACATACAATCAAACCAACATGTTTATTGGTCAAGCTGTTCAACAAACTGCATTTGTGAATGTATCATAAGTAATAGCTCTGGGCATCTTTGAGAAGAGGAAGGTTAGCATTTAGTTAATATCACTATAAACACATCACTTCAATATAGTGTATTAAGTAGGGGTGTGCAAAATCTAGACATTTGTTCACATAATTTGCAATATTTCACAAAATTGCTGGAAAATTTGTGAAATTACGGTAAAATAAGTTTTAATATTGAAATGCGGTTTACTGGTATCTTGTGTGACTTTTTTTTTACACAAACACACACTTTTCATAAAAAGTATTGTGAGATACAAGCAGTAGAATGGTTTGAGCTGAAAGAGTTACTATGTGAGCCATTTTCGGTGTGAACTAGCCTCTTTGTGGTAGTTTGCAAGACTTGTTTATGTGATCTACCCAATTGCTTAAACATTTGAGACATCATATAAAACCGAAATTTTGTTAGCCTAATCAAAATGCCATCAAGATGATACTGTATAACAAATTTGCTCTGCAGAAATGCATATGGTGGAATTGGAGTCCTAGTGTTAATTATTCTGCAAATTACTAATATCATGGCAGAAAACATTATATTCCATGGGAGAACACATTGTGCAAAGCCAAGAGCTTATAGTGCCTCCATTCACCAAAGAAAAAAAATCTTCTAATCCGACCTATCATTTTGCTTTTTGGTCTTACTCTTATCAATCAGTTAAAATAGATAAGGAAATATCTTAAATAGAAATGAAGTAAAGAAATGACGTCATTCAGCTGAATGAGGTTGAATGTTTATTTAATTCATTGCATTGTTCAGCCAAATGTTCTGTGTTTAATTTTTGGTTATTTTTTCCTACAAAATATCTAAAAAATAGAATTCAAGAAAGAAAACCTATACATGTCAGAAAGTGCCTCATTTATTTTAATTATCTTGCTACTGAGTCAGTCACAATTCATGTAATTAGATTCACTGAATGTCAGTGTTTTTTTTCTATAAGTGATAGACTCCCCAAATTATTCTATTTAGCCTATATTAACATGTCTACAGATGTCCAAACTCAATTGTAGGTGGTTTGGGGAATTAGCATGTTAACAGAACCCAGATTATTGGTGGTTTCAAATCTGCACTATGCGCATGGGAAAGGTCAGAACTGGAAAGGTGATGTCTGCAGGAAATTGAGCCATCTGGTCACCTTCCCATAGGCTCCTCGAGCATGCATTTAAAATGTTGGAGAATATCTTTCTAATGTAATTGAACCTTTTAGAACCACTGTGCCGAATATATTTGATTTACTCATAGCTCCTTTTCATCCAAAATGCGTATCCATCGGGTTTACAGTTTGTCTTTTTACTTACCACCCATTTCATGCCTGTGAGTGCACTTCATAGGCGTAAATAAATGCACCCTCAAAATTCACCTATTACTTACAATAAATAGAGTTTAGTATAACAAAAGAGTGCCTGGTTGTTGCTTTCTAAGACAAAGGTAGCCCATTCCTCTATGGCTAAAAGACTATAATTGAAAACGTTTGATTATTCATAAGGAAAAATAAAATAAAGAACTGATGGGTGGCATGCTTAAATATTTGTCAGCCACTCCTAATTACTTGGGGCCACATTGCAGTCCATTTTTTGCCCACTTTTCCTGATATGAACCATTTGGAAATCAGTGTTGGTCCTGCTTCAATTCAAACAGTCCAGGCTGAACTGCTATTTTTTTTAAGGCATCAGGAAGTTTATCTCAAATCACTGCCCGCGTTCCTTTAACCCGTTCCGTGCTTATGACTGAACCGCGACGTCATGAGCCACGGGCGGCATGTGCTCATGACGGCATGGTTCCATCATGTGGCTGCCGCTCCGCCCACGCGGCATTAATTCCCCTCCTGTACAGGCAAATTAATGAACGGGTGGGGCTGTGAAGGAACCACGCTGCCATGAGCACTGGCCGCCTGTGACTCATGATGGTGTGGTTCTGTCACGAGCACAGCAGCGCCTCGCTCAACCCCTCCCCCCAACGCGCCGCCCGCGAAGGGGTTAAGGCTCCTGCACCCAGGTTCTTGTGTTCCCTGACTGGCTGCCGAAAGATTGAATGTTGTCAAGAGTGTTATGACGTACCTAGCTATTATAACACAGGAACCTGGGTAAGAGATCGAGAGGTAATAGCATTTACTACCTTTCAAATGGTGCAAACAACTCTTAGCAGCCTCTTTCTTTGAAAAGTGTGTAATAAAATAGTGGTTATGGGTTTAAATGAGATTGGTCCTTCTCAGTTTGTGATTTATGAGCTAACAATCCATATGACTTGGCAGATGCTATCTTTGATGCCCATCTATTTCTGGGTCTATGAGCTGCACCGCCTCAAGGTTGCATGGTGCTCAGTGCGCAAGCAGATACCATATACTATATAACATATGATCTATTATGCTTTATCATTTTGTTGCTTTTTCCTTCGACTTGAGATTTTCTCACTCGGATCAAGATCTCTTTGAGTGCCTAATTTTTAGGGCGCCAAATAAATAATGAGACATTTCATGGGGTTCTCAAGTAACCAAACACTTCAGGTATATGCTTATATTAAAATGCAGATGACATCCGACCTACTCAGTCCATTTCTAGTGTTTCTACGGTGTTGTATGACTGAAAATCCGAATCTAGCAAATAAATTGGATATTGCTTAAATGTTATTACACTCTGTTATATATAGCAATACAAGAAACACGGGGGTCCACTGCACTCCAAATATGCTGTAATTTTACTAGGTACTTCAAAGAAAGAAAGTTCTTTTAGGGTGATCAGGATATTGTCCCTGCTGTCCAGGAGGGGCAAGAGATGAACAAGACAAAAAAGACCTTGTAAGCACAAGGTGGATAACCTGAGCACTCCTGTGTGCTGAAAAAACCAAGTGTCTTATAATTGGAGATGTAATAGAAAGTTTTATTCACTTTATATCATCTTGTAAACAATTCGATTCAAAAGTTCTTCATGTAGCAAAATGACGTATTTCACACAAAGGTGTTCAAAAAATTCCAAAAGTAAATTCAATTCATGAAATTATAATTGTAATCCAAATCCCATGGGTAATCCAAGTCCCCGATGCATTTCGAGCGTTAAGCTCTTCGTCAGGGGGTTAGGGTCATGCTGTGAAATGGAAAGGAAGTTAGGTCAGTCAGGAGCCGAGTGTTTCTGGGGAAATAGAATGTCAAAGTCTAAAATTCTCCCACGTTATATACCAGGAAGTGAAACAACCATCAGGGAAAGTCGGAAACCAACCGTGAGTGGTGATAGAAAAACGGAGTGACACGAAATGCTATAATGGTGGATCAAAACATGCCGTGTGTGGGGTGCTCAGAATGGGAAATGTATGTTACCCGTCCGTGAAACATGAAGGGATGGTGTGGGTGGTCAAGCTGAGTACATGACTGAGAAGAACGTGAATGAATCCAAGATTGGACCCTGTGAAAAACACAACCATGTGTCCTCAGATGGTTCTTCACGCACCCGTCAACCAAGACAAGACACACGTCAACCTCCACGTTCAACCCAATCACAACAAGGAGGTATTCCCACCGGCCAACCCCCGCAAAGTGATGCATCTACCAGTCAACCATCAAATCAAAGCACTGGACCAGTGCCTTTTTTAGGGTTAGGCACAGAACTTTTGAATCGAATTGTTTACAAGATGATATAAAGTGAATAAAACTTTCTATGACATCTCCAATTATAAGACACTTGCTTTTTTCAGCACACAGGAGTGCTCAGGTTATCCACCTTGTGCTTACAAGGTCTTTTTTGTCATATATAGCAATACGCCCCCATCAAATCCGTACCAGCATCTGTAAGTTCAATCAGTAAAAGTAAGTTGTATGTGGAAGGTGGAGCAGGCTGATCCAGACCAAGCCAGACTAATACTCCCCTTTCTAGAACATATTTCATAGAATATTCATGATCACAAGTTTCGACTCCTCAATTCTTTTCCTAGAGCTGTGTAAACTCTGCAACAAGTCAACCGTTTTGGATATCAAGTAAATCAGGAACTCTGCAGAATTTTGAGTTGGTATACCATTCAAATTTAAATCGATTATTTATTAGCAGGGTTATGTATCACAGACAAGATTCAATGTGCAACAGAGCACATTATATAAGAACAGTTTAAAACATAGTGGCAGTTTTGTTTTGTTTACAGTACTACATATTTGGTTTGTTTTGGTAACATAACAACAGTTACCTATCAATCTTTTCTGTTACTGAGAAATCCTAGAGCACTGAGGGTGTCTCAACACATAGGGGCCTATTACGATGTTGGGTTCTCCTCCCGACACTGGCCCGTAAATAGGACCGACCGACCTGCGGTCAGCGGTCCTGACACCCTGATTTGGATGCGACTGAACACTGTTCGGTCGCATTCCGACATTTCCCTATGGGAGCATGTTTTATGACCATAAATCGGCCGTAGTACATGCTCACATAGGGAAATGAGAGGTGGTGTTAATCCCTGCACCCCGTGGCAGGAATCCTTAAAGTGCCTGCCACGGGTTGCATGGATTAACATGGCGAACAAAGCAAACATAAGAAAATGATTGGCGGAGTGCTGAAACTTTCAGTCACTCACCCCCAGTCACAGATCTGAGTTAAGTCCATCATTGTTCTTTAGCTCACTTTGCCACCCCAGTTCAGACACAGCTATATGCAACTGAGTCTTGACCCTGTGCCTCATGGGAACAGTCCAGCCCGAACTGAAAAGCCATGTCTTCCCTGGACCGGAAACAAGCATCCTGGGAGCTGTTTCAGGCTAACAGCCCTCATCAGCCAGGCTAGCTTGAATCCAGTGGCAAAGTGAGCAAGGGATCCACATCTGGGCATACCCTGCCAACTGAGGGCGAAGAAAGCAAACGCAAGGAGATGCTGGATGGAGCTCTGAAACTTTTCAGACACTCACTTCCAGTCACAGATCTGGGTTGAATCCATCATCGTTCTTTAGCTCACTTCACCATGTCTCATAAATGGGAACGACTGTCCGACGGTCAACGGTCCCGACCACCTGATTTGGGTGCGACTGAACACTGTTTGGTCGCATTCCAACATTTTCCTATTCAAGCATGATTTACGACCATAAACCGGCCTTAGTACATGCTCCCATAGGGAAATGGAAGGTGGTGTTAATCCCTGCAACCAGTGGCAGGCATCCTTAAGGTGCCGGCCACAGGGTGCAGGGATTAAGAGTGAGACACCATAGGTGCCCCCTCGGTCCCCAACCCCGGAGGCCGCGCACAGCCCCCAAACATGCTTTCCGACTGGGTTTCCATGCCAGAAAGTTCAGCATGGAAACTCTACCGGAAAGTGTGCTTTGTAATCCCAAGGGCATAAAGGACGCCCTTTGTGATTACAGGCCGGGCTCCAACTGATCGACAAGCTCCTTGAGCCCGTCGGAAGTCAATCTGAATGACCGGCCAGTTTCAATTCCGACCAACTGATTCATAATCAGCCTGTTGGAATGGAAACTGCTGATGGCGTTCTGAAAGCCTCCGACCACCATAGTAATAAGCCCCATGGTCTGCACCAGTATAGGAAGAACTACCAATCAGAACACAGCAAGCTGCAGAATCTAGTGGTTTACTGACGCTATAAGCTGTTTTTAGAGTAACTGCAGGTTATCAACTCTACTTTCTCTAGTGCAGGGGTCTCCAAACCAGTCCTGGAGGGCCGGATCCATGCCAGATTTTTTGGATATCCCCATTGAGATACATGTAGTAATTTTAAAAATCTGGCATGGATCCGGCCCTCCAGGACGGGTTTGGGGACCCCTACTCTAGTGCAACATTCCAGTTATTCCCCAATAGTTCAGTGGATCTGGCTATTCATGTGCGATCCTACTGTGATCGTCAGGAGACGTCACAAGTGATAACCAGATTCACCCAACGCCCACGATTCTGAGGAGTTTATTGGGAGGAGGTCTGGTGGTGTCATTACCCCAGCACCGGTTTGTGATTGGATATATGCATTAGGTACACATCTGTGAAAGAAGGAAAAGGTGATTCAGCACTTTACATATAGCAGTTTCGTGCAAAAACACAGTTACGTTTAGTTTCTTCTTGAATACACAAGACTATCATATACCTAAGGGCAATTTCATTTAGTTACAAAGGAACAATTGTATCTTTAAAAATTAATTTGTTTCAATTTGCTTACCACTAATTATCAGACTTGCAGTCTCTCTAGTACCAGGTAAGAGAATGAAAACATTTTCCTGAACACAAATAATAAGGTCCAGATGAATTCAGGAAGGTGTTTCTTTGGAACCCACTCCCTGAAATAATCGATGGTAATCACCTAATATAGTTGCACCTTGATCTTGCGAACCTACATATCACGGGTGGGGTGGAGAGAGATAATGATGTAGCTGTGAAACATGTGCCTTGTTTAGGAAAAGACTAGAGCCCCCAAGTGGACATCTCAAACCGTCTTCTCTGACCCTAAAACGACCTTGTGTTTAAGGGTGAGAATTTGAATTTATATGCTGGTTTATGTTTGTCGACGGGAGGTTATGATGTTACAAAGTGTATTTTTTGTGTCCTTCAGAAAACTGCATGAAAAGCTTTATAACTTTGCTGAGGTTGCTGAAATGTAGTCTAATTGCCAGAGCTGCCGACTCAAGAACTCGGTTTGACTCTTGGCTTTGACTCAACATCTTGTAAAAAATCGCGTAATCTCCACATACCAATATATGCTTTGGCAGCTGGCAACCCCATGGAGTAGTGGGGCAGGCAAATGGGTGGTGGATTGGTGCAACCACATGCAGTCAATCAATCAATCAATGAGTATTTGTATAGCGCTGTCACCCCTAAGGTTTCTGGGCGCTGTGGATACGACGTCTCAGTCGAGGAGACTGGACAGAAATCAGCAGAAAGAAGAAAATTAAAGGTTAGAAACAGAAAGAGGAAACATGAAGGTCAGAAACGAGCAGAAAGAGGAAAAATAAAGGTCAGAAACAAGCAAAAGGAGGACAAATAACAAGCAGAAAGAGAAAACATATTGGTCAGAAACAAGAAGAACGAGACAAAATAAAGGTCAGAAATAGGCAAAATAATGGGAAGAATGAGCAGTGAGAGTTCTTACCAGCTCATCTGGCTCGCCTCCTCCGGTTCTCTGCTTCAGTCCCTCGGTGCTGGAAGCTTGAAGCAGTTGAATCCACTGCACCAATTCAGACGCTGCTCTCATGCTGCTGATAATGTTCAGCATATACAATATAAACAATGGTTCTGTTGGGCAAACAATTTCTTCAACTTTTCATATGTTATTTCATAAGTTTCTCAAACTGGTGTATCAATTTGCCTTCAATTTACCAAACAAAAAAATGCAAATCCAAAACAACCAATAGGGTATGAGTAGATTATTTTATGAATTCAATGTCATTCATAGTTACCCTGCATTCAATATATACATTTATAAATTTTACAAAAGCGGCGCATCAGGATAAAGTGATAGTGATATAGTAGTGCAGTGATTTATCATGCAGTGAAGAAAATAGAAACAGTGAATTATGTACAAGTGAATGAACAATTGGGGTTTTAAAAGAAGTTGGCCAAAACGGTATCTGATTGGAGATATTCCCTTGTGCCACTACAGTTGGCGATTGCTATGGAATATTCCGTGTTGGTCCTCTTTGTCTGTCGACGTTTCTACCCTAATGACACCTGATTCATGGGTCAGAGCGGGCCTTCATCAGGACTGGCGGGATGGTGGTTGAAGGGGGCTGATGTCGCCTCTGGGGGGCCCGTGTGTGACGCAAGGGGGCACACACCCAGATTCCACCGGTTCAAAAGGCAGAGTACTCTGGTTCCAGTGGGGATCCTAGTTCTTTGGTCGAGAGTTGAATGACGGATGCCTTGCGCTGTCAGTGAGAAGGAAACGGGTCGCTGCAACGCTATTCTGACAAACGCGAAAGAAGACACAGGCATGAGGAGTCTGCGTCACAGAATTACGAACTAGGAACTAGGAACTAGGAACTAGGGGGTTGAACGCTCCTCTGCCCGAAAGGAGGGGTCGCCGCTGGTTAAGGTGTTCTAATGTCCCTTGGGCCGAGTTAATGCTATATAAAAACGAAACAGAAAAGGTTGCATATTTGCATTAAATTTGTGATGTCTGCCATCAATTATATTATCAAATTATATATATTATCACAGGTAAATCCTATAAGGTAAAAGGTCTGCGTTCATTTTCCATCTCGGCTGAGTTTGATTTAATTTCAAATTATCTGTCGATGCAGTGATAAGTCTCTCAAAATACAGGCAAAGGTGGGAAACTTCCCAAAACTTCTCTGAGGAATGAAAAACTGTATCAGACGCCTAGACATGAATATGGGAGTGCCATTATGTTCATCGCGTGTGCTTAACCCATTGAAGGAGGAATATGTTCACTTTATCTCTTGTCCATTTGGCTCCTAAGCTGGCGGAACACACAGAGGGCTATTTCACGGGCATTGCAATCACCAGCAGGCGCGCGAGCCATGGCGCGAGAGCCATCATTTTCTGGCAGCAGCCTATTTTCCCCATGCAGGCGACTGGCAGCTTTGCAAATGTTCAATTGTATTTCAACGCGGGAGCCTCCATCACATATTAATACCCTCTTTACTTGACTCTGGCAATAAAACACTAACGCTAAATAGCATTTTCAGAGTGGCCATTAAACGGAAAAGAAAGTATTATACCCCCCCCCCCAAAAAAAAACTAGCATTGCTCTCAATGCACCTTATTCACAAACGTTTAGAACACCTAAGTGAAACAATTTACGATGTTAAATTCCACTTCTCATTTAACAGAATCAAGACTGGGCGAAAAAGAGTACACTCGTTTTTTTTCGCATTAACATTTTTGCAAAATTCACTATTTTTGTCCTTGCAAAGGTTGCAAAGTGACATAGTTTAACATTGTCAGTAAAACGTTTTCTATGCTGAGTAAAATACGCTTCATCGCATTGCAAAATAATTTCCATTCACATCTGAACTGTTTTTATCATGTTTAGGCAATCTTAAATTCTTTGTTATGATAATATTAACAATCTTCACATTTGTAACAAATCATAAAACGTCACAACCATTGCAAGAGTCTTCATAGAACGCCTCGAAAAAAACTCCCTAGAATTAAAATGTAACTTATCTGGTAAATCCAGCAGCATAAAGGATGTATCATTGTGTTTTGTTTTTGTGATTTAAAATGTAATAAAAAACAATATTTGAGGATTTTAAAAGGGTAGGGGTAGAGCAAGGGCCTGAATGCGTAAATTCTAGAGGTTGACCACCCCATTGTCCGAAAAATATGTAAGAACTAAGAAATTTGATATCCACAGACCCCAGACAAAGGATCAAATGGAGGAGCCGCCAAAGCCTGCAACACCAGAGGAAGATCCCAAAAGGGAAAGAAAAACTTCACAACAAACGAGAGACAAAATCCTCAACATTGGACAAATTCTCCCAAGGGGAACAAAAAGATCCAATAGCGGCCCATTGAGCCGCAAAGTGGAAACAGCCAAACGCTTCTCAAAGCCCTCCCAGAGAGACTCTAGCACTTCCGGTAAAGAGCAATCCAGAGGGGACAAATCCAGAGCCCAACACCAGCACTGAAAATCCCCCCAATGACGACCATATGACTTCAAAGTAGAAGGCTTACTAGACTGTTGAAGAGTCAAAGCTAAATGTCTGTCGCCCCCCCTGCCTCTCAGCTTCCACACCGATAGCCGCAGCTGCAGGAGACCACATTGGAGCCAACCGCAGAGGAGATGGAAAGCTAGGGAGAAACCAGGGACCCTGTACAGCCAA
Organism: Lissotriton vulgaris; assembly: GCF_964263255.1. Taxonomy (NCBI): domain Eukaryota; kingdom Metazoa; phylum Chordata; class Amphibia; order Caudata; family Salamandridae; genus Lissotriton; species Lissotriton vulgaris. Next base: position 66,912,825 of record NC_141688.1, on the reverse strand, counting down.
CAGCTGCAGAGTGGTGAACCATGACTGACAAGGCTAAAACAGAACCACCATCACCAGGGACTCCCAGCTCAGACGAGCCAAAAACCGGGGGATCAGAGCCAGCGGAGTTAAGGCATACAGCAGACGAGACAGCCAATTTCACCAAGGTTGGAACGGCACGCTAACAAAGAAGAAACAGTTTTCTGAGACAGCAGCCTGGTGTTCTAGTTGAGGACCTCCACCTCAAAACACCCAAAAATCCTCCTGGATGTGCATATAAAACAGCCTGCTTTAAGGGCCACATGCTGAAATAATATATGGAGTGGCAAATCTACCAATACATCTTTTAGACCACCTGAAAAAATAGGAGGAACCAGCTGCCTTTAAATGTCCACAAAGTTCACAGCCCTGAGGAAGACCTTCTTTGAAATACACCACAGGCCCACCATGAAGGTCGAAACGTGTCCGCATACTTATGAATGTGGCCACGAGCTATTATTATATGTATAATCTGTGCACTTAAGTTGTGTATTACTAGTGATGACATTTTTGGTTTCATTTGTATAATATTCCACGCTCTGGCCAGCTTTCTAGATAGGGCCAAGCAGTACCGTGCCGGACTGCAAACAAGAGGGTGTGAGGGTGTAAATTGAGACATGCCCCAGTAATTTGACAGTGTAGGACACAAGACATTTAAATACGTTTATTTCTCTGTTCTTGCTTCTCATGTTTCATGATTAATCTTCTTTGTAAGTCCATTGACTGATGTGATGTATTGTTTTTGGTCTTCACATGTTTTGTTTAATTTTTTTGTGGTGAAAAGTGTGTACCTTTTTAAGGTGTGTAAACCATTATATGTATGATGTTTGTCCTGTTAATAAGTGGCCCAAAAAAAATAATGAATTAGGAACCTGGACTCCTTGTTTATTCGTATTTTATTTATTTCAAGATCACTGTTGAGATCATTTTATTGGCGCAATCTATTTTAGTGTACAACATGGAAGAATTTCTTAAGTAAGAACAGGTCAAGTCACTGATGTTTGGAGAAACAATAGGTGGGTTTTTTCAAGGTAGGTAACATTATATTGATTGTTTCTGGGGGTAACTTTTTGATGATACACGAGGAATGGTCAGAGCATCCACCCCCCAAGACGCCTCCTGAAGAACCCGGGAGTAGAACCGGGGCAGCTGGGCATTATGCCGGGAAACAAAGAGGTCGAGATAGGGAAAACCAAACTTCCTGCACACAAGCTGAAATGCCACTGGGTCGGAGACAACTCCTGGGAGGCGGGGAAGTAACAGCTGAGGGTATCCGCCACCCCATTGTCCACACCCTGAATATGAACAGCTGAGAGAGACAATGGATGCCCCTCTGCCCCACAAAACAAGGAATGACTACAGCATTCAGAGATGTGGACCTGGAAACCCCTTGACGATTTAGATATGCCACTGCCACTATGTCGTCGGAATGCACCACCACATTACGCACCAACAACAGGCGACAGAAATCCATCACAGCCAGGACACTGCAGTAAACTCCCACCAATTCGAAGTACGCTGACCTGCCGTAAGGGACCAAAAGCCCTGAAGGAACCATGACTCCAAGGTCGCCCCCCCAGGCAAAAGAGCTGGCATCTGTTGTCAGGACCGACGAAGGAGAGGGCTGTAACTGCAGACCCTGTGAAAGATAATCTGACACTGTCCACCATCGCAGGGCAGGGAGGATGGAAGGAGACACCGGAAACAGAAGGGCCAGATTGTGAGACAACAGATTCCAGTGAGTTAACAGATACAACCACAGAGTCCTGAGATGAAACCGCACCCACGCAACTGTAAACACAGTCGCAGCCATGAGACCCAGAAGCATCAACCAGAGACTTACCGAAAAAGAGCCCCCCTCCAGAAACTCCTGAGCAAGAGACCCCAAGATTAATGCCCAAGGCACAGGCAAGGACACCCTATTCAGATCGGAGCGAAAGCGTGCCCCGATGAAAGTCAGGTCCTGGGATGGCTCAAGCTGACACTTGGGAAGATTCAGAAGAAACCTATGAGCCCTCAACGCAGAACACACCACTTCCCGATCCACCAACAACTGATCCAGAGAGAAAGCAAGGATCAACCAATCGCACAGGTAAGGCTAAACTAGGACACCCTGAAGATGCAAGTCCTTCAACACCAAATTGCGGTGTGCCGCCACTCCTGCTCCACTGGAAAGGGCTTAAGCCCTCACCACATCAAAGGACAATCAGAGAGGAACTCCACCTGCTGTTTGATGTGCTCCAAGAGCCCAGAACAGTCACATGTATCATCCATGAACTGATACAGAGCCTTGATATCGGTGATCAGAGACTGAGCAAGTACCATAAATGCCAGCCCGCTGAGCCAGATGAGACCCAGAGTACACCTTCATAAGAGAAGCATCCACCTTTTCTTCTACAAGATCTTTACTCACCGCATCCTCAGCCAAGAAAGTCCCACCCACAAGACTAGCCACAAAGGAATCCATTGGGATAGAGTCTTAGACATATCCTGAAGTGGGTAAAGTTTAGCCATAAATCTGGGAAGCGGACTTTAGACCGCTCTGGAGAAGGGGAAGAAGAGAGCACAGAGGAGGAGGATGAGGAAGAGGAGCAATCCACAAGCCTGCTCTTCCTGGAATGTTTCCTTATTACAGCGAACCTGATGCCGCCATGCACCCATAAGCAATAGGAACCCTGGGTTAATCTTCCACAGATGCACCAACCAGTCGTGACCCTGCATACAGCACCTCCAGGAAGGGAAAGAAACAGGCCAAACTACGCAGGACAGGAATCCAAGTGCAACCCAGCGCCAAAGAAAATGGTGCTTTTACAGTTTGTTAGAGCATTCAGGGCGTACACACGATCAGAAGGCATGGACACTCAATCAGCCCAACCCACCCAATATCCTAGAAGTATTAATTTTCCAATAAATTCAGAAAGAAGAAACAATCACTATGCGGTACTTACAGCAGTTGGCTCCTAAGTACTGCCACTCATGCTGGAGACTGACAACACAGTGCCTGACTTCTGGTCCCGCCTGTCACCCAGCAGTCAGGGCTCGAGACCTGGAAGCGAAGCCGCTATTGGGAACCACCATGACACGGTGGAAGGTGCAGCTCCTTCTAACATGCCCGCCAACCTGGGAGATGTGGACCAAATTCCCCTGCGAACACTGTCTGCTCCAGTAGGAATAAAATCCCCCAACTCCTCCAACTCCTCCCGAGCCGGGCAGGGAAAGAGATGAGGCAGCACAAAAATTCCACTGCCTGGCAGTGAAAAAGGGTAAGTATACCCAGGAGCTCCCCAGCTCCTGCTTCATCCCATTCTGTCGAAGACCGAAAAAAAGAAGAGGTGGAATGCTGGGATAGGTTCTCTTATGTACTCCCAGGGGAAGGGAGAAGATAGGACCAGCATTCGTTTGTTCTTTTATTTCTGTTGGTGAGAGTATCTCACTTTGTTTATCAATGGGACAAGGACAGCGGGGACCCGAGGGTAATACATTTGTATACTAAGTGAGTGTAGGGGACTTGTTTTTTTTCCATACAGAAAGTATTCCTTGTTGATAAGAAATGACCCTACTTGGGCAAATACTTCCAACTATTTGAAATGTTAGTAAAGTAGAATTTTGCAACTGGTAGAATCTCTGAGGGAGTACATTTGGTGAATTGGAGTCTCCTTGGAGTTATATGGAGATATTCAACTAAGGTAACTTACACCTGTGAGTAATTTAAACATGTAAATTTACTCTTACACTTGTGAGTAACTTTCCTACGTGTGACTATTCACAGAAGTTGAGTGTAAATTTACTCAAAAATGTACACTTACACGCCTTCATCCCCTGAAAAAGGTTTTGGAGCCAAATTCATGACTATAAGTTTCTACTGCCAAACGGAAACAGTAATACATTCAGACCCTCAAATGACTAGCCACTGATAATGCAACTCCCTCTCATTTAAATCAGTGCAAGATTCTGGTCCTGCTGCTATTTACAGATTCACAGTATTTCCTCTCAAGCTAAACAGCACCGCCGTGTCCCCTCTTTTAGAAACCCTAGTTTCCAGGAACGTTGTGAAACAACTTAAACTCCACTTCCAATTTCTTCTGTTCTGGCCAACCAGGCACTATATATATTTTCTCACTGCTATGAAAATGTCATCACTCGCCACTGCTTGATCCACTCGTTTTTCTGTGAAGACACCTGATAAGCAACTGTCCAACTCCACCCACATTATGAAGTGAACGTGGCATCACCCCCCTCTTTCCTTCTATATAATGTTGTATTTTCGTCTTATTCTCCTAAACCTTCCATCACCAGCGAGAAAAAAGACGTCTGGTACGAAGCTGCTCTAAACCTTTACATCGGTTTATTCACAAGTTCTGGTAAAAAACATAAAGGACATGAAATTTCAGCCCAACCAAAGGCATACACGCTACCAACTTGCCCACCTTCTAGAAACCACATCCTCCAGCCATCATCCTCGTACCCACATCACACATTCCATCTGCTCACACTCTAAGAGGGGCGAGTCACTGAGACCTACTGCCCAGTCCAGAGAGATGACGGCATACGTTTTGAAGACGAAACCGCCATGGAAAGGCTAGCAGGGATTGGTTTTGGGGCCCCGTTGTGGGCCCCCCTGGTGTTGGGGTGGGGTGTTGGTGCACTGGGGGGGTACCCATAGTACCCCCTGACTTTTCACTACACTAAGTATCAGGCACCGCGTGGTGCCTGCCATGTAGTGCAGTGAAATGCAGGACATGCATTTTTAGCATTGCGGCGGGTGCTGCAGCCAGCAGCATTCTCCGCAGTGTTAAAGTGCTGGATGCGACCGCCATGTTGGCGGTCACATCCTAATGTGGAGTACGGGACCGCTGCATGATAGGCGGACGGTCACAATCCCCGCTACGATGGTGCGTGGACTCAAGTCCGCCTGCCATCGTAATCGGCCCCATAGTATTTAAAGACGGAATATTTGTTGCTGTAATATTCCCAAACTTACTGCTTCAATGAACAACCTAAAAGTAGGCTCAACCAGGTCTTTTTTCTGCCTCACGAATTCTGTAGGACACATCTATCTCCACTGATCATGTTCTGTCCTTTTTAGGAGAATCATTGCAAATGAAAATCTCTGCTTATCTTTCTGGGCTGACTCTGGGACATTGCACTTGTCAGCACCACATTAGTTTTGTCCAGCACACATTTATCTGATTAACCTGGGCACAGGCCCAGATGTTTAAAGTATAGCACAACATACAACTAAACAAAACTTTCAATGCACTTGAGCACTTCAGATTGCGGTCTAGTTCTGTTATCCATTTTCAAGTGAACGTCTACCCACTTATATTCCCTTGCAATATTTTACCTTATTTGCTTTACACGTTTTGTGACATTTGTTCAATGTTGCCTTGAATCCAAGCCCTTCCTGTTACAATTTAATCTGTTGTAGTATCTCATCTAGCCTTGGACAGCAGAGACCGGGCTGTGGAACAGTAATTTCTAGTTTTTTTATCATTTCATCTGTCTCCTCCCCACCAATTTTCTTTTTCCCATGCAACTCCTACATTATGCATTTCCCACTCTCTATCTGTCACTGTAAATGACTTGCAATGGATTGAAACTGAGATGTCAACTTGCTTATTTAATCTGGAGAAAAAAAATCCTTCACTTTTTCACTCATCATACAGTTTATCTTCATTTGCATACATCTGTGGTGGAATCCAAAGATTTTCATTTTTGTATGGTGTGCAATTTTCAACATCCACGCTTTCGGAGAGCTGCCCGATGGTATATTTTACACACTATTCCACGTGTTTAATGTATGCAGAATGTTCAGAAGATATTAGAAGGTAATGGAACCGTGAATTCATTTTGAGTGGGAAGGAGTAAAAAAAGATTTCATTTTGCGTTAGGATGAAACCTCTCCAGGTGTCTGTCAAGTTGTGTTCATTTACTGTTTATCACCAGGCCTGGCATCTTTTTCATAAAGAAATCTCTGCTACAGAGGTCCAGCAAATGTAATGGTATGCATGTTAAAACCCCTGCCAACAGGCCGTCCCGCATTATAAATACAGCGGCTGTAAGCTGCCTGCCATCCGGCTAGCACTTTGTACATTATTGAGCTGAAAGACGTATTTAAAGTGTCTTTATATTGCAGAAACTTCAGATCACTAATTATGACAAAACCAAGGTAGATGGGCCCAGCCCCAGTTTCATAACAAAAGATTGTGGCTTAAGATGTTGTGGCTTAAGATGTTGTGGTTTACATCGGATATCTGACTGGGCATTGATATTAGGATCTAAGACTCAAGTGGAACAAGGAAGTCTGGAATTGGAGACACCCGCAGAGATAAGGACCTTGTGCTTGAGATGGGATGAGGAGGTGCCTAGAAGGCAGCAGTGTACTGGGAATGACTCTAAAAAGGTTGGATTTAGATTGGATTGGATTGGATTGGAATGGATTTAGGTTGGATGCCTTGCGTAAAACTGGGCATCATCTGTTTAAGTTCTGAAGGAGGGTTTGAGATAATTCCACAGGCCTAGGATATGAGAGAGTTTCCATAATTTAATCCTGTGAGTTTGCTTGCACATAGCATGAAACTTTGGGGGCTCTCAGACTCCTCGGGAGGCGAGTTTATGTGACTAGAACCTGGGAGACCTTTCATATAATCTATCTTGTGTATTATGCATTCAACTTTGAACTTAATTGCTAGCTGTAAAGGAAGGTAATTGAGGGCAGGATAAATGGGCTTATGCTTCTTGAGGTTCCAGTACTTACTAGCCTTCCGATTTTTCATTCTTTTTCATTTCTCGATTTGTTTTTTAAGAATGTCTGCATATGCATCATTGAACAGTCCATTCTTTATAGGATTGGGGCCCTTGCAAGTTCAATGAATGACTGGTGTGCAGGAGATGGCTAATATGATTACGGCCTACTCCGTACCAGTATGTTCTTAGTAGACCCTCCGTTTCACAGCCTTTTTCCACAGATCAATACAGTTTTAAAAGCCCACACAGCACAAACAATGCAGGCCTTGTCCTTCATTCGACCTTGCACCCCCTAGAAGTTTATCATGGCTCTCAGGCTGCTAGGAAGCTTTCCTAGACTTCTCAGAGGCCTTCGGAGGGCTGCGATCATATATCCGTGCCCTGCTAAAGAGAGACGTAGCCGGGCTTCTCGGTGGTCAAGTGGAGGTCTCATCCACTTTTATGCCTCTGACCAGTAGGGTGTCACAGCATCCGCCCTAATCTGCATACACTCTCTATGTGTGATTTTCAGAGACCTTCAGTCAAAAGCTTCCAAATGGGATCAACAGCTCTACCTGGAGCTCTCGGAATGGTGAGACCCAGCTGCAGAAAAGAGCTTGTAAGGTGCAGCTAATTCCAAATTCTTTATGTCTAACATATTGAAAATTAATGTTTGATGGTGACATGGAATTGTTGATTGATATGCATTACCAAGACTATATTAACAGTGTTGGAAAGTGGATTATTAGTAGGGGCAAATGTATATTAGCCACTGGCACTAAGGCCACTAACACAGAATAGAGCTCAGAGTAGGTCTTAGAAAAGTATTCCCATACTCAACTCTTGGTAGCTTGGCTGCGAGCAGGCAGTCTTAACTTCAAAGACAGGTATGTCAAGCATTTAAAAACACCAATTCAGTAAATAATTAATTCACAATGCATAATAAAAATCCAACACCAATTTATAAAAATAGGACATATTGTTATCTTTAAAATGACACCGAAATGACAAAAACCTAATGTAAGAAACTTGAGATATGAATTTTCAAAGATTTGGCATTATCTGAGATATAGAAACCTATAGAGCCTTATCGGGACATCTGGTCGTGATAGACCGGGTCAAAGTCAAAGTTTCAGGCCGACTGCGATGGTGCCCTGCTCAGCTACCCCTCGCGGTAGGTCTTGGTCACAGTTTTTTCCTTCAGACTTGAAAACTTTTCTGGAACTTTTCTTTCTAGGGTCTCTCGAAGCACTCAGCCAGTCCGGAAATGGTGAGGGTTCCCCGGATTGCCTCCCAATCAAACTAATGGAAGTCCCACCTCCCAAGCATTCCAGCGGGACAAACCAAGGATCCAGCCCGACACGCGTTTGAAGGCCAGCTACTCGGCTTTCGCGGTTGCTCCAGGTCACCTTTTCTTCATTCGAACTTAGAAACTTTTACAGAGCTTTTTCTCGCGGGGTCTCTCGTTGCTCTTCACCATGCTGTAATCATGAGTGTTTGCCAGCCTCTGGTTTTTACTTTTCAGCTTTTCAGCAGGACAAACCTGGACGGCAGGCCGGCTCGCGGTTGAAGGCAGGCTGCTTGGCTGGCCAGGTTGAGTCGGTCCCCATATGGAGCTTTTTTCCAAAGTTCTCCAAACTTATGGAACTTCTACCTGAAGTTCCCCAAGTTTCTAACTCACTCCAAGGGTCTGGAAGTTCCAAGATGGTCCTTGAAAGTTGAGGTCTTCAGTTCCCACAATTCACTTGGACAAAACCCTTACAAATCGACTGGTAGTTCTCCAGGTTGAAGGTTCTTGGTGGTGATGTTCCAGGTGAGCTATGTTAACCTGTAGCTTGCTGGAAGTCCACTCTCTAGTCCTTTTACTGCAAGGTAGTCCACATGACTGTAGTTCCAGATGGTGCACAAGGTGCAATCTACAGAGTGCAGGCCTAAGGAAATGCACATCCAACTTCCCAGCATGGCCCTCCTTGCTTTCTTAAGTTTCAAGCAGCAGATCTGAGAGGCTCTACCCCTCTCAGATACTTATTCCAAGTTCTCTGGGTAAAGCAAAATATCACTCTTGTCCAATGGGATGTAGGGTACCGCACCAAGGTCTGACCACTTCCTCCAGAGTGTAACACTATATTGTCTCAGCGTGCACTAATTCTTCCAAATTCATAATGGCTGATTTTCCAGCAGGGTGAGAAGAGCTGGCTAAACACACCCCTTTGATGGCTAATCTCCATAGTCTTTCCCCCTTGCATCTGCTCATTCCGTCCTTAATCCTAGCATCTGTCTGGGTTCAAAAGAGTAGAGTTGTAAATGACACTGGTGTCTTCCCCTTTCTTTGTAGTCCATTGTTTACAACTCCGAGCCCTGCTCTGGCATTCCCGTGCAACAGGACACTGCACTCTCTGCAGAGCTGGTCAACTCCAGGGGCTCTTTAACACCTCTTCAAAGATGCCTGACTAATCCACTTAATTCTGACCAATTAGGACAGACCACTGGAAGGCTGAATCTGGGCTTACAAACAATAACGTCTTCTAACTTCTTGTACGTACATTTGAGGAGAAATTCAACAATATCATATTGTTGAGTTTATTAATAACATTCTGAGAAGTCTTTTAACAGTATTTTAGCCTTCTCCTATCAAGAGTTATTAGTTAAGGACGCCTTCTTGCACGCGCTGCAGCAAGTTGAGTAGGGGGGACCTGAGGAACTAATCAATCATGTGGAGGGCGAGCAGACAGCGTGAACTGCACATACCAATAGGGGATGCACTGCGGTATTCCATGAACGCATACAGGCCACTTCAGTATCTGCACGGGCGTGGACACCAGAGATGGTAGGTGATGGATTCATTAGGAAGTGCGATGTAGGCATGTGCGGGGACAAGGGGGAAAAGATCACATAGGCAGGTCACTGTTACTGTTTTCGTTCTTTGTTATCTCATCTGTTCTAAAGCCCAAGGTGAACGAACTGGAAGGACTTTTGCGAAACGCCACAGCTGTCCCATTCGCATTCCATTGTATCTTGCCGTAGCTCTGCACAATATGTGATGATGATTGGAAGACAGATGTTATCATTGCCTTCTCACAGAAGAGAATGTTTGATACATATGACCTACACGTTACAAACTGTGTACTTGATATAAAACAAATTTCATATTGTACTGATAGCCAATGGTTATGCATGCATTACAACCTAGGCTTTTAATGCAGAAAACATTCTACACGCAATTGTTACCTTTCACAAGAACGTAAAATCAATAAAACAGATTTAAACAAAAAAGAGTTATTCATTAATAGCTTCTTGCCATGTTAACCTATGTGGCAGGGGATTTGCAATGGGAAAATGCCTTGGGCCATTTTTCCAGCACCAGGGTTTATAAAAGCATATTTTTTAAGTACTCTGCCTATATCTACAGGACCCCCCACCCCATGGAACACCTAGAGGAGAATTTAGGAGTTCTGAATATGCAGAAATATTGCAGATCCTCCCTCCGCAGTGCTCTGAGGACCAAAGTCGATTTTGTGCAGCACTTTATCACAATGTGGGGGTGAAATGTGCAATTTCACTTAACCCAGAGCATATAAAACTCATTTTATATAAGTCCTCCTTATAAATACCTGAGCCCCTACCCCTGGGACACCTAGGGGAGACACTGGGGACACCTAATATGCCCAAATATTTAAGTGTATCCTTTTTTAAGTGCCCCAAACACCAAAGTCGAGTTAGGGCAGAATTTACTTTTTAAAAGCAGTCCTGCAACACAGAGCCACTTTTAAACTGACCTCAGGCTTCAGCAGTGCACACCTGCAAGTGCAGAAAGGGCTGCTGGCCTCCAAACCGCCATGCCCTGTTATATACTAGGGACTGAGAGGTAGTTACAATCCCCCTGCCCTATTGTGTAGTAGGGCCTTATAGGGTAGGTCATGCCAATCACAGGGGTCCCCCAACCCATAGTGTTCACTACTGTATGTGGGTGTTTGTTTTCACTGTATTCTAAATGTGTCTCTTTCAGCATTGCAAAGGCGCTGGGCCCGGTTAGGCAGAGCCCAGTGTCAGTCAGAGTCAGTTACCACCAGTACCAGTCAGCAAAATGTTGAGGGAGTTCCCAGGGCAGAGGACGACTTTCCAACAGATAGGCACCTGCAAAAGGAGTGTTCTTTCATCAAGAGAATTACAACTCAGTTCATCTCATGCCATAATGTTACAAGATAGAGAGATACAAGAAATATGTGTTATTGTTTAGACATGTGTCTATAAAACAATAAAACAACGCTTGCGCAATATTAAAAGCCCATACCTCCACTACCACCCCCCAAAAATCCTATATACAGTCTTTAAAACATCCCACCCACACACCCCACACCAACCCCCTAAATGAACAGTGGGACATATTATTGCATATTATCTAATTTGCCGCTTCTAAAAATCTTCCTGCAAATTCTAAATTGGAGTTCAGCCAACATTAACCAATATTAATCTCTAAAACTACTTCTAGCCCTAGCTTGTTTCTAGGAATTTTGCTAATGAATAAGCCAGATCTAAAAACTCCATGTACGTAAGAAGTGCAAGTGCCTCAGTGTGATGACAAATATTCCATTTTTTAAAAAGTTGTAAAGCACATGGTTGGTTACACCAAAATGGTGTGTCCCTCAGTCCCTGCCCTGAGGCCCTGACCCACGGACAGGACAAAGAGATGGACAAGAATCAAAAGACAACGGGGAAGTTAACAAGAGGTGTGAAACAGCCAGGTTTTCAGTTTGCTTCTGAAAAATTTCTCAGAAGGTGCCGCTCTCAGATCATAAGGAATCTGACATCGAATTCTATGAAAGTGCAAACAGTCTAATAAAAGGTGTACATTAAAATTTAGGGACCGTAATCCACAGGTACAGCTGTTATCAGAATCATAAAGTGCATTACATTTCACAAATGTAAAAAAATCCGAGATTCAGCAACCTGAAATTTTAATACCAACATTCGTAACTAGGGATTTGGGAATATGAATATCAAAGGATACATCCTTGGGTTATTCCAGGACTCTAAGATATAGCTCTCTGAAAGTTTCTGAGAAATATAATAAAAATCTGCCACCCCAGATTCTCTCCTACAGGCCTCTTTCAGCTCCCCTTTTGATAGGGGGGATGCCTCCATAGCTTTAAATTTCCCAACCTTCTGTGTCACCGTGATTTTCGCAAATCCATTCCTGATCTGCCCAGCCCACTTGAATTCAGTTCTTGTGAGATGCTTGACACATTTTGATCCTCTGAGGACCAAAGTTAATCCCAGACACAAATGGCTGATGCCCCTGGTGCCAGCTCCGTTTTTGTCCCCTGCTCGCTCTCTTGTCCTTATCTACTTTCCTCTCTATTCTTCAGACTTTTTCCCTCCCTTGATCCTCTGGTTGTTCTGGTTTCCGCTTTGCTTCTGCTTTTTTGTTCTCCACTGCTTTACTTTGCCTCATCATGTATTCTTTTTTGCCATCCTCGAGTATTTCGCAGGTTCTTAACTCTTATTTATTATTGTTTAACACTGTGTTTTGCTTTGTAACTTATGTAACTTGATTCTCGCTGAAAAATGTAGGCCAAGAAATTCCATGCCTGCAGCTTCCCTTCCAGTCCTATCCTGGTCACATTGTGCTTTTGGATCAAGCCTGTGCTAAAATGTCCTGGAGAAAGTGGGTGACTTTGTGATGTTGATGCTAAACATACAGAAAGGAAGTGAACAGGAAGAGGGGAGTGCACCTCTCTGGCAATTATGGATGGGGCAGGGTGGATCCACCACTTCATAATACGATGACTACCTGGCCGGGGGGGTTCAGCGTTTACAGCTCTGCCATTACGTCGCAGTGCTTTTACAAACGCGTTTGTTACAACGACTGCGTTGTTAGTATGCAATACCTTTGCATTGCAAGTCATTCGATTGACTGGCTGTAGGGGGCGCTTTAAACTAAGGAATAGTATAATTTACTATTCCAACACCTTCCCTACTGTTGCACGTGCTGGAGTTGGAATAGTAAATTTACTACTCCTAAGTCCAGCGCGCCCCCTACAGCAAGTCTATTTATTGACTTGCGATGTAAAGGTATCGCGTTCTAACAACGCAGTCGTTGTAACCGCTGCGTTGTAATAGGACGCGATGTAATAGAATGTGTAGTAACATGCTACATTCCCTGGAGGGTACAATGTTTTCTGCATGTGGTTTTTCTCATTAAATCATGACTGTACAATATCATTTGAATTTGCTGCAAGGAAAAAATAATACAAATACTCATCCACTTCTAAAGTTGAGAGGAAAGAAAGTTTGAAACTTAACTTGATAGTAAAGGGTTTCATCCCCATTAAACGTAGATAAAACTGTGACAGGGTGTAAATTTATGTAAAAGTGTAAACTTTGCCAGGTCTAATGTGTCAGTGGAATAAATCATCCACTACTGGATTCTGTATTTCGCCTCATGGTCACTGCTTTAGATCCTAGCAGGCCCATTTAGGCCTTCATCCTTTTAAGGTCGATACATTGAGTGAAGTCAATTAATAGTAAACCTTTGTTACTCAACACCAAGATGCCCCAAGGAGTGAATGTGTGTTTTACACACATGTAATATTACCCGTAAATGGTTAGCTCTGTGCTTTACAAATATTCTATAATAATATTGTGTTATGTAATCTTATCCAAATGAATGCGAACCAGGACAACAACCGCCGCTCCCACACCCTCAAAAAAAATGCAATGAAAGGATGAGACAACATGCCTGCTTCTTTGAGCATTGATTTTTCTCTCAAAGCTTCCGCAAAGTAGTACTTCTGGCACCTGGTTCATTTTGAGCAAGTGCAGACTTCACACACAATTCTGCGATATTAGCCCATCATGTTCCTGTGTTTGCCCGAGTTCAAGCTCGACGCCGCTTCAGCTTTGAAGTGCAAACCAATGCATGATTTCTTTGTGTTTGTTTTAAACTCCTGTTGTTTGAAAGAAATGTCTGTTTCCTCTTTGAGGCCAAGCTAATAATTGTAAATCATATCCCAAGGTCTCCCAGCTTGGTCCTATTTTCAGTTTCATTTACTTTATTTCGACATCTAGTCATAAAAGTTCTCTTTCAGTATGCCAATGGCATTGCAATGACACAATAAAGTGCATATATTAATCGTAAACTTGGTAGGATCATAAAGATGTACAACAGCAATGTTAAAAAATTGGGCCATTGCAATGTTCCGCCTTGGCAGCCAATTAATCAATAAAATAAATGTATTATACATCAACCCAAGGAAGAGCAATAGAAGTGCACGACAACATTTTTAAGTCACCAAATATAAAATAGTCATTCATACAATACATTATTTACAATTAAATATATTTGGTTGTTGTGCTCATTAACTTCCTCTTTCCAATACAATCTAACAATTTTGCATTATAAAAACAAAGATATTAAGTACAGTATAATAATAGTAAAACCTTGCTATCAATACATCTGGTACAAAATACATCATGCTTCTTGTAACTCTTTTTCTGAAATCTGCCCGGCAGGATGGAGTATATCACGTCGAGTAACTTAAACATATAGGATCAAACACATAAAACTGTTTGGGATGGCTGCATTTGCTGCTTTGCGCAGTGCTACCAATTCAAGTCTCCGACCTAGTCACCAGGGATCCATTGGGCAAGAATCCACTTCATTTGGAACAAATTGTCTTTTCTTGTGCTCTCACCAAGCTCCTGAAATCTGTGTCAGCACCAGTGGACTGCAAAATTTTCTCTGCAAACTGCTCATAATTCTTGTGAACATTACGATTACTACCCGTAGGTTACAGAGTGTTCGGCATGTGGGTTTTCGCTTCAAAATCAAGGCTTTATAGTTCCCTGTTAAGGTGTTACAAGCAAAAAAGATTGCGGCTATCCATCCAGTTAGAAAGTCTCAAGGAATACGGTTTTAACGTTAACTTGCGAGAAAATGGTGCATTCATTTTCAGTGCCAGCTAGCACTTGCGAGGAAATATTGTAAGTTTAAGAGGGGAGACTATGCGGAGTGTGAACGGAGAAAAAGCGGGTCACTCTGCGAGTTGTGGGTAGCCCGAGAATCGTGATGTAGGTAACTCTACACTTCTATATTATAAAGCTTATACATCCCTAATGAGCAGGGTGGTTATTCGTTGTTTGCGTAAATCCTTAAAGGCTTGTTCTTTGCCATTTTTGACCCACTACTTCGAAGATCTCTAATACAACCTACGTAATTTATAAACATCACTTGTCGGTTTTTAGGTCTCGCCTAGGCAGCGCTTGTGCTGTCACTTCGAGACATGCTGTATTCGGGTATAGACTTTAAGCTCCGCCCATTTTCTCCCCATCTTTTCAATTGGTTCCTCTTACTGTCCTTTGTAAATGGTGGCTTTTGATTCGTGAATAGGCTAACTAGTTCCTCCTTTGTACCTCCCTCTCTTCTGTTGTTACCTCCCATGAGGACAGCCCTTCCTACATGTGCCCTTAGTCTCTAGGTTTCTTTAACAGTTAGTGAGCACTATTTAGTTAATTAATGCCTTGCTGAAGCAGGCACAACATGCTGTCCAGCTTTTGCAACCCACCCTAGTTTGTAGTTGTTATACCACGCACAACATGTTATCCTGCTTCTGCAACACAGGACACTGCAGAGGAGGTAATTTTGAAAAAATCTGTTTTACTGTAAAAATTACAAAGTAAAGCTTTTTTTTTTACTATTTATTTACTTTATTAGTAGTTGTAAAGTCGTCTGCTTTCCTTTTTTTGCCTTTATATGCTTTATTAGCATTCATGGCCCTCCGCGCATTCGCTTCACACGTTTAAAGCTAAAGCGTGGCCGTACCACAATTGCTAAAAAAAAAGTTAATCAATAGAAAAAAATGCGGGTGGATGCCGCGTTTCTTTTCAATTTATTTACTTTTGTAGCAATTGTGGCACGCCACGCTTTAGTGTAAAACGTGTGAAGCTAAAGCGTGGCATGCCACGAAAGCTAACAAAGCAAATAAACACAAAAAAGGTGGGTGGCCTACGTCACAGCTAGTCCTGCCCTGCAGCTTCTTGCAGTTCAATATTTTAAAAGGCAGGTTGCGTTTATTTCCGGGTGCCTTTCCTTCATTCTTTCAGTATATGGTTTCATGGTAAAATGGGAGATTTTCTGCTGTTATCATGTTTTGCTTTTCAACACAGTGCCTGATGGGCTTCATATTTTTTTCATGGTGGCCGTGCTTTTTTTTCTGCACCACACCTCGTGCCAGTGCAGGATCAGGTTCATCTCTTCACCGATCCCATCTGCCTTGTGCAGCACAGCGGCTCCCCTGCCCCCATTTGTTTTCAAACGTTAATGGCAATATGCTAAATCAAATGTTAGCACTTGGGATATAGGGCCAGTTGTATCAAAGGGTTTTGCCCATTCTGTGTCTATGGGGAAATGTGTTGATACATATGGCCCATAGTGTCTTAACCTCCCCTGTGTCTCGAGGAACTTTAAGTGCTCAAAAACACTACTGCATCTAATTTTAGGTTTTTGATTTTCAATATCCACAATTCCGGGTGGCTATGATTGAACCTCCTGTGCTTTTTGGACTACTGTAAGCATACCTTCTATGCGCTACACTCATAATTTGTATTAGTATTCTTGATCATTATGTAGTTTTCCGATTCCACTAGAATCTTCATGTCGACAACTATTTGTCTGATCTTCATGCAGTATTCCCTCTATTTCTTTTGATAAAAACTACTGAACTCCAGCAGCCCATCTCTTCCACTGCCCTTTGCAGTCTCATTCCTTGCCTTATTTTCTCTTGCGCTGTCTGTCCCACCGCAGCTTCTGTCGGGCTTCAAGACACTGAGGGTCCCTGTAGTTGCAGAGCCGTTACTGGAGTCGCCTCGGTCCACCATGAAGTCTGCATCCCCCCTCCCATCGTTTGTTCAGAGCTCAGCGAAGGTAACTTAAGGACAGGCCCTTCTCTAAGGTATGGCCCTGAATACTTGTGAGTTAAATTCCTCTTTTACAGCTACTCTGTTATTTTTAGTTACACTTTGATTAAAGCTATATAAAGCATGCTGCTCACACTTCAGAGCCGATAGTTGCAGGCAGGTACAGCTTTGGGAACCAGCATTTTGTTTCTAAATATTATTTTAAATAGATTGATATCGGATTTTTGCACGGAGTCCTATATACTGTTGATAAAGTGTAACAAAGAGAACTTTTAAACGTGCTGACCTCTAAATATGCCGTAAGCTGCTGAAACTTATTGTGCTGATCTATTTAAACCATTGATGGTGCCGACGCACAGCGGACACACGCATCGGGCGCGGGGCTGGCGTGACGAAGGTGAGCAAAAGGCAAGCCCGTCTGCGTCCGGAACGCGTCCAGCGCCTGACATGCTGCACAATTAACGCAAAGGACACGCTTTACACAAGAAATCCCTCCTGAAACTTAGAAATACTCCCCACAACTGCAAAGACTCCATTGATGTGGCCAAATGGAGTGGTCCCATCAGCTGTAGAATCTGCAGTACAACTCTAGAAAATACTCAAACTACACCGATAAAAAACAATTTCAAACCAGCCCACCTGCGAGGATGGCTGATTAATGCCCAATCACTATGTAAACATGCTCAACTCATTAATGATCTTATTCTTAACGACAACCTAGACTGTCTCTTCATAACAGAAACATGGCTAAAATACTGGTGTAATCCAGACATTGTTTGCGCCCTCCCTTTTGACTACCTTATTCATAGACTGGACAGACCTGAACAGCGGGGTGGAGGTCTGGCTATTATCTACAGCAGTTCACTGAGATGCTCAGTATTTGAAATATCCGATCTCAAGGGAGCAGAGAGTATTGGTTTTTGTTTTCAATTGGAAGACTCCTTTGCCTTCTCAGAAGCCTTGGTCTAGCGTCCACTAATATATTTTTAGAAAGCACAGGTGATAATGCGAGTGCACTTGCCCTTGGATTTGGCAATTTCACCCTACTAGCAGACTTCAACATCCACCTAGATGTCCAAAGTGACCCTGGGACAATTCAGTTCCAAGAAACCACGGCCACGCTAGGCCTAAAGCAGCACTTATTGACCCCTACCCGTGACGCAGGTCACATTTTGGACGACATCTGCTCAAACCTTACAACCCTTACTGTTAAAGAGCCAGTCATTCTCACCTGGTCTGAACCCAAGCTTATACACTTGGAAATCAGGCGTGAGCCTATGACAAACACACATATACCAACCTAACTCCAAAGCCTAGATGGAAGGATATGGCTGTCCATCCTGATCTCAATTTGGTAGCCTCAGTAGCAAAGCCTATAATAACAGGACACCCAACGGAAGACAATAAATGTTTCACATCATAGCTAACCAACTTGAAGCAGCCGGTCCTGAAAAACACTGCTTGCTAAAGAAGCCCTCAGCCCCTTGGTATACCAAAGAGTTAAAAGAAATGCATACCCACTGCAGAAAATTGGAACACAGATGACAAATTAAATGTAATCAGACAGAGTGGACCAATTTCAATTTCAAGGCCGCCCTTTAAAATTATCATCAAAACATAAAAATCAACAAGAAATCGTGCTTCACTGAAATGCTCGAACAGGCTAATTCTAACCCAGAAACTTTTTTTAAATTGCGATCTCCTTTTTAAACCCCAAGTCACTCAAACAAGAGATTAATCCCCTTCACATGCTCTCTGTGATCGCAGTGCGTATTCCTTTGGGGGAAAAGTCCAGCTGCTAAAAAAGACTCCCCTCCCCCCCCCCCCTTTGCCCCTACTCACTCCAACGTTGCTCCTGGTAGTAACCAACTCTTCCTCCAAGTGTTTCAAAATCTCAGTCTAGATCAAACACATCAAGTAATTTTGGCTGTCAATTCTGGGTCACCTTTTATCCCTGCTCCACCTTGATCCTACACACCCCATAGACACGGTCAACCCAATTGTCCACAATATAATAAACACTTCATTGTCTACTGGGGAGGTTACTAATGAGTGGAAACTTGTGGCAGTTAGACCCCTGCAAAAGAAACAGTTTGCCTATCCTACAAACCTCTCGAATCTCTGCCCCATTTCCCTCCTTCCCTGCCTAAGTAGGATCACAGAAAAATGGGTCAATTTACAACTTATGACCTACCTGGAAGGAGAAAATATTCTACACCCAAACCAATCAAGTTTTGGATCACAGCATTCCATCGAATCAGCCCTTTTGTTTGCGGCTGAATCCCTAAAAGCTGTCCTGGACCAGGGAAAAAGCACTGTGCTGGTCCTTTTGGATTGATCAGTCGCTTTCGACACGGTCTTGCACAAAATTCTACTAGTCCGTCTCAAAGCCTATGGCATTTCCCATCTTGCCCTGGTTAAAATATATATTTTTTAAACTGGTGGCAAGTCATTATCCTCGGGCAATATCAGTCAGCAGAAAAGCCTCTGCTCTCCGGGCTCCCACAAGGTTTCATCCTCAGCCCAGTACTTTTTAATGCATATATGGCCCCACTAATCCGGTTAGTTTTGTCCTTCAACATTGAGACTGTCTCGTATGTGGACGACACACAGTTGGTATTGGTCCTAGATAAAAACACTACACCAGCTGAGTAAAACCTCTGCCAATGCCTCACAGCTGTCTTTCACTGGATGAAGACCAACCACCTGAGATGCATATCTCAAAAAACGGAAATCATGCCGTTCGGGAAGGGTAATCATTTCTGTCCCAGCAAATGGTGGCCGGCTGACACCTCTCCTTGCCCTAACATCGTAACTGCCACCAAAAACCTGGGGGTCAGATTTGATTCTGCTTTGGCTTTCCATCAGCAAGCACGATCTTTAGCAGGCACCTGCTTTCACTTAATCAAATCACTAAAAACCTTTTTTTACCTACTTTCTCTTACGACAAGGCAGACAGTTGCATCAGCTCTGATTACTTCTAGAATCGACTATTGCAAAAGCCTTTATGCAGTGACTAATAATTCAGTCCTTCATAAACTTCAGATGGTTCAACATGCTGCAGCAAAACTAGTACTTAAATGGCCCAGGAAATCCTCTGCATCAGCTGACCTTATATCACTGCACTGGCTACCTGTCTACAAAAGAATACTGATCAAACTTTTAATAATTACTTTCAGAAGCTTTCATTCTTCTGGCCTCCAGTATCTTCAATCTAGTTTTACCCATTATGTACCTTGCCGCGCGCTTAGATCTTCCAACTCAAATGTATTAAAACCTCCAGCTTTCAGATGTATCGCCGAAGGAGGTAAATCCATTGCAGTGTTATGCACAAAGTCGTTGCACCAACGCCCTAGTTACCTCAGTTTCATTCAATCAGAAATCCTCTTTAGGAAGTCCTTAATAACCCAGATTTTCACTGCCTCAGATGCACTATGCAGAGGTCTGATCTAACCCTTTCAATCCTATTTCTCAATTGTTGTTTCGTTATGCCCGCAACTCAATTGACTGTAGCGCCATGATGCTCCTTGGAGTGACAGATGCGCTCTATAAATAATACCTAACATAACTTCAATGCCTCATCATGGGTAGTAAGCACTACATAAACACAATTACAAAGAAAGTGCTACATGCATAGTAGATACTCTTGCATGTTTGTTGTATCTGGAAGAAGCTCTTTCCTCAGTCACAACGTGATCGCATTTCTCTTTAACGCAACGTTGTTTGTTTATCCTTTAGTTTTATGGTGTTGTTTATGTATTTTATGCGGTTACTTCGGCCCTCAAAGTTAGGAACACAGCAGTGTCCAATTAACAAAAACACACACACAAAGGTGGAGGAAATGTGTTTGAGCTATAATCATTTGCTCGAGCTTCAATGCCTCATCATGGGTAGTAAGTGCTACATAAATACAATTACAAAGTGCTGCATGCATAGTAGGTACTCTTGCACATTTGTTGTATCTGGAGGTGGCTCTTTCCTCAGTCACAACGTGATCACATTTCTCTTCAACACAATGGAATGAGTTTTATGGTGTCATTCTTGCATTTTATGTGGTTCTTTCGCTGCTCAAAGTGAGGAACACAGCCTTGCCCAATAAAAAAAACACACAGAAAGATGGGGGAAATGTGATTGAGCTATATATAAATGATGCTCGAGCTTCAATGCCTCGTCATGGATAGTAAGTGCTACATACATACAATTACAAAGTGCTGTATGCACAGTAGATAATCTTGTATCGGGAGTTGGCTCTTTCCGCAGTTACGACACAATCACATTTTTCTTCAGCACAACATCCTTAGTTTATTCCTGAGTTTTATAGTATCGTTCTTGTATTTTATGCGGTTCCTTCGGCGCTCCAAGTGAAGAACACAGCAGTGTCCAATAAAAAACACACACAGAGATGGGGGAAATGTGCTTGAGCTATATATAAATGCTGCTCTAGCTTCAATGCCTTGTCATGGATTGTAAGTGCTACATAAATACAATTACAAAGTGCTGCATGCATAGTAGGTACTCTTGCATGTTTGTTGTATCTGGAGTTTCCTTCGGCACTCAAAGAGAGGAACACAGCACTGACCAATCAAAATAAAAAAATTCACACAAAGGCGGGAGACATGTGGTTGATGTTCTAAGGTTGTGGCCCCAGAAGTTGATGTTCTGTGACAATGCACTTGTTAGGAAAAGCCTGTTAGAAAGCGAGTCTGGGATAGTTCCATTTTTGGAGTGCCTGGTTACATTTTTGTGTCAGCGCATTCACAGTACAGGTACAGCATGGAAAGCAGCAGGGCAAGCTTCCCTAGGATAGACAGAAAGGTAATGGCAGTGGGACAAGCAGTCCAAGCTTCCTCTGTACATGCTCAGAAATTGGAAGACGACAAGCTTCATTCTGTAACACACAAACTGCAGCAACAGCACAAGTCACCAACAAGAGAAGCTTCCCAGACACATGCATGAAAGAGTTTCATACACACAGCTGCAGTGCAAAACTCCCTCATCTTTTTCGCTACTTTGAGTTATGCTGCAAGAGAGACTTTGAAGAAGTGCAATACTGTAACTGTATAGTTCTAGAGTTTAGTAACATTTTGGAAGGTACTAAACACTCACTTATTTACCACTTCAATATCTATCTATCTATCTATCTATCTATCTATCTATCTATCTATCTATCTATCTATCTATCTATCTATCTATCTATCTATCTATCTGTCTTGTCTTGTCTGCCCATGTGGTCTAAGATACGTGGGCAGTACAATTCATCCATTAAAAATCAGGATTATGGAACATCAACGAGCGATTGAAAGAGTAGACCCCTCCTACCCAGTCGCAAGACACTTCGATGAAGTACACAACAGAGACAGGAGCAAATTGCAGTATTTTGGACTTGACAACATTCCAGCAAATGCGAGAGGGGGCGACAGGCTGAAACAACTCAGACGCCTGGACTCCAGATACATAATTGATTTGATGACTAAGGCACCATTAGGGCTCAACAGCAGAGAAGAACTGGCTGTACATTTGGGAAAATAAACAGATAAGGAAGTCATTTATAAATCCATGAGAGATGGTATGCTCCGTAATAACTGATAATCTTTGCCATGCATAGCTATAGATATGGACATTTCATATGGAGAGCAACAGCTGCTTGAGTTAAAAAACTACTCATGTACTGTTTATATCCTTCTATGTTTTGTTTTTGTTTTTGTTTTCGGTCACTTTGGTTTTGCCCAGTCTGGTCTGGTTAAGAATATGTGATGAGACAATGCATTTAACTATTGAAACTGGACTTCGACCTTAATAGTCTATAAATGTATGATTAATTTGTGTTTGGTTTTTTGGCTATTGAAAAGAACAATGAGGTTAAGATGATACCATATAGGCAGCGCTGAGGTTTTTCAGGTCAACAAAGGAATTAGGGACTTAGGCCGCTGTATGGCTATACAGCTAGAAGATCCATCCTGGAAAGGATGCCGACATATCATATTCAAACCCCTGTGTAAGGGTAAACCCGGGGTTACTTGCCGATCCACGGCAGAATTTTTAGCACTATGTGTGTATATTTATTGTGATCATCAGAATATTTTGTAACATGTTAATTATATAATATATTTGGAGATATGCCAAGAACCGGGATGACAGGCCGATACACAGCAATATTCCTAACTGGTAAAGCATTGCAAAGCCCATTAAGAATGATAAACACGTATATACCCTTGCGTAAATCAATAGGTTTAAATTTGCACATTCCAAAATGGCGTGACTATTTGCATGAATGCTGGAAGTCCCTCCTTTGTGTTATGTACTGACCAAAACCATGTGATATCCATTAAATACACTGCTGTCACGCGCGCGATAATCAACACTGATGAAGGCTTGCAGCCGAAACGCGTTTGTTGACTCTGTAAAATAAAACAGGAGAAGCAATATCAACGTGCCTACGAGTGCTGTTTTCTGAAAGGAATCTTGACGATTATGAGCTACATGTGATTGCGGGGGTCCCGCCACCGCAGACTGCACCCACCCGCGAGTGACCCGTCTTGTTCGGCAGGACTGGGAGCTTGGGATATAGATATATATATATATATATATATATATATATATATATATATTCTCGCTCCAAAGTTCCCGCGGGATTCCCCGCAAAGAAGACAAGCACTCAGGGTGGCGAGCTCAAGGATTTATTAACGAGCTCACGGTGTCCAGACGCGTTCCGGCATTCGCCTTCGTCGATGGTAACATGGCGGTGCCGAAACGGCCGTTTTTTATGTTTACTTTTCACAGACATTGTTAACGGACCACAGTATGAATTCCTGGTCGCCATCTTGGAACATGCAAACGATCAGTTCATATTCAGCTTAGAGACATGGATACATAATTCATAACATGTATTCGCACTTTGATATATATCAAAACAGTTCACTTGGTTTTTCCCAATTTGCCAGGTCAAATTACCCGCCACTTTTGCCCACAGATGGGCCATCCAATATGTTTACTTCCAACATTTATCGTAATGCCGCCCATAGATGGGCCTTTGCCATATCAGCCTCATTCTGATCCTGTTCGTTGATGGACAGATATTGCCCGTAGTCAATGTTCTATAACACCATCAACTGCTAACAGTTACATTCTTCTAGTTACAACTCCTCTTCACAGCTACCTAGTCACCCAGATGTACAGCCAATTCTTCATGTGTATTAAGACCTCCAGGTGTCTTAGTTTGGAGGTCGATTATGTACCTCGATTCCAACCTCCTGAGCGTCATAAGTCTATCCCCCCCTCTGGGGTTGATGGGTACATGATCTAAACAGAAATATGTCAACAGCTCCCTGTTTCCTTTGTGTAGAGTTTTGAAATGGCGTGCCACAGGGTACATCATATCACCATTGGCTATTGCCCTGGCATGCTCCAATACTCTAATCTTCGCTTGATGGATGGTGCTTCCTACGTACTTCAACCCACACGGGCATTGCAAGCAGTACACCGTGTAGGGAGTAGTACAGGTCAGAAATGTATTTATCACTTTTGGATTCTCTATCCCTGATATCTTGTAAGTAGCCACTTTTTTGCTTATTTCACAAGCCTTACACTTCTTACAGGGATGGAACCCTTTAACATCCTTGGCAAATCCTTTCTGTTCCTTTTTCTTGTAACTACATGTGAGGCTGTCCCTGAGTGACCTGGCTCTACGGAACGTCAGGAGGGGTCTCCTTGGAATTCCCATTCCAATAATAGGGTCCATCTGTAGCAGGCCCCAATGTTTCCTGAATATCTGTCTGAGTCTTGTAGCATCCTTTGAGTATGTGGTGATCATTCTGAAACCAACATTCTTATCCTTCTTTTTATTGTCCCCAGTATGAGGTTCTAACAGTTTCCCTCGATTTTGGAATCTCCTTATACATTCACCCGCATGTATAAGGATGCGGGTGAATGTATAAGGAGATTCCAAAATCAAGGGTACAATGCACAGACTTTGAGGGGAGCCAAAAATAGAGTAGACCACCTAAAAAGGGAGAAACTGTTAGAACCTCATACTGGGGACAGTAAAAAGGAGGATAAGAATGTTGGTTTCAGAATGATCACCACATACTCAAAGGATGCTGCAAGACTCAGACAGATATTCAGGAAACATTGGGGCCTGCTACAGATGGACCCTATTATTGGAATGGAAATTCCAAGGAGACCCCTCCTGACGTTCCGTAGAGCCAGGTCACTCAGGGACAGCCTCACCAGTGCCACCAGAAAGAAGAGGGAGGAGAAAAACTTAAAATTAAGGAGTTCCCAAAAGGCCCCCAAAATAATTCCCAAGGTAGCAGCAATCTGAGCCAGAGAAGAAACAGTGCTTAGGGAGGTCTGTACCCCAATGCACAGAGTCCCCCAATGTACTGAGTGCTATGAGTATAGGCACTCCAAGGAAGAATAAATGTCCCAAGTGGGCACAGTCCTCCCCTCTCCCATCGGAGGACAGACACTTGGGATGGTGAGTGTAGCGCTTGGGGAGGAGGTGGTCCCATTTACCTTGGGAAGCAGACCAAGGGTTTTTTTTTTTAAATATATTTTTATTGCAGGAATTAGTAAATCGTTACAATATCGACCAGCATTGTATCACAAGCAATATCAACATAGTAAAACCCTCTGGCCCCCCACCGTAAGTTTCGTACACAGCCATCCGGCCCACAACCCTGGGGTCGGGCGGCGATATGCAATGGGGGCTCAGCAGGATGCTTGAGCTGGTCCGGATGATCCACTGTCCGTCATCTGCTTTTCCAAACAAGCCTATAAACCCAAAAGAAAACCCCCACCCTCAAAATACTGCTAACCAAAAGAAACCCCACCCAACCCCGCCACCAGCGCCTGGGAGCTACCGCCATAGGATCTGCCATGGGACCCACGGGGAAAGCAATAGGACTAACAGTGCAAATGTTTACCGGGACTCGGGGCGAGTCGCTTCTTCACCTTCAGAGTCGCTGGGGGCACAATAATCCCTGAGGGCCTGCACCAACATTTCCCACTCCAACGCGGCCTCCTGCGCCTTCTCATTACGCTGCCTCCAAGCCAGTTGATATCGCAGCGCGCTCTCCCCCGCCGCCCACTTCAAAAGCTCACTGTGCCATCTGCTGCCCGTCGGACCAACTCGTGCCTTCCAGTTCCTGGTCACCTCTCGTTTAGCAAGGAGGAGCCCTAGGTCGATAAATTTACTAGAAATTTTATTCCTGGGGGTATGGGGGAACCAGTGTAGGAGCCCCACCGCCGCATCAAATGATAAGGATCTCCCCGTCACCTCCTCCAGGGTCTTCTCTACTTCCTGCCAGTAAGATGACAATCCCGGACAGGCCCATAACATATGTAGGAGGTCCGCTTCCTGAGCTGGGCACCTAGGGCATTCCGCCGAATTCGTGGCAAAATACCGTCTAATTTTCACTGGGGTCAGGTACGCTCTATGGAGAACGTAATAGTGGACCAGCTGGAAACGGGCGTTACGTGTGCCCTTCCAGGCTCGTCTCACCAACTGGGCCCAGGTCGTCTCCGGGATCACCCTGCCAATGTCCTCCTCCCAGCGGTTTCTCAGAGTGGTGAGGGGAGCCAACCCTTCGTTAATCAACCTGCCGTAAAGGCAAGTGACCGCCTTCACCGCGCCCGCAGACATCATCACGTACTGGCACACCTGAGATAAGGGGGGTTCCTCCTGCCCGCTCTTCCAGTGTGCCTGGATTGCTCGGACAATGGCCGAGTGCAGCAGAAAATCACCACGGGGGATCTCGAAGCGGTCGATAAGATCCTGGAAGGACAAGAGCGCTCCGTCCTCGTACAGATCTCCAACCAGCTGTAAGCCGGCATCTTCCCAGGCCACCAAACGTGACCAATCCCCTCCATGGGGGAGGGCCGTCAGCATCCCCAACGGTATTTCAGGCGCATATGGTGTTCTCAGTTGGCCTCGGGCGTGAGCCCGATTCCAACACAGGCGGACAGTCCGCTCCTCCATCGACAAATCCCGCAGGGCCAAACGTTGTCGCAGCGCTATAAAGGAGAGAACATGCCTGGCCATGCCCGTTCCCCTCCTGTCTTCCGGGCCCCGGAATTCCCTGGCGATCTCCTGGGTGAAGGTCTGGAGCTGCGCCGCTAGATAATACTTTTCAAAGTCCGGCACCGCGAGCCCCCCCTCGTCCTTCGGCCTCATCAGGGTTTTGAGGGCTACCCGCCGGCGGCCCGACCCCCAGAGGAATCCGACCACCATAGAGCGTAACAGTCGAAACGTGGCCGGTGGGACCCAGATCGGTAGAGTCCGAAAGTAATATAATAGCCGGGGAAGCGCCACCATTTTAAGCAGGGCGATCCGTCCCGCCACCGAAAGCGGCAGCGTGGCCCAAAAGTCCATACAGCCTCGAAGTGCTCGAATGCTGCGGGCAATGTTCCCATCCAGGAGGTCGGGTTGGTCGTGATAGACGAACACCCCAAGGTACTTAAAGCAGTCGGGTTCCCATCTAATCTCCCTATGTAGGGTAGGGGCGGGAGCACCTTTGCGTACCGGAAAGAGACAGGTCTTGGACCAGTTCACTCGGAGGCCCGAAACCTCCCCAAACTCTGTGAGCACCACCGCCGCTCCACGTAAAGCGTCGAGCGGGTCCTCGAGGAAGAGCAACAGGTCGTCCGCATACAGCGAAACATAATGCGGGCCCGCAGGCGTCCACAAGCCCGTATAGTGGGCTCCGGATCGAAGGTGCAGCGCGAGTGGCTCCACCGCCAGCGCAAAGAGAAGTGGGGACAACGAACACCCTTGCCGCGTGCCTCGTTCTACCGGATACTGTGAGGAAATCAGTGGACCCGCCCGGACCCTGGCTGATGCAGAGGCATAGAGAACCGCGGTCCACCTGACAAAGCCCTCCCCGAGGCCGAATCTCCGCAGCACCGTGCAGAGGTAGTCCCACTCGAGGCTATCAAAAGCCTTCTCTAGGTCCACCGACAAGACGACCGGGGACGGGGCATCCACAAATGGTTCCCCCAACAAACGGAACAGCCTGCGAATATTCATAGTCGTGTTTCGCCGTGGGATGAAACCAGCTTGGTCTTCATGCACTAGGGAACTCATGTGTCCCAGCAGCCTCGAGGCCAAGATGCTGCTCAGTATTTTATAGTCCACCGTCAACATCGATAGGGGACGGTAAGACCCCGGGTCGGACGAGTCTCGTCCCGGTTTGAGGAGAGGAACCACCAGCGCCTCACACATCGAGCTCGGGAGTCGCCCCAGCCTCTTCGCCTCCCTGTAGACCACCAACAATCGAGGGGCTAGGAGATCAGCGTAAGCTGCATAAAACTCCACGGGTAGGCCATCCAGGCCCGGGGTCTTGTTTCTCGCCATCCGTTTAATGGCCCCGCGGATCTCCCCCAATTCAATGTCGGACCCCAGGGCCTTCGCCACTTCTTGCTCCACTGCGCGAAGCTCCAGTGGACGTAGATAATTATCGAGCCGGGCAGGGTCTCGTGCGGAGCGACTGCGGTACAAACGTTCATAATAATGCCGGAAGCAGCTAAGAATCTCCGGTTGAGTGTGTACCTGGGTGCCGTTTGCCTCACGCATACTTGTCGTCAATTGGGACTGGCGCGTAGGGTTGGCCAACCATGCCAGCAGCGCGCTCGATCTGTCCCCCTCTGCGATGGATCGGACCGTATAGGCTTTATAATCAAAACAGCGGAGCCGTTCGACCTCTGCCGCTACCTTTTCCCTCGCCTCCGCCGTTCGTACCTGCAATTCCGGGTGTCCAGGGCGGCGAATTTCAAGCTCGCGGAGTTGCTGGTCCGCTGCATCTAAGTCAGCCAGAATAACGCGCCTCATGCCCACTTTCTTAGAAATACAGTAACCCCTCACCACTACCTTAAAAGCGTCCCATTCTAACGCTCGCGTACTCGCGGTGCCGCCGTTGGACGCGAAATATTCCAATATCTTGTCTCCCAGGTCCGCTCTGAAAACACTGTCCTCAAGAATCTCGGGTCGCAGCTTCCAGGTGGGCACCGCCGGCGCCCCGGGGAACCAGCGAAGGTCCAGCAGGAGCGGGTTATGGTCTGAGATGGTTCTGGACAAGTACTCAGATCGGACCGCTGCCGAAACCAGTTCGGGCGACCCAAGAAAGCCATCCAGTCGGACATGCAACTCATGCAGGCCCGAGAAGTATGAATAATCCCTAGATGCGGGGTGATGCGCCCTCCAGATGTCCGTCAAACCCCATCGGGTCTGCCAATCCTGACGACCCTTAGCCGTGCGACGAACCGGAGAATCGGGAAGTGGCGGATGGGAGCGGTCAATATCCACGTCCACTACGGAGTTGAAGTCTCCCCCAAGCAGAAGGGGCCCGGAGAAGAAGTGGGCCAACGAGCCCGATAACCTGGAAAGGAAGGCAGTCTGGTCCACATTAGGAGCATACACACAGCAAACGTTCAAGTCCCTCCCTCCTAGAGTGCCCGAGATGGCCACGTAACGCCCCTCTGGATCTATCGCTGTTCTCGTGACTTGGAAGGGGACCCCTGCTCTGATCCATATTAGCGCCCCTCTGGCATACGCGGAGTACGACGTGGAAAAGACCTGCCCCCTCCATCTACGCTGTAGCGCCGCCCCTTCCGCCTTGGTCAGATGAGTTTCCTGCAGCAGCGCCATTTGCACTCCCCTACGCACTAAATAAGCGTGGACTTTGTGGCGCCTGGACATAGTATGGAGCCCCCTTACGTTCCAAGTAACACATTTCAAGTTAGCAACATCAGCCATTGTCCCATATTGTTCTCGCACAGTCCCCCCGTCCGGGCTCCCACAAAGAAAAGACATCATCCATCCCAGCACTGATGGCGGCCATTTTCCCCAACCAAAACCAAACAACCCAAGAACAAACCGAACCCCCACCCACCCACCCCAGAACAGGACCCAAACTGCACCATCCAGATCCCATCCAAACCTCGCCTTCTATCAACCCAATAACCCCTACTACTCCTACGGTCGCCACCGTAGGAAGGCCTTAAGGGCCAGGTGCGGGCCGGGCGGAGGCAGTGGGCCCTCGACGCTCAGGCCACCAGGACTAAAACAAACCCTAAACAGTACCAAAAACCCCTCGGGGCAGAAACAGGGGCACCCCACCCCTCCCTCCCTCTTTGTCAGCATCAATGGACGGCAACCGCCTCCCCCCTGCCGGGCCCCCACCCAAAATAAGGCAGCACACCCCGTTACCCTTGTCCATCCAAAAGGTCCTCCACCGATTTCGGCGTGATCACCGGTGTATGGGCACTATCAGTCACTGAGTCCTCCGATTCCGATGGTGCCTCCTCATCACCCGGGTTGTCTTCCTCCTCAATGGCTTCGTCCCGTGCACCAGACAACTCCGACAAGACTTCCAACACTCCCCTCCGTTCCGACGACGTCTCTGCAGTTGAGGGCCCTCCCGTGCGGCCGCGGCGATTCCTGATCCTCCTGGATCGCCGTCTCTGTTCCGGCTCATCTGCCTGTTGGGACGAGGAGCCGAAGCCATCTTTCCCTGTCCTGTAAAGCTCAAGCCAGGCACAGACATCCTCCGGGGTGTCGAAGAACTGAGTTTTGTCATCGACAATTATGCGGAGCCTTGCAGGATATAGGAGCGAGTACTGGATGCCCTCGCTCCTGAGCTCGCGCTTGACCGCCAGGAAGGAGAACCGCTTGCGTTGAGTCTCGTAGGTGTAATCCGGGAAGATGTTCACCTGACTGTTCACCACTTTGAATGGACCATTATGTCTGGCGGCATTAAGGATTAAGTCCCTGTCCGAAAGTGCAATAACCGCGCCACCACCGGTCTCGGGGTGCGTCCCTGTTGCGGTGGCCGCGCCGGGACTCTGTGGGCACGCTCCAGAGTGTAGAAGGAGGATAGCCCCTCCGGGGCCACCGTGTCACGGAGCCAGGTCTCCAAGTATGTCACCATGTCGCCATCCTCAATCTTTTCCGGGAGGCCCACTACACGGATGTTGTTCCTTCTGTTGCGGCCTTCCGCATCCTCCGCCCTCTGCTCCAGGGTCGCAATTCGGGATAAGGCATCCTTCATCGTTGCAGCCAAGGTTCGCTGCGCCGGCTCCAAGGTTTTCACCGAGCTCTCCACTTCCTTGACCCGGTCCGACAGTTTACCGTGGTCCGCTCTGAGGAGGCCTAGGCTCGTCGCCACCTGGGCAATGTCCTGTTGGAGGGCCGATCTCGTGGTCGCTATCGCCTCCAGGACGCGGTCGAACTGTTGTTGCATCGTTGCGCCACCAGAACTCTTTGAGTCCCCATGTTCCTCTTTGTCCTGGGCTTCCGAGGCAGTCGGGGTAGTCCCCTTGGCTCCTCTAGGTTTCCCCATGTCACCGGGGGCACTCCGTGAAGGTCCCGGAGTAGGCGTCTCCGGGTGCAGCTGCCGACCACGACCCTCCCGGTTACTGGTCTTCAAATCAAGTATGGGAGACCTCCTTCTCCAGGGCCTGTGGAGACTTCTCCGCTTCGGCTCACGCCACCGCCACGGCGTCCGAGGGCACCGATGAGGGGGCGGAGACAACCGCCGCCGAGTCGGGCAGGCCCGCTCAGCCGCTAGAGACCCGGGGTGAGGGTCACCAACTCCACCGGATGATTTGTGGCGCCAAAGTGTCGCGCCTCCCATGGAAGTGGACTGGGCAGGAAAACATAGCTAGGTGCGGTGTCGTGAGTTGGGCCACCGCCTGGATCACAGGGCGTCCGCTCAAGGGGTCCCCTATACCGTGGGCATCTGCCCAGTCACCCAACCGAGTGCAAACTCGTTGTAAAAAATCCGATCAAGTTGATATCTAGTGCACAGAGCAGCCGGGGATGGCAAAGCCGGGCGCAAGTCGCCCGACCAGGGGGACAAAGAAGTCCGGGCGCCATGTTGGGTCGCACTCCGCAACTCCGCAAACTTCGGTTTCACTCCGGATCAATCCTCGTCCGAGCCCCACCAGGGGCCCCGGCAGGTCTCCGTCGGTCCGCTCAGCAGAATGCGGGGTCTGGGGTGCCCCGCAGCCTCCGATTTACAGGATAATTCCGGGCTCAGTCCCGGAGCCGAGCTCTCAGGCGACCATCGCCATCGGCGCCCAAGCCACGCCCCCGAAGCAGACCAAGGTTACCTTTGTATCCTAGGGGGATACGGAGACAGTACCAAAGGCCCACATGCTCGCATAAGTGCAAACACATCTAAGTATAGGCAGTGGGTCACCATCAAGGGGCAACGGCTTGAGGCTCTGACGAACGCAGTAGTCTGCAGGACTACTGGTGTTCACAGAGCAGCTCCTCGCTAACCCACCGGTCACCTGTGGGTGAAGAGTGGCCGACCTACACACCACTTTTGAGATCTCATTAAATACTCTCAAAACTCAGAAGTTCCTTCCTGCCCAAATCTCACTTTCCTCGGTGTACAATCTGTAGTTTCCCCCTTTCCAAGTTTCTGCTTATTTAGATTTTTATCAGATGTTTGAATGGGCTTCTCTTTATGAACCGCAACTGTCCTGAGGTTTTGAGGACTACACAGCCACAAATGTCTTCAAGAACACAGTTTTGATCAGGTTTTTGTGGGACAGTCCTTTGCAGAAGCCCTGTATGTGTGTGTGTGTGTGTGTGTGTGTGTGTATATATATATATATATATGCAGTGTGAACAAGGGCGAGTTAGCCTGAAACGCGTAGCTGTTCTCTGTGTGGTTGCAACAATAAATCACCTTTGCTGATTCCTGTGGTCCGTCTCCCTCGTTTGCCAGCGTGCGCTTATATATATATATATATATATATATATATATATATATATATATATATATATATATATATATATATTTATATACATCAAAATCAAAGTTTGCCTGTTGTAGAGAGTCCGCACAAGGAGGTAGGTATCTGCTTTTTATTAACTGAAGATTGCAGCGTTACATCAGTTCAAGGCACCTGCTCAGTATTCTTCACCCACTGGGGTAAAAACAATTTAGTTTAATTTTGGGAAATGGCACGGGACCCACTCGGGAAAGACAATGAAGCACCACAAGTTCCAAGAGGCTTCACGCTTGAGTGCGGCCACGTCCACAGAGGCGGGAATATTGACTATGAAATGGTGGCTTCAAAAACTGCTGTGCCGTTTATCCAAATCACCTTCAGCCCATGATCAAGTGCTATGTGAGCACGAAACGCGTCGGGTGGTGTGAAGAATACTGAACAGGTGCCTTGAACTGATGTAACGCTGCAATCTTCAGTTAATAAAAAGCAGTTAACACACACCGCATCTTCTGAGCTGTTGAGCTCATAGGCAGGCAGAGCACTGCCAAGTTTCTCAGTACTTTTGATCTTGCATCAGGGTACCGGCAAGATTGTGGTTGCTGCTTGGGCAGAGTTTCACCCTCCTCAACCAGTAAGCAAATTCCTCTTACCAATAAATTCCTCTAACAACAACAGCAAAAACCTCACTTGTTGGCTTAGCCAATGTCTCCAAGTAAGAAACCACATCCTCAGATATATGTAATCTTTTTGCAGTTGCATTCATTCTCTATTTTCTGTCTATGTAATTCTGCTGTTTCCGACTGATGCATTCAAGTTTGAGGAATATTTTCTAAGACCTTTCAACCACAGGACATTGTGTGGCTCTAACTTCACGTAGCCAAACCTCCGTTAAAATATCACGGTCATCGTCCATAATGGCATGAATAAAATCCTGTTTATTTGGTTCTTTGCCTCTCTCTGTTATGTTTCTGTTTCTCCCACTTCATCCTGCAGTCCCAGTATTTTTTCTATAATAGGCCTTAGTTAGCCTCCTTCTTTTGGATGTATAATTTTCCTCCTTTCTCTCTCCTATTTTCTCATTTTATCCTCTCATTTGACCCACTGTTAAATGCTCTATTTTCCATTACTTCTTCTAAATCATAATGCTTTATTTTCCTGTCTCCAAATTCTTTTGTCCTGTAAGTCAGTGTTAATTCCTCTCTCCCACCTTCTATTTTCTCCCCTTGAGTCTCTTGTGTATCAGCTCTCTTATCTGCCTCACGCTACCTCTTCTCCACCTTTCCAAACCTTGCTGTATTTCTTCTGTCTTCTCTCCATTTCTCTCATTCTTCCACTGCCTCTTTGTATCTAGTTTTACTCAGACATTCACTCTCTTTCTCCCTGCCTGTTTCTCCCCTCACACCACTCCTGCTTTGGGTGTGAACTAATTACCCCTCACCCACCACTGCACTACTCTTTTTCTCGCCCTTGTCTCTGCCACTAATATTCTTCTCTACCTGACGTTCTCCCATCTCTCATCTGCTGATTCTGCATGGTCTACTCTCATTTACTCTGATCTCTTTCATTGCTGTAAGAAATTTGGTTATTGGTTGAGGGGGTGGAAGCCTCACTCAGGCAACAACCACAATGCTTGTCGGGATAAACCACAAAAGTCACTAAATTAACCTGTTCTTGATCCCTCTGTTAGCTTGGGGCAAAACAGTCAGGCTTAACTTGGAAGCAAGGAGTAAAGTAATTATGCAGCACACAGCAGTAACGAAGTGAAAACACAAGGAGAATCCCAAACCAAATTAGAAACACATACTACATTGTAATACATAAAATTATACCAGAACAACAAAAATGTAATCAGTATAACCGGAGCTATACAATTTTAAAGTAGGTACCTACAGTATACCTACAAGTACAAAGCACCACTCATGGTCATCTGGTCCTGCTAGCCTGGGGAAAAGTCACAATTTCAGAAACCAGGTTAGTCCAGCTGAAAAAGTTAGCTGCTCAAAGACCGACCGGCACTAAGAGTTCTGTTTGTGGTGGAGGAGTTTGAGTTTAAGTTTGAGTTTAAAACATTTATAAAGCGCACGTTCACCTGGCGGTTTCATGGTGCTATGGTGTACTGAACCTCAGAGAACAGGAAGGTCGGGAGAGAATGGAATGATTTACAGTGGGAAGGCTTGTAGAAAGAGAAAGGTTTTTAACGCCTTTCAGAAGTGAGAGTATTGAGTGGAAGATCTGAGGTGGGCCATTGAGTGGAAGATCTGAGGTGGGCGTGAGGAGCAAGCAGAGTGTTTGTATGGTCCTTGTTGTAGCATGAAGCATATAGCATGAAGAGCTGGCCTGGTGTCATGGAAGATTTTTGCTGTAGCGCCAAGATCTGACCGGGAGTCCCAGATGGTCGTTGTTGAAGTTTTGCATTGGCAGTCAACGCGGGCTGTTAGTGCTGTAATGCAAAGTGCAGATTTTGTGTTGTTCGTCATTGCAGGCGCTCACTTAAGTGCGAAGAGTCGGGTTCACCAGAACTTTATGTAGGTGTTCATCATGGACAGCAGAGTCTAGGTGGGGATTTTGCCCATTCACACTTGCCAGGAGTCCAAAATGCCAGGAATTCACCTTATCTTGATGAGGGGTGCACTTTGATGCCAGCTAATGGTCCAGGACCCTTGTTGGCACCTCCTAGGGATCAGGGACTCACTTTATCAGAGGCCAGCTGGGCTCAGGCAGGTCCAGTGCAGCAGGTCAGCTGAGCAGTTGCAGGGAGACCATTGGAACGTGTTGTGTCCCTGTAGCTCAAATTAGTAGGTTGTACAAGTGGCAATTAGAGTCTCTCGGTTGACTGGGATGAAGGAGCAGCTTCAGTTTTTGTTCCCAGAGATCAGGTCAAGAGCAAGCAGCAGAACAGTCTTCTGGGGTAAAGCAAGCCCCAAGCAGCAAAGAAATCCTATGGGGAACAAGGCGGCCTTCCTCTTGTGATGTCTGCAGGTCCAGGAGTGTACAGAAGAGGGGCTCACGAGGTCCAATGTGTATACCTGGTGCCAGCCTTTGAAGTGGGGTGTTTGCCTATAGTACCCAGACGTCTGGTTCTGGAACGTTCTTCCCTTCCTATGTCAAGTCTCCAAGAAGCCCGGGGTGACAAAAGACTAGTATCGGGTTACTTTGTGTATAACGGAGGCAAAGCCTTTTGAAATGTAAGTGGGGCTAGGTACAACTCTTTCATAACCATCCTTGCAGGGTGGCCCATCCTTCCTACACCTAATCCCCTTTGTACCGCTGTCTGGCAGGAATACGCAAGCCCCAACAGCAGAGCCATTCACAGTCATTTGACCTAGGATACTGGTCAAGGTACAAATGATTAGGACCAGGAAATGCCAACTTTTGAAACGTGACATTTCAGAATGGTGATTTAAAATCCAGCTTTTCAATTAAAGAGGATTTTAAATTACAATTAATTTGAGTATAAACATCATATCTCTATCTGTTCCCAGTCAAATGTTATCACTTACTAAATGTAATAAGGTTACCCAATGTTAGTAAATGGGAGAGATAGGCCTTTAAGTAGTGAAAAAAAGACTTAACGAGTTTTTAACTACCAGAGCATGTAAAAAGTAAAGTCATATGTCTTACTTTTAAAATGCAAGGCACCCTGCCCTATGTGCCTTCAGGGCCTACTTTAGGGGTGAATTTATGTATGAAAATGGAAGTTAAAGGCCTGGTATAAAGCTTTTTTGCCAGGTCGAAATGGCAAATTAAAACTGAACTGCAGGCTTCAGTGGCAGGCCTATGACCTGTTTTAAAAGGCTACTTTAGTGGGTGGCACGAGTGCTGCAGGCTTACTAGTTGCATTTAATTTACAGGCCCTGGGTACATAGTACCGGTTACTAGGGACATACATGCAAATTAAATACGCGAATTAAGTGTAAGACAATTTTACCATGTTTTAGGGAGAAAGCACATGCACTTTAGCACTGTTAGCAGTGGTAACGTGTGCTGAGTCCCAATGCAAACAAAAACAGGTTCAGCAACAAAAGGCAAACATTTGGGGGGGAACCCTACAAAAATGTCCAGATCCAACTACTGCCTTCTCCTCTTCTCTCTTTTTTGCCTTTCTGTGATGGCCTCATCTTCCACATTGTGATGCACCCTTACTTCTCTCTTGCTCATTGCATGCATCCATCCCAGTAAGTTATTTCCTCCTCCTCTTCTTTCTCATTGCCTACTATTCCTCACTCTGCTGTTCTTTTGCCCTCATCATTCTCCTCACCCTCTCTTCCTCAAGCTTACTTCCCTTTCTCTTATTGACTCATCCTATTCGTTCTCTCCCTCTCTCTCTCCCATGGCCAACTCATCCAGACTCTGCTATCCCTCTTCCTCTGTCTTCCCTTGACTCCTCTTTGTCCCCATACCTTATCCAAATGTCTCATCATCCTGTCTTACCCCATCGTCTTTCTCACTCTAATCCTTCCATTTTGTGTCTTCCGTCTCTCGTTTACCCTTATTTCTTTCTTATGTTCCCCTTCTTTCTCTCCTTGCCTCTTCATGCTTCTCTTTACTTCTGTTTCTCATTGTTTCTCTTCTTATCCTTTCAAATGTCTCTCCCATCTCTCCCATTCTTACTTTGTGTTTCTCTGTCTTCCTCTGCTTCTCACTTACCCTACTACATCTCCCCTTCTCTATCTTTCATTGCCCCCATTTTACTCTCATTCCTTCTCTATCTCTCCTTGTCCTCTCCTCCCTAATCTTGTATTCTTCCTCTTAACTTCTCTTATGTCTCTCATAGCTCCCTCTCTCTTCTTAACTCCCTGCTGTTCTCCTTTCCCTCTCGTGTTTCCACTGCTGCAGACACATGGATGGGCTGCTGGCTAATGAAATCCGATTTGCCTAAGATAAGCTGTTCTCTGACAAACCTCCTGCTGCCACAAGAGCTGCCTGTTATAAGGAATTAACTACAACAGGCCCCAGGCAGGATTTATATTTAGCTGGAGAATAAACTTCCTTTGTCAACATTGGAATATGGGAAAATGAGCCACAAAACGGACCTGGTAATGGATCCAATTAGGCACGTTCGCAGTGACAGCCTTGCCAGATGGGCCAGTGCACTGGCACGGCTGCAGTCTGTCCCATGGGACCATCTCTGCTGCCCTTTGTCCCTTGCCACTGTCACTGCTGCCACAATCAGAAGCCTTGGAGACTGTCACATCTGTTTTCTCTGAGGTGACTGCGACTGCTCCCCGGTGTCCAATGATTGCTGTCAATGCTGCCTCCTTCTGTCCCTTGGGCGATGTCTCATTTGTGTTCTCCTTGGAGACAGTCGCTGATTCTTTGTCGCTGGTGGACACCATCAATGTGGCCCCTACTTGTACTTTGGAGACTACCACATCTGTTTCTTCTTGGAGACTGTGACTGCTGCCTAGTGTCCCATGGTCACCATCAATGCTTCCACAGTCTGTCCCTTGGATAACATGAGACGGTGCTGCATGTGCCTTGGAGATCGTCACATCTGGAATCTCACTGAAGACTGTCTCTTCTGTGGGTGTTGCCTAAATACTGCAACTTCAGACTTTTTCTTTCTCTGTCATCTTTTGACCTCTACCTGTCTTCTACATCCCTGACATACTCCTTGGCCAGCTCCTGAAATGGTCACTTCGGCCTCCTCTTTGTAGACTGTCACTGCTGCTGCATGCTTCCTGGACACGGTTATGGATATTGTTGCCTGTTGAAAATAGTCACATCTGCCTACTTTTAGGAGAAATGCAATAAGAACAGATGATGGACGGAATGCTGAGCCAATCAAACACTCATTCCTAGTCACAGATCTGGGTTAAATCCATCATTTTTTTTGTACGCAACTCTTTTCCAGTTTAGAACCAGCCATATGCAAATCAATCTCGGCCCTGCTCCCCTTGGGAACAGTCCAGCCCGAAAAGCCAGGTCCGCCCTGGACCAGAAACCAGTATCCTGGGATCTGTTTCAGGGGTTTACGCCTTCATCTGCCAGGCTAGCTTGAATCTGGTGGTGTTGCGAGCACTGGCATACCTTTCCCACTTAGGGTCACAAATGCCAAAGGAACAGATGATGGATGGAATGCTAAGCCAATCAAACATTCATCCCCAGTCACAGACCTGGGCTAAATCCATCGTTTTTTTACACACCATGCCATTTCAGTTTAGGCCCAGCTATATGCAAATCAGTCTTGACCCTGCTCCCCATGGGAACATTCCTGCCCAAACTGCCAGGCCAGGTCCTCCCTGGACCAGAAACAAGCATCCTAGGACCGGTTTCAGGGTTTCTCCAATTTCCTTGAGGAGCAGGGTCAAGACTGATTTGCATTTGGCTGGGTCTACACTGGGTTGGTGGAATGAGCAAAAGAACAATGGATTTATCCCAGATCTCCTGAATGGGGGTGAATGTATGATTATTCAGCATTCTGTCCATCATTTGTTTGTGTGTTACTTTTAGGAGAACGTCACGAATTTTAACTTCTCAAAACAAATCCTCCTGTTAGTCTTGCATTCCCTTGGGCATTTTCACTGCTACTGTTTGGGCCCTGCATCTGTCACAGCAACCAGATGTTACCTGGCCACTGTCATTACTCATTGTAAGTTCCCTTGCATACTATCATGGCTATATTGTGCCCTTGGGGGTCTGGTTCTGGTGCAGTTTAGGCCCTGCCACCATTGTGGCTTGGAGACAGGCACTCCTCTTTCCTGAACCCTGGACACTACTACAGATACTGGCTGATCCTTGAAGTCTGCCATATACATTGATAGGCCTTTGGACACCGCAAACCATCATGTTCGTTCCCCTACAATCTGTCGCATACTATTCAATGTTTCACCCCCTGGAGGGTGGGTATCGCAGTACTTCACCGTTTAGTTTGAACAGGCGTAGAGACTGGGTAAGGTTACGTGACAAGCTCTCAGCATGTCCCTATACCTGTCACATTTGACACTTTCCTCTTGATGGGCATCAAAGAAGTTTTGTCCGTTGCAAAATCTCAAACCTGCTACAGACTGACTAGGCAATGTCACTTGGAGTGCTCAATACCGGGCACTCTTAGTCCATCTGTGTTCTCTGGACCGCATCATATTTGCTGCCAGCTCCATGAATATTCCTAGGTTCGTGGTATTTCCCTTCACAAAACTAGACGGCTACAGCCCTAAGATGTCTTTGAAGACTGTCACCTCCCTATCCACTGAATCTGAGCAGTTCTGGAGCTGTGACCACCCTGCGAGTCTCTTCTGTTACTACCCCCTAGATTCTTTCTTTTTCCATTTTTGCACAGGGAATGGTCTTAACAGCCGTGAAATGGGCGGGGTCTAAGCATGTGGACTCTTTCACTGCCAAAACTTGTCCATTGAGGACTAACAAGGATGTGCCTGTTCTGCTCACTCAAATCTCTATTAACTTGTTGAATTATCACCCATCTCCTGTCATTCAAGTTAGCCCTGAATGATATCATACCTGGCTCGAACACCCAACAACTTCCTACCTCTTCCCTTTCACTCTATTCTATGTACTTCTGTCCTAACCCCCCCCCCCCCCCCCTGGTACCTCCAAGTGGTGAATGGAAATTAGAAGCGTGTAATATAACTCCATATTCGTCTTGTCTCTGTCTGTTTCACAATTGCTTGCTCCCCTCACTTTTTCCTCCTATCAAGTTTTTTTTTAGGTATGTAACGTTTTAATAGTATTATAACCTTTTAGCTCTGTTAAATTCCAGCAGGCTTGATCTGCCAAAGTTTGTAGAAGGTTGGGTTATTCGACACACCCAGTAATTATCGGGTACGTTAATACCACCCAGTCAGAATTGCAGCCCCTGTGCAAAGGAAGCCACTTAAAGGGGGAAAATACAGACCCACTCATAATCAGGCCTGTTTGTGTTCTTCTGATCATCCCTTATACAATAGTACTCTATGTAGATGCCATGTGTGTTTTTTGTGCTTATAAGGAAAATAAAAGAGGAGTGGGGGGAGGAATAGAAGGAGGACGAGGAATAGGAGGAGGAGATAGAGAAATAGGAGGGGGAGGAGGAATTAAAGGAGGAGGAGGACGGGAATAGGAGTAGAAATAGGAATAGGAGGAGGAGGAATAAGAGGAAGAGGAGGCGGAGGAGGAGGAAGAGAGGAAGAGGAGGAGAAGGAGGAATAGGAGGAGGACGACCAGGAATAGGAGGAGGAATAGGATGAAGAATAGGAGTAGAAATAGTAATAGGAGGAGGAGGAGGAAGAATAGGAGGAGGAAGAGTAGAAGGACTAAGGAGGAAGAAGAGGAGGAGGAGGAATATGATTAGAAATAGGAGGAGGAGGAATAGAAGGAGGAGGAGGAATAGGAGGAGGAGGATTAGAAGGACTAAGGAGGAAGAAGAGGAGGAGGAGGAATATGATTAGAAATAGGAGGAGGAGGAATAGAAGGAGGAGGAGGAATAGGAGGAGGAGGATTAGGAGGAGTACGAGGAATAGAAGGGGGAGGAGGAATAGGAGGAGGAGGACCAGGACCAGGAATAGTAGAAATAGGAATAGGAGGAGGGGGATGAGGATGAGGAATAGGAGGAGGAGGATTAGGAGGACGAAGAATAGGAGGAGGAATAGGACGAGAAAGAGGAATAGTAGATAGAGGAGGAGGAATAGGAGGAGGAGGTGGAATAGGAGGAAGAGCAAGAGGAATAGGAGGAGGAGGAATAGAAGGATAGGAAGAATAGGAGGATGAGGACGAGGAGAAATATGAGGAGGAGGAATAGGATGAGGAATAGGATGAGGAATAGGACAAGGAATAGGAATAGGAT
Source organism: Lissotriton vulgaris (assembly GCF_964263255.1). NCBI lineage: Eukaryota > Metazoa > Chordata > Amphibia > Caudata > Salamandridae > Lissotriton > Lissotriton vulgaris. The sequence goes on along the minus strand of NC_141688.1, from coordinate 66,871,646 downwards.
GAGTAGGAATAAGAGGAAGAGGAGGAGGAGGAGGAGGAAGAGGAGTAGGAATAGGAGGAGAAGGAGCAATAGGAGGAGGACGACAAGGAATAGGAGGAGGAATAGCATGAAGAATAGGAGTAGAAATAGGAATAGGAGGAGGAGGAATAGGAGGTGGAAGAATAGGAGGCGGAAGAATAGGAGGACTAAGAGGAAGAAGAGGAGGAGGAGGAATAGGAGGAGGAGGAATAGAAGTAGGAGGAGTAATAGGAGGAGGAGGAATAGAAGTAGGAGGAGGAGGAACATGAGGAGGAGGACGACGAATAGTAGAGGTAGGAGGAATTGGAGGAGGAGGAGAGGACCAAGAGTAGGAGAAATAGGAAGAGGAATAGGAGGAAGAATAGGAATAGGAGGAGGGGGATGAGGAATATTAGGAGGGGTGGGAATAAGAAGAGGACGACGAGGAATAGGAGGAGGAATAGGACAATGAATAGGACGGGAAAGAGAAATAGGAGATAGAGGAGGAGGATTAGGAGGAGGAGGAGGAGGAGGAATAGGAGGAGGAGGAATAGAAGGAAAGGAGGAATGAGGAATAGGACAAGGAATAGGACGAGGAATAGGAGGAGAAAAATGAATAGGAGGTGGAGCAATAGGAGAAGGAATAGGAAAATGAGGAGGAGGAATAGGAAGAGGAGGAGGATTCATATATGTCCTCCGTGAGACAATCAATATTTGTCTATCGTAAAACAATGATTCTATGTGTCCTCTGTGTCTTATGGAGAACAAGTCGAAGTTTAGAGAGGAGATCTTCGCTCATTTTGACCATTGGGGCGTTCCCATAGTTCAAGTGACTCATTATCAGTGCCAGGACCAGAGCTTTCCTGGTCTGCAGGGGGGAATTCATTGGAAGGCTTTCCTGAGCATGCGCCTCAGCCCAAAACATGTGCCAGAGATTGAAAAGACATGCTCTTTCATGGAAAGGTTATCGTCAATAAGAACACCTACATTTTTAACCTTTTTTTTAGGGGTTAGTGTATGTGCCAATTCTGACACCCACAAGTCACTGGACCAGATGGTGTGGGCCTTCCCTAAAAGCTGGAGTTCAGATTAAGGAAATTGGCCGTCATCTAGTAGGCAGTCTTTATCATGCTGTCCTTAAATTTGATATTAGTGGATTCCTGTTTTGGCCCCATGGTGATGACAAGTTGTGTGTTATCTGCATATGAAACAGCATCAAAGTCACATGACCTCATAACCATTTGCCAGGGGAGCCACATAAATATTGAAAAGGGTTTGATTTAAGATGATCCCTGTGGAACCCCTTTGCGGCCATGGTTCTGGAGTTGTAGGGGTCCAGCTGTATCTTATGTGTCTGTGTCTACAAAATGTTTTCCAGCTATCCCAGTGCTTTGCCTCTGACACCAATCTTCACCAATCTCTGGATTAAAGTTACATGAGAGATGGCATAGAATGCTGCTGATAGATCCAGGAGATCCAGAATTGCTGAGTTCTGCTGGTCTAAGGCAAGCCTTATTGTGTCAGTGGATGCCATGTCATAGGATGCATAGAAGCCTGACTGGGAAGTGTCTAATATGGAGTGGGTTTCTAAAAATGATTCAAGTTTTTGATTGACTAGGGTCTCTGTGACCTTTCTAAGAAAGAGAAGCAATGATATAGGGCTGTAAGTGACAAGATCTATAGAGTCAGCCATAGATCTTTTTAGAATCGGTGTGACCCATGCAGCTTTCCATTTAGTTGGAAGAGCTTCCATATTTAGAGATTGGAGTAAGAAGTACTGGGGCTAGAGTACCCATAGTGTGAGGGGGAGCACGATCCTCTGGTAATCCGGATTTTATCCTGTTGAGCAGGACCAGCGCTTACTCCGGATTAAAAGATTCAAGAGACATAGAAAGGAATATGGCAGAAGATTTCTATGGGGATTAGCTTACCAGTTCTGCATTTGTTGGAAAGGATTGGTATATTTTAACGATTTTATGTTCAAAATGTGCTGTGAGATCATCACAGAATGTCTGACATGCTGGAATAGTAGAGGTACATATAGCAGGGTTGCTAAATTCGTTTTTGATCTTGAAGAACTCTTTCACCAATTACTTGCATTATTTATTCTTTTTACTACATGAACCTTCCTTGCCATTTTAATGTTTTCTGATACTTTACTAATGCAGATTAAGAAATGAGTTTGTCCTCAGTGGATTTAGAAGACCTCCACTTTATCTCAAGTTTTCTGCAAGCTGTTTTTCCCCTTTTTAGGGGTTCGGAATACCAATGCGAGACAAGGTTCTTTGTTTTAATTTTGCTACATTTATGGGGTACAATAGTGTCTCAGGCCTGTGTAAGGGCCCCCTCAAATTAATTTAATGCTGTATTAATGTCTCCATAGTTGCTCAAGAGAAAGTTGGAGTAAAATCCGAGGGTACTACCTTCCCCCGTGGTCTAGTTAATTTTGAGACACTTGTATTAGCATCTCTAGATTTCTCAATATCAAAATGGAGGCTTATGGTAGAGTGATCTGCCCCACACCTGAGCTACCGGGGATCTACCGCTAAGTTATAAGCATTAGAGAATACTAGGCCAAGCATATGTCATGTGGTATAAGTCATGGATTTTCCTGTTGGTCCCAAGGACTCCATATCTGGAAGCAATCGAGTAATGTCAGGATCTGAGCTCCTTTTGGCGTGATGATTGAAATCGCCAATCAGCAAAAACATTTACGCCGCTAAAATATGCAGGTCGAGGCATTCTATTAACTTGAACACATAAAAGGAGCCACTAAAAAACAAAATTAACTAGTTAATGATACAAGGAGTGAAATTGTACAGGTTCAACCAAGGGACGGTGGTGCAGAAGAGACTGAGAAGGCAACAAAAAATGCAGGTTGGGAGATCAATAGAGATCGCTTTTCTCGCCTCCTTGAATTTGATGTAGTAGAGACTAAAGTCTAAGAGAAAATATATTGTGTTACCGACTTGTACATCAGTAGTACAGGCTGATACGGAGTTGGGGCTTGTTTCTAGACCACCTCTCTAGAAGTGTTAAGACAACATGGGATCATTCCAGGGGATGCTAACCAAAAGGAGAAATTATGTGAACCACAAGTTTTGTGAGCAAAAGATCAAGACTGTAAACATTTATAAAATAATAAGCTGGAATAGGGGGATATACTCACAAAAGAAACATGTTCCACTAAAATCGGCTATCGATATTAAGACAGAGTACTCCAAGAATCGGAGGTCACTATGTGAGGTTAAATGGGTAGGTGCTAAAGTATCATTAAATAAAACTTCCTATTAAAATAGTAACAGGAAAACATTAGTTAAACTAAAGCAGTTGTGTATCAGTGGCTCAAAATTGGGCATGGAGATGACCAGATTACACTTAGTGGTCCATCTACTGCTAAATTGACCTAAATATTTTCTGATAAACTTTATTACACTCACTCTTACTAAATCATGAATGTGAGGCCCATAACCCAAGAAAATGAACATGTTTATGGGTGGTTATGTATAACGAATGCTATATGAGCAAGAACTATGAAGTGAAAGAATGAAAATCAGTGTAATTAAAGATTACTGACAAATAATCTGAATACTACCTAATAAATATGGCCACCCATACTATGTCTAAAAGATGCAGTAGCATTCCTCAGAAAATACAGGGTAAAAACAGAAGTTTAGAATTGATGGATAGGACACAAAACAGAGTCCTTTTCACCCAACTCTGCAGGAAAAAAAGGACATGTAAGGCTCTGAGCAGACAGAGTACGGCCTCTAATGAACCGGGACACTGAGCTCGAATCATGGCCTCCAAAAGCAAAAATCTTCGGTGAGAGGGAATTTAATAGATCTTCGAATAAAATCTAAAAATATGAAGGTTTCAAAGCTCTGGGAACAAGCAGTAGATCCCCGTTTAGAAGATCCCAGGCCAAAAGTGCGCTAATATCCCACTCTAAAGTAGTGACTCCTCGGATACTGATACAACATTACCAGTCCACTCTGTTGACCATATCAGTAGACATCGAAAAGTCAAGCAGGATATCTTGCTCAAATACAGAAGGACGAGATGCTGTGCAGGGCCCTTGGGTGTGGCTAGCAATGAGTGGCCTCTATGTCCTTCCAATTTTAAGAGGAAGGACAGGCTCCAGTAAACGAGAAGTGTGGCTCACCGGTTAGAGGAGGCAGTCCCTGATGCAGAGGTCAGACCCGGGACCAGGGTTCAATCCCCGACGCGGCAGGGCCTTGAGCTTAAAATGTCCACGGACCCGATAATTCTCGCCTCGGTGCATACTCGAATCGTGGGTTCACACTCTGCAACTCTGGGCAATAGCTTGCCTAATCTCCACTACGGCCCCACCGCGATGGGATGCCTGGTCTTCACCTTGGGGATGCCCAGTAGGGGTAATCTTGCAGGGAAAGGCCAGGACGGGTTCTCAAAGCAAGCGCCTTGAGACCTTACGGTGAAAGGCGCCATATAAGAATGTATGATTTACGATTTGTACGATTTACCACGGCGCGGATCTCTGAGCAGATGCCTCTTGTGTGCTGTCAGGGGAGATGGCAGCTGGAGGTGAGAAGGTGTGCTGTTTACAAGCTCTTGGCAGTATGGGGAAGATACATGAACAGCATGAAGAGCTTCAACACAGGAAACAAAGGGCCAGGAACAAACGCGGGGCTCTGTTCTCGTGGAGCCGCTTGCTGTCACCATTAAGGAGAAGCAAGCAGTGAGACAAAACCAAGGTAGGAGGAAAAGTAAGTTCCAACAGAATCACCTCACTGCGATTGCTGCTTCAAAGCGAGTCCTGTGACGAAGACAGGTTGTATAGAATAGGCCTGACTCTGCCTGATAATGTATGGAAATAAGGCTGGCCTGCTGTATCTGCTTAGGCAAAAGAGCTGCCGTCGCATCCTGTATGTTTGGTGCCTCCGGGGCTTGGTACTTTAAGACAATCTGGGGAAGGGGCTGGCATGATGAGCTGGCCTCTCTAGAAATGGGAAAAACACTGACTTACCCATAACCGAAAAGCAGGCCCATGCCTTGGGTCAAGAGCACTTTGCAGGCAGCATGTAGGCCTGTGTTTACGATGGGAGGAGTGAAACTGCAAGTCTCAGACTGCTGAGCTATTGGGTAAAACAGCAGCAATCTCTAATGGCCTGATCTCGTCTTGCGAAGGCTCTCCATTCTGCTCTCTATCAAGTAACTGTGGCCCACTTGTCTTGGCTCGCCCCCCATACCAAAGGATAAAATAAAGGGCCTAGGCATCTGGTTGGACAAATCCCTCAATTTTAATGCCCAAGCTGCCAAACTTTCTGCCACCTGTTTTGGCTTACTCATGCTCATACGTAAGATTCTCCCCTTACTACCTTTCCAAGCTAGACAGATAATGATTCAGGGGCTTGTTCTCTCCGGGTTGGACTTTGGGAATGCCTTGTACTTAGGGGCCCCCCAATTCACACTGAACACGCTCCATATCATACAAAACTGTGCAGCACGAACACTACTTCAAATCCCCCGCCAACTTTCTGCGAAAACCGGCCTGAAGAGCCTTCAATGGCTCCCGGTCAGACAAAGAATTGAGTTCAAGACCCTCTGCATAACTCACCGAGCATACTGGAAAACTGGAGCTGTAAATGTAAATGTAAATGTATTGCGATTTATATAGCGCACATATCACCCGAAGGCATCAAGGCGCTTGCCTTGGGAACCCGTCCTGGTATTCCCCTGTGAGATAACCCCAGCAGGGTATCCACAAGGTGAAAGCCAGGCATCCCACCGTGAGGGGCCATAGTGGAGATTAAGCAAGCTATTGCCCAGAGTCGCAGAGTGTGAACCCGTGAAATGAGTAGGCACCGGAACGAGAATTATCGAGTCCGTGGAATTTTTGAGCCCAAGACCCGCCGAGGAGGGGAATTGAACCCTGGTCCAGGACCGATCTCAGCTTCCGGGTCTGCCGCCTCTAACCCCTGAGCCACACTTCTCCACTGCTGTCATCAACCACTCACTGATTACCTCATATAACCCTGTAAGACAGCTCAGATCCTCATCCTCCCTCCTAGTTACGGTACCCAGGATTAAGAGAGCCAGGTGCGGAGGCCGGTCCTTCTCGTACAACGCCTCAAAACTTTGGAATTCCCTTCCCTATCATCTGCATGCAGAGTCTAATCTCTTATCTTTTCGTAAAGAACTAAAAACTCTACTCTTTAAGAAAACCGATTAACCTTTATTTCTGCCCCTACAAGCACAAGTCTGCAGCGCTAGGATGCCTTAGGGTAGCTATCGCGCTCTATAAATGACCTTTTCATTTCATTTAATTTCATTTCATGTAACACTTTGGTCCAGTGGAGTAACAAAACTTCAGGGGGCCCCCCTGCAAAGTACATAGAGAGGGGCCCCCTCTCCTAGTCACACCATCTACCACTTTTGCTGAGGAGGCCCCCCCCCACCGCGCCAGCTGCAGGATTTTTTTATTACGCCACTGGTTTACAGCCAGTGGGTCCGAGTGCCAAACCCTCTTAATAATTACTCACATTGTCAAACCAAAAGGTGAAGACAACACAACTACACACTTGTTAAGCAAAAGCCTCAGTGTGTGCAACTCGTGCAGTACCACTGTGCCATAAAACCTAGACAGTACATATTACTGCTTTCCTGAAAACTACAAACAGGAGCCGGGAAACCCACTACATTATTTGCACTACAGCGGAAAGATCCTCCTTAGATCAAAACATAGTTTTTAAACAATTTAGTGGATCTCTTCCAAGGCTGCTTTCAAATTGGAAGCAAACAAATTCCTCATGAACAAGTTCTTACCTTAACATGAGGGACAATTTTTAGCTCTAAGCACATCGGACATACTATAGTATCGTTTATTATTCTTGTATATGATCATTATTTTTGTTTTGATTATTATTCTGGTACATGATTATTGAATCTACTCCCCTTAAGTCATTATGCTCCATCGTCTAGCATATTCTTAGTTCACCCAGGTGTATAAATGATCTGTTAGATGTTCAACATTTGATTCAAGGCCTATTCGACTCCACATTTGACTTTTGTTTTGATTATTGTTTAGGGTACTGGTTATTATTCCTGTGTATAATTATTGTACGTACTCCTTTATCTCTCTATGCTCTATCGCATAGCCCATTCCTATTCGTGCACTCAGGTTTATATTGAGCTATTATGTTCGTACTAGTTAATCCAATGCCTATTAGATTCCCCATATTAGACTCATGTTTTAATTTGTTACCTTTGCCTCAAATTGTAAAGCACTCTGATATCCTTCGGGATCAAGTTTGCGCTATATAAAACTTTATAAATAAATGCATGCACATGTTGTCAACAATGAAACAGGTGAACATGTTCCACTGAAACAACAATGGTCTTCCACCAGGGCGGATTTAGGCACCACTGGCATTTAATTAATCAACCAGTCAATCAATCAGGATCTCTCAGCTACTCTCCCTTGATGGTTTCAAGGTGCTGGTGGAAGGGGAGGGGGGGGGGGGGGAGACGGGACTGCTGATCTGTCTGGGGGTGGAGATTCAGTCAAAGAGCCTGGTCTTGAGGTCCTTCCTGAATTGGGTCAGCGACTCTGATTGCCTGAGGTGGAGGGGTGGAGTGTTCCAGGTCCTAGGGTAGAGGTGGGCGAATGACCTTCCTCCGGTTCCTGTATTGTGGAACTTGGGGACGGAGTCCAGTGTGAGTCAGGGAATCGGAGTTGTCTTGCGGGTACGTAGAATGTGAGGCGGTGGTTCAGGTATGCTGGTCCTTCATCGTGTGGAGCTTTGTAGGCATGAGGGAGGAGCTTGAGAGTGATTCTTTTGTTGCCTGGGAGCCAGTGGAGTTGTCGGAGGTGTTGCGTGAGGTGGCTGCGGCCCGGATATTGAGGTCCAGTCTGGTGTGGCTTTTTGGACATTCCGAATTTTCTTGAGCAGTTTCTGGATGACGCTGGCGTAGAGTGCGTTGTTGTAGTAGAGTCTGCTGGTGATGAGTATCTGGGTAAGCGTCTTTCTGGATTCTGTGTGGATCCAGCTGAACATCAGCATTTGGTGCAACACTGTACGCCACTTCACTCTATGTAATGCCTATCTACTTTACTTTGCACCTCTCTACTCTATGCCAGGGCACCCTACCCCACTCTACCATGCACCACTGCACGCTTCGCCACCGCACTATACATCAGTCCACTCTCGACCATTCCACTCAACTCTTCACCCCCCACTCTACACCACTCCACTCTATGCCATTCTAATCCGCAGCACTGCAATGTATGCCACTGCACTCTACACCATTACACTCTCCGCCAAAGGACTATGACACTGCACTCTATCCTGCAACAATCCTGAAACAATCCATTCTAAGGCATGCACTCTATGTCAATTTACTCCACTCTGGGCCACTGCGCTCTACACCACTACTTTATGCTACTGCTCTCCACCCTACACCATTCCACTCTATCCAGCATCACTCCACTCTACGCCACTTCACTCTACTCTGAAACATTCTGCGCTACACCACTGCACTCTATGCTACTACACTCTGCCCCACACTACTCTAAGCTGCGCTACTCTACACCACTACACTATACGCAGTGCCACTCTACTGTGCTCCACTCTACTCTATGCAACTGCCCTCTACGCCACTCTGCTCGAAACCCCTGTAGTGTAAGTTAATGCACTCAACACCACTTTACTCAAATCCCATGCACTCTATGCCACTGTATTCTATGCCAACTACTCTGCACCACTGCACTCCATGTCACTGTACTCTACTCTGCAACACTCAATGCCACTGCAGGCTACGCCACTTTATTTTACTCTGCACCACTGTACACTGTTCTGCTCTACTCTGAACTACTCTACTCTACTCTGCACAATTCCACAGCACTCTACTCTTCACCGCTCTGCTTTTCACCACTGCCTCGCTACTCTACGCCACTCTACTCTGCAAGACTGCACTCTCGGCCACTGAACTCAACCCTGCACCACAGCACTCTGCACCACTGCATTTTAAACCACTGCAAGTTAAGCCCCTCTATACCATTGCGCTCTATATCATTCTACGCTGGACCACTCTCCTCTGCAAGACTGCATTCTCTGTCACAGAACTCAACATTACTCTACTCTGCACAACTGCACTCTAAGCTACTCTTCACCACTGCACTCCATGCCACTATACTCTACTCTGCATCACTCAACGCCACTGCATGCTATGCCACTCTTCTACTCTGTTCCACTCTACTCTGTTCCACTCTACTCTGTTCCACTCTACTCAGCACCACTCTCTCTGCACGATTCTACATCTCTCCACTCTAGGCCACTCAACTCTACACCTCTCTACTCTTCGCCACTCTCCTTTTCACCACTCTACTCTATGCCACACTACTCGACGCCACTCTACTCTGCAAGACTGCACTGAACTCAGCGCCACTCTACTCTGCACTACTGAACTCTACAGACTGCACACTATACCACTGCAAGCTACATCACTCTACACCATTGTGCTCTGTTACTCTACACTGCACTACTCTACTCTGCACCACTGCACTCTACTGCACTGCATGCTATGCCACTCTATACCATTACACTCTACGTCACTGCACTTTATGCCACTCTATTCTGCACTACACCACTGTACTCTGCACCACTGTCTATGCACCTCTCTACTCTGCACCACTCTACTCTGTACCACTTTTCTCTGCACCACTCTACTTTATGCCACGGCACTCTACACCACTGAGCCCTACTCTGCTCCACTCAACTCTATTGCTTTTTTTTACATCTTTCTGTTTCTACTAACACATTAATACAGCACTCATTATCCAGACCAAACACATAGCTCACTCTGCACGGTGTAGGAACAAAATGTCCTGCATCCCGGTGCAGGCGTAAAAATTCTATTTGACTATTTGGGACATGCCAAGCTCTCCGGGTGGCCAGTGTCAGATTTGGGCCCAGGATTGTATTGTGATTGCATTTATGTGGCGCCTGCTACACCTGATGAGGCTTTGAAGCGCTTTACACCCGGCGGCATGCTGCATCGGAACCAAGGTTAGTGGTTGGTCCAGTGATATTGGATATTGGGATTAGTTTTGTGCGCTCAAACATTCAATTCCATGCAGTCACTCCAGTGTCTTTGTCGGAGATTACAGTAATAGGTTGCAACTTGCAAGTGTGATCATTATTGGGGAAAGGAGGATACGTGGGTTCATTCAGATGTTTGGTGGGGTTAATAGCCGAGCTAAAAGAGACTGGGTAGTGTTAGATTGCGGGGGGACCACTTTCCGAAAGAGGAGAGGTTGTGATCTTTGAAATGATTGTGTGTAGAACTACATTAATACAAATGAACGCAAAGATGCATGTGATATAGAGAAGGTTGTGCTCAGGAAGCACATAGCTATTTGAGCGGAAACCGGATAGGTGACCATCAGAAGCTTCAATTAAAGATCAGTTTTTTTTAATGCCTGAATTTAGGACTATAAAGGACATTTTTTGAGATGGCCTACAATTTGAGGATGAAAAACTGAAGAAAGAAACAACATTATTTGCATGTGAGGATAGACCTATATTGGGTACTTTGATGGATGATGGGTAAGTCAGTCCACTGCTAAGTTACCACTAGATCAGTGTTTCATCACGGAGAGCTGCTCGGGTTGGAAGTGTACGGTAATGGCTGGATGCAAATATTGAGAGGGGATTCTGTAAATGCTGGAAAGGATGTCTACTGAAGTTATCACGGGGTCTGGTTCACAGTATTAATTATAAAGCGTGGTGTTGTCCTTTACGAATACCTCTTTTGACACGGCAGAGGTGGAGAACCAGGACAGCTTACCCAGACAGTGAAAGTGTATCGCCTGCATTACTCTGGATGGAGATTGAGACACTAGGCTCCCTAAACAAAGTTCCATGAAGCTGTGTTTGTTGGGGCTGCTGATTAGACGTCCTGAGACACTGCTCTTTGTTGGGTGTTAGTGGTGAAAAATGGAACTACAGAGCGTGTTTGTTCAAGGTGAAGAGAACCCTTTAAGTGAGCCCAGCCGTTGGTATTTCTTGATCACACTTTCAGTTGGTCAGGTTAAGCCTCTTTGTGCCTCTGTAATGGGTGCTCCCATACGGAGACTACCCTTCTGTGAGGGGTGTCACTCTACACCATGGGTCTTTTCTCAGAAGCCAAAAAGTTTGGTCTTTTGTGTGACCGAGGGCCGCATCTAAGGGGCTGAATTAATTAATGTAAAAACAGGAAACCTGGGACCAATCCCGGCTTCCCCACTTGACCAAATTGTGCGATCCTAGGCAGTGGATTTATTTCACTTTCCCTCGTTTTCCTACATTATGACATATCAGAGTTCCTTGAAAAAATGACACCCAGATTTAGACTGTATAAAGTCTTCTCCTGTGTTTGATTTAACAAACTATAATGTTGTTCATGTATATTAGCAAACTCAGCCAACCAAAAAGTGCACATAACAGCTGACTTGCCTCTTAGCAGGGGCTGGCCCTCCTCTAAGGTGGAGTAGCGTTGCCCCATTGATCCCAGAGCAGTGGAAAAGGGAATCATAAAATGATAAGTTTTATCATTAAATTTTTCTTTTCTGCGACTGGGTTAGAGTGGGGCAGGGCTGGTGGCACAGGGATAGGAGTGGTTCATCTACTAAGGTAAAAGGGTTCCGAAACTTTTTGAATTTTGAAGAGACTTCTTCATCATATTTTTACACTTTTGCTGCAGGATATATCAAAAAATGAAAGTGCTCCTAAAGTTAAGCGGTTCAGGTCTCCCTACTTACTTTCTTTCCTTAACTTAAATTAACCTTTATATAAATGCTTGCCTGCTTACTAACATCTTTTTAATGTTAGTTCTGAGGGGAGTAAACAGCAGCCCAGTGCTGCTGTGGACCAGGGGGCTGCATGTAGTGGTCAGGAGGGCCACATGCGGTTGCAGCCACACTTTGAGTATCACTGCTCTGCACAAAGGCTGTGTTAGGAGAGAGGCCTGGCAAAGACATTTGAAAGGAGAAATAAATAAATACCTTTTTTAATATGTGAATTTTGACAGGATAGCACACTTACTAATCCTAAAATCTGTGACCTGGCCTTCCCACCTTCTTTGTTCCTGTATCTGACCGTCCCCAGAGTGGGGAGTGCCTTCAGATTTCATACCCAGTGTTGGGACCAGAAAATATGAACCGCATCGGCCAGAGCACAGTCAGTGCTCTGGAAGTAGTGAGGCCTTCCACACAGTGTGAACTGAAAGAGTCCTGCAGGTGGATGGAAGAGGCAATCTAAAGTTGGGAGTGTTTTATGAATTAAGTGCAGTAAAAGAGATCCCTTCGGGTGCACTCCAGCATTATTGCTTGCCCTGTGCCTCCTGCACTGAGCTTGGCGGGTCCCTCACTCCAGCATTGTTGGTTGACCTGTCCCTCCTGTGCTGGGGCTTGGCCGGTCCCTCACTCCTATATTGTTGCTTGCCCTGTTCCTTCTACGCTGGGGCTTGGCCGGTCCCTCACCCCTACATTTTTACTTGCCCTGTCCCTCCTGCGCTGGGTATTGGCCGGTCCCTCACTCCAGCATTGTTGCTTGTCCTGTCCCTCCTGCACTGGGGCTTGGCCAGTCCCTCACTCCTACATTGTTGCCCACCAGAAAAGAAAAGAAAAGAAACCCCCCATTGCACTTTTTTCCTAATCTTTAATACTGTTGCACATCAGTGAGGAGCTCAGAGCAGGCGCACACTGTAGAGCCGAGGGGGCCCCCCTTCATGTACTGAAGACCCCCCCCCCCCCGCACCACAGGGGCTGCAGGGGTGTTTGTTACGCTCCTGCACATCATGCTACAATATTTAACAGCACACCACATAAGTAAACCCCACTACACTCAACAACACAAAATACCATTTCAGTTCATCTCTCTCCAAAACACACAATCACACTCCATGACACACAATCCCACTTCACATAATTCCAGTACACTCAATACCACAAAGTTGCTATCCACATAATAACACTGCACACCATGCCACACTATTTCACTACACAGATCCAATCCACACAACACAATTCCACAACTAACTTCCAATCCAAACCATATAGGACTTGCATATATGCAAATGCATACAATGCAAAACGATATATTGTAAATGCTGGTTTACCTTCCAATGTGTCCCAGCAGATCCTGTTCCTGGAGGGAGCTACAATCCTTCTCCTGCCTCTGTCAGCTCTCCTCTGTGCTGCCTTCTGCTCTCTGGGTCCCCCACCCCCATCCTTTTTCTGGGCCTGGTGCTCTCTGACTGAAGAGAAACAATATAAGTTGCTACTTTGTTTCTCTTCAGTCCTGAGGGGAGCAGTTCAGAGCAGGCTGTTTGAGGCCACTTACAGCTCTCACCGAAGAGCTGAGATTTACTAGAGAGTGCCCCCCCCCGCACTACGGGGGCTGCGGGGGTGTTTGTTACGCCCCTGCTTTGGTCTTGTGCCCCTAAATGACCAGGAACACTGGGACAGGGTCAGCTGCCTGTCAAGTGGATTGAGAATGTGACTGCTGACACGTCGTCTGTTTGCATTTCTGCAAATGGAAAGCATTTTTTCATGGGCAGTTTAATTTGCTCGCCATATTGCACTAATCTGTTCAATTGTGATATAAAGCAATGCATCACTTTTTCTAAACGAACAGTTTACTTTCTAGAACTGCAAAAAGCTGTGGCCAAAGCTGGTTTATTGATTTATTTTTCTCTTTGGACCTCACGGTGACTTTGCAGGAAAAAAATCCAAGGTGATCCGAAGTTAGTTCGGTGGGAACCGTCCTCCTAATATTTGCTTTGATTCTCCTTCGCCACTCCTCAGGGCAAATTTTAAAAGCTCAGCAAATTTAAGAGGCCGGGCTCGCGATTACCTCGTTAAGCCCTCCCGGTCTTTATCCTGTAAAACTGCCAAAAAGACACCCTAAGGCAATATGGCCGCCTGCTGTGGCAACAGCACGGAAAACCGTCTAAACGGTCCGTTTGTTTTTCCAGTGCTGGTTTATTCTTCTGTCCTTATTAGGGTCACTGCATCGATTTCTGCGGGCTCCTGTCATGGCTGTTACTCTCTTGCTATCAGAATCAATATGAGGAAAACAAAAATGGTCATCCACTTTTTGCGGGGGTGCCCTCTACTGGCTGCCCTCCAAGGGTATCTACATTCATTAATGGTTTGTTTGGACTTTTAGCACCGGAAACAGGACGGCAAGAATGAAGGTGGATGAGGATGGGGCTTGGCTGGTTGTGAAAAGAGACCAGAAATACATCTATCCTAGCAGAAGCATTGCTTTCCTCAGACCTGTCGCTACATCTAGCCGTCATGCTACCTCATACATGCCACATTGTAGAAGAGGAAATTGGGAGACAAAAAAAAAAAAGAATCTGGAGAATATATTTCCCATATTGACTTCTATTGAAGCAGAGGCAATTTCAGGCGGAGACAACCAAAATAGTATTTTTTGTCTTCAAAAGTCGGGATTCTCCTGCCTGAATCGGTCTGTTGGCATGTATGCTACCTGGAAGAGGTCTCTTTCAACAGTATGGTATAGTGTGGTTGCATATAGGGTTGATGGCTAAGACTCACGTTTATGTGAGAGTCTCCATTTCTGTCGAGGTAAGGCAACTAAAGAGCTTGAGTGTTCCTGAGCAAATGAGTAGAGAGGAGTGAGGAAGCCAAAACTCTCGTAAGCATTATTCGACATATGCACTGCAATACACTAGCCAACACATCTTGATATCCCTATATGCAGACAATATGACTCTATACATCAGGAAGCCTTGACAGTGCCTCAATCCAATCATGCAGGAGTCTATTAAAAATGGAAATTTATCTGAGGTGATTATTAGCTGGAGAAAATCCCAGATATTCTCTTTCACTAGGAGCACAACTAAATGTATCCCATGCTTCCCACTAGAATGGTGCAAAGGTTCCTTATAAATAAGATCACTGAGCAAGTTGGACATTGGATATCCCTCCCATGATCACCGGCAGGACATATAGGCCTCATAAAGATGGTTCTCTTCCCTAGATTGCTTTATCTGTTTGTGATTATGCCCATTTTCTATTCACTCCTGCTCAGCTTAGCATTGGCGGGAAAGCAAGCAAGGGAGCAGTGGGAAGCTTTAACAATGCTGTTCAGACTGGGAGGTTTTGAATCCCCTGACTTGTACTATCTCTGTGCCCAGGCACATTTTACCCATTATTGGCTGCAACCTGCTCCATGTATTCCGCATGTTGTGGTTGAGTGGGATGCAGTGGCACCTGTACCTCTCCCGTCTCTACTCCGTAGGCTGTCTCCGCAAAAAAGAGCATCCCCCCAGCACCACTGGCTGTATTATAGATGCTTGGAATAGACTGGTGGGGAGAGCTGGGCAAGATATTGTACACTCCCCAAGGCTTCCTCAGTACTATTACATGCCTGTGACACACAAAGCTAAGGCAATGTCACAGCAAAAGTGTTTGACATTATATAATTGGGAGACAGCTACATAAATGGGAGGTTTCTTACACTTACAGACTTACAAGGAAGTCACACTGGTAACCCCTTCCCCCTACTCCTCCACTTCACCCCCTTTAATCTATTTCTTTACTATGGCCTCCAGGGTGCGCACAAGACAGCAATTCGGAATTTACCCCGTGGACTTGATTCCTTCCCATGATTAAAGAAACTGCTGACAAATAAGACAACCAAACATCTGATTTCTACTTTATACAGCACTATACAGACTGAATTACTGGTAGACGAGTGTCCCTCTAGAATTAAATGGGGGGGAGCTAGAGGAGTAGATTCCTGTGGATACCTGAAAGTTCTGTTGTGCCCAAAAAGGTTTGCTATCCTCAAGTAGTTGATGGCGAATTATACACTATGTTTTTGCAGAGGGTTTTCCCCATCCCCCATTACTCCATGGACGTTTGGCCTTTATGAGTACCCCCCCCACCCCCCGCCCACTGTTTGTGATGTGGGACACCCAGGGCTGGCATTCCCCATTTGGCCTGGTCATGCAGAGAAGTTTCCTCATATTGGCATAAGAAGCCGGCGGTGGCTCTTTCTCACGTGATTGACAGTGGGATCAGGCAGGCCCTAAAATTGCACTGTTGGGGTTGGATAGGACACATCCACATTGCAGTTAAAGTTAAAGGGTCCATCTTTAAAGCTCTTACTAGATGTAATGGCCGCCAAATTGATGCCGACAGTGGAGTATGCAAGCATCGTTTTACACGGAACAGATGCTGAACTGTTGGATAAGATTCAAATAAGAGCACACAAAAGGGTCTTTAGGATACTGCAGAATGCGTCACCATCACAGGTGAGGTTGGAATTTGGCCTCATCCATCAACGGATTGGAAGAAATTATGCATATGTCAAGAGTTGGTATAAAATCTGGTTGAGTTGAGCAAACGTTTTACACAATGCCTTGTAGAGCCCAGGAAGTAGATCAGCTCTCAATTTATGGCAAGTTTTTGAAATTGCCCATTGAAGAAACAAAGTCTAAAGAACTATGGGCACAGTCCCCCTCCTTTCCCATTTTTCGTAAAGTGGTAAATAAAATGGTGAAAATACATGCATTAATAGAGGATAAAAATACATTTGCAAAGAGGTTGCATGCTTGGATGGTAATACAATTTTATACAAAATTACATACAGCAGAATATTTGAGTACAACATACTAATACTATTTAAAAAGGAAATTCATGGCCACCAGTTTTGGGTTATTACCAAGTTTAGCAGATCAGTCCAAATGGAGATACAATGGGCCTACTTCATGTACACTATGTGGCACCAAGAAGCAGGACCTTATTCATCTTATTTGTATATGCCCTGGCTTAAGGCAGATCCGGGTGTGGCTTTTGAAAAAGATATTTATTGAGAGAGCCATTAGGTCTTGTAGAACCGCAATAATCAAGGGCTTGGACCCAACGGATCCCCGTCTAAATTGTAAGATTATGACATTTTTGATACAATATGACAAGATAATAATGAAAAAAGATCTCAAAATCACCATACCATTGATGGGGTAGTGTTTGGCAAATATTAACATGAACTGTTAGTAGAGACAGCATCATTGACTACAATAGTACTACAAACCAGTAGCAATGGAAGCCCTGCTTTTTGGTAAATATGTATTGGGTTGGATACATCGCTTTTTTAGATTAGATAGGTTTTAAAAATATTGTTTTCGTTTTTAGCCAAAAAGTCGTTAACCTTGTATATTTTTGTATGAAATTACTTTTTTTTAATAATCTGTTGAAAACTTTTGCAAAATTTTAAGCAAAAGAGAATATAAATTCTGGATCGCTTGGGCCTCAGAGTAACACCTAGATTTCTCTGGTGTGCTTGTCTCAGCGCCGGGTGTTTTTTTGGGGCAGCCACATGCTATATAAAACATCCTGAATAGAGTAGAATAGAGAGATTCTTGGACAGCATCAAGGAGATGGCCTAGAGTAAGGGTCGCCTTTATTGGGGGGCAGGGCCTTTTTTAGTTTACAAATGATAGAGACAGCTTCCTCAGAGAAATGCCTTGAGGAAGATGGAGAGTTATTGGGGCTCTTTTTTATTTTATTTTGAAGGAATTTAGTAGTGCAGTAGCTGCAGTTGCATTGGAACCCAGGCTCACAACACCCTAATTATGGACTGACCATTGTATGTCATGCTGCCCCGTGCTATGTAGAGTTCTAGAACCTCATTGTCAGTCCTGCAGGAGCTTGTTGCTTTTGATCTCCTACTACAGCTATATTTTGACTACCCTTTTCTGTATCCTTGCATAGTAAGGTATATGAATGATACTACAGTAGTTGGAGAGATTTTGGACTTTGTTAGTACTGGCAGGATGTATCTAAACTTGAAAGATTCTGAGAAAATGGCCAGGGTGACAGGCACTTTGACAGTATCGACCGGTGCTAGGAGTGCGTCAATAGTGATAGCTTTAATTTTGGGTGCTAGGACGATGTTGCCTTCATACTGAGTGGAGCAGCATAGGGACATCCTCAGAGAAGAGAGAGAGAGTGTTGACTTGGGAAGACTTTGGTATATTGTAGAGTGATATAAGAGAGAAGATCTGCTGCTTCTGTGTTGGGCATGTATTTGCTGATTTTTTATCAACGTTCTCATTATCAAAGTTGTTGATGGTGGCTCTATTATACAGTGTTTGAGAAGCATGTATGCTATGGAGATGACACAGCGAGTGACGGAAGGGCACAAAGACAGCTCTATTTCTTTTAGAGGCAATGATGATGATGTTAGTGTAGTTTGTGTGATGCTTTGGCTTCTGTGATGAACAGAAACTCTTAAGAACCTTGAGCTATTTCTGTTCATCATTACTTAATTTTCTGTCATCTAATGAATTGCAGTACTTGAACTGCTCTGCATACCTGGGGAGTGAGAACTGTGACTTTGCTAAGCAGCTCTTCAATGTAGCTGTCCACAATCATCTAAAAAGCTTAGTAGACCTAGGGCTGAGAGCAGGCAGTTGAGATCTATGACCTTGTTCAATGTTGTTCAGGTTCACGGTATGCAGAGCAGAAGCGGGCTGAGGGAGATGGTCAATCAAAGGGTTGCACAATTGTCCAGTTTTGTGCAGGACAGAGAGCCATGAAAGGCAGGGCAGTTTGTCCGCTTTGCCACTGGAGAATCTCTCACCGAGAGATAGCCACTCCTCAGAGAGCCGCCAGCATTGAAGAAGATATTCCAATTGCTCTTGGAAGCGTTCCTCACCCCAGTCAATTACTCTCACCACCCAGGCCCGATCTGGGCATTACTAGCTAGTAACACAAAGTGATCGGGATTAGGTGAGGCGATGAAAGTTGATCCGCCGTACTGAGGGCACAGAGGGAACAATCAATGAATGGGGGGTGAAGCAGGGGAGCATCCCAGTAGAAGGAGGCACCCCCCACAGACACACGCTGATCAAAGCCTCACCCAGGCAATCCAGGCAGAAGGAAACACAAATCCGCTCGTCCACACTTCCCTAGAAATGAGGCACAGCGTCTGGTGCGCGTTGATACGAGTAACACCAGACAGATCCAGTCACACACAACGAAGAGTTACAAATTCTGTACCTCCCTGGAAATGAGGCACACCATCCGGTGCGAGCCCCAGACTATTCCAGACACGCAATGTCCGGTGCACATTGATATGGGTTGCACCAGACACTACCGGTCACACACAATGAAGACTTGCAAATTCTGTACATCTCTGGAAATGAGCCAGAACGCCTGGTGCGCATTGATCCGGGTAGCACCAGAAAATCCTGTCACACACACACACGCATGTTTAGCAGTACCGCACAAGGTAGAATGAGGCACTACTATGGATATGCCCCCTCTCCAAGGGTCTCAACCTGTGAATCAGATACCACACACAATGAGCATGTAGTTGGCTTCTCGCACGAGAGAGATGCAGCATGATCGACAAAGCAGGCCATCCTAGGTCCCTCTACTGGTGAATCTGCTCACCACCAACAAGACGCTTATGCGTGTTGAGGACCCACAATGCCAGGGCCACACTCCTTAGATGTGCGCAATACTTTTGGGGCTTTGCAGAAGGCAATCCATTCTCCATGCACAATACTTAGTTCCACGGTCATGCCAAGCTACCATTTGGAATCCAGCAGACAATGTGGACACTTAAAAGGGCACCCCTGTCCAGTTGTTACATGTAGAAGCTGAGGGTCCCTCACGGAAGGCTTTCATGTCCCTGAGACTTCCACAAGAGAACATAGGGGCAAGCCAACAAGCCCTTGGGGAGCACACTGTAGGGTGCCACACAGCAGCAGGTAGTCAACCCAGGCCAGCCACTATTCAGGAAAGGTGCACAGTCATTTCCAATGGCAGTAATCTTCCTGGTGCACAGCAGATTTCTCTGGCTGTATGCACCATGCAGTTCCAGGATGTCCGGTCCCACATCCCCACAAGCCAATCTCTGCCCTGCTGTTGTATGGCATCAGTAGTTATACTGTAGTGTGCCTTTAAAGTAGGGGATGGTTCCAAGGATTCCCTTTGAACCACTCTTGGCTCCCCTAAATATCAGTCCTGTCTGCCATGAGGCTGTGGAATGCAGTTCTTAATCGTTAGTGGGGCCATGATCTGGCTTCCCAGAGGCCTGGTGCCAGAACTTCTCCCTCTAACCTACCCAGCTAGGCCCTAAAATAGCAGCGGTCTATGGTTCCAGTTGCATATCCGATGATTATAGCTGTCACTGGAGAATGCATAGATGTCTTCCCCGCCTCCACGGTGGACTTAAGTCATGCTAAACGGCACACAAAGAGTTTTAGAGCAGAGACATGCCCACTTTCTAGAAGTGGCATTTATAAGCTATTAATGACAAAACCACCTTTACCATAGAAGCGTGTTTGTCATTGTGAAACCAATGATAGGAGACATTAGGAGGCTGCTCCAGTGCAAGTCACTATTGCAGATATAAGTAATTTCACCCATACCCCATGGTAACCTATGGGAAGAGCAAACCTCATAGGTAGTGAAAAAACACATGAGTATTCTTCACTACCTGGGCATGGAACACATGTGTACTTGCTCTGCCTTACACCTATTAATTGCTTCAACCCTCAAGACTTACACCTGAGCATAAGCGTATGTGCGCACACACAGGCCTGCAATGGCAGGCTTAAGACATGTTTAAAAAAACATAGGTGCAAGTGCGCAACAGCGCAGACACAGGCCTGCAATGGCAGGCATGAGATGTTTGAAACATCAGGTAAGCAACACTTGCACATACTTTCACTCTGCATTTACAGTGGGAAGGTGTCCAGAACCCTAAGGCCACTAAAAGAGAATCAGCAAGGAGGAAAAAGCTAAAAGTTTAGTAAAACACTACCTTAAGAGTATCAGGTGTAACACCCCTTGACAAATCTCCTGTAGTATCCTGGAAGGCCCTCAGCTCTGTCTAGGTCTTAGAGGGTTCCCAGCCAGAATGGTCTGCATTTGGGCATGGAGGGGCTACACCTTGCTTCTACCCCTTTGGTGACCCAGTAGACTGCGGAACCCTCCCCTATTTGGCATTTACTGGCCTTAATAGGCCTGCTTTCTGTAGAATCTGAAGAACTTCTCTCTGGTGGCACCGGTGAAACTCCTAGCTAGAACTGAAGACCTCAACACTGTCTAGGTAGGTGGCACTGAAGTGCTCCAACCCAGCGAGGACCTGATTCACCAACCTCTGGAAGGTGCTAGGGGTGCTCCAACCCAAAGGGCATCACTCGAACCGGGAAGTGCCCTTCGGGTGTAGAGAACATAGAACCCACTTTGGCACACTCAGTTAAGAAGATCTACCAATACCCAGATTTTAAATCAAATGTGCTCAGGAATTTAGCAGCCCCTAGCGATCAATTAGCTTGTTAGCTCGTAGGATGGGATGTGCGCCAGTCTTTGTGACTGCAATGAGCCCCCCGTACTCCACACAGAACCTGAGTTTAGTGGAAGGGCCGCCTTAGGGACCAGCACCACTAGGCTGGACCATGGGCTGCCTGAGGGCTCAATTACCCTTAGCTTCACCATTGTGGATTCTTCCTCCATTATGCTGGTCATTACCTTGTCAGATAGCCTGTAGCTCTTAGTCTTCACATGCATACTGCTTCTAGTGTCAATATCATAGGTGCTTGGTTCTGGGGTGCAGCCCGAGTAATTACCAGTGGCTAAGATTAGTTCTAGCATTCCACTCATAACTTTTTGTATACTTCTGCAACATTTTAAGCAAAGTTTCCAAGTATTTGGATCATACAGCAGCGAAAAGAGATGATTGATTGTTCTTAAGGCTATGTAATCTTCTCTATAGTTGCTTGTGCGTTTGACATGTTCATCAATATGTAACTGCTATGGTGATTATAAATACCCATGGGTAATTATTTTTGTGAGAACTAGATATTTGGAAATCCAAAGCGTGCAGAATTTATCTGGAAAGGTGACTGAGGTGAATTCATTCAGCAATAGGATCGAGTTCGACATCGGCAGCTCTATGTTGGTGACCATTTTTTGGTATTTATTTTCACCACGCCTCAATGGTGTGTCATTCAACCAACATGCAGCTCTGTCCAGATGCTACTTTCTAGTATCTCCAAAGTTGGGATTTTTCTTCTAGACAAAGTTTGTGTTTCTTTTGTGGCCAGAAAATTCTGTGAAATATCTTTTGTTGTACTATTTTAAGTTGACTGTCAGAATTGAGTTGTTTGTGAGAGGCCAGTTTCCAACCATGATGATATTCCTTGGGAGAGCTTTTAGTCACTTTTCCAATCTTCAAATCGATTTCTAAGACGTCTAATATTTTCTTGACACACTAGATAGTAACATATGATAACTGTCATCATCTATAAATTTTACCTAAGAAGCAAATTTGCCGGATCTGTTTTCAATTTAGTCATTCATCCCTTAGCAATTCATATGTCGGGTTGTTCTTTAAGTGATGCTAGTTTCAGAAATGTTGAAAGAAAAATATTCGTTTTACAATGTAGTCGGGCATAAGCGCATGTTTGGAATATATATTTTTTGGAGTCTCACCAACTATTTGTTGGTGAAAAGATTTTTAAACAGGCCAGCAATTGATTGCATGGTGTACCTGGAGATCTGGAGCCCTCTGGTAAGCTCACCCCTATTGCTAACGCAGACTCTCTTATAGATTAGATGTTTTGAGCATACCCGACAGCTCCAATCCTGCTCGATGATGGGTACAGTGACAGATCCGCGTGCCATGCTGCAGACATTTTGTTCTGTTGCTTCAGTTGTCACACCATCTGTTCTTCCTCCCTGTTAATGTCTCATTAGCCTCCTCCGATAAACATGAAGTTCTTTTTTTGCAAATCTATTACACGCCTGGAACAAGTCAATAAGAAATCGTTAATGATACTGTGGCATTTGCATGATGATCGTATTATGCTTTTGCCCAAGTGACTTCAGTGGTGACGGAACCTAGACTGACAGCACTGTAGATGAATCCTACCATGCATGCTAGCACGTGGGAGTAGAGAGGGCAGCTGCTGAGAGGATTCTTTCCAAGCCATGCGCCTTCTCAAAGAATCACTACCTCTACCCGGAGAGAAGTTGGAGGGTGCATGTAACTCCATAAAAGTGTGTTAGTCCAGAAAATGCATGATTTTCAATGCAAGATATGTTTAACATAAATAATTTTCTACTTTTCAATCACTAGTGTGTTCCTAATATTTGATTTCACATGTTTCCCCTGATCCCCCATGGGAATAGGAAGAAATCCACATGGGAAAAAGAAACAGATGTCCACCTGGAACAGAGAAGTCACTTGCACGAGTGTGAGCTGCATGATTCTGTATCAGAGAATAGAGGGACAAATATATAGTAGGTTCCTCCATATAGGATTAAGTCAGACAGTCAAATGTTATGCATTACTTGACTGTTAAGTAATGTGATCAGTGCGATCTACCCACTAGCTGATGTTAATGCTTCGGTGCATTTGTATTTAACCAACCACTCTTCTGCAATAAGCAACACCATCATAGCAGCACTCCTCTCCCATACTTCATTTTGCTCACTCCTCATTTGATCATTCTTCCTTGTTCTGCTCTACTGTGGTGCTCCTTTTCCCCACATCATTTACTTTCCTCTAGCCCCTCTTGCCTCGGATTTCTCTACCTCTCATACTTTACTTGCTTTGCTTCTACCTCTTTTCCTTCTACCCTAAGGTCTTCCATGCCACCGCTGTCCCAACATAGATATCAATAAGTGGACAGCAGAGATGGCAGCCACCCTCCCAGGCTTGCCTTTGGTACCTCTTGCACAGACCTTGCTTATCTGGTCTATTGGTCATAGCAGGAGCATTAGGACAAGAAAGTGAAGAAGGTTCAAAGTGTCATCTAAACTTTCATTAGATACTAGTCCTTTTGCTGGCCATAGGCCCTCAACAACAAACAAACGGTAGAGGGACAAAAGGCGAGACTAAGGTTCAATTGAATAGAGTCAAAAGGGTTCCAATGATGCGCAATACTTCTGAAATGTCCATGACCCATCTCTTGCGCTATCCTTTGCCCTTCTGGCTCCTCTCTTCCACCTGACATTCCCTTTTCCCACTGCCCTTTTCACCTCCCTCTCAGATACGCTCCTGCCCTCTCTCTCCCCCATGGCCCTTCTGACAATGCCTTCTGACATGCCTGCATCTGCATGAGAACATCACCATGTGATTACCACATCAGCATGGGTTGATTGATCATGATCAAATAATCATGGGCAGGATCCCCCTTCATTGGAACAGCCATCTACCAGCTCAGGCCCATTGCCCACACTCTGCTGGTAATATAGTAGTTCACAGGATCCATCTCCCCCCTACAGGGAGGAGAAACACTCAACAGAGACAACAGTCTTTCTCAATGACTTACAACAGCAACAAAGGTT
Organism: Lissotriton vulgaris; assembly: GCF_964263255.1. Taxonomy (NCBI): domain Eukaryota; kingdom Metazoa; phylum Chordata; class Amphibia; order Caudata; family Salamandridae; genus Lissotriton; species Lissotriton vulgaris. Next base: position 66,847,282 of record NC_141688.1, on the reverse strand, counting down.
CACGAAATTGGCAAATTATGCACTGTATAATACCCAGGGAACATGACATGACTTCCTGGCCTCCAAAAAATGTATGCATTTTTCTTGCTGGAGCAGAGATTACTTTCAGCTGGTAATTCTTTCTCCAGGACCATTGAGTCATTCTGACTTATTTTGAAGTTTTCATCTATTGGTTTAGAGAGGAGTTTACATTTGTGCCTAGGCCATAGTAAGCTACTAGGCTGAAACAAGGGCTCTCCCACAGTGTTACATCCAAAGCTTCACCTGCATGTGTCCACTGTGGATCTCAGAGACCCTGCCCTTATTTTGCGCTGAGTATATTGATAATGATAGGAAAAAAGTATCCAAATCTGTGGTAGCTGAAGTGTTTCATGGTGTACTGTGTAGAGGTGATAATTGTCAAGCACTGCATGCATGTGTTTACTTGTTAGTCTACGTGTGGTGGAACAGGGTGTTGTGTTGTACAGTGGTGATTTATGAATGGGAGAAATACAGGTCTTAAAGATAAAGTGAGGTCATGTTCAAGTTGGAAGTCCTTTACACTGTAGATTAAAAACGACTGGAGCAAAAGGTCTGGATATCTACAGGATCTAGCATCACCACTAAATGCACCACAGAGGGTCCTGCACCAAACTACACTTTGGATCAATCAGCAGGCCTACAAATGATGAAGCAAGGAGGCAGGAGACTTGCACTGTAGTAGCCTACCTGTTTTTCTTCCACAATTGTGTCCCCTGCAGATAAGTATCCAAGTTCTCCCTGTACTACTCTTATGACTATGTTTTACCGCTTCTATCAAGTTATTTGACAGTTGAAGTTGTGTCCTTGTATGCCTACTAGGCTATCCAGGCCTTCTTGCAACCTACCCTTGCACTGTTTAATTGTGCCTTAGCAGTTAATATCATCCCTCCAGAGGTGCTGAATTCCTGGTAGGTTTAGCAATGCAGAGCATGGATGATCCAAGCGGTCAATATAGAGGAAGGTGGTCTGCTTCGGGAGTAATTGATGGACATCAAGAGGATTGTTGGTTGACATGGTGCTGCATGCTTAGCCCATATCAGGCAGGAGTTGGTGATCGGGTTAAGTGGGTAATCGTGGGATGATTGCACAAAATATAGTCTTCTGGTTTATGGTGTGTGTCTCTTACGATCCTTTACAGGCAAGCAGGCAGCTCCGGGAGTCGTGGTTTATATTACTGGAGGTCAGGGGTTTCTGGGTCCGCTTCTAGCTGGCCTGCCTTGGCATAAAGCAGTGTGTTGTGTAGCAGATGGTGGTGGGAATGGTGCTGACAAGGTGGTGAAGTTGACCGGATAGGACTCGGGTGCTCCAGCATTTCCCCATGGACCCCTCAGAGCATTTCCATTGTCCACACTTGTAATGTTTGACATGTCATTATGAGTGGTGTCCTTACCAATTACCATGAAGGATTGGGGTGGTCTCCTAAAGAAGGACCATGAAGGGTTATAAAAATGTTTAGATGCAAATACTTTGGAATGTGTTGGGAAGAGGAAGATGGCGGTTGAGTGACGAGCTGAAGAAAAAAGAGCTACAACGCCATTGACATTATAATGAAATATGTATGATTTGAAACCAACTTTTGTACATAAATGTTTCATAGTAATGTGACTCCCCATTCAACAATCTCTTTCTCTGCACTGTGAGTCCATTAGTCTTCCAATGAAGGAGATTGTAGCAGGCATTAGAGGTCTTGCACAGCAATGGAAGCTACTGAGAGGGTGGGTATTTCTCCTAGCGGAGACAATATCGGTCTTCTCGTCCACTCCGCTCGAGCGACTGGACTCTGTGCACAGTCCCCAGAGTTAAACTGGCATGCATGGGAGGTCCACCCTTTGTGTACTGTACCCCAAATTGTGGAATCCCTTACCTAAACCCTTGAGACGGTGCACCTCTTTGACCATCCATCGAAAACAGCCTAAGACCAGGATGCTCTGAGTCAGAGGGGCCTTCTCAGGCCTTATCTGCTAAAGCGCTGGTAAACCCCCTGTGGGTGGGTGAGCACTATATACGACTAATAAGTATAGCGGAGGCCCTGTGTAATCATAGGTTGTCTGAATGGGAGGGGCACAGGTGATGGAACCTCTTGCCCACTGGCAGTGGTGGCAGCAAACTCCTGGGGTTTCTGGTTGGCTAGGGCAAGCGCCTAAGCCAGGCATAAACCACCACTCTAGTCAGGGCAAGGGAGTTACACGCCGAAGATAACCCCTGCACACACCCTTGGTAGCTTGGCTCGAGCAGTCAGGCTTATCCCAGAGGCAAAGTGTAAAGCGTATGCGCCACACACACAAACAGCAGCAACACACTAGGCACACTACAAAAGAAACTCCACACAAGGTTATATCAAAAATAGCCTTTGTATTATCATAAACACATTAGGTCATAATCAAACCATGTACACTGTGCCAACTGGTACTATGCACACAGGGGATTATATACAGGACTAGGCCAATCGGACCAGGGTCAGAACCATCAGAATGCAGGTAGTAAATATAAAACACAACCAGTAACTACTGGCACTATAATGACCTCAGTATTATATCTAGCAACATAAACACATTACGCCATAGGCATCATTCTAAAACATCATAGCATGACATTAGGCATCACAAGCATAAACACATTATGCAATCTCATTAGGCATTAACCATGGTGCATAAATCACATTTGTCATAGGCATCACATAAGGCATAAACTGGGCACCTCAGTAACACTTCAAAAGTACACACAGCACCTTAGGGCCTTGTGCCCTGTCACCATTACACAAATGACCCCAGGCCAACTGGCCTTTCACTGGGGCTGAAATGCCCTTTGTCCTCCAAAGTCAGGCCTCTAACTGGGGGCTTCCACCGGCCCTCTGGCTGCTAATGCACCAAACTCAAAATGCGCTGGAGCGTGGGGTGCAACTCATCCCCTGTCGCCTCACCAACTAAATGCCCCCCAACAGTGCAGCTGCCCACTGTCTGGCGGGGCAGCTGTGGAAATGTGCCACTGTGCCTCTTGAGCCCTCTTCCGGAGCTCTTATATCAACTCAAATATCAACTTGCTCCAAACCTTGCAGCTGCCCGCAATTGCGGTGGAGCTGTGAAAAGTAAAAGATACCCGCACTAAGCTTGCCTGTGAGACCCCACTCTGGGACTTGGGTTTCCAAATTGTTCCCACGTTGGAGTGGCCCGCTTTCCTGCGGGGACCGCTCAGAAAACCAGGCACCGACAGTGTGTAAAGTAAAACCCCACTCACCGGGGCTGCTTAGGACTCCTCTCTTCTTCAGGCACTGGCAAGGTGCCTAAACAGGTCCCGTCCTCACTTACAGGGCTGTTCTGGGACTCTGCTGGTCTCCAGCCTCTGGCAGACTTCCTGGGCAACACACAGGGCTCCCACCGGCACACGGGAGCCCTGCTCGGGCAGGCGCCGCCTTCCTCTCTATCCCGGTCATGGAGGCGGGATGGGCTCTCGCCTTCTGTAGGCACCACTCTGCGTAAGTCTCACGGCCTCCTCTTCGCCCCGCCCACAAACAGGCAAAGCCGCCTGGCTTCTGGGTCGCTTGGGGAAGCAGCAGCTATCTCTTTCGTCTCGGGGTGTGGCGGTGATCTCCTTGTGGCAAAGTGCGGGGTGGGCTCCTGCCGTGACATCAAACACCACAGCGGGGTGGGAACCCGTTAAGTAAGCAGCAATGCGGGTGGGCACCCGCTATTCAAATCGGCAGCGAAGGGGGGTGGGCTCCCACAAAGCACACAATGCGTGGTGGGCACCCGCTGCCATAAATTGGCCACAATGCGGGGTGGGCTCCCGTGGGAGAAGCACAGATGCGGGGTGGGCTCCTGCTCTTCCCACAACAGCGCGGGGGAGTCCCCACACCAGGATTCCCTCTGCAATCACAGCAGCAGAGGGCTGCATGACGCCAGTTTTTTCACTTCCTGACAATAATAAGGTAAAGCGCTCACAGGGTGCTAAAAGTTCTCAAAGTCCAAGGGGCACAGCTGGGCCCAGGCAGGCCAGCACACAGGGCCCTCCAGCAGGGAGGCAGTCCCTAGTGGTGGTTCCTCCCGGAGCCCAGCATCTGCAAGGCCCCCAGTAAGCACAGGAACAGCTCAACATTATGGGATCACAGCCCCAGTACTTTAATACCTTTTCCTTTGTTCTGCCTGGCACGGGGCTGGGGGAACCAGTCACAGCTGGTTCTGGGGATGTGGAGCACTTTGCTTACAGGGCTCCCACCCTCCTTTGTTAGGTTGGGGCTCTGTCATCAGACACACTACAAGGGGGCGGGGCCAGCATTCACCTAGGCAGGCACAGTCCTATTCAGGGTCAGGGGACTACTCCATCCACTACTCCAAAAGCAGATCCCCTATTCAGCCTAGCGCTGACTCACCCTGCCCCTCCTGGAGCCTTGCACACAATACCAGCACCAGTCACTCCAAAGCAAGACATGCAATCCACATCAGGCAGGCACACACATAGCGCACAGAAATGCCAACTTCTAAAAGTGGCACTTCTAAAATTGTTATAATAAATCTGTGCACACCATTGCGTAGCATTTATTATCACTATTTCAAATATACCAAACTTGACCACGCTGCTCCTCTCACATTAGGTATTACTACTGAAACACTTATCAGGGAATCCCCAATGAATTCCTTTGGAAGTGCAGCCTCACAGCAGTGAGAAACCAAAATGACTGTTTGTTACTACCAGGACATGCCACACACTTGAGGTACATGTCCTACCTTTTTATCTACAATACACCTTGCCAATAGGGCTAGCTAGGGCCTACCTTAGGTGTGACTGACATGTAGTAAAAGCGGGGTCACAGACGTGGCACACACTTTAAGTGCCACGTCACAGCGGCAGTAACACTGCGTGCACGGGCCCTGCAATGGCAGAGGCCTGGGATAGGTTTGAAAGGCTACTTTGGTGGGTGGCGCAATCAGCGCTGCAAGCCCACCAGTAGCATTTCATTTACCAGCCCAAGGTATATGAGACACCCCTTTACAAGGGACTGACAGGTAAATTAAATAGGCCAAACAGGTGTAGACCAACCTTACCCTGTTTATCACAGAGAGCACACGCACTTTACACTGGACAGCAGTGCTAAAGTACCCAGAGTCCTAAAACCACCAACAGCATGTCAGAAAAAAAGGCTAAGAGAAAGGCAAAACGTTTAGGGATGACACTGCAAAATGGGCCAAGTCCAACAGGCCTGTAGGGCAGCTTACTTTGTCTCTACTGTGGCTGGTGGCATGGGATTGTGTGGAAGGGATTTAAGGAGAAGTGCAAGTCCTGTTGGATGGCTTGGGACTGTCTAGAAATCGGTTCATGGCCTTGGCCGATGAAGGCCTGTAAGCATTGGGTTGGCCTAACCAACCAGCGCCTGAGCATCCAGCCTTCTCCATGCCCTGATACAAGTTCTTTATAATACCCTCCTTTAGTAAAAGCAGTGGGAAAGATTGCATGATATTACATTTCTTTTTGGGTTGAGGAGTGTATATAGAAATGTGGTATTGATACTTACTTGGATCAAGGAAATAGAGCAACTCTAATTAAGTCTAGAGAAAATATTAACTACTGCAACAACTCAGAGGTGGAGGTTGGTAAATTAAACTGCGACTCATGAAAAAGAGTGAACGGATTAGTGGACCATCAAGTGTCGAAAGCCCTTTGAATAAAACATCACCTACTTTCACCTACAGTGTAGTAGGACCAGCCCTTTCTACTTGTACTCCGCGTGTGGCTGATATCCTTCGACCAGGCGTTTGCTGCATTACTAACAGCATTGCCCACTCGACATCATCATCAGGCATCATCGATAGACACAGCTTCGAATGGTCAATTTGGTCATTGTTTTCAGAATGTAGGCAGAACCCCTACACCCTCATATTCAGGCACTAACTTCATGTAGTCGGCAAACACACTACCCGGCATGGACAACAAACCAACATCAGAACTGCCTACTTCGACTGTGATGCATGAATAAATGAATGAATGAAATAATTAATTAATTAATATTAGTCTTGTTAAGCGCAAACTTTGCCCAGGGGCGACAAGGCGCTGCGGAAAGGGCCAGCAGTTTTAAAATGTGAAAGGCTCACACTGCTTAGCTGGAGATAGGATATCTTACACCAGCCAAGCATTGCTCAGGGGAGCGCCTAATGAATAACACGAGAGCCGTTTGGCACTCTCACCCGCTTATATGTTTGACTCTGGTAGGGGTATAGTACAAACCTAACAGAAAAGGCAACACTTGTGTGGTGTCCACAACACAATTTACCTCTAAGCTAATCTGCCCAAATCACAAATAAAAGAAACATTGAGCATTCCGTTTCCTAATCCCTCACAAGCCTCAGACACAATTGTTTGACGGTCTCCCATGCTCCGCAGGGTAAGACGCTCATTACAGGAGGCACTACGGTGTCCTGCAAATGGTCACAAATGCGATTAACAAAAACAATATACAGCTCCAGTACCAAGCTTGGGGACCTTCAGCATTCCCTAGGTCACCCACCCCCAGGAAGAGGGAGCCACAGGGGCTCCTGTTAGCCCACTGGTCCCTCACGGTGCCTTCTGTCTGCAGATCAAATCGTCCCCAATCTGAGCACATTGTTTCACTGGTGATCGGATTTCGTGTGCCTGGCATCCATCAATGAATGCGGGTGTGTCGTAATTAAATGCCACACTATGGTGTCAAGGGTTTACGGTTTCTGAATGCGGCTGCTGAAGGTTTTGGATCGGCTCCGCACTTTATTTCTCTATATCCAGAATTATTATTATTGTGTCTAGTACCAGAGTTGGTGGTATAGTTGCGCGCGAGCCGCCGGTTATGCGATGCTTTACCCCGGTGTTTTGGGTAGCCATGCTTGCGCAGTGGAATTTAAGCACAGGGGGACACGTCTTCGATATAAAAATAGGAAAGAATGAGGGATTGCAGATAAATTCTCCCTGCCAGCAGCTCCCACCGCCCACCTCCCACCGGGTGTAAACACCACCTTTCCTCGTATCTCCTAAGTGTGTTTTGCTGCCTTTACATGGCAGTTCCACCACATAATGGAGAAAAAAGAGCGCGCGGTGCGCTCGGGCCCTCTCTGGTTCCCCATCGCTCACACGCACCATAATAGGCGCGCGGCGGCCGCGAGGACGGTGAGGCAATTTTCACTGCATTAGGGCTGGAAAGTGGGGGTGCGTGGGGGATTCATTGAGATGTTGTGAGCGGCTCATCAACACCACATTCCGCGGTGTGAGTTCCCTGCGAGTCATGGAATGGTATACGAGGGTGGGGGGAAGGGGGGGGGGGGGAGGTAGGGGAGGGGGCGGAGGGGGGGTGAAAGGTGAGGGGTGGGTTATTCTCAGTTCGCATGTCTCGCCTTTACATTTTTCAGTTTCAATAGTTGGAATTTATGCTTTTGAAATTGATTCGAAATTTAATATCAGGTTTTTGTTAGTATTCCTTTACTTAATTTTTTTAAAAAATTGTGATGATTTTTTAAGTATCGCGAGGTATGTAGATAGCAAGGCCGTGCGAGGAATCCCACTCTCTGGTCATCACACTTGATACGAAAATAATTCGCTCATAGGCCGCACTGGACACCAACGCCGCTGTAACCAAGCACCATCACCTCCAGTCCACCTGTCCACCAAAACTCCTCTGGCTCCTCGTCGGCTCTGAAGCACTATACAAGTATACTTACAATAAAATACAATTATTGGAATAGTATAGCTGTATATGACCTATTCTAAAACGCCACTAGGGGGCAACATTAGACCTTCCTGTCTAGGGCCCATTTGATCATAGGCAGGAACACTGGCTATCACACCATGGTCGGGCAGGGCCAAAACATAACCTGGGCACCAAATAAAAGTGGCCTCCATTAGCAAACCAGATAGCTAAAAAAAAAGTGGCCCACATTTGCAAATCAGCCCAATTTTAAACATTTAAAAACACGCTGAGGGACTGCGTGCATCTGTGTTCGCTGCAGGCAAAGTATGTGGTTATAGCAGAGAAATCAACAGAAAAGACAGGCCCACCTTACCATAAAACAGCCCATCGGCCACTGCCTGATTGCCCTATAGTCTAGTCCGACCCTGCATCACACATTATCTGCCTTGGATAACAGGAGAGCCTCATGGAGAAGTGTGGCTCACTGGTTAGAGGAAGCAGACCCTGATGCAGAGGTCAGACCCAGGACCAGGGTTCCGTGGCAGGGTCTTGTGCTCAAATGTCCACGGACTCGGTAATTCTCGCCTCGGTGCCTACTCGAATCATGGGTTCACACTCTGCAACTCTGGGCAATAGCTTGCTTAATCTCCACTACTGCCCCACCGCCATGGGATGCCTGGTCTTCACCTTTGGGCTATCTCGCAGGGAAAGCCAGGACGGGTTCCCAAAGCAAGCTGCTAAGAGACCTGTTGGTGATTTGGCGCTATGTAAATCGAAATTAACATAACCTAACATAAAATGAATGTAAACGTTTCCAAAAACCCATGTGCAAAGCAGGACTTGGGCATTTAGGCAGGAAGGTGTGGAGCATATGCTTAGGCGAATTTAACATTATGCCGGAAGGTGTAATTAACATTATTTTTGGAATTTCGTGTTACACTGATTACGTGAAATTAACAAAAATGTGCCTTTTTGCCACTTCACTTAATTACATGCCATTTGTGCAAAATGTACTGCAACTGTGACATTTGCAGTAAAATGTTTGCATAGAAAGTATGGGAACAAAAGAACGTGAGCGACTGTTCTTTGCAGTGCTTTTGTTTTGTTTAAATGCGTCCTCGTGCCACAAATTGATATGAAATTATGCAAAAGCAAGCTACGCGAATTTCGCACACCCCTAAGGAGAGGTCTGAAGACTGATGGGAAGTTACGAAGCATAGGGGCAGAGGAGATCACAGGGCAGACTGGCTCGAGTAGAGGGGCGTACAAAAGACTGCAAAGTGACAGCTGAACAATAGCTGCTTCAAGGTTCTTTTGAGACCTCTTTCAAGGCAGTCAGACAAAATTGCTTGGGGGGGGGGAAGGGGGAGGGGTGAAATGTCGTCATTTTTTGAGGGCACATACCGAGAAGGATAGTACCAGAATGTATTTTCGCATGCCTCATTTGTACAGTCTCAACATCTACTTAGTCCAATTGGCGTTTTAGAAATTGATAGAATGAATGCAATAAATTAATAAATTCTGATACAGAACTCGATGTGTTCCTCTGTGACTGGTCTGGTGTCCTTTCTGACCTGTTTGCTGAACAGGCTTACTTTTATAGCATATATGTGAAATCAAGGGTGTCGCCTTCTTTGGCATCACATACTCCCTCTAATCAAGTCAAAACCCCTCCTCCGACTTTAATGGGAACACAGTCTTTGTACACATATAACACTCATTTACAATGATTTACCTCTGCTGGCTTTAACAGTCTTACCTTCTAAATATATGATGTCACCCTCCCCGGAGAGTCAATTGTTGAGTAGGTTTCTTTCTGGTCAATGAGCAGTAGGGGGCAGCTACTTCACAAGTTCCTAGAGCTCCTCCCCTCGGTAAGGATTGGAGGTTATACCAGCACTCACACCCTGGCACCTACACCCTCTGCTGGAAGGATCAGGGCCTGTATCTTTCCTTTCTTCACTGCCAGTGCCCCCAACTAAATGCTTTCTTCCATTGCTACTGGACATGGGACAGTGAGACTAACAGGGCAGAGCACCGGGCCAGGCTTGGTGAAACCAATGTTCTCTTGCGCCATATATACATCATTGTTGGAAAAAGATGTCACTATGTATGATCTTCAGAAGATTTACCTTAAAGTCCCTTTCATTCTGATGACCTGCAACCACACTGTCTCTTTCTTACAAGAACCACAACACAAAAAACAAGATCACCACCAGCATGACCAAAGTCGCTAAATTGATGAAAGGCAAATGTCTTAATCTCAACACCAATAAGACAGAAGTAGTGTTACTTCACTATAAGGGTCCAGCTGGTGGTAAGCCAAACTTGGACTCACACCTACACCCAGCACCCACAACAGAAACCTATGAAGCATCGTTGACAACCAACACAACATGACTGTACAGGTCAATTCAAATCACTGCCTCCTGATTAGACACCCTGAAGATGCTGAGGTAGATCTTCAAATGGCTTCCAAGCACCACTATAAAAACAGTCACTCACACTCTAGTCCAGGGGTCTCCAAACCGGTCCTGGAGGGCCGGATCCATGCCAGATTTTTTAAATTACTACATGTATCTCAATGGGGATATCCCAAAAATCTGGCATGGATCCGGCCCTCCAGGACCGGTTTGGAGAGTCTCTAGCAAGTTGCACTATGGAAACACCCTATACGCTGGAATCACCAAGCAACTCACTAGAATACCACAAACCACCCAGAAGCCAGGCTCAACCTAAATCTCCCACGCAAAACTCACATCATTCCACACCTCAGGAAGCACCACTGACTCCTGATACACAAACATGCTCATTCCAAAGTCACATACACATTGAATGCACTCCACTACTTAGGCCCCAACTACCTGAACAGTCACATCGCCTTCAACCAACCACCCAGACACCTCTTCTCCCCAGGACACCTACTCACACGCATCCCACCCATATGCTGAACCAGATCAGGACAGGCATTCTCTTATTTGGCTCCTAAAACATGGACACACCTTCCACTCCTCATCAGAGCCTCTGCTTCTCTTCTTGAATTCCACAAGAAGCACAAGACCTGGCTTTTTAATGAACCAACCTAGTACTGGCAGGGCCCGGTACGCATTGGCCACAAAACAATCTTTGCAGAGTGAAACCGACAAGAGTATGGTTTGTTGGTCCTGTTGTTTGGAGATTCGAGGGTGGTGGAGAGTAGGGCATTGCACAGTTGCTTCGTCTTCTTGGACACCCCTCAACTGGCCCTTTTTGAAAGGGAATATCTCATAAGTTTAACTAGAATTCTGTTTGTTTTGCATGTATTTTTTATGTTATCATATCTAAAGAATTCATCAGCTTGGTACAAATAACCCACAATAAGGAGCTCAAGAGGGAAGATATCAATCAGGTCGCCCTCCACTCACAAGTGACAACAAACAACAATAGACCTGATTGTGAAGGATATAGTCCAATTTCTTTTGTAGTGCTAATGGTGGGGGGCTGCTACCTGAACCCAACCGCTGGGTTCAAACAATTACCAGTCTTATCCAGTCCCAAATGCCCAAAGAGGTATTTTATTTTTATAAACACATGTATTTTGTTTGTATACACTTTTCATTAGGGGGTATATTTGTATGGAGTTGACTGATTAGCGTGTGTTTATAAAAATAAAAATAACTCTTTGGGCACTTGGGACTGGATAAGACTGGTAATTGTTTGAAACCAGCGGTTGGGTTGAGGTAGAAGCCCCCCACCATTAGCTCTACAAAAGAAATTGGACTATATCCTTCACAATCAGGTCTATTGTCGTTTGTTGTTCCTGTAGCAAATGACTGGTAATAATAATAAATAATAATTCCTATTTGTAAAGCGCAAACACATCACCCCTTAACGTTTAAAAGCACTGAGGGCCGTCGAGGAGATTAAGTGAGCTATTGCCCAGCGTCACATGGTGCTGAGCTGAGATGGCGTCCGGGATCGCACCGTGAGCCCTATGCCCCGGGGTCAGCTGCTCTGGCCACTGCGCCACACCACTCCCCGTGGTACTGGCACATCATGAGTGATAAGTTACTACCACTGCTATAACTCAGTGCTGTTTTCTAGAGCTCCTTCCGCTCTGATACTGGCTGTGTAGGCTGTGTAGATACTCACAGGTTTAAAATTCACACTGCCTATTTGTGACCCATCTCTCACTTTGTGATGTCATCTGTGTACTATATCGACTACTAGGTCTCTTCACAAAATCTCTAGTCTCAAGGGGTTGCAGAGTAACCTACCATATGAATTAGGTAGATTTCTATTTTCATTCCCCCGTGATTGGCTACACACACAGGGATGGTGAACTGGAACAAGCAAACCAGCATCCCTGTGTTTGCACTCCCAAACAGACACATTTAAGGCCTGGGCAAAGTGGGCTCTGGCCCAGGCCCCCAGCCTTTCAGGGCCCCCTAAAAGATCCAGCTCTTTTCTGCACAGAGCCTTGCCCTAATGACCTTGAATAATTCTTAAACAGATTTTTAAAAATACAACTTTCCTTTTATGTGGGTGATATGTGTTCGTCTATGGCATACACATGTTGTGTTTATGTTTCATGCAACATCCATAAAAAAGTTTCTTTTAGATCAAAACAGGACCTCACATATGAGAAATTGGAGGATGATCAGATATTATTTGCAGTAACATAAGTGAGCTGCTGCTGAGTAACAATATTGAAAACAACCATCACTATCCCTGTATATTAGATGTAAGCACATTTATAACTTGGCAAGTGTTCTTGTGCACTGCTAGTCACCTGGCGGAGAGGGCATGAAAGAGCTGAAATTGAATCATTAACTTATAGCTCTAAGGAACAGGGGCCCCCAAAATACGTTTGGCCCAGGGCTCCCAAAATGCCTTAACGCCTTCACTGCGGCGAACATTCCACCGCAATGCTGAAAAAAATTACGCATGCGCGGTTTGGACAGCCCCCAGCCATCCGACGCACACGGCCGTCCGACGCATGGAAGGAGTTAAGATGTCTCAGCTCCCAAATGGAAAACATTTTTAAAAGGAGCTTATGCTTCTAAAAGGAACCCTACCTGCTTTTAAAACAAAATTGTGGCTTGTGGAATACAGGGCGAGAAGCAGCCGTGGTCCTCCTCCCGAGGTCACCTGACAAGATTCACAACGGGAAAGGTGGACACTGACCATTGACACGTAGCACTGCCACTCACAGCTAGGAAAGGCTGCCCTTTCCACGCCCGCTCCATCATTTTTACCTTTTTTCTTTTTCAACTCTGTTGAATAATCCCTGTCTTGAGCCTCTTCTTTTGTTTTGCACATCTGGCTCATGTAGTTCTTCTACTTTAGTAGTAAGTCAGTAAGAGAACCCCCAGCTTATGTTGCTGGACCTTGGCCTCCCTGAAACCAGTCTTCCTGCTTTCCTCTCTTCATCGCACATCTGCTGAGTCTGCAAGACCTCCCGACAGCTGGTACTCCTGCCCCACAGCATCTTTCTGCTTCACCTTCATGTGGCCTGCCCACAGCCAGAGCTGCTCCTAGAAGTATTCCTCAATGAGCTTTCCTGAAAGTGCAAATTACATGGAACACCGACCTGCCTAGAATGTCACACTCAATAAAATGTGTACTGTCTATTCTTTACCTTCAAAATGTATGTTTTTATCTTTTCTTTGAGTGGTCGAAGACAAAAAGAAGGTTTGATCTCTTTTCTCACAATTAATCAGCCATAAGGCACACGATGTTTTAGAAAGTAGGGCATGGTACACTCAGTCACTCTTCACTGGTGAAGATAAAAACAATATTTATTGGCCGCAGATAAGGGAGACTAGTTGTAGAAAACGAAACACTGGAACACCTGACAAACATAGAAGCATGACTAAATTTCCTAAGGATCAGAGGACACAAAAAGACTTCTTTAACTAATAACATTTTCTGAAATTTAGCCAGACCGATGGTGACAGATCAGGACTGCCCTAGCAAATCTGGGAAGCTTGGTCACCATAAACAGAATAAAAAGTGAACATTTGTAAAGAATTTTAATAGGTATGAAATTCGAGGCAGATGTCGTTGAGTCACTACTAATGCAAAACTTTGTACCAAAATGCGAAAAGACAAGTATCAGCCTTTTTTTAGGTCGAGCCTCACGGCAGAGCACATGCACTGCTCGCTCTGCAAGCCATATTGTATTAGGATATGCAGTTGAAGCCCCGCCCACTCTCCGCCCATATTTGTCATTGGCATGTGTCATTCTCCTTCCTAAATGCTGCTTCTGATTTGAAAATAGGCTTGTTAGTCCCACCTCGTCTCCATTTGTTACCGCCGATAAGGACTGGACCTTTTACATGGCTTGTTAAAGGGTCTGCATTAAAGGTGGGTGAGCACTATTTTGTTTTTTGACAGTATTGAGGACAATAGTAGCAGATTTTCTTATACCCTCTATGCTGAGCGAGGCACCCGCTTTAGGGACACCGTGGTCAGTTTACATTTTTTTGTTTTAATAAACACAATGCCCTCTTCAGGGACATCTCACTTGTTTCTTATTCCACCTACAGAGTAGAATGAAATTTGGAAAACCAACAAAACCTGCTTTATTGACAGAATAGAGGAAAGGGTAGCTTCAACTAAAGATGAAAAATACATGTGTCTGCAATGCTGATAGCCAATTAAACAGCAAAACTGCACAGGGAGGTGCAAACTTCATATGACAATTTAGAACGGTTGTCGAGCAGCCAGTCAGAATAGTGTAAACATGGTGACCTATTCTTATTGGTTGCACACCAGCAAATCGGAGCTCATTTCTGCGTAGAGACCACTTGTTAGACCTGGTATCCATGCTAGCTAGTGCTAAAGTGCTTGTGCTTTCTCCTTAAACTATGGTAGAATTGGCTTAAACCAAATGGGCATATTTACTTTACTTCTAAGTCCCTAGTAAAGTGGCACTACCTGTGCCAAGGGCCTGTAGGCTACATCCTATTAGTGGCCTGCAGCCCTTATTATTAACTCCCTCAATTAGCCCTTTAAAAAAGGCTCAGGGCTTCCATTGCAGCCTGTGTGCACAGTTTTAAACTGCCATGTTGACATGGCAAAGTAAATATTTTCCTAGTCCCAAACCTTTCTTTTTAATATATATATCACCCCTAGTGTAGGACTTGGACAGCCCAGAGGTCAGGGTGTAGTGCATTAAAAAAGTTAGACATATCATTTTAAGTTTTACATCTCCTGGTATAGAAAAACTCGTTTTTACCACTGCAAGGTCTACCTCTCCATAGGATAGCATAGGTGTTATCTTATTACATTTAGTAAGCTGTAGCTTCTGTATGTGAACAGGTAACCAGTTCATGATTGGTGTCTTTGGAATTTAAATGAAAAATCCTCTGTTCATGGCGAAGTCTGATTTTGAATTACAATTTTGGAAGTGCCACTTTTAGAAAGTTGCTATTTTCCTACCTTAACTATTTAGTGCCTGCGCCCTGTCACTGGGTCACATGACTGGGTGTAGTTGGCATTTGGGCTTTGTGTATTTCCCCATGACAGCTGCACACACTAGAAAGCTTTGGTGTGCCTGGATGGGCTATCACTTGCAGATTGAGATGGTACAGCTGGCCACAGCCCTTTTACACTTGAAAAGGTTGTGTCCTGTCTCCACACAAAAGGCTGCATAACCCCTAAATTTTATCTGCAGCCAGGGCAGGGAAGGTGTTGAACTTGGTCTTTTCTGCTGGGCCATTCCCAGACTTTTTGCTCCTCCATTTGTTTTGGCTGAATTTGGTTTTGCTGGCTTTAGGGTTCTTTGCACTTTACCACTGATAACTAGTGCCTGTGCTCTCTACGTAATGCATAGTAACATTGGCTTATACCCAATTTGCATATTTAGTTATCTTGCAAGACCCTAGTAAAGTGGCAATACATGTGCCCAGTGCCTGTAAATTAATTGCTACTATTGGGCCTGTACCACTGGTTGTGACAGCCACTTAAGCAGCACTTTAAACATGTCTCAGGCCTGCCACTGCAGCCAGTGTGTGTCCAGTTTTATCTGCCATCTTGACCTGGCAAAATAAACTTTTCTCCAGACCAAAACCTTACTTTTTAATACATGCAAGTCATCCCTGGGAGAAGCCTTGGACAGCCCAAAGGGCAAGGCACAATGTATTTAAAAAGTTGGATATATAATTTTAAGTTTTACATGTCCTGGTAGTGAAAAACTCTTAAATTCAGGTTTGACTACTGCAACACCTATCTCTACCATAGGATAACATTTGGGTTGCCTTATTACAATTTATTAGTGTAATTTCAAAATGGGAAGAGATGGCCAGTTCATGTTTGGTGTCTATAGAATCACAATGTACAAATCCAAAATTATGAACAAGTCCAGATTTAAAATGCAATTCTGAAAATGCCACTTTTAGAAGGTTGCAAAAGAAACAATGGATGGACGGAATGCTGGACAATGCAAACATTCACCCCCAGTCACAAGGACCTGGGTTTAATCCATCATTCTTTTGCTCACCACAACACCCCAGTTTGGACCCAGCCATATGCAAATCAGTCTTGATTCTGTCCCTAATGGGAACATTCCAGCCTGAACTGCCAAGCCGGGTCCTCCCTGGACCAGAAACAAGCATCCTGGGACCGGTTTCAGGGCATCACCCTTCATCAGCCAGGGTAGCTTGAATACAGTGAGTGAGAGCAGGATCCACATCTGGGCATACCCTTCCCACTTAGGGCAACATATGCAAAAGAAATGTTTGCTTCCCTCCACTTCAGAGGCACAACTGTGTATAAATATCGGACCTCAGACACCATCTCTTCAGTGCACTTTTGGGCCTATGGATACGCCGCCAGGAAGAAGGACTTCTGTGCTGCTACAAGGACTGCCACTCTGCTGGACTGCTGCGCTAAAGGAAAACTGCTACCCTGGCCTCCTGCCCTCTTGCCTGGGAAAGAAGAACAGGACCTGCAACTTCAATCTGAACCCAGGACTCCAGAGTGACCCAAATGACTAGTCTACTAGCCTCCTGATCTGAGCCTCAGGGACTCAAAAGTCTCCTGAAACAGCTCTTGGACCCAGATACAGTAGGTTCCTGGACCCCCAATTGATGCCTCTCTAGTCCTGGACCCTTTGTGTGCCTCACAGGCTTTCCAATTAAGCTTTTTGGGCTCTTCTCAACTGCGAACGGGTCGATTGGCACCAAGACCATGCCGCTTACATCGAAAATCAATGTGAGCCACCACCAGCCCGACTCTTCGCGCAGCAGAACCCACTGCTTACAGGGACCTCCAACATGAAGCGCCAACCCACCCATCTGTCTGTGACTCCTGACCTGCTCTTCGCATCATGCCGACAACCCCCTGAGATGACGACAACCTCCTGCGATGCCCTCCTTGCCCCTCGCTGTCCTCTCCAACATGAACGGGACTCGTGGCACAAAACTGGAGAAGGTAAACCACAAGCGGGACTATGGCCTCAAGTTTTGAATTTGACTTGGTCCAGCACAACCAGATAGCTGCGGTTGGTGCTTTGTGCTTTTAGGGACTATTTTACATATTATTTTATAAAATTCATAACTCCAGTTTTCCGTTGTCATTTTGGTCTTGTTTTATTTATTACATTCAGCTCTATTTCTCTAACGTGGTGTGAAATCTTTTTATGTGGTGTTTTCACAGTTATTTTACTGTTTGAAGTGTTGCACAAATACTTTACACATTGCCACTAAGGTAAGCCTGACTGCTCTGTGCCAAGCTACCAGAGGGTTGAGCACAGGTTAATTCGAGGTTTGCTTGTGCCTCACTCTGACAAGGATTGTAGCTACTGCCAGAATAGGGTTTCACCTCTCTCAACCGGTAACCCAGTTTCTTCCACCATTTGTAATGGTTCCTGGACTACTAGTTAGAATGGTTCTGTCCACTCTTGCCTGTCTGTTTCAGGATGGGTTGTCCAGCAATCTTGCATGGGTCATGAAATTGAAGATGTTTTTGATAAATTTGCATCAGCATCCCACAGACAGAGAACAACTGCCCACCCCTAGACACTCTCCCTATATAATTAACTATTCTATACTCATTATAGAGGGCGCGGGGTGGCGCATCATCCAGAGTGGCTGACTCCGGAGCGTGAAGCTCACGGCTTGATACCCGGCTCTCTCGGCAGCTTAGCTCAGCACCACGCGATTCTGGGCAGTAGCTCACCTAATCTCCCCGACGGCCCACAGCACCTTGAAACCTTAAGAGGTGATATGTTTGTACTTTACAAATATTTATTTATCTATCAGAGATATGACTATCATTGCTGAAGCAGGTGCCGTGGCTCCGGAGTCCAGATGACTGAGAGCCCATTTAACCATGATTATTATGGCATAGTGTTACCTAATGGCAGGGCTTTAAGTGGGCAGGGTCTCCCCGGTGCTGAGCACCAGCAGTTTTTTAAAGGGGGCCTAAAAATGGATCCCTATCAGGCTCTCTTTTGTTCCCTGGCACAGGCGGTCCTTTTTTTCCGGACTGCAGTGACAGCAGGCACATGATGCGCATGTGCTCTTGGAGAAGTTACGGTATGACGGCATGTTAGGTGAGCTTTGTAGGGGAAGGGAAATCCTTTAAAGAGAGTAATTTTCTCTCTGAATTTCCCTTCTCTTTTTGAAACTCAGGAGCAGCAGCATTGTCGGTGTCACCAGGGCTTTATGTGGAAGGTTTTTCAATATTTTATACAAGCCATAGTTTAGTTGCTGATTATTTATTTTATGCAACTGACAAAGCCAATAGTCCTGCCTTGCTGTAGGTATGATGTTACTAGTTGTATCGTATATCTGGGTGCAATGACAGAAACAGCAAAATACAAGTCGGCAGCACACTAAGCACAGGGGTTTAGCTTAAGTGTTTTTAGCCACGCTCTTAATTACGTTTGCCACGCCCATTTGAGAGACCCTCAGTGTTTTCATCCCACTTAAAGCCCTCTTATTGGTGTGTGTGGGGCGGGGGGAGTGAGGGCTTTTATTGCTATCTATTTAAGGCCCGGGCACTCGTGCTACGACACTGCCCCTCAAACCACCATTGGTTATTGACCACTTTCTTGCCGGGGGGCCTGCACACAGAGAGGTACGGCTCAGCCTCGACGTTCACACAGGTCTGCACAGCCAGCCCACTTCCCTGGGAGTGGGAGAGGCTCGCGCAGTCGCGCTGCAGCAGGAAGCTGCGGCGCGAGCAAGCTGTCTCCCTCTCCGCAGCCCGTCAAGTGCGGCCTAGCAAAAGCTTCTGCGCTGTGCCAACTAATTTGATTATGGCCCCCCCGGCTCCCTCAGCCTTTTCTTCTCCGCTGCGGCCATCTGATCAGCGCGTTAGAAGGCTCCTTCCGTTGCCAGGACGTGTCGGGTTTTCAGAAGCATTAATGATAGAAAAGAAATTGGAATGTGAGAGGAATAATCTCTGAGGCGTCCTCGGCGGGCCTCGCTCTCCCTTCTCCACCCCATGGCAGGAGCCGGGCCTGGAATACGAATGATTTTCCTGTAAACCCCCGCTCGGTGTCAATGCCCAGTGTGATTGTCTTTCTCTTATCACTGCCTGGTGGTGAGAGAAACTTTTTCAAGAAGATCTGTAGCAAACCCTAGCAACACACGCCAAATAGACACCAATTAGCAATTACATTCAAGGGCCTAGAATCTGGCTTGAAAATTAATAGAAGGCTGCGAAAGACCCGGCCAGCATGCATTGCATTTTATTTTAGGGTTTTTCATGGGGATTCATAACCCGCAAGTGCTCCACTTTGCATCCCCTGTGCCTGTTTTTTGGACTCGTGCTTGATAACTTGTTGTTTGTAGTTTGACCTGCAGGAAAGGTGTTGGGTGAGGCTTGAAGGCATACTCCGAACATGGTACTGGGAACAGATAGGTGCCCATGGGGTGGCTTAATCTACCCTGAAAAGTGCCATTCAGTGCTAGCTATGCAGTATCCACAATTTACAAACAAAGTCTAACATGAGGTGGCTATAGTGGACGGGTATTTACCCATCAGGGTGACTGAATAAAGTAGTCCTTTCCATAAGGGAGAACCAACCTGCCAAATCTTCAGATATGTGCTGGCCCAGCGGACATCTCTTTCATTTACGGTAAACCCCATCACAACGGTTTGTATAAGTGCGTTGGAAGTTTCACGGGAGGCTCCATCAATATGATGGAGCTGTGCAGCAAACTTTAACTTTTTTTTAAATTTTCTAAAAGAAAATACGAAAATGGGATTTTCTTATTGAAAGTAAAAAAATACAATAACCCCCACCCATTCACCATAGGAGATTTCTCCAGTTGTGAGGGTCATATTACAGTTTTCACTATCCCTTACTGCCAGGTTTTACCTAGTGGTGATGATAGTGCAAACTGATAGGGTGGGAGGACAAATGGCCATACCTCCTACGGCTCTAGCTGTTGGAGGTGTATGTTGGTGGCAGAGATTAGTGACCGCCATCAAGATGCTAAAGGTCGTCTGACTCTAAAGGAGGCGGGCAGACATTCAGTTTGCAAGAGTGGGTACTCCATCACCATTGCAACAGATTAAGCTCTCTACCAAACTATACATTGGGCCCTAATTCTACAAGACGTGGATGGACCAATGGAGTACATTAATATACAGCACCAATAACCCCCACATCAGTATCAGAGGTTATTTAAAAAGAATGATTTTGAGAAGACTATTTTTTCTTTTGGGATTACTGCTCGCAAAAAGATGCATTACTATAGCGTGGTTTTGACCTACACCCCCACTGGGTGTAACTTGGGTGAGAGATATGTGTGAATGGGCAACCACAGAGGCAGTAAGAGTGAGGTACATCTGAAAAGATGAAAAACTTGAAGATGACCTATGGGCATGGTCCGCTATGCTGTCTGACCTGAGAGAACCATGGACCCTAGAAGGCAGAGGTACTGCGGATGAATGAGGGGCTCAACGGACCCTGGCATGCTGACTGACACATACTGAGTGAGGGCTGATGGTTGGAAGCACATGGGACACCAGGGAACTATATGTACAAGCTACCCTTTAATGACACAGATCTTGACATATAGGTGGAGCTAGGGAAAATATGGGAGTTAATCTGTTGAACATTGGCAGACAGACCCATAGACTGGATGAAGGGGATATGCTTGTACTTGTTAGGGCTGCGCCTACTGTAACTGCAATAGATACAGTGTCACGATTTCCATGCTCTACCCAGCGGATTAGATCCGCGCTACACACAAGAATGGTGGGTGGCTGCGGTGATAATGCAATCTGTTCAGTTACTTGTGGGTGAGGGAGGAATGAAAGAGGGCTGGTGGATGTTCCCCTGTTGAGCTTGTAACAGCAATGTCCGTGCTTTTAAATACCAATAAAGTATTGTTAGAAAGAAAGCATGGGTTATTGGGAAGATTTAAAGTTAAAACGCACTCTTAAAGGTCGTAGTTTATTGTGCACATTGTTCTAAAGACGTCTTGCTTTGGTAAAGAAGCTTCTGCCTTAAGCACTAGACACATAGCAGTAAATGGCTGAAGAAAGCCTTTATTAGAAGATGGATGGGGGTATTTCTTATGAGGAAAACAGAATATCCTCCCTTCAGTGCTATGTCGAATGAGAAAAAACATTTTTATGCAATGTGAGGAAACTCTTAAAATCAAGATGTCACACCCCTTTAAACCAATGGGAGTCCCTCGTGGCTTGTCTAGTCAAAGCCATCACAAAGCCCTGATTCTGAGTTCTGTGCCCCCTGGAACCTGCAAACAACTTTCCTATCGATCAATCCCCAAGCATAGTCTAACATGGAGTTAACTAGAGCGCCTACAGAAGTAACTTAAACGCGGCTCAATTCAGAGATGTCTATTAGCTTATAAAATCTATTTTTGCCACTTGCCTTTTTAACACACTATCACACTTTCTAAGTACTGTAGGTGTTAGAATTACCTAATTTGATTGTAATCAATTAAACTATGCTTGAAGGATGGAAAGCAGAGTCCGTCTTGCCGGCCTTGCTGAGATTCCAATTAGTGACCTGCACATCAACATGTATCTCAGATATATGAAAATTGTTTCTCTTGCTACTGCCATCTTACTAAGGAATTCGTCCAATACGAACCCAGAATTATTGACTTCCTTTTCTCCCAAACAAGTTTTGTCTGAATGAAGGTGACGGGTATCCTATCTGTAGTGGTTTACTTAGCTCTGCTCTTGGCCTTGATAGCTTTAATTCTGCTTTCCAGCCATTAACTTGCAGCCACTGGTTAAGCTTTGAAATCTTGATATTTGTCAAGGTAACTAGCACGCTTACATCCATTCAATAGCCAAGACAATACAAAGTCGTCCCTCAATGCGTGGGGTTTATAACCCGTGCAACTGATTAATCGAACTGGACACACCGATTTGTATTTTTTTATTAGGATGGTTCTCCACTCATACATGTAATATAGATTAAATAAGCTCTTGGACAGAACAAGTTTGGAAATTTGATTTCAGGAACCATTGCATGTGGAGTCCCTTGCACAAAATTAATTTATTCCAGAGTGTGCTTATAGCAGTTTGTTTCCCTAAATCGTATGAGCAGTTTTGCTGGTGCAAGATACATGGTCCCTAAGAAGGTTTCTGGTTGTGAGCAGTAGCTTTTTTCCAAACCCTACATTTTAGGGCTATACACAAAATCTAAGGAAAACATACTACCTTTCAGCATTTGCATCAAGTTTACAGAGATTTAGGATAGATGATAAAAGAAAGCAGCTATGCTCTTCTCTTTGATCAATGGGCATATTTTTTCCTGCTCTCGCCTAGCATCGCTTTCGCACACACCGCGGATGCCCTAGAGAGCCATGCAGATCCACTCCTCCTACATTCACAGAATCAAATTAACAGGAGATGAGGGCACCCTCTGAATGCTATCTCGCCTGCTGCCTGCTTGCCTGGGAGCCCCAGCCGGTTAGCCTTTGTCCTAATATGCTAGATGCCTCCGCGGATAGCGGAGGGAGCCCTGTACGACACAACCGTTTGATTGTTCGATGCTCTATCTGATGGGATGCGGCTCAGGGGCAAGCTTGAGAGCCCCTTGAGAGGCGGCTGCGCTCCTCAGATGCTAGGTGCCCCACAGGCCAGGAATTGGATCTCAATGGCTCTTCTACCAGCAGGGCCTGGGAGGCACGCGCTGCGGGTCTGAGAGGCGCGCGCTGTGGGTCTGTCTGAGGCTGCGCAGACGTCTGGAAGCAATTGACTTCAGGAACAGTGCTTGAACTAAGCAGCGTATGCAGTGGGTAAAAAACAGAAGTGCCAAGTAAAAGAAGGAGGGTGATTCTAGATATTGGGCCTGCTAGGTTTGAAGCAGAAATGCAGCCGCCTTTCTACACAGACCTTGAATATGCGTCTAATGTATTTAATGAATCAATATTAGGCCATTCTGGTTCAGGGACTTTGTCTGTTTTTGTTGTTGTTTTTTTAGTTCTCGCCTACTTCTTTTCATGTCTTATTGTGGACCATGTCAATATGGCCAGTGGGCTTTGGGTCAGCCCATTGCTTATCATTGGTTGATTTTTTTGCCCCTCTTGCTTGATTATTTCATATTCAATGGCTTTCCTTTCTCTTATGTTATAGAAGACAACATAAACTATTTTCTATACAACTCTATACTTTAACTATTGCTAGTCGGGCACTGTCAAAGCCAATGGCGTTGCTTGTTCAGTATTGCCAGTGTGAGAACAGCTGGCTTAGCCACTGCTTATTTCTTTCTAATGCGTTCTGTGAAAAGGGAGTTGGATAAGTCCCATATCTGTGATAAGTATCGATCGTGACGATGGTAAACCCGCCCTCAGTGGGACAGCATTGGTTTAAAGTCTCTTAGAGGTTGGATTCTGCCTATTTTACTGCCTCTCCAAGATCTCCTGAATTTAAGGCTCTGCAGAATTATTATTCTGTGTTTGTTTTTACACTTAATAGCATCGCATGTAAGGACAGTGGCTTACATGACAAGAAATACTGTGCAAATTCATTTACCACATAACATGAAAGTTCTGATGTATGATTAGATCTGTTTGTTTTTCTTTTTTGCTTTCAAATCTCAGGACATAAATATTGCAATTGGTTGCTGTCTAGAGATGAAGACAAATACAGCCCTAAATAAACAGAGGTTCCTCTAACAATAACTGCAGCAAACAAACGTATGTTAAAATATTCAAAAGTGATTCATTGTTGAATTGAACAGAGATTTAAGAAAACAGAACTGTGAGATTTTTCAATTTATCTATAGTCTTTAGTTTCCAGACGTGGGCAGGGCATGGCTGTGACACAAGCTGTAGCAAATTAGCCTTTTCTGCATGGACATCCTAGATTTCTTTGCCTTTTCCAGACCTTATTTCTGCTGGCCTGTAGGGTGCTGTGCACTTTACTACTGCTAAACAGTAGGGAAATGCCTCTAAAACATGTGGGCTGCAGTGTACATTTACACCACCCACATATGTGACAAAAAACTATTTCTGCCAGCTGCACCACAGTGCACTGGCTTCGCTGCAGTTAATATGCACTGCCGTGACACTAGGCAGGGACAACTTCCTTTGCAATATAGATAACAGCTATTTTCCTATATTCAAAAGGCACCCCTAAAGTGTGCATTGAAGGCCCATGAGAGTGCTAATATATAAAAAATAGGACACACTATTTATTGGGGTTAGTGTGCTCACATATTGAAAGAAAAGCTAAACGCTATTTCACTCTGTGGACCTGGCTATACTTTTCTCCACTAGGTCTAAGAGGGTTAAAAATTATCATTTTCTATCTCAGCTTATGAATGGGGTGGAAAAATGCTTTAAATGTATTTCCTGCTTATTCCTGCTTGCACTCTCACTTGCAAAACGCATTGCATACGACAAGTGGCTTGCAGCTTGTCCATCGCTTACCATTCATTATCTTCTTATTTATTATCTTCTTAGTCACTCTTATTTGGTGAATTGTAATGGGTCAGCATTTGCCAGCGTCACAGCTTCCTCTTCAGCTGGAGCATGGAAAATGTGCAGATTGCTTTTCAGCTTGATTGCTGTCCTTCAGCTGATCATGGTACTGTTTATTTATTAATTTTCCTGTGTCTTTTCCCCCCTCCCGCCCCCAGTCCATGTTGTTTTTCCCTTCTCCCCACCTTCCTGTCATCCATGTTGCTTCTTCCCACTCATCTGCCATAAGGAAAATCGATATGATGTGGCCAGTGCTGGCCACGTCAAAGCTCTTTTTAGGTCTCGCCTACACAGCGCGCATGCGCAGCATAGGAGAGAGACCTAATGCCATCAGCACAGCTTTGGGGGCAAAAACGTGCATGTGTTGCATTGCTTGCAATGGCAATGCGTGCACATCTGGCGATTTCCTTGCGTGAGCGTGCAGCGCCATATGGTCGCACGCTCCCGCAAGGGAATCGCGCAGGCCCCCTCCCCCGCTGCTGTGCGCTTGTTTTAAATAACGCTGACAGCATCCAGATGGCCCGTTTGCTTTCATTTGGGCTCATGTCACACTTTCTACTCACATCGATTTATGAAAGGAATTCACAATTCAGCACAGGCGTGAGAAATTAAATATCGGCATCTTTCATGAACTTCATTCAGCTTTAGAATTCGACAGGACATTTGAATTATTTTGGCCAAACTAAGTCATTCTTTTCTTTTCATTGTATGTGTACCTATTGGAAGCCTTTACTTGGGCAAGTGACACCATAACCCCAAGGCTTGTTTCTCCTAGACTGAAAGTAGCTGCTCTGTTCACAGACCCTCAGGGCACTCTGGTCGCCAGGCCCTAGATAAAGCCCCCGGACACCCCCAGCGCATGCTGCAGCCACAGGCACTGCTTGCTTCACCTATGCATAGCTGGACTGTGTTTCTCCGTCTTCTGGCAACCGGCTCCTGAGCCGCCACGTCATTTCCTGAAGAGGAGCCGCTGACAGGGTTGAACCTGGCAGCCAGGAGCATCGGAGCCACCGGCACTGGGAAGGGTGCCCGAGGAGAAGATGAGGGCAGCCGCCACTTTCCGTAGAGCGCTGCCGCCTCCAGAAGCACCCCACGTGTGACCCTGGGGCGCACCTGCTGCCCTGTCCGAGGACCTGCGCGGGGAGAAGTGACTTCTTCAGAGGCAGCAGGTGTGAGGGAGTTGGAGCAGCTTCTCAGGGCACATCATTAGCACTGCTGGACATGAGGGGTTCCCTTCCTAGGGAGCTCCGCAGCGGGATACTGAGCAGAGCAAAACAAACTAACTAAAAAAAAAAAAACTTTGACAGCAGAAAGGAGTGAGCTGGGGTGCTCGGACCTTACAGGGATCCGAGAGTGCAGAGAAGAGACAGAAACTGCTGGGGTTCAGCTTCTTGTCGGAGTGAGGGACAGCAAACTGCCGGAGGGGGTCCTGGAGGCTCGGCCGCCTGGCTGGGAAGCTCCTTGCACATGACACCGTGAGCAGCACCAACTGACAGGCGGACATTGAACACAGTGCATGCACATATACTGCATCAAAAGGTTTGGCAAACACTGCAGTGTACGGAGCACCGACCCACAGAGCAGCACCGTGTGCACGACAGGCAGCCTGCCTCGGTGCACGCTACCAAAAGGCAGCCGATTGCGGTTACACCACACCAGCAGGCAGCGAGCAGCACGATCCAACGGCAGCCAGGGGACGTGCCTGGCACCAACAGGCACCCGGGAACAGTGCATTCTGCACAGTACTGTAAACCAGCAAGCCTCCACGTACGGAACCAAATAAACAACCAAGCACTGTGTAGAATTCAAAGAGGGAACCAGCAACCGTATGCTCCCCCAAGAAGCAACCAAGCACAGTGCGAGGTTCCAGCAAGCATACCAGTTCTGTGCATTGCATACACGGGCAACCTAGTTGTGTAGCTACCCATACATGCAACCAAGAATCAACAGGTCATCGAGTACCGTGTTCAACAACAAACAGACACTGTGTTACCTCCCAGTAACTGCGCACAGCGCCAACAAGAAGGGACTGTACACAGAGCCACTAGGCAGCTAAACGCTGTATGAACTCCCATCGGAGAACCCACTATAGTGGCTTGCACAGCAGGCAATGTGCGTAACACCAGCGAGCGGGGAGGTAGGTGCACAGCCACAACAAGCAGCTAGACTTCACACAACCAGACGTAACAGCAGACCACCACCATCTGCCAGCCTGGCGGGCGTGTGGCTCCACCAGGTAGCCGGGACAGGTGCCCTGCACAGCAACGACGGACCACCACTGCGCAAAGACAGAACTTTCAATCAAGCTACCTGTACAGCAAGGGGAAACCAACGGCCACATACATCAACCTATTTAGGAAGTGCAAACTGTGCGAATCGCAAAGTTCAGCCGTTTGCGATTCCTAAATAGGTTTTTGGGATGCATCAAGCATTTTT
This sequence comes from Lissotriton vulgaris, assembly GCF_964263255.1. Classification (NCBI taxonomy): domain Eukaryota; kingdom Metazoa; phylum Chordata; class Amphibia; order Caudata; family Salamandridae; genus Lissotriton; species Lissotriton vulgaris. The sequence goes on along the minus strand of NC_141688.1, from coordinate 66,820,270 downwards.
GGTAAAATCGCTATTTTTAGCGAATTCCAAAAATGCGATTGCTTTTAAGGAATCGCAAATTTGCGATTCCTTAAAAGCAATGCATGCTTAATTTTAAAATTGCGAATTCGCAAGTAAGGGGTGCAAATTACCACGAGGTTGAACCTCGTGGTAATTTGCGAAAATGTGTTAAAATGCTCTAATTTGCATTTCAAAACACTGTCATGTTACAGACACACATGTCCTTAGGACATGTGTGTTTGAAACATGCACTTCAAAATACATTTCAGGGGTGCAGGGGGGGTCCTTTGGACCCCCCCTGCACCCATGGAATGCATCAACATTTTGCGAATTCTAATTTGCGAATTCGCAATTCCCATTGATTCCTATGGGCCTTTTGGCATAATATTTGCGATTCTGTAAAAATTGCGATTTTTACCGAATCGCAAATTTTATGCACTTTCAATCATGCATCCCGTTTTGCGATTCCTTATTTGCGATTCCCTAAAAATCGCAAAACCGGACTTTGATGCATGTGGCCGCAAACTCCTTGTGCAGTACCCTCGGGGAGCAGACCTAGCAACAACAGCCAAGCCAACCAACCATGTATGCATAATCAAAAGCAAGAAATCACCCTTTGCAGGAGCAACAGGGATTGAAATATCTTGTATTTGAACAGATAACAAAATTTCCTCAGCCTCACCAACAGTCAGTCGATCATCCGTCCAGCAACAGGTAACACAGACACCAATCATCATGTTCAATGCCAACAGCAAATAAAGTTCGCACAAAAGCACGCCCGACACTTATGCACTGGATATAGCAGAAACAAGCAACAGAGCAATCCGATTGAGCAGAGCTTACTAGCAGCACCACACCCTATGCTGGAACCTTCCAGTTGCACGCAACTAGGCCCTCCACCTGGCTTTGTGTGTAGCCACCCAGGTGAGCAACCACCCCGTCAAATGCCTGCAGGCACTGAAGCACAGGTAACTGGTGTTCTATGTGGAATCAACAGACAAAACAAACCTTGAGCAGCACCCCCAGGCGAAGACATAATCTGAATGCAACCTCTAGAGTGCAAGCAGTCTATGCACCCAATGCTTCTAATGTAGCACCAACAACCAGGCAAGCTACTTGAGTGGCACAGGTACAAAGACCAGCGCTGTGCAAATTCTCACAATATAGGGGGACAACTTTTACCACATCAGCTATATCCAATGATCCTGTGAAGCAACCTCAGCCAACAAACCACCCTATATAACAGCACTGCACAGCTGCGCATTTGCTCATAGCCATCAGACAGCACAGAAAGCTCCCTGCAAAGCAGTGTTAGCCAGACCAGCAGCTGAGCTCCCTGCATCCCCAGGAGGACACGCATCATGTCCAGCATTTCAGTCAGCCAAGCTCACTGACGCTGCTAGCCTCAAGAGAAGCCTGGAGGGAGGCACCCTAAGAGAACAGGGACCGGCATCCCTAGGTAGTAGACAGCGCTGAGGCCACAGTAGAAAGAGGCCTCATGACCTACCACTGGTGTCCAAAGCGAGAAAAAGGATATGTCTCTTAACCTACAGCTGGTGTCCTTGGAAATCTCGTAACTTGCCCGCTTGGCCAAGTAGAGGAGAAGTGGCTCTTGCTTAACCTACCAGCGATGGGCAAAGAGAGGAGAGTGAGAAATCTATTGATGCAACACAGATGTCCAGGGAGCGAAGCAGGAGATATCCACTAACTTACTGCTGGTGTCAAAGGAGAGATAGAGGACACCTCTGAACTTACCACTGGTGTCCAAGGAGAAGAAAAAGGCTATATATCTCAGATTAATGCCGGTGTCCAAGTGGAGGCGAAGATATCTCTTAATTTGCTATTGGTGACCAAACAGAGGAGAAAACAATATCTTTTCATTTACTATTGGTGTCCAAGTAGAGGAGAAGACACCTCTTAATTTACTATTGGTGTCCACACAGGGGAGAAGACGACATCTCTTAATTTACTGCTGGTGTGCAAGTGTAGGATAAGGAAAGACTTGTCTGAATTTAACACCGGTGTCCAAGGAGAGGAAGAGGAGATCCCATATCTCACTGTTGGTGTCGGAAAAGGGAGAAGGAAAACTCGTGATCTACCACTGAATGAGATACTAGACAGCTATCATTGCCTAGACCCAGATTGTACTTCGCTGTGTGGACCTCAAGACAGATGGATGTACTGGCGATCATCAGCCCACTCGCTTTCACACCAGGAAGCAATGTTTTACTGTTACTTGCCCAGGAGTGAGGGGTCCATTTGTATTTATAGGAAGCTGGGCATTATGTGCCCTTAGGCTAAAGAATTACATTTGCTGCTGTGTGCATCAAAGTCATCCATGGAAGCTGAGCTGAAAAGGCTTTCTGCCTTGCAATGAAGATAGGCTGAAGATGCTTTGACTGCCCTGGTCCAGACTATTTGGTGCATCCCGGGGGATTTTAAGGGGGCCATGAACTCGGATTTGGAGGGTGTGTCCCTGAACTCGTCCCCTGGCACTTCTATGGGCTCAGATTCTGGGGGAGGAAAGCTACTCTCTGCCAATGTGAGGAGGTTGCACCATGCCCTGACCGTGTTGTTAAGTGAGGCTGAGCGGGAGCAGTTTATCCACTGCCTGAATGTGTACCATGGTTGCAGGAATGTTTATGACCTGGTGCAGAGCCTGAGAGTGCTTCTGCGCAGCCCATCTCAGCGACCGCTCCTACCATTATTGCTCCCCGTTATCCCATGATCCGACCAACTACTCTTTAACCAATATACCTCCGAAGGGCCTTACATCAGACCGCCTGACTACAATGTCCCATACAGGAATGTGCCAACTGATTATGGGGCAGGACTTGGCGGTCCTGGTAGGAGTCCACCTATGGAGTATGGAACTTCCCCCGCTGACCCTACCAGGACCCCACCACTGGAATATGCCACCTCCCCGTTGCTTATGGATGTCTTGCATGGTGGGGAGATCTGACAGGTGGTGCTCAGGAGGAACCGGACCAACGAGGGTCTGGGCTTCAGCATCAGGGGGGCTCAGAGCATGGAGTGGGAATATATGTGTCCTTGGTGGAGCCAGGTTCCTTGGCTGAACAGGAGGGACTGCGGATTGGGGACCAAATCATGAGAATCAATGGCAAGTCGCTGGACAGACTCTGCCATGGTGACGCAGTCATGGAGAGTGTGCAGAGTTTAGATCTTTTACATAGTTTGTGTACAAAGAAAGGACTGAGTTGGGCACCTACTGCAGAGGTGTGTGGCTGATTTTTTGTCTCTTATCCTTGTGAGGTAGATAGATGCCTACCACATCACGTGACCGGGTGCACGGGATGGTTACAGCGATGGCGAAATTATGATGGCTCCGAGGCGATTATTAACACAGCAAGATACATTATCAAGAGGGAGAGGGAGAATCTAGGAGACAGCGGGTCACAAGTCAGCCTGTGTGTTCACTTTCTCTATTATTTCGTGAAACAAACAAGTGAATTTGGGAGTTGCTACACCTTAGATGTGGGTTATCGGTGGGAAGAGTCATTGACCACCAGAGGTTCTTTTTGAAAAAGTCATTACTCAGAATCCCTAGTCCTGATGAGGGCTGCAAGTTGATGGGCTGAAACGCGTTGACACATACAATGGAAGACACACAATAAAAATTAAAAATACAGGAAATATATCCATGAGCATTTGTGAAAAAATAAGGATTAAAGTTGATAACCTTTAATGCTCGAGAAGGTGATCTTACATATAAGGACATTATTGGTGGAGCATCCATTATTGAATAATAAGGGCTATGAGAAACAACAAGCGAATTGTATAACTTTTTGTTTCTATCTATGTTTGTTGTATAAATATTTTGTATATATATATATATATATATATATATATATATATATATATATATATATATATCCACGTTCAACAAAGCTCCTACTGCAACCCTTCGCCTACGTGGGTGTGGCTCGAGCCGGCGGAGCAGCCGGAATCAATATCCAAAAAGTAACGGATGTGATCAAGCACTCTCTGGAGTGCGAAACGCGTCACGAGATTTATGAAGAAATAAATCTATCGTCTTGGTAATCCTGTGGTTTGCTGTGTGGTCCTTTGTCTGAGTGCTCGTGAGGAACGCCGTTACTTTTTGGATATAGATATATATATATATATATATATATATATATGTCTATTGTGGTAAGTGTATATATATGTATATAAATGTCACACTGATGTGTGTTTTTGATTCTAAATAATATACAGAAGAGAAAAAGAAAACTGACTATAAATATCCGCTTTATAATTTAAAACATTTGATATTTGTTTTGAGTCAACTTGTGGTTAGTGATTCCATTTAAATCCTCAGATTAGATTTTAAGATTAAATATTAGGGAGAGGTAATTTGAGTATCTTTCCTACCTATGCTTGGTTTATTTATCCAGAGGCATTATTTTCTATTTGGTATATGCATGTTTTGACCCAGATGCCATAGGGTTATATAGGGTATCCCCTCTTTGAATATATATATATACTAGCAGACCGCCCCGACCTTGTCCGGGAGCAATCAGGCTTCCCCGACCCCTGCCCGCCCCGACATTGTCCAGCAGCCCAGGATCCCACCCGCCCCGACCCCCGCCCGCCCTGACATTGTCCAGCAGTCCGGGCCCCCGTCCGCCCCGTCCCCCGCCTGCCCCGTCCCCCGCCTGCCCGACCCCCGCCTGCCCTGACATTGTCCGTGGGTCCCCCGGAGCCTTACCTCAGCCGCCGCTCCTCCCTCGCGCTCCTCAGTTCACCGCTCCGCCGCTCCTTGCCGCTCGTCACTGCTCCTCCTGCCTGTCGGCCGGTCCTCACCGCCTGTCCGCCGCTGGTCACCGCTCCTCCCCTGCGCCATGTCCGCCGCTCCTCCTCCCGCTCCTGGATGCCGCTCCTCCCCGCGCTTCTGACGTCAGCACGCAGGTCGCAGCCGACGCTACTTCGAAGGGACTACTTTTTTTTTAAGGTACATTTTTTAAATAACGCATATTTTTATAGTTTATATAGCCTATGTCCATCTGCACACCCTGACGATTACAATGATGTATCAAGTGTGTGGATTGGCGCTCTGGTTCCCGAGTTTACCCGCCTCAAAGGTTCAGAGTTCTTGCTTTATAATAGTAGTATAGATATACACCATTGAGCTGAGCAATTTCAAAATGTGTTATTGCATTCATTTGTGCATATGCAGCAATTTTAAACTAAACTATTAAATTAAATTAAACTATACAATTCAGTTTATTTATCGTTGCTTCCTTAGCTCAAGAGGACAACCGCTTTATGTACTGCAGTCTTTGCTATTTCTGGAAAAACAAGCATTTGCATAGCCAACAGGCCTCGCTTTTGGGGCCTTATAAGTATTTAGTTATGCAGCACAATATCCTTGGTGCAACAACACCAACTGTTGCATGGCTAAACACTTATAAGGTCCCAAAAAAAAGACCTATTGGCTATGCCAATGCTTATTTTAACTGCTCTGTTGTCTGTTCCTTCCCACCCTCCCTCCTGTTTGTGTTTATAAAAAAAAGAAGTGCAAGTTTGTGGCCGGAGCGCTGCAGTGCTACCAGGCCCGGACTGGCCGTAGCTGGCACCGGGCATTCCCTCGGTGTGCCGCATGGGTGGGGGGGCCGGTTTGGAACCCCTGGGGGCCGTTTTTGCAGCATAGCTGCATAATCGGCCCTGTAACAAAATCGGCCGAAAACCGGCCCTGGCAAAGAGCTTAGCGGCACGCACAACCCCCCCCCCCCCTTGCTCCCGGGGAGGGGGGGGCCAGCCGAGCACTTTGCCAGGGCCGGTTTTGGTTACCAGTCCGGCCCTGAGCGCTACTGACACTGAAATGCCTGCAAGACAGTGACTGAGATTCCTGTTACCACTCAGCTAAGACTTCAGTGAGCAAAGAAGCGACTGCAAATCTCAGTCATCATGCCTACCAGTCAGGACATGACATTGGACGACGGTTTTCATATCCCAAGAACATACTCAACAGACATTAAATATCTGTTCTCTTCTTTTCAAAAGCAATTTGAAAATATCTATCCATCATTTGCAGTTTACTGTACGAAAAGAGAGTAAACCCACATACCCCCATAGTTTATCATGCAAAATCATGACGGTACCTGGAACGATCTGCGTGAGTGACAATGTTTTTCACTTTTGTAAAAGGAGAGCGGAAACGTGAACTCCAAAATGAGCAAATTGTCACCGAGCCAGGCACTGCGTTTGCTCTGGCGCTGGTTGATGTCATTAGAGGTGGAGAGAGACGGGGACAGCGTTTCACAGTGTTTGGGAGCATTTCTAGGTGAGACTTATGTTATGTTATGTTATGTTATGTTATGCAGGGGTTTTGTATAGCGTGCGGCTACTCGAAAGAGTGTCCCGACGCTTTGGATTGCACACTAATCTCATAACACAACAGGGAAAATAAAATAAGAAACAGAAAAAGTTGTTGGGTGGGGAAAATAAAATAAGAAACAGAAAAAGTTGTTGGGTGAAGTCATGTCTTGGAGAAGACGGCTGCTCCTTAGACAGAAGAAATGAAAATGCCAGGTAGTGGTTTGTGGAGGAAAGTGGCATTGTTCACAAACCATTAAAGGCGCACTTAACGTGAAAGCGGCGCCATTCACAAATAAATAAGAAAGGCGTGAGACCATGCTGAGTGGTAACGTGCGGTGCTCACCTCTGCCACTTTTTGCATTTCGATTGACAGCGGCACCATGGAGAAGAACCAGAGAAAGGCGCACTGCTATGCTGTTAGTTGAAAGGAATGTTACAATGCACTTTATGTTACGCACCATGAAAATATAATTTTCAATAAAAATTTACTGAAATAAAAACCAGAACGGGACTGTGCCATGCCTGCTACAGCAGTTTCGAACAATACATTAACTCAGTGGTTCCCAAACTTTTGACTCCTGAGGACCCCCATTGAGTCACCCCTGGAAGCCGGGGACCCCCAATAAATTTGTATGAATTAAATTTCAAACATTAAAACAGTAATTAAAAAAATAATACACACGTGTGCCCACAAAACAAATACTCAAAGTACTAAGGATTTTGGGGCCAGATGTACGACCATTTCATTTAGCGCCTCGCAATTGGCGACCCATTGCTAAATGAAATGTACAACAATGTGTTTAACACAATTTGGGATTCCCAATGGGGTCGCAAATTGCGAGGTTCAATAATATTAATAAGCCTCTTGCAATTTGCGAGCCCATTGGGAATGCCAGCCCTCCCAGCGATGGTGGCCTGCTGGGCTCTGCAGGCCACCATGTCTCGGACTGCTTTTAAATAAAGCAGTTAAAAAAATGCAGCCTATTTACCATGCATTTAAAAAAAAAAAAAAGAAAATGAAACGTTTTTGTTTCATTTTCTAAGGGCAGGCAGAGGTCCTTGGGACCACAGCCTGCCCTTAAAAAATAATTTGTATGCATTTGCAAAGGGAAAGGGGTCCCCTGGGGACCCCTACCCATTTGCAAATGCATTACCATCTACTTGAAGTAGGTGGTAATTGTGACTGTTTTGCAACCACAAAACATTTGTACATGGTTTTGAGACTCGCTATTTGGAAGGGAATGCCCCTTCCAAATTGAAAGTTGCAAAACCTATTTAGAGAGTCGCAAACAAATTGCGACTCGCTAAATAGGCTATGCACATGGCCCAATAGGTTTTTGTATGCGCAAACGGGTTCACAAACCCGTTCGCGCATATAAAAACGGATCGTACATCTGGCCCTTAGTATTTTATATTGAAGAAATAGCCACTTTGTCACATGTATTTCATTTGTTTTATAGCATCTCTTATACCATTTTAGGATGTCAGAGCACTTTACATCACACACATATAGAGACATTGAATCAGACATGTAAATCAGTGTGTATATAAAATGTTTAAAGAGTGCTTGGTCTGGAAAAGCACAAACTCAGGATTCAGACCATAACACAGTGGCTAGCATTGACTTTAACATTAAAAATGTATTTCCACCCAAACATATCTTTTTAGCAGCTTCAGGATAATGAATAACTGGGACAAAATATAAATTACTAACTAGTACCATGCAGTTTGCAAGCAGCTCTTTGATGACTGTTTATAGGTCCCTCTGCTAGATTACGATTGTCACTTATGAAGTGCACAGTAACAAAAGAATCTCTGTGACAAAAGCAGTAACCACGAACCTAGGCACATAAATTACTGCTTTTTAAGCATGTTACAGTTCTTTGCAGTAGGCACATTAACCCTCTTTGCTACATTAGTTAAATCAAAGCTGCCACTGAACAAAACTCTCCTCATTCTCCAGCAGGTACATTAATCACTGGCATTCTCTTGACACTTTTATTGTTGCTGGAAAGCTGCTAATTATACAAGAAATGTTTCTGTGCTTTTAAAACTGTTGCCTACGGACCCCCTAGGAATGTGTCACGGACCCCTGGGGGTCCGCGGACCACAGTTTGGGAAACACTGCATTAACTCACAAAATAGTGGGGGCAGAGCTAGCTCGGGAACATGATGGCAGCCTAAACCCGGAGCTCTCCCGAGTCATCGGAAAAAACATAAATTATCCTGCAGCTATAGTAGCTGTTGTTGCCCCGAACACTTCCCCTGCAGCATAGGAGGGGGTCCGGAGCAGTATGGAGAGCCTGGCCCCGAGATTGCCTGGCTGTGGAGTGCGCCCCGACTTCTGGAGAGTTTGCTGAGTCTGGGCCGTGGATCCCCGGCTCACAGTGGTGGAAGTGGCTGAGCGGTGTCACTCGACGCGTGGACTGCTCTGCTCCCTGTGCCGCGGTAGGAGGTAGCCAGCCGTGAGAAGAGCTGAAGAGGCACCGCTTGTGCTGGCTAACAGCGGGGGTGGTGCGAAAATCAGCTGAGCCCTTGCTGTCTCTGCTGGGGACCCTGGTAGCTTACCGGAGGAGTCGTGATGATTGCGGTGGGCTGCGGGGCCCAGTTGTGAGATGCGGAGTCGGATCCCTGTAGTCCTCACTGGGGTCCTGTATGCCGGTGCGGGGACAGTGCTGGTGTCGAGGACAGTTGCGGCGCACTGGATTGAAAGGCTGGCCGGCGCTCTGGGGGCTGGGGCCCACGCTGCTAATCCTTCCTTAAAATAGTGAGGGGGTCACAGCTTGATGACCGGCCTGCCACAGCCCACAGCATATACCTAAACACGCAGAGTGGTGGCGCCCCTGGACCCTGGCTACGCAGGAGTTGAGGAGCAGTATCCTGCCTGCATAGAATACAGGGTGCACTGCCAAAGGCCTGACCCGGTGAGACTATTCTGGCTTACTATGTTTGAGCAGTGGCATCATAATCATACAGTTGGTGCCCTTCCGGAGTGATGTCTTAGTGGGAAGTGCACTGTAACACATTGTACGCTGGTGACATAGGCAACCCACTTCATAGGCTGAGCTGCTCACACGCTGGACAGCAGGTGTGTGAAACGGGATTGCACATAGCAGTGGCCTGGTTAGGGATTCCCAGAATTGGAGCCTATCCTTATAAAGGGACGAGGGGAGAGTCCTACCGTGGGCTTCTGACAGGAGTAGGTGCTACCTGGCACTATGGGTAAAGGAGATAAGACCCAGACCAAGCTGGTATTTGAACAAAAACGTGCCAAGCCACAGGACTCTGCTCTGGATAGGGGTGCTAGGGCGCCGTCACAAGCACAAGACGATGAGGAATCAGACATACGCAGCATTTTGAGAGCAATGGAGAAGTCCCTGCAGAGTGGAATCACATCTTTGGGCACAAAAATGGATGCCCTGACATATCGAATGGATAGAATGGAAGAACGACTGGACAAGCACGCTGAATGGCTGTATATGTCTGAGAGGCACTTAACGGAGTTCAAGGAGGCCCACACCACCCTGGACGCCGACAATAAACAGCTGGGAAAGGTCCTGCGTGTCCTACAAGACAAGACTGAAGACATTGAAGCACGTTCCCGGCGCTGCAACCTGCGACTCATTGGCCTTCCGGAAATGACGGCTACGGGGAATATGGAGAAGTTCATTGAGAAGTTACTGGTGACATTACTGGGGGACGATGTCTTCTCAGCTATGTTTGTGGTTGAGAGGGCGCACAGGGCTCTGGGACCTAGGCCTCCGCCGGGTGCTGTGCCGCGCCCGATAATTGCAAAGCTACTTAACTATTGGGATTGAGATGCTGCCCTACGTGTTGCCAGGGAGAAGAAAGTCCTGAAATATGAGGGCTCGGAACTAGCGTTGTATCCCGTCTTCACTGATCGAGTTCAGGAAGCTCGCAGACACTTTGTACCGCTCAAGCGACAGTCCGGGACATGGGTGTGGACTACGCCATGCTGTATGCAGCGAAGCTGCGGGTCAATAGGCAAGGTAGATCACGTATTTTTACAGACCCTACGATCTTGCAGCAAGCCATCAAGAACTGGGCAAAGGAACGGAAGGGCAGCCCGGAGGAGCTCAGACCGGAGGAATCGGAGGGGTCGGCGCTGGACAAGCAGGACTGAAAAACTGGACTGGTAGATATCAGGGCGGTTAGAGGTCCAGGGGACATAGGGGTAGGATGGTTTACTACTTGCTGGTATGCGACTTTATGGTGATAAACAAAGCTAACCCTAGGAATGGTGGGCTCTCTGCTGTTTGGCTCCTGATGCAAATGGGGTGACTGTGGTCCTGAGATTTGAGTCTATGAGAGTGGACGATAAGCACCCTCGGACAATTAAATCTGCAATGTGGGGCTGCAACCTGAGACATTAATGGCCCTCTTTGAGGGTAAGCGGGGATAGATTCTTACAAAGTACTACGGAGATCTGTTTCTCTGCCTGTGTGGGGTTCGACTTAATAATACTTAGCTGCTTATATGGTTACGATGACGCTTGGGGGCTGGGGCTGGTTATCATTGTTGCTGGTCTTTGTTTCTGTTAATCACGGGGGGCTACCTCCGCTCACGTGTGCCTGGCACTGTTGTTTCTCCCCCTTCCATGAAAGTTTAGGTTTGGAGGTTTGGAATGTTGGGGGATCGGGACTGGGATTCATGCGACTATGTTGGGGGAGGTCTGCTGTGGGTGGGGGGTAGGGGGCAGACGTGGGGAGTTTCCCATGTTGGGTTTTTCTGGAAGTTTGCTGTTTTTTAAGCGGATGCTGCATGACATGTTAGCTCACACACATTCTTGCTACACGATTTGGTCTGTATGTGTAGTTAATGGCACGTGAAACATTCGATTCCCAGGAGTGTATGGGCGGACTGCGGGTGCTGTCCTGGAATGTCAGGGGACTCGATGATCATCGTAAGCTCATGAACTATCTCAATAGACAAAAGGTGGATCTAGCTCTCTTACAAGAGACGCATCTTCCTGAAACAAGTCCTATGCTTAGGCTCAGAGCTCTGGAGGGTAACATTAACTCGGCGGGGTTCACTACACATGCCAGGGGGGTTTTAAGTTGGATCAATCCCAGGTCATCACTCACACTTGCTCCGAGAAGATGCAGATTGGCAATATGTCATATCCAAATGCGGGGGTTGGGGATTGGATTTCCTCCTTGTTGGTGTATACGGACCCAACTACGACTGCCCCGAATTCTTTAGTGAACTCGCTAGGATTGTTTCCTAGTATGAGGACACTCAGATCCTCGGGAGGGGGCTTGAATATGGTCAGAGACCCATAATCGGATCGATCGGTGGGCCCTCCTAGGAACCCTGCGGCAGCCGCGAGAATGCTTGAGGAAGTGATGGTGTGCTTGGACATGTGCGATGTGTGGCGAATGAGAAGTGGGGAGAGAGGGGGTTATACACATTACTCTGCGTTCCATGATCTTCACACACAAATTGATTATTGGTTGGCATCTACTACATTGTTTAATCTTGTACGGCAATGTATAGTATTACCACGCACGCTCTCGGACCACTCTCCATTGCTGCTGGTCTTGGACTCTCCTAGGAGGAGACTACCGCCATTCACATGGAGATTCCCTCCATTCTCATTGCTGAACCCATTATTTCAGGCGGAGATGGCTGTAACCATTGAGACCTATTTTGACACTAATTTAGGCTCTGTAGATAGTTTCCAGACAGTCTGGGAAACTTTTAAAGTCTATATTAGAGGTATAGCAATGGCGAAGCATTCGGGTATGCTTAGGGCGATTTGGAAGACCCTGGCAGATCTGGAGGGTAAATTGAAAAGCCTAGAGCAGCAAAGAATCGCAGGGGCAATGAGAATATTGAAGGTGAAATTAAAGTACTACTGGAGGAATATCATGATGCGGCTGATCGTGAAGTGAAACACCTGGGCAAGTATGCCACGGCACGCTCCTATGGTGAGGGAGAGAGGCCGGGATCTGTCCTGGCACGGCTGATGAAGGCTAGACACAGTAGGACTCAGGTGTCGGAGATTAAGTCGGAGAGTGATGAGCTCTTGACAGAGGAGGCGGCTGTGGCCCATCGCTTCAGGCGGTATTATGCTGACCTATACAGATCCCGGTCTGAAGGGTCGGAAGAGCAGATTGCAGAGTATCTGGAGTATATACAGCTGCCATTTCTTCCGGATGCACACAGGGAACTCCTAAGACATCCGATAAAGAGGAATGAGATTGTTGAAGCCTTGGGCAGCATGAAAGCTAGTAGTGCTCCGGGGTCAGATGGTTTAACAGTTGCTTTCTATAAGGCGTTCTCAGAGCAGTTGCTCCAACATTGCAACTCTGTTTGAGGATATGTGCGAGACGGGCACAATGCCCCCGTCGATGAGGGAGGCCACGCTGGTCGCCATCCCTAAGCTGGGTAAGGCTTTGGATGAATGCAGCTCGTTCCGCCCTCTGTCCCTTCTCAATGTGGACACTAAATTGTTCGCTAAAATATTAGCCACCAGATTGGCACTGAAGTCTCATATCCTGGTTGCTCCTGAGCAGGCGGGATTTATTCCATCCAGAAACTTAACTTATAATATTCGAACTGTGTTTGGCACGATGCATCACGTCCGCCAGGAAAATAAAGCAGTGCCTGTTCTCTGGATATGGAAAAAGCATTTGATTCGGTGGAATGGTCGTTTTTTCAGCAAGTGTTGACGAGAATGGGGCTTGGGTTTTTTTTTGCAATTGCTCAGTACTTTATATCATATGCCCACGATCCGAGTGCGACTTGAGGTCCTGGTCACCCCCGCTTTTGTATCACTAGATGCACCAGACAGGGTTGCCCTCTATCCCCGCTCCTATATGCCCTAGTGGCGGAACCTTTGGCCTGCGCCATGCGGGAGTATCATGGGAATGAGGGTATCGTATTTCCTACATATAGAATAATTGTGTCCACCTATGCTGACGACACGCTCCTTTGTGTTATGGAACCCGAAGATAACTTGGCGGCAGTTATTAGAGAGGTGGTCTGCTTTGGGGCGTTATCGGGCCAGAAGGTTAATTGGGAAAAATCGCTTGTATTCCCGCTCATGCCGACAACCACAGCATTTGAGATGGAATACCCTTTACAATGGACTGAGGACTCAGTAAGATATTTGGGCATCCAACTGCATACTGATGCGGATATTGTCTTTCGAGAAAATTATGGCACGGCCATCTCTAGGCTAGAGGATGATGTGGAGTTGTGGAGTCGCCTCCCACTGTCTTTAATGGGGCGTATTTCTATTATGAAGATGGTTGTTCTGCCTAGACTTCTTTTCCTTTTCACGAATATTCCCTTGGTTCTGCCGCGCACCTTCTTTCATAGGCTGTGTTAATCAATGCTAAAACTGGCCTGGGCGGGTAGGCAAGCTAGGGTGCAGTGGGGGGTACTCACACTTCCATGTCATTTGGGGGGTGGGGCTTGGCGCGCCAGCTTTCGAATTGTACTATAGGGTGGCGCAGGGAGCTCACCTCCATGCTTGGATCCATAGTGAAGCAGACGTACCCTACATTCGGATGGAGCGACTGTTCGCGGAGCCGATACCTTTGCCGGCACTCATTATGGAACCAGCCGAATGCAGGACTGGTATTGTGGACTCCTTAAACACTACTAGGCATGCTTGGCATTGGCTCCTGCGGAACCAGGCAGGTGCACTACTATATTTGCCGGCTATGCCTATTGAGTGGATGAGATGGCTAGGACCTTGCACAGAAAGGGGTGTGATTCTGGCATTGCACGCATTGAAACTGGAAGTGGCAGGGGACCTCTTTCATGAGGGGACGATCCGCACCTCAGAGCAGCTTATGGGTCCGCCAGAAGGTGGCACACCTTTAAATAAATTCCAATTTCACAGAGTGAGGGGGCCCTGCGTGCACTGTTGGGTGAAGATATGGTAGAACCTCCAGAGGTACATAAGTTGACGCATGTTATTAAGGCTACGTCTTCTCGCAAAATGGTTACAGCTCTTTACAAGATAACAATATCACACAGGGCGCATAAATACACTGCGGCTAGGCTTGCATGGCAGCGAGACTTGAATGTTCAGCTGATTGATGATAAATGGTCCTACTGCTGTATGAATACTAGGAAAATATCCCTCCATGGCAGACACAGGTTGGTCCACTTCAAGTACCTTAATAGGATATATTATACCCCGGAAAGACTATGTAGATATGTCCTGCGAGAGGATGCAGAATGTGAGAGATGCCACTCAGATACAGCTGACTTCATGCACCTGGCATTGTTGTGCCCGGGAGTATACTCCTTTTGGGTGAGAGTATTCGAGGAGCTAGGTAGGGTGGTTGAAACTGAACTTTCATTGGACCCACTAGTTGCTCTCCTTGGGTACACCAAATTGCTCCCAAAGGCAATTCGCAGGTTGGTTGATATGGGACTGCTTATGGCCAAGAGAAGAGTTGCTATGTGCTGGTTGACTGGCCCTGTCCCGACGATGCAGCAATGGTCCCGAGACATGATGTACTTCTCTACGCAGTCGGAGCTCTATAGTAAGCTGCTTCCGCCCAGAAGTCGACCTAAAAACTTTTGGGGATTATATACTTCATACGTACAGGGTGCGAAGAGTGACAGTGGGGAAGAGGCAACGAATGGGGGAGGCTCAGATGTTACGAGTGCTCTTGAGCCCGCAGGAGTTGTCTGAGGACTTGAGCTGAAGAATGGCATCCTCCGATAGACGGACAGATACTGATGTGAGGGCTGAGCGGGGACTTTTTGTGGGGGCTGAATCAGTTAGCAAGGTCATAAGGAGGATAAGTATTGGCTTTTAGAGCTTGAACCGGAGCAGGTTAGCGAAGGTGCTCCTTGGAGTGCGGCTTCACCATGATCCTGATGTGCGTTACTCACTGCTGCACCTATTGTATTGTGATTTAGAGTTTACAGAATACCGCCGCCTGCCCACTGTGGGATGTTGGCATAACGGCTGTGTTAGACAATTAGTGACTGTGCTGGGTACACTTCGTGATGTTGAGCTGAAACCACTGTGCCATGACGTGTTTTCATCTGCTGTTACAATTTAATTTAATAAAAAGATTTAATGAAAAAAAAAACTAACATAATAGTGCCAAAGGACAGTAAATTAACCCTGGGTGTAGTTCGCGTAGTAGCGCTACGCGTAGCTACGTGAAGTGCACTTTGCACTACGCGAACTGTGCAAACTGCGTAGTGCACTGTACAAATTGCTGTTCGTACTGATTGCACAGTGCCGGATGCTTGTCCGCACTGTGCAATCAGTGCAAACTGCATCTTGCACAGTGCAAGCGGTCGTTTTTTGCCGCTCAAGTAGATTTCTACTCGAGCAGCAGCTTTCTCAACGCAGACTGGTAGTCTCTCATCCAGAGCGGTTGTGAGCACACGCAACCACTCGCAATGAGAAAGCTGCCCTACCCATGTTGAGAATCTCGCCGGGATGTTTATTTTCCATGCTCGCGATCGGCAACTAGATGTTGCTGAGCGAAAACGAGGAAAAAGTCTCGCCGGGATGTCATTTTGCTTGCTCGCTCGCGGTCGCCAACTTGACGTTGAGGATCGCGAGCAAGCAAAAAATGACTGCTACGCTACGCGTGTTTGCACTGTGCTACGTGCAATTCGCGTAGTGCGAAGTAGTGCAAACTTTGCAAACTACGCGAGCGTAGCGTAGTACTTCTGCCAGGGTTACAGTAAATTAAACATACTGAGTAATAACACATGTAAAAGGGCTAGTCTTCATGGGAGGAAACAACAGAAGACAAGGAGGGAGTAAGGAGGGACTACTAAGTCTATTAACAAATCGAAAGCCAACATTTACTAAGGACATTGAAACAAGCCAATTAAAAAGATGGGCGGGGAGTGGGCGGAGCTTAAAGTCTAACCCTGAATACAGCATGTGCCGAAGAGACAACGCAAGCACTGCCTAGGCGAGACCTATAAACTGATGTAAGAGGTAATATGTTACGTGAGAGGAGGAAATTATGTCCTCACTAATGAGCAAGGCCACTGGAATTATGCAATTGTGTGGCTACAGCGATTTTCACATATAGATTTGCTGCATTTGCCACACAATCCATCATCTATCATAACAAAAAATTGTTTCTGGCTCAAACGGTTTCAAAATGACTAGAAATGCCACAACAATTGTTGCCGTACAGTAGCAGGCCAGGACTCGTTCTGTTACTTATTGCTATACTTGGGTGTTAAACTGGTACAAATGAGGTGCAACCAGTGCTCAGAGAGTGTTACCAAGTTTAACAGGCATTTGCAATGCAATAGGTCTCGCATTTACGAGAGTTTGAGCTATTGGCATTGCAAATGACCATGCCTTTTATTTATGTGTTAAACAGATAAATAAAAGGAATTGTCATTTACAATGTCTATAGCTTAAACTCTCACACATGTGAAGCCTATTGAATTGCAAATGTGTCTGTGCCCATGCTATGAAAATTAGTAAAAAGCGTTAGGAGAAAGCTGTTTGAGAAAATAGTGCCCTGAGGCTGTAATTAAAGCCTGAGTCACAACACACGTTAGAGGGGGTGTCACCATCGGAGGTTAGAAAATGAAACAAGGTGGTACTAAGGATGGACTACTAAGCATGTTGACCAAGGAACGTCCAAAGTTGACAGTGGACAATGACACATGCCAATGAAGAATATGGGTGGAGAGTGGGTTTAGCTTCCAGTCCCTACCTGAATGCAGCATGCCTCGCAGAGCATGTGCTGCCCAGGCTCGACCTAAAAACGACGAAACAATGAAGTAGTACTATTACAAATTTGTTGCAATATGCCATATAATTTCCCTTTTTTGCTGCATAATTTTCTCAACTTTACAGCATAATTTGTCCCTTTACTGCCTCGTCATTCCAGAAGTCTTGCTGAATATATAGAATGCCTATGACCTAAATATAATATTATTATACACCTTATTATCATCTGTGAAATAATTGTTATAGTCTGTTGTTGTGGAGTTGTGAATGCTTTGTATTTTCTTGCCGCAGTACAAAAGGGGGTGGTGATGGACGGAGCATCACCACCACCCCCTTTTGTACCGCTTTCTATTTTCTTACAGCATGATGTTTTAATTAGATTGTTTTAATCTGTATGTTTTTAAACTTTACTGTTAATAATAAATACAGCTTCTAGGGAGGAAGTCTTGCAAGTGTCAGGGAACCTGCTGTGGTTCAAAGGTACTTGATCTCCTTGAGACGCTGTTCCCAGCATTCTGGGGGTTTGCTTGAGTGAACTCCGTTCAGTTGAAGTTCAGTCTTCAGTTGCCAACAGGTCTCATTTATCCTGGTTCCACAACTGGTCGCTTAATGTCAAGACCACAATGTCTCCCTAATAGTTAAACGCGCTCTAGTCTCCCTCAATGAAAAGTGCCTCTCTGCTACTGCACACCTCGAGAAGCGCAGTTCCTAGAGACCACTAGTATCTTCATGTCTCTGCTGTTCAGCTAGAGGGGCCTACACTGTGCCCAGCTGTGCGTGCGGTCCACAGCCATAGAATGCATCCTTTGCAGCACTTGCCATGCCCCTGACCGAAGCCTTGTGTGTATTCACCTGACTGCACATCCTTTGGTACGTGGTTTGTGGCCACACAGATAACTTTGGCCCAGCTCCATTGACCCTGACCTTACTACCTCTGACCCTGACCTTATTGCCTATGTCTAAAAAAGGCCTCTTTTGTCCCCGATAGCCCAGGGAGACAGTTGAGGAACAAAAGGGGAAGAATCAATCCTGTGAAGTCTATGGCTGTCACAGGGTGCCTGATGTAGCTTCTATCCTTTGGTGAATTGACATCTCCTAACTTTGAAAGAAGTCTACATTTTTAGGATGGGTCAGGGTCCTTTTTTATACCAATGTGTGGCTAAAATAAAGATCAAAAAAAGCTTGTATCTGCTTGGCAGAATACAAGGCTGAAATTCCCCTTCCAGAAATCAAACCCTGTCATGCAGGTCACACAAGATATCTTCAGCACACACCTAACTGGCGGAGCCATGCCAAGATCACACGTGTTCAAACTGCGGAAGTCTCTTAAGCTACTTTCCTGCTTCGAATGTCGTTGAATCGAGGACTAATCACATCAATTTATTTAACCCAATGTGCTTTAGGGAACATTTTTGAGTGGGTGCTGTAGGACTTCGAATAATAATGTAACCATCCATAGTGCCAATATCGGCCCACTCACCAGCCCGCTCGCAGTAACATGAATAACTTTTGAAGCAGCAGCCAGACCTAACCTTTAATTGATGGCCTCCTGAGCAGGAGATTTTATGCATCCGAGATTGTGGCAGGACCAGGAACAGTGAAGAGATCAACCCTTGGCCATAATCGGGGGTTCTGGTGATTCAGGGATTATAGGAACGGCTTGAAGCTAGGTGTTGCAGTACAATTTTGCACCAACATTTGAACTGGTTGACTGGTGAAAAAATAAAACTTTTAAACTCGATATTAGGAGAACATGTTGGTGCAAAGTTGGACGGCACTGGTTTTATACTGTGTAGTCTGGCCCTAATGCAGGCATCATCACTTGCAGTTTTGAACTTAATTCGAATTTGTTAACTTGCAGACTGCTTTTGAATCATTTCAGCGATTCAGCTATATCGGCGTGAGCTGTACTTTGGAGCCATTCCTGTGTTGTCACTTCACACAAGTGAACTGTGCTTTAGCACCACTCTAGTATCTTAGCTCTACCTAGATGAGCTGTGCTTTGGAACCACTCTAGTGTTCTCACATTACCAAGGTGAGCCATGCTTTGGAACCATTACAATGTTTTCACTTTACCAGTGTGAACTGTGCTTTGGAATCAGTCCAGTGTTTTCAGTTTGCCCACATGGCTTTTGTTTTTAAACCATTCTAGTGATTTCAATTTTCCCATGTGATCCGCAGTTTTGAAACATGACAGTGATTTCACAGTGATTTAACTTTTTCCAGCCTATCTGTGGTTCTGAACCAGTACATTGATTTCACCTTACTCAGGTGAGCAATCATATGGAATTCATCAACACCTGATTCTGAGTGGGCTGGTGTTCCCACATCCAGTTTTCTTGGGTGTTGGAAAACTCCCCCCGATTATAATAGGCAGGAATTCTGCCCGAAAAGCCACATGAGGCTGCAGCAGCAGCCAAGCCTCTTTTCCTGTTTTTTTTAGGTCGAGCCTAGAGTCAGCACGGATGCGCTGCAAGACTTGTTGTAGAGGAGTAGGGAATAGACGCCCCGCCCACTCTTAACCCATATTTGCCACTGGCTTGTGTCATTTTCCTTCCTAAAAGCTGGCTTCTGTTTCATAAATAGGCTTGTCAGTCCCTCCTATTACCGCCTCTGCTTCAATTGTCACCTCTCATGGCGACTGGCCCTTTTATTACGGTTGTTACACAGTACCTTTTATTTAGACTTTAAGCACTATTTTCTTTATTGAGTTTCTCTTACTTTAGGCATGACTTGCTTTGGTGCCTTCTTTACAACCTCACCCTCCCTCCCGTTGTCCATGCCTTCTCTATCCCCTCCCTCCCATTTGTCATGTCTTCGTAGCCGGACTGCAGATACACCAGACACAGGACACAGGTGAGGGTATGTAGTCTTCTTTATTGACTTTGCAGCAGCCAGCCTCAGCACGTCCTGTCCCCTTTGTCTGTCCTCTTGGTGTCCCTCCTCTTCCTGTCCCCTAGCAGGATGTGGTGTCCGGTGACCTGGTCACCTCCCTCATGACCCACAGGGTCCTAGTGTCCCCTCCTGTCCAGTCGCCCATCTGTCAGGTCACTACACCTCCCCCCTTGTCGCAAACACATCTTTGGTGCATACAAACAAATCTTTAGTACATTTCACTAGACATTGTCACCCCCTTTTATGTTGACAATTTTTTGCTGATGATTTTTTT
This sequence comes from Lissotriton vulgaris, assembly GCF_964263255.1. Taxonomy (NCBI): domain Eukaryota; kingdom Metazoa; phylum Chordata; class Amphibia; order Caudata; family Salamandridae; genus Lissotriton; species Lissotriton vulgaris. The sequence continues at coordinate 66,800,048 of NC_141688.1, read as the reverse complement.
TTTTGGAGAGGTATAGAGAGAGAGAGAGAGAGAGAGAGAGAGAGAGAGAGAGAGAGAGAGAGAGAGACAGAGAGAGAGAGAGAGAGAGAGAGAGAGAGAGAGAGAGAGAGAGAGAGATAGAGATAGAGAGAGAGAGAGAGAGAGAGAGAGAGAGATATAGACATTGATATGCGGAAAAAGTGTGTCCACAGGTCTCCGTTTCTGCATCTCCTCAATCAGTTTCTTGGACTTCTTGTCTTTTCTTTTTGGTCTTTGTTCTGTTAAGTCCTCTTGTGTTGCATCCCTCTGGGCGTCTTTCTTCAGCCCATCTTTCGGCCGCTCCTCTTCTTTTGTCTTCACTTCTCTGGAGTACGACTCATTCCTGGTGATGTGGTATTGTCCTGCTGACGCCGTTATCATTTGTCCTCCCACTTTCGTTACGGTCAGTGTGTCTTTTGCGAAAGTGCTGTCTGACTTCCGTTGTTGTCTTTGTCGAGCTAGCGCAGTGTCTCCTTCTTTCGCTTTCGCATCTGTTGCATGTCTCTTCCGATCAGCATCCGCCTTCATTCTTGTTTTCGCTTCTTTGTCTCTTTCAGCTATGGCTTTTTGTTCCACCCTTTCCACTTCTTTCACTTGGGGCAAACTCGTTCTACTTGATCGCCCCAACACCAGCTCCGCAGGGCATCTTCTTGTGGGGCTGTGAGTGGTGTTTCGACAGTCTCTCAGCACCTGCCATAGTGCTTGTCCAATTGAGATCTGTGTTGTCTTGTTGCTCTCGATTGCCTTTTTGATTGTTCCCATAGATCGTTCGGCCATTCTGTCTTCTTGCGGCCACAGAGACACTATTCGTCGATCGTTGATCCCGAGATACTCCATGAACCTTTTGCATTCGTCACTAGAGAATGGTGGTCCATTGTCTATTTGTTGTGTCCGCTGTGACACCCATGCTGCCAATATGTGATCCAGAGCTGGCAAAGTTTTGTTGGCTGATGTTGACGCCACTTGTCTCACTATGGGGAATCTGGAGAACTCATCTATTACTACCAGTAGGTAATTTCCTGCTTTCAACTGCCCGTAGAACTCAGCTGCCAGCTCTGTCCATGCTTCTTTTGGAAATGCGGACATTTGCAGTGGCTCCTGCTTTGATGTGGGCCCCGTTATTTGGCATATGTGACAGTGCATCACACTTTCTTCTCCCATGTCCTCAAGTCCCGGGAACCATACTTTTTCTCGCACCATTTTTTTTGTTGTCACAGTCCCTCTATGTGACTCATGTGCCAATTTTGCTGTCTTTCTTCTCAGCGTCCGTGGTATTACTATCCTGGTGCCTCTCATTACTTTTCTGTTCTCGCTTTCTGATAGTCCTTCGCTAGTCTTTCTGAACACCAACAGCTCTTCCTTCAATGCTTTTTTTTTCCAGCTGCTGTTGTTGTTAGCGTGCCTCCACCTTTGCTGTTTTGTCACCTTCATTATGGTCTGCATGGTGATGTCTTGTTTTGTCTCTTGTTCTGGTTCTTTCATTGTTATCTTTGCCGGTGTGTTATGATTCAGTGCAGAGTTTAGATGTTCCTCCGCCATGGTTGCTGTATCGTGTTCCTGTTCCTTCCCCGGCTTGTGTATCATTTCACACGCCCACACTGCCGCCAAACTCTCTTTTTACAGCTGGTAGTATCCTGGCTGGGAGTATCCTTCTTCTACGTTTGATATACTTTTCCTCCCATGTGCCACCATGTGTCTTCGGTAATCTTTTCCGTTTTTGAGTTGTGCCAATATTGCTCCCAGTCCCACTGGGCTGGCATTTACAGTCAGTCCAATGCCCGGCTTGCGGTATTCTTTTAGGATGCTTCTTTTCTCTGGCATGGTGTAGGTCATGGCCATGAGACCCATTGTCTGAGCTGTGATGATGCTCAGCAAACATGGCGCCGAGATGTCGCCCTTCGGCACATAAATGTCCTCTTTGATCTTTTGGTCGTCGTGTGTCGACTCTTCTGTAAATTTCGATACCCACATGATGTTACATGTTGTACCGCTGTCCAAAACAAACTTTGTTTTGTGTGATCCTGCTCCTACAGTCACGTACTCTGTCTTTTTCATTTTGCTTTTGCCCACCAGGCACCTTCTTTTTCTTTTTCCATCTTCATTCATTGACTCTGTGGTAACATCCGTCATAAGATAGAGTCGTTCAGTCCTTTCTTCTTCTTCTTCTTCTTCTTCTTCCCATTCTGGTGAAGAGCTCCTTGTTCCTGTTTCACCATGTCTGCTTGTTGTCACTTGCGGTCTCCATGGTCTTCCTCTGTCGTTTCTGAACTGCATTCCTTGGCGTGCGCTGGCATAGACATTTCTCCCGTTCAATTTCTTGCACATCTGGCCAAGCGTTAGGCATGGGCCTCGATGTGGACATTCAAGTCCACCCCTGTAGCATGTTCCTTCATCATGGTGCTTCCTTGTGGCCTGTTCATTCCTGCCTTTTTTCCAGCTGCCCGCGCAATCTTGTTCCACTCGTTTGTCTTTCCCTCGCTCCGTTTCCTGACCGTGTGCTGTCGCTTTTGCCTCCACTCTTGCTAGCAACGTGACATTCTCTAGTGACGTTAGTTCTCTAATTCCTACTTGTGGCTCAAACAACTTGAAGGGTGGCGGTCTTCTGTCTTGTGCGTTTTCTCTTTCTTGTTTCGTTTCTGCCATCTCTTCTATTTTCCGTGCTCTTCCTGGCACTCTTTTGTGTGCTCTTCCTGGCACTTTTTTGTTGTTTCCCATGCTCTTCCCGGCACTCTTCTGTTCTCCGTGCTCTTCCTGGCACTCTTTTGTTATTTCCGGTGCTCTTCCTGGCACTCGTCTATTTTCCGTGCTCTTCCGGCACTCTTCCATTCTCTGTGTTTTTCCAGGCACTCTTTTGTTGTTTCCCGTGCTCTTCCCGGCACTCTTCTGTTCTCCGTGCTCTTCCTGGCACTCTTTTGTTATTTCCGGCGCTCTTCCTGGCACTCGTCTATTTTCCGTGCTCTTCCGGCACTCTTCCATTCTCTGTGTTTTTCCAGGCACTCTTTTGTTGTTTCTTGTGCTCTTCCTGGCACTCCTCTGTTCTAGTTGCTCTTTCTGGCACTCTTTGTTTGTTTCCTGTGCTATCTCTTCTTTTCTGTGCTCTTTTGTTGTTTCTGGTGCTCCTCCTGGCACTCTTCTCTTCTCTGTGCTCTTCCGGCACTCTTCTATTCTCCGTGCTTTCCAGGCACTCTTTTGTTGTTTCTTGTGCTCTTCCTGGCACTCCTCTGTTCTAGGTGCTCTTTCTGGCACTCTTTGTTTGTTTCCTGTGCTATCTCTTCTTTTCTGTGCTCTTTTGTTGTTTCTGGTGCTCCTCCTGGCACTCTTCTCTTCTCCGTGCTCTTCCAGCACTCTTCTATTCTCCGTGCTTTCCAGGCACTCTTTTGTTGTTTCTTGTGCTCTTCCTGGCACTCCTCTGTTCTAGGTGCTCTTTCTGGCACTCTTTGTTTGTTTCCTGTGCTATCTCTTCTTTTCTGTGCTCTTCTGTTGTTTCTGGTGCTCCTCCTGGCACTCTTCTCTTCTCCGTGCTCTTCCGGCACTCTTCTATTCTCTGTGCTTTCCAGGCATTCTTTTGTTCTTTCTTGTGCTCTTCCTGGCGCTCTTCTGTTCTAGGTGCTCTTCCTGGCACTCTTCTATTCGTTCCTGCGTTTCCTGTTTCTTTTGACCTTTTCTTTTTGTTGTTTCTCCTTTTCCCTCTTTTTTTTTTTTAATTTATTTATTTATTTATTTATTTATTTGCATTTGCATTTGCCTGTGCTTTATTGCTCCATTAATTCTTAAGTCGGCACTTTTTCTTTTCTCACTTTCCTCTGAACCTTTCTTTAGCTTCTCTTGCTCTTATTTCAGTCTTTAAACACTTTTCCTTCTCTTTTTCTTCCTTTGCCTGACTCTGTTATGGCTGCTCTGTTGTTTCCAATGTCCTTGTCTTTGATGTCCTCTTTAAGATGGCCGCCGCTCTTCTCGCGAGATTTCGCGCTCGAAATCTCGCTCTCGCCTGACTTTGAAATGGCCGCCCACCACGCTCTCGCCTCCTATTGGTCCAGCCGCCTGGATCTAAAATGGCCGCCGAGACTCTCAGCCTCTCGCGAGAGCTCGCGCGTCCAATTCGAAGCTTCGCGCTTACCGCGGATGTTTCTTTTCTTGCTTCAGAGGCGGTCGGGTGGGCTCCGATATCGCTCTTCTCCTCGTTTCTTCTCCTCACCACTTATCCAGGGTGGGCACCTGGTTACTCCTGATGCGTTTGAACGTCGATCCACACGTTGATCTACGCGTCGATCTGCGCGTCGGCTCGTTTCCCTTCGTCGCCAGTTGTCATGTCTTCGTAGCCGGACTGCAGATACACCAGACACAGGACACAGGTGAGGGTATGTAGTCTTCTTTATTGACTTTGCAGCAGCCAGCCTCAGCACGTCCTGTCCCCTTCGTCTGTCCTCTTGGTGTCCCTCCTCTTCCTGTCCCCTAGCAGGATGTGGTGTCCGGTGACCTGGTCACCTCCCTCATGACCCACAGGGTCCTAGTGTCCCCTCCTGTCCAGTCGCCCATCTGTCAGGTCACTACACCATTGTCCCGACATTCTTTACCCCTACCCCTCTCGCCCATTGTCGTGCCTTCTTTAACACCTCCCACCCGTTGTCAGTGCCTGCTTTACCCTTCCCGCCCTCCCTCCCGTTGTCCTGATTCCTGCCATTTGCAATGCAATAGGTCTCGCATTTACGCGAGTTTGCGCTATTGGCATTGTAAATGTCAATGCCTTTTATTTATGTTCTGGTTTTTAAAACATAAATAAAACGCATTGTCATTTACAATGCCAATAGCTTAAACTTGCAAGACCAATTGCATTGCAAATGCTTGGGTCTGAATGTCTTCCTCACTTATGATATATTTCCTCAAACTACTCTCTGCTCAACACGCCATGGCATCCGCGTGGGAAAACTCTTCAGCCGCCCCCCACCCCACCAAAGGGTAGCAGGCAGAATATATATACATCACTATAATATTAATTAAAGAATAGAGTGCCCATCCTTCGATATGGACCTTGGCAAATACAGAAGGCACAAGGCTTTCTAGCGCTTGCAATTGGAGTGGCAATCTTGGAATGACATATACTGTCATTGCGAAACAGTTTTGTAACAAATACAGTTTCGACCCTTGATTATATTTTGATAAAGGCGGAGGTGAGTTTTGGAAAATATCTGTCCTTCTACTACAGTGGAACAACCATGGTGATTATCCATTCTGTGAATTATTCCCTCTAGCATGCAAGGATACACCAAAGTGAAGCTTCGGAGCCTGTGTGCAAGCCAAGCACAAAGTAAAGCAGACACTTCTCGTCTTGCAATGCCACACCTTGAAAATGCCAGCCTCAGTCCTTAAGGAGCCCTTCCTGATGTGGGCTTTACTGTGGCAGCTTGGGGAAAGCACTCGTTCATTCAACAGAAAAGCATTAAGTCCTATTGATGAGTTACTTTTCTAATTTCCTAGATGTAGTTATACTGCAAGATGAATCAGCAGGCGGGGTGATCAAGAAATGCAAAATCAATTCTTCCCCTGCGCTGACCTGCGTTCAGCGGTAAATTACCGTGGGAGGCGCAGACCAGACTTCTGCCAACCACCGAAAGGGGGGCTTGGGGGGGGGGCAGCCGACCGTAGGGAGGTCCCCACCCCCGGGCTGATTGGGAGGGGCTAGTGGGGGGGGTTGTCCTCAGAGCGCCAGCCTTGGGCTGCTTTTGGGCTTGTTTTGGGCTCCCTCGGTTCCTACTGAGGGAGCCCAGCTATATATTCCTTTGGCCCCTCCTCCCGGCCACCATTTTAGGTTGAATGACCTGGTGGCCGGGAGCTCATTAGATTAATTTGGAAATTTTTTACCGAGTTCTTGAGGCGATCCGCCTTCTCAGTGAGGCTGGACGCCTGGACCTGGTGTTAGGTGACGTGCCTGGAGCGGCGCGTCCTCGGCGGCAGGCCTCGGCGCGTGTTGCGGCGGTGGTCGCGGCGTGTGGTTCGCCGAAGAAGTCACGGAGGGAGGCGGTAAGTGAGAGGGGCCGCCCGCGCTCTAGGAGAGCCGCCCCTAGTGTTGTGGCGCATGCGGAAGGGGAAACGGTTCCGCCGCGCGAGGCGGGGTTGGGGGAGGGTGAGGCGTCGGCTCCCCTGGTGTCCGTGGGGCTGCCGGTGAGGTCGCTTTCGGTTCCCGCTATCAGAGGCAAGCGGGGCGGTAAACGCGGAGGCAGGAAGCGCTCGGCTTCTGCCTCCGTGTCTCATGACGCAGAGCAGTTGAGTGAGGAGACGGCGGTTGGCGCGCATGCGCGCGTTGGAATCTTCGAGCCTCGCGCTGGCGGTGAGGGTGTGTTGCCGGCTGTTGGGCCGGATAGACAGTTTATTGATTTAACGGACCTGGGGGCTCGGAGGACTGAACAGGTTGTAACTCAAAAGGCATGCGCAGGGGCTGGTGGTGCTCGTTTTTCGACGCCGGCCCGTGTTTCTGGGGAGGATTTACAGGCTAGTGATGTTGCCTGTGGTACAGTACAGTCTGCTTTTGTCCCATATAGCCCCTTGTTGTTTTCCCCCCCTGCCTGCCTCCCGGGGGGAGGTGCTTTCTGTGCACAGTGGTTCTGTGGGGGAGGGGGAGTGGGCGCAGGTGGAAAGAAGGGCTGGGGCAGGTTTGCTGGGCCTGCAGTCTGGTCGTGTTTTGTTGTGTGATCCGCAAGATGTTTCTGGGTCTGGCGGGGGGTTCATTGAGCCTTCTGTGGGTGGTGCTGTTAGTTTTCCTCTGCAGGAGAGTGGCGATAGGCAGGTGGGTGCTAGATCTTGGGAGGGTTTAGATGTTTTTCCTTCCTGGGCAGAAGGGGTCCGTGATGCGGGCAGGGCTACACCCATCCAAGGGACTGATATGCTGAGTGGTTTTGGGGGCACTTTGAGTTTTCCAGGTTTGCCTGTTGGGGGCAGATCGCTTGGGAGGATGGAGCAGCCCCGCTCTGATATCCAGCAGAAAGGGCAGGGTGGACTGGCATCGGGACCTGCGTCTAAGATTGTTCAGGAGTTGTTGAACTGGAGTAGTGGTGGTGAGGACGTGGAGCCTTCCCCTCCTCGGCGGGGGTTGTCGGTTCGATCTAAGGGGTCTGTTTCTCGGGGGGTTGGTCAAGTGCAGTTTCAGGATTCTAGTTTTTGTATGGCTAGTGGTGTTGATAGTTTTGGCCGTTCTGGTAGTAAGGGTCCCGGCACATCAGTTCAGCCTTTTTCTTTGCAGGTCAGAGAGCGTCGTGGAGAGGCAGACTTGGTAGGGTGGAGTGCGGCCCAGTTACACCGAGGAGAAGGGAGGGTGGAGCCTGGCGCGGCATACCCCGTACCGGCGAGGGACCCCGGCGCGGTCAATGTAAGCAGGTCAGGCGCGACCTCGTTGGCCCCAACGTCTTCCTTTCAGGATCCCGGCGCGGTCAGCAGAAGCAGGTCGGGCGCGTCCTCGCTGGCCCCAACTTCTCTTTCTACAGGTATCGGCGGGGTTGGCAGAAGCGGACCAGGCGCATCCTCGCTGGCCCCATTGTCAGGTTCTTTGGATATCGGCGGGGTTGGCAGAAGCAGGACAGGCGCGTCCTCGCTGGCCCCAAATGTTTCTTCTCATCAACAAAGGGATTCATCGTTGGTTAAAGGGTACAAAACTGGTCAACGTTCGGGGGAGTACAGACGGGTCCAGTCGGCTCCCCCGCCTCAGGTGTCAGTACGGGCTGGTAAGGCCCAGGTTGGTTTCAGAAGTCCGTCAAAGGTGTTGGCCCCTCCTAGGTTGGAGGAATCTTTGGTTTTAGATTACGATGAGGAGAGCCCTGATGAGGGCGAGATACGTGCTGAGGGTGCAAGGGGGGGCTTTTTCACGCTTCTGATGATGTTTTACAGGCACCGGTGGTGGTGCGTCAGAGAACTACAGTCTCCAGACCAACTCGGGAGAGCGGCCCCGCGGTGAGGGTTCCTCGGTCAGGCGACGATGTTGAACAGATGGTATGGAGAGCGAGGCCGGCCCAACTGCCTTTATTGAATCCAGGTGAGCTTGTTGGGCCGCGGGACAAGCCATTGATGGTTTCTGTTGGAACGGGGGGGGATCCTCCTTCAGAGGGTGTGGATCTTAAGCTCCACAAAGGTCGTTATGTTAAGGATCAAGGAGTGGGTACGGGTGACGGGGGTGTGGGTTCTAAGGTGGATTCTGGGACTGTTACGGAGCCCATGGAGGTAGGTAAGGATCCCCCACACAGCAAGGAGCTTAAAATAAAGAAATTGCCTTACATGGGCGTCACGAAACCGTTGGGCGCTCATTTAATGCTGTCCACTAAGGAAAGGATTTGGAAAGGGGAGTACTTGGAATTATTGAAGCTCTTACATAGGGAAGTTAGGTCTAAGGAGGGGTCTAAGGAGGAAGAGTACGAGTTGGCCAAGCGCCCAAAGGTTCCTTTGACCATTGAAAACTGGACAGCGGCATTTCTTATATATGCTAGTGTGTACTGTGAGAAATTCCCTGAGCGCTGTGTGGCCCTTTTTAAGTATATGGATGTGATCAGAAAGGCGCAGATTACTGGCAGTGGTTATGCCTGGTCACAGTACGATGAGGAATTCCGGGCTCGGATGGCTTGGGATCCTGAAGCGAAATGGGGGGAGTTAGATAATGACTTGTGGCAACACACTATGGGAGCATCGGCGGGTGGTAAGACGATTTTCACAGCTAGTGGGTATCCATTACCTTCGCGGCCCTTTCAGGGTAAGCCCACTTGGGGAGGGGTGGGTGCAGCTGCGTCAGTCCAATCTGCCAATGGGACCTGTTGGGATTTTAACAGAGGTTATTGCCCGAGAGAGTACTGCAAATTTAGACACGAATGTTCCCAATGTGGTAGAACGCACCCACTGTCCAGATGTTGGGGGCCTCGGGTTACAGGGGGCAGACAGTGGTCACAGCAGACAGCCAATGCCCCTGCTCCTGCACAGCAGCCTCAACCTAACAGGGGGGGGAAGAACACTTCTGGAGCTGGGCCCAAAGGCTCATACGCCAGTTAATCCTTTTCACTTGGCTGTGGCTCTGAGGGGTTATGGGAATGTCGAGGCTGCTAAGTTATTGTTGGATGGTTTTCAGGAAGGTTTTCGACTTGGTTACACAGGGCCGCGGTTGCGGCGGTGGTCAAAGAATCTTTTGTCAGCCAATGAACATCCAGAGGTGGTGCAAGACAAATTGAATAAGGAAGTGCGTGAGGGAAGGATGGCGGGTCCTTTTGATGATTGGCCCTTGGAAAATCTTATTGTCTCCCCCAATTGGTGTGGTACCTAAAAGAGAGCCTGGGCTATTTCGTTTGATTCAACATTTGTCATGGCCGGAAGGCTCGTCAGTTAACGATTTCATTGATGGTGAGGCTGCTTCAGTGTCTTATTCTTCAGTGGATGTGGCCATGGCCCTGGTTGTCTCTGCCGGCACTGGTGCGGCAATGGCAAAATGTGACATCAAATCTGCATTCCGTTTATTGCCAGTACATCCTGGGGATTGGGATCTTTTGGGGATTCAATTTCAAGGGAAGTGGTATGTTGATAAGGCTCTACCATTGGGTTGTTCCATATCCTGTGCGTTATTTGAGACCTTTAGCACATTTCTCCAATGGTTTTTCACCGACACGTCAGGACACCAGCTTGTGACTCACTACCTGGATGATTTCTTTTTTGTAGGCGCTCCCAATTCCTCAGCATGCCAGAATGCCTTGCGAACATTCCAAACTCTGATGGAATTTTTAGGTGTGCCGTTGGCACCCGAAAAGACAATGGGCCCCTGCGCGACCATGTCTTTTTTGGGGATCGAAATTGATTCTAATGTTATGGAGGCACGCTTACCAGTGGATAAAAAAGAAAAAATGTTGGACCTCTTACATGTTATGTTGAACAAGGCAAAGGTGACAGTGAAGGAAGTTCAGGTGCTGCTGGGCCATCTTAATTTTGCTTGTAGGGTGGTCAGGGCAGGTAGAACTTTTTGCAGGCGTCTGGGTAGAGCTCTGTCTGGTCAGTTTTTACCTCACCATCACGTCCGCTTGTCAGCAGGTGTTAAGGAGGATCTGCGGATGTGGGTAGCCTTTTTACACTCTTTCAATGGCATTCCTCTGTACAGAGAAGAGAATTGGATTTGGGACGTCCAAATTTTTTCAGATGCTGCAGGCAGTGATGGTTTCGGTCTTTACTGGCAGGGCAGATGGTGCGCTGAACAGTGGCCTGCTGCGTGGAAGGACGGAGGCAGGAGTATTGCCTTCCTTGAGCTTTTCCCTGTGGTGGTGGCGTTGACTTTGTGGGGTCAGGAGCTTGCTCACAAAAAAGTGCTGTTTCGAATTGATAATAAGGCTGTGGTGGACATTATCAATCGGCAGTCGGCCAGGGATGCTCACATCTTGAAGCTCTTGCGAGTCTTTGTGTTGGGGTGCTTGACGTATGACATCAGTTTTAAGGCCTTACACATTCCTGGGGTGGACAATGACATTGCGGATGCTTTGTCTCGTTCACAGTGGGAGAGATTCCATGGGCTAGCCTCGGAGGCGGACAGGACGCCGACCCGCATGCCAGAACATCTGTGGACTGTAGGCGAGACAGGGTTTTGCAGTTGGTGGTAGGTTCGCTCGCAGTTTCCACTAGGGCAGCGTATGAATTGGCCTGGAAAGAGTTTTTGGAATCTGGGGCCGGCTGGCGCGCTCCGGGCTGGAGACGATCTGAAGATGTGGTACAGTTCATTCTTCATTTGATGGACAGGGGTTTGACACGTGTGACGATTGCTGGAAAATTGGCTGGTATTGCGTTCATGGGCAAATTACTGTGGGGTTATTCCCCTTCAGCAGGAGAGGTGGGTAAGCGCATGCTGGAAGATTGGTCTAGAGAGAGGGGTAGGGAACACATGGTTCGCCAACCTTTGTCTTGGCAGACATTGGCCCGAGTTTTGCAGGTTTTGCCCTCAGTTTGTTTGAATGAGTTTGAGGTTTGCCTGTTTTCTACTCTTATGGTTTGGATGTTCTTTGGTGCTTTCAGAGTTTCTGAGTTACTGGGGTCGAAAGTTGCTTTTGGGGTGGGGTGGGGGAATGTTCGATTTCTGGAAACAGGGTTGCACGTCTGGTTGGCTCGGGCAAAAACTGATCAACACAGCAAGGGGAGGGGCATTTGGCTGGAAGCTTCTTCCCCTTCTGAGACGTGTCCTTTGAGGTGGGCCAGGCGTTTGCGGGACTGTTCGGGGGCCGCCTTTGAGGGCCCTGTTTTTCGACATATGGATGGTTCCAGGGTGACTGAGTATCAACTGCGCATGGTTTTGCGTAAAGCGCTGCGCTTCATGGGCTTGGATGAGACACAGTATGGTACGCATTCTTTCAGGATCGGGGCAGCAACAGAAGCTCATAACAGGGGTTGGTCGCAGCAGGACATTATGTCTTTAGGGCGTTGGTCCTCCAACTGTTTTAGGCGCTATGTGCGTACTGATCCTGTGTTGGCGCCTGCGGATGATAATTTTTCTTGAGTTTGATGCTGCTTTTCTTTTTCAGGTTCAGTGGCCGGCCTCCGTTCTTCTGTCATGACGATCTGGATAGTGGGACACTCCTTCATTAGGCGTGCGGAAGATCAAGCTATAAGAAGCTATTTTGGTCCCACGCTTGGTTTTAATTCTCGTCTGTTTAATGTTGTATGGAAGGGGAAGGGAGGTATGATCTGGAGGGAGCTTATCCCGGCCTTGAATTCTTGGTTGGTGGGGGGTATTTGTCCGGATGTACTGCTCTTGCACCTTGGTGAGAATGACCTTTGTGGGGTAAAAGGGGTGGTTTTATTGAGAGCGATGAAGAAGGATCTTTCCCTTATTCGTCAACAATGGGCGGGCTGCCATGTTTTATGGACAGAGTTGGTCCCTAGAAGAACCTGGAGGGGTGCGATCAAGCCTAGGGCGGTTGATAAGGCGTGAAGGAAGTTGAATTTGGAGGTTTCCTGTTTTTGTAGAGATCTGGGTTTTGGGCGGGTGTCCCATAAGGACATCCGTTATGACACTATGGAGTTTTTTCGCAGCGATGGTGTTCATTTGTCTCGTATAGGGATGGATTTATATTTATTGGAATTGCGAGAGGTGCTCTCCAGGTGTTTGAAGATTCAGAATTTTTTGGGTTGAGGTGTTCTGATTCCTTGGTTGGTTAGTTTTGGGGGGCAGAAAGAGAGGGGTAATTCCTTTCCCCCTCTTTTCTGGGTGGCGGAAATTGGGCGTTCTTGGTCAGCAGGGACATGAAGGTTGTTGGGTTTTTGCTAAAGTTGGGCTATGGCTGGAAAAGTTTAAATAGTTGTTTCGTGGGGTGGTTACAAGGTTTTGGGTAATGTAAGTTGTTGGTGGGTAATTTTTGGAATGTGATGTTATGCGGTGGGTTGGGATGATATTTAAATGATTATCAGGTTTTGGTATTGTTTGAATTGTAATTATGTTGTGCTGGGAGGGGGTGGGGTTTGTGACGTGTTAGGGGCGGGCCTGACGTTTGGGGTTGTAAGGTAACATCTTATTTAGTGAGGACTAGTTTTGTGAGGCGGTTGCCAGGTTTGTATTGTTGTAAATATGCACCTGTTTCAATAAAAGCGGCCTTTTGCACACTCTCATTTTGGTCTGGTGTCTGCTCACCCCCCCTCACCCCTCCCTCCCAAGGGGGGCTTGGGGGGGGCAGCCAACCGTAGGGAGGTCCCCACCCCCGGGCTGATTGGGAGGGGCTAGTGGGGGGGGGTTGTCCTCAGAGCGCCAGCCTTGGGCTGCTTTTGGGCTTGTTTTGGGCTCCCTCGGTTCCTACTGAGGGAGCCCAGATATATATTCCTTTGGCCCCTCCTCCCGGCCACCATTTTAGGTTGAATGACCTGGCGGCCGGGAGCTCATTAGATTAATTTGGAAATTTTCCCTCCCTCCCTCCCTATTCTCGGTTAGCTCTGCTTCCTTTTTTCCCCGGGTCTTTTATTTATTTATTTAATTTAATTTATTTATTTATTTAGTTTATTCTTCCATAATTTCTGGTCTTTTTGTCGGAACAGGTGGATATGGGGTAACAAAAATTTTGTCATTGTCGCTTGGAACAGGTGCCGTGCGGAAATTGGGCGTTCTTGGTCAGCAGGGACATGAAGGTTGTTGGGTTTTTGCTAAAGTTGGGCTATGGCTGGAAAAGTTTAAATAGTTGTTTCGTGGGGTGGTTACAAGGTTTTGGGTAATGTAAGTTGTTGGTGGGTAATTTTTGGAATGTGATGTTATGCGGTGGGTTGGGATGATATTTAAATGATTATCAGGTTTTGGTATTGTTTGAATTGTAATTATGTTGTGCTGGGTGGGGGTGGGGTTTGTGACGTGTTAGGGGCGGGCCTGACGTTTGGGGTTGTAAGGTAACATCTTATTTAGTGAGGACTAGTTTTGTGAGGCGGTTGCCAGGTTTGTATTGTTGTAAATATGCACCTGTTTCAATAAAAGCGGCCTTTTGCACACTCTCATTTTGGTCTGGTGTCTGCTCACCCCCCCTCACCTAAGCATGGGCGAATTTTGCGAATCTCGCGTTCGCGAATTTTGCGGATTTGCGAACTCGCAATCCGCAAAATCCGCGAATTCTCGCGAATTTGCGGATTTTTTTTTTTTTGTGTTTGCGCGGGTTTCTGCGAGTTCGCGAGGGTTTTGTACAATGTCGCAAATTGCGAACTTACCTGTCGGGTCGCAAGTTTCGCGAACTTGTTGTTTCTACGTATCCAGCCTGTTTGGGACACTCTTCTTCATCACTGCCACTCTCTGTCACCACTGCCACTCTCTGACTACTCATGCCACCCTCTGGCCCACCCATGCCACCCTCTGTTTCATCACAGCACCCTCTGGTTGTCCAGTCAGTGTACATTATTGTGGCAACAAGCACACCTTCCCTGCCTCAAGTGACCTGAATTAATTTGGGGCTGATTAATGTGTCACAGAATATTTTTTTAGCTGGCACCTGCTTCCTTAGTGCTTCCTGATTAGTGATCTTTTGAACTTGCTAAGTGCTTTCATTGTTGCAAAATTAGTTACAACACCTGCCCTGCCCCAACTGACAATAATGAATTAGGGGCTGATTAATGGATTTGAACCTCCAGCCTGGCTCCTGCTTGTCTCCCTTAGCTGTAATTCAGGACCTTTGTGGCATATGTGTAACTATTCTGAGGTTCAGAGCAGGGTCACATAATAGTTGCAACTGGCAACTGAACTCTGGAGGGGCCCCTCAGGAAGCACTACAGGAAATGGCTACTAATGATGAGCCTGAACTTTTGAACCTGGTAAGTAGTTTCAGTTTTGCTAAAATCGTATTTCTGCAATTTTGCACTTATTCGCGGGGCGCGAAGTTGTACTGGGAAGCCGCGAACTCACGCGAACAGTGCGAGCAGTGCGAGCAAAATCCGCTGCTCGCGGATTTGCGGATTTTGCGGGAGATTCGCGAATCTCGCGGATTGCGAATTTACCGAAAATCCGCAAAATCCGCGAGCGAAACGGATTTTCCGCCCATGCTTACCCTCACCCCTCCCTCCCAAGTTTCCCTCGGCCTCTTTACTTCCGCTCTGTATCATTATCAGTCAGCCGCATCTTGTTTGTCCGCCTTCTGTGTTTACACCAGCGTTCCTTCTATTAGGCGTTTCAGATTGCCTAACGTGTTGGAACGTGCTTGCCATTGGTCTGTGATAGAAAGGTGGAAGTACTGCACATGCAATATAATTCAAAATTTGCAAACATACGTGACAAGAATTTTCAATTAAGGACACGAGGTGAGGATTATGCTTTCTCATTTCTTTACTAGGAAATGCTCAGCAGCCAATCAGAACAAAAGTATAGAAAAATAACACTACAATACCCATGAATACTCTGGGTACCACCTGACCACCATAGAGCCACTAGTATAACATGTCCCCTAGAGAATACCACATCCTCTTTCTTTGGTAACGTAGAACAGTTGAAGTGAAGAAAACATTAGTCCAACATGAAGAACTTGGAGGAAAGGATAATCCGAGAGAAACAGCAGTCCACTGATCTGGAACAGATGATGCGATGCCTGCGTTGGCAGAAAAACTGGAACCTGTAGGTCACCATCAGATATGTCAAAGGAACCGGAAGGGAACTTAATTTAGGATCAGAACCTGAAAAGGATATAAAGACGTAATATACCATTCCCCCATGGTAGAACAAGTACAGTAAAAAAGGGGAGGGTAAAGAAAATATAATATACAATATACATCTGCAGTAAGTGGTAATAGTGTACACACAAGTGAAAAACTGAAAACTGGGTGGGATAATAATCGCCTCCGTGTCCTTAATAGAATTGAAAATTCTTGTCAAGTATGTTCGCAAACTTTGAATTCTATGTCAGTACTGGAGGCTCCGATTTTTCTTGTTCAAAGCTGAGCCACCACAAAAGATGCAGTATCTACAATCGGCTTATAATAAAAAGTTTTAAACAGAATCAGTCGACTAATCCGCTGCCTTCATAATGTCAATTAAAGTCACTCCCATAGAAAAAGCTTTAGAAGCCATAGCTCCATGTGCCGAATGTGCCCCAAATTTGGTAACATCAATCCCAGCTTCAGTCATGAGCCATCGTACCCATCTTGCCAGTGTAGCTTGTGTCACAGGGCAAAAAGTGTTTTGCAAAGCAATCAACAATTGACCATGCATATCATGTCGAAAAGGAGCAGTACTCGCCTCATAATCCTTGATACATTGTACCACACAAAGTTTCGGATTATTGGGAAAAGAAGGGTAAGTAATCGAGGTCGTATTACACTTAGTGCGCCTTGACTGAATAAAAGTAACTCCTTCAGGAGAAAAACTACAACTAGCAAGATCCAAAGCACGAACATCAGAAACTTGCTTGCAAGAAACCAGACATAATAGTATAGTCAATTTTGCCAAAAGTTGTTTCCGGGATACAGAAGTATTGGAGGGGTAAGACTCCAAGAAACGCAAAATGATGGAAACATCCCATAAGGCAACATACTTTGGACAAGGTGGTTTTACCAACCTGATACCCCTGAGCAACTTAGAAATCAAAGGATGTTCACCAGCAGGTTTGCCATTGATGGTAACATGACCTGCAGAAATTGCAGAACGAAAATTGTTAACTGTCCGATAAGCTAGACCGGAAGAAGCAAAGATGCCAGAAAATTTAAGATTAAAGAGACATCTGCCGAAGGGGGATCCACCTCCCGTTGATCGCACCAACTACATCATCGTTTCCAAGCTGCAGTATAATGTTTGTGTGTGTTGGGAGACCAAGCCTCGCTGATAAATCTGGAAGCGTCTCGCGAAAGGCCTGGGATTTGCCAGCGATCCCGAAACCCGCCAAGCGATCAGAAGGAGTTGACCGGACACTATCAGGGGATGCGGGTGGTTGAGAGGGTCCAGCAACAGATTCCACCGTTGGGGGAAGAAGGAGTGGCACTGCACAACTCATTTCCAGAAGAACTGGGAACCAAGCCTGAGCCCTATACAGAGGAGTGATCAGTATCAGCTCTGACTGATAATGCTTTGTGCGAGCCAAGACTCTGGGAATCATGACAAACAGGTGAGGGGGCCAGATTTGCTGAAAAGCATCCGTGGCAAGGGCTTCCGGATCCGGACACCAACTGAAGAACAGGGGAAGCTGAGTGTTGAGGTGTAAGGCAAACAGATCGATCTGGCATTGACCCTAGAAGCGGGACAGGGACCTGAACACCCGAGGATGAAGCCTCCTGTCGCTGAAATCTCTGAGGTGATGAGAATTCCAGTCCGCAATCAGATTGTGTCGACTTGGAAGGTACTCTGCAATATTTTTGATGTTCCTTTGAAGACAAAAATGTCAAAAATCTTTGTCAGCAGTCTGTTATGTCAACAAACCAGGGGGGACGAGGTCCAGGATTCTAACGGAAATTGCCACATTGTCCATGTGGAGGAGTATACAACAGTTCGTCATGAGCGGAGACAAGCAACACATCGCAAATGACCCCGCCAGAAGCTCCAGACAATTTATGTGGAGAGACAATTCTTCCTGGGACCACCAGCCTACCGTGGACATCGGACCACAACGGGCTCCCCATCCCCACCGACTGACGTCGGATTCTAGCATCACTTCCGGATATACTCCGAACAGGGCTCTCCCATTCCGAGACTCCATGTGTTCCAACCACCACAACATCTCCCACCTCGCTTCCTCTGAAAGAGGGATCTAATCCGAATTCCGGAGGCCTTTCTGGAGATGAGGGATTTTGAGACGCTGAAGCGCCCGATAATGGAGAAGACTCTGGAAGATGGCTTGGATCGAGGAAGCTAATAGACCAACAATCCGTGCTATAGACCTCAAAGACACAACCTGTTTGCATAAAATCAATCTCAACTCCCTCTTGATAGATCTGATCTTCTGATTGGCCAAGAGGAGTTGACAAGATAGGGAATTGACAAGGAAACCCAGGAATTCCATCGACTGAGAGGGAACGAAAACAGACTTCTCAGGATTCACCAGAAAGCTGAGTGACTGTAATAGAGTTTGTGACCATTCCAAATGAGTCATCAACAACTGAAGGCAATGAGCCATGATGAGAATGTCGTCCAGATATATTATCAGACAAACACCCTGGGCTCGCAGAGACTCCACGACAGGCCTCAGAAGGTTGTGAAGCACCAGGGTGCTGACGAGAGGCCAAAAGGAAGGACTTTGTACTCGAACCGACTCCCTGCCATTGGAATTGCAGAAACCGAGGTTGAGGACCGTAAATGGGAATCGACAAGTAGGCATCCTTCAGATCGAGACTGACCATCCAGTGCCCTTCTTGAAGAAGATCCCTGAGAAGATGGATGCCCTCCATCTTGAAGTACACAACCCAACCGTTGAAGTCTTTGAAGTTGAGAACCAATCTGGAACCGCCCCATTTTTTCTGGACCAAAAAAACATTGCTGGAGAAGCCCTGAGGATGACGAGAAGTCCGAACTATAATTGCTGGAGAAGCCCTGAGGATGACGAGAAGTCTGAACTATGGCACCCTTTTTTAGAAGAAAATCTATTTCCGCAGAAATGACCGCCTGATCGTGAAGGGAAAAAACAAGGGGAGAAGGCAGATGGTGTTGATCTGGACAACTGAAGAACTCTATCCTGTAACCCTTGACAGTCTCCAACACCCATGCATCGCTTGAGATCAGTTACCAGTTTGGAAGAAAAAATGTAATTCTGCCCCACAAAAACACCCCTGAAGCTAAGATCAGGCTCACCTGAAGGGGAGGAATCGTGATGTCCTCCTTGGTTTCCACCGTAGCGTCCTTTCTCGAATTGGTTTCTGCCTTTGCGGGAGGGATAAAAGGTCGACTTATTAGAGTAGTTGGAATCTTGACCTCCTCCACGATGGGACTGATAGTCACGTTGGTTATTTTGGTTGGACCCACGGCCGAACGATCGTCCCCTATATCGTCCGCCCCACCCAAAAACCGGCTTGTCTAAGGGAAGATTGAGCTTTGTTCAGGCCACTAAAAGTAGCAACAATTTTGGTCAACTCTTTACGGAAAGGTTGACCAAAGAGCAATCTCTGAGCCAAAGGTTCTGATTCAGAAGCGGACAACTCAGCCAATTTCAGGTCCAATTTTAACAGAATAGAGCGTCTACGCTCACAGGACATGGCACAAATAGTGTTTTTCAATTGACAAATGGACCTCTGAGACCATCCAATTAACTCATCTGAATCAACTAAAGAAGACGAGGCTTTCGCACGAAAACCCAAATCCAAAATTTTCGTGACGGACCCAACAAATCCAACAACTTGTCTTGACAAGAGCGCCATACTCTGTCAATACCTTTTTTTAGGGTCTTTTGCATATTTTTTAAGGTATGTGACATAGTGAGATCAACGTTCGGAGTGTCAGCCAACTTATCGCTAGATCCGGACGTGGACACTCAGACCGGAGATGGGCACGCACCTCCTTATCAAAGGGTTGACGGATATGTAGTTGGACATACTCGGCTACATCAGGTGAAGGAAGCCAAGAGGATGAGTTGGGATGAATAATATCAGAAGTGTCGAAGGTGAGGGGTTGTGGATGAGAAGGTGGGTCAACAAAATGTTCCTTACGAGCTTTTTTAGCTGGAGGAGGGGAGGCATCATGATCAGAAGACGTGGTAGATGAAGTGTCACCATCGTCTGTGTGGTGAACCTGAGATGCATGAGCCTCTTTGGAATGACCATGGGAATGCTCTTCCAACAAAGATTTAGCCAATTTAAGGAAGTCGGACTTGTGAGGATTAACTTTGGAAGTTTGAAAGGAAGAACGGCCAGATGAGGCAGGCAACCAGCCCTGCTGCAAAGCATAATTGGAAAGATGACGTTTAAGGGGTTCAATAGCGCGAATTAGCGCCTTATTGACTGGATGCTGAACACCCACGTCTAGAACCTCTACTAAATCATGCTCTATGGAGCCTGAAGCCCCTTCATTGTAATAGTACTCTTCTCATCAAAATATACTGACATAATTACACACAAAGTGTGAATTGTGCCCACAAGAGGAAGGAATAAACACTGGTAATTCAGGAAGCCAAAGGCAAATAAAGGGGGAGTGGCAACAAACCCCAAGGCAAGCCAACAGCAACACAGGCACCAAGAAACCTGGATTTAAATGCAATAAAATGTGGAGGGAGGGCTTGCCAGAACTGATGCCACTCTAGGCAGAGCCTATGCACAATTCTACAGCCCAAACTGAGTATTTGTGGCAGTTGGACGTAATGTGGGACTCGTAGCAGGCTGTGGGCATAGAGCAGTAAAAGCGCTACTCTCGCGCAGCAAATACTGAACTACGTTGGAATATAAACAAATAAAATGGCCGCCACAAATGCGCGGTACGGCTGCCTGCCACTAAAGGAGTAAAAGGACTACCCGACCAACGCGCGTAGTCCTAGAGCCCCGGGTCTCACGCTCCACCAACAACATGCACGAGCACTAAGCGCCAGTACTGGAGAGGCGAGTGCGCCCGCTCCCAGCCGCACGGAGATAGTAAGCCCCGAAACGGAGAAAACAGAAAGGGAAAAACGCGAACGGTGCCTGCAGCAAAAAATGAAGGAAACACAGCAGGGCACAAGGCGCAAAGCCTCTACAAGCGTCAGAGAGGCAAACTATAAGCCGCAGAGCGCCAATCAAAGCAGGTACAAGCAATGAAGCATGCAATCAAACAATAGCTTTGCAAATAAAGCAATATCACAGGCTCAAAACTGAAGAGTAAAAGTGAAGCACTTAACTGGCTGCGTAGTAGCAAACAAGAGGATGTGGTATTCTCTAGGGGACATTTTATACTTTTATACTAGTGACTCTATGGTTGTCAGGTGGTACCCAGAGTATTCATGGGTATTGTAGTGTTATTTTTCAATACTTTTTCTGATTGGCTGCTGAGCATTTCCTAGTAAAGAAATGAGAAAGCATAATCAGAGCCTCCGGTCCTGACATAGTATTGCTGCCCATCCATTTGTTATCTGTCCCGTGGCACAGTAAAGCTCAGATCGTTTCTATCCGCCCCCAGGCACCGTTGTTGTGCGGCTCTGTCTTCTGCAGTTCTACTTTTGGAAAGTGACATTGTTTTGGTAAGTAAGGCAGCCAGAGCAATAATTCACAGAATAGATAATCACCATGGTTGTTACACTGTAGTAGAAGGACAGATATTTTCACAACTCACCTCCGCCGTTATCAAAATAGAATCAAGGGGCGCAACTGTATTTGTTACAGAACTGTTTCGAGTTGACAAATGAGTATATATCGTTCCAAGATGGCCACTCCAATCCAAGCACCAGAAGCCCTCATGCCTTCTGTATTCGCCAAGGTCCATATCGAAGGGTGAGCACTACATTCTTCAATTAATATTATAGTGATGTATTTATATTCCGCTTACTACCCTATGGGGGGAGGGGGGCGCACGGAAGACTTTCCCCACACGTATGCCATGGCGTGTTGAGCGGGACTAGTTTGAGGAAATGTATCATAAGTGAGGAAGGTATTCAGACTCTAGCAGACCAGATTAGAGAGTAGGGTTTATAAGGGAGTATCGGTACAACAACTACCGAAGCTTCATGAGTGGGGTGACCAAATGACTTCATGTTCCTGGACTGGGAGTTGTCGTCTTGGTTAATTTAAATTGAGCCCGACGGATCAACACACTTGATAATAGTGACATGTAAAATTAAAGGCCAGAAATTTGAAAAGTGGCAGCATGGAGCCACAGGGATTTAAGTGGGATGAAAAAAGTGGGGGGGGGGGTGTCAATTTAATTAAGGGTGTGGTTTAAAAAGACAAAAGCAAAAAATCTGTGCTCAGCATAATGTGCTGCCCGACTGGTATTTTCCTGTTTCTGTCATTGCATCCAGACATATAATGCAACAAGTAGCATTATACCTAGAACAAGCCAGGACTATTGCCTTTGTCAATGGTTGTTAGTTGCATAAGAAACAAGCATTTGCAATGCAACAGTTCTCGCATTTGCGAGAGTTTGAGCTATTGGTATTGTAAATGACAATACCTTTTATTTATGTGGTTTGAAAACCTGCAAGCAGTGCGTAAACATGCATTTTGTACTTATAGTCCTTGCTTATGAGAAACAAGACTGGCAGTAAAAGAGGCGCAGTTACTGCAAGCCTTGCTTTTCGTAAGCAAAGCCTAGAAGTACAAAATACGTGTTTACGCACTGCTTGCAGGTTTGTAAAACTCATAAATAAAAGGCATCGTCATTTACAATGCCAATAGCTCAAACTCTCACAAATGCTAGACCTATTGCATTGCAAATGCTTTTTTTTCAAGCGGAGGGGAGCATAGAATGCCCCCACTGCCAGAACGTAGCTTCTCCTTCTTTCCTCTAAAAGCCCCCCATTCCCGCCCTTTACAGAGGCCGCATCATACTTTTGCCACCTTGTCAAAGCATGTGGTAAATATATGTGGTAGATTCCACAGTGCTGAAAATACAGTGTGGTTTTTGGAACGTAAATCTGGACCTCACGGCTATTCCTCATCTCCTGGTAGTTAAACTCCAAACCACACAATACTGGAGTCTTGCTCCTGTGTGGTAACGTACATTTTACATCCAGAGTTTGCACCCACCCTACCGTACAACTCGTCGTGGCATTTGCGATGTAATGCCCTAGCAGTCATTCACCGCTGAATGCAGGTCTGGTCCTCCCACTGTTTCTCTGGAAGTCTGTGCAGGGGAAGAATTGATTTTGCATTTCTTGATCACCCCGCCTGCTGATTCATCTTGCAGTATAACTACATCTAGGTAATTAGAAAAGTAACTCATCGATAGGACTTAATGTTTTCCTTGTTGAATGAACGAGTGCTTTCCCCAAACTGCCACAGTAAAGCCCACATCAGGAAGGGCTCCTTAAGGACTGAGGTCGGCATTTTCAAGGTGTGGCATTGCAAGACGAGAAGTATCTGCTTTACTTTGTGCTTGACTTGCACACAGGCTTTGAAGCTCTCACTTTGGTGTATCCTGGTTTGTCCCATCACTCTTGGCAGTCCCAGAGTTTTAAGTCCAGCTGGGGCCAGTACCCAAGGCCAGCGCTAGCCATGGACAGTGTGGGCAGCTGGCCAGGGCCCCACACTCAGTCCACCAACATGGGGCCTCATACCAGTGTAATGCAGCCAGGTCACTGCAAACTGGTCCTCTCCTGACCCATGCCTTTCCAATTATCCCCTTCCGCGCGGGGATAAAGGGGCCCCACCGCCGCAGTATTCATGACGAGTCCAGCTTGTCATGCTGCACAGTGAAGATGTGCTCATGACGAGCTGGACTCGTCATGACTCCGCCCACTCCTTTAGAATGCACGCACAGGCGGGGAATTCTCCGAGCGTGGGAGGCGCCGCGGCAGCAAGACGAGTCCAGCTCTTCATGAGCACACGACCACCGTGCAGCATGATGAGCTGAACTCGTCATGAGCACGGAAAGGGTTAAGAGGGTGGCGTCTCACTGCACTTGTGCCCATAGGCCCCCCTCCCTTTCATGGGCCTCACAACTGTGGTGTAGCAGATCGATCGAGAACTGGGGAGGTGGGGTGGGCTCCTATTGGCCCAGTTGGAAGGAGACCCATTCTGCAGGTTTGTCCTGCAATCAGGCCTTCTATCCGACTGCGTATATAGAGGCACCATGAGATGCCCTTTTTCCCGCATTTTTAACCTGTGTTTAATTTGAGCCGGTGGTTTCCGGTGCTCAGCACTGGCACTTAATTGTCAACACCGGTGCTTGTGACAGTCTGCCATAAGGTAGGGCTGTCTGCCTTATTTAGAGTTGACCACAATAACATTAAATTATTAATGCAATATACATATAGAATGACTATTACCTTCCACCAAAACCATTCTTATAACTTTGGGGGTCTGGAATAGTCCGAAATGTTACACTTGTAGGAGTGTGATGGTTAGTAGTTGTGTTGTTACTATCACTGGCAGCATGGCATGGGCATTGTGTGGTGCAAGCTGCAGTGGTCTCCTGACGAAAGCCCTGGCACTTATTGTTTTACCCTCTCAGCCTACAAACAACTCTCACACATTCAGCCCTTTCTGATCTGTAAACAGATGCTTGTTGTAGGTGGCTGAGAGAGAGGGGTTGCAGCTCAGGATGTTTCTGAATAAAGCAGCTTCAAGAGCATGGTCTATTGAGAAATGCTAACAGCCCTGAATGTCACCTTCTATGCAAATGAGTGGGCCTCCCACATTACCTTTTTGCCCGGGGCCACAAAATTGTAGAACCGTCCCTGCAAGTACCCTCTGTTTATCCAACGAAGACGACATGCCAGCTAGTAGTGTAACTATATACACAACTTTATTGTTTTAGTGTATGCTAAGCTGTTTTATGTGGAGGTGCTGCTGCCTGCAGCATTACATTTAGCTGTCCACATGCAAAATTGTATTGTAATCCCTGCTCTGAGACAGGTTTCCTCATGTCATGTTGCATTTTCCTGTCCACATGCCACAGTATACTTAGGAGCCCACGTGCTGCATTTTATTCGCTGCCCACGAGCAGCACTGAAATGAGGTGACCACATAGAATACTACATGTAGCTGGCAACATAGCTTGCCATCTTGTATTAGCAGCCAACGTAGCACACTGTTCCGAGAAGCCCTGCATTTACTTGCTCACAGGCCTTGTTTTATGAAACGTCCACATGCAACAATGCATTGAGCTGTCCATGTGGTATTAGGCAGTTTAGGCCTCAGACTGCACTGCATTTAGCTGCTCAGTTCCACGTTGATTATAACTGTAGACTTTCTGCTTTGCAATGAACTGGCCACTTGCAGCATTGACTTAGCTGCTTGTGCTACATTGCACTGACGCCCATCTGTCATGTTGTATTTAGCTGCCCACGTCCCGCATTTGCACATTTCATCAGATGCCCACATACCCAGTTTCATTAGCCTCATGAATGCCACCTTGCATCAACTGTTCTCATGCCACATTGCATCGCTGACCGGGAACCCTTTCAGGGCCAGAGGGACACGGACTGCCAGTGCCGCCCCCATCGGTAACACTGTCTTCCATGTTGGAAGGCAAGTGAGCATGTGATAGCATATTGATTCCTCCTAAATCTTGCTAGGTTTAAAGCCCATGTTAAACTCAAAACTCGAGTCTTAGTAACAGGCAATAGAACGTCGACAGTGCATCTGTAGGGATTTCTTGTCAAGTAAGGACTGGTCCCACAGGATCGTTTATGAAACCTTTCACTGACTGACACAAGACACAGTGCTTCCTAAGTACTGTACTTTGCTAGGGCCTTTCTGTGACACCAAAAGCACTCTACATACAAGCTTGAGACAACCATCCTAACACATCCTCTGAATGTGGAAGGCACATTTTCTGCTTTCCTTTTAGTTTACGACCATAGAAGTGTGGAGTCCCAGCTTGTTGGACTTGGCCCTTTTTCCTGGATTTTTTCGCTTCTCCCCCCCCCACCCCGCCCCCCTATTAGAGAATATCTCCCCCATGGTAGAGGAATGTATAGGCCATGTGTAGTGCCAGATGCAGTAATACATGCTGGCCAATGGCGTGCGCAGTTATTTTCACCTCTGCAGAAGGGTTACTTTTAAAATGGACGCCATTGCTGTGTACTTGTGCCTGTCTGCTGAAGCTGGGTTGCTAGTCTAGTTGTTTGTTTCCCAGCAACCCCAGCTTTTGGAGGGAAACCTGGCACCCAGGGTTTCTTTACACCTCCCCCTAAACCAGTTGGGACCAGTTCTGGCACTGTCTGGTTGGTAGAAGCTCCTGGCACTGTCTGGTAGGTGGGGTGAGGGGCATATAAATAGGGGGGCTGTGCCTCCATGTGCTCAGACTGAACGTGGACTTCACTGAGAGGGGACACTCTGCCAGTAGGTACCACTGTATGGGCCTGTGTGCTGGGCCCTGTGCCCAATTGTACCCCTCTACTGTCCACAGGGCTAGTGAGAGCCCTGTGCTGCTGGGGTAAAAACTGTTGTACCAGGAGGAGTGCCACGTTACAGAGGATGACGGTTCCTAGAAACTTCGGCCCTGTTCTGATGAGTGCCCACTGATCGCTGAATGATCTTGCCCAGTAGTGCCTGCTGCTCTCCCACCTTGCGCCTCGTGAGCCCTACAACTGTGACCTGCCTGCTGGCTAGTGCCTGGAGAAGAAGAGCGCTGTATCTGTGTTGCCCAGGAGAAGAAAGGAGCACCAAACTTGAATCATCTGTGCTACCCTGCCGCACTCCAGCACCTTGTGGGCACCACTCCCTCCATTGCCAGAAGAGGAGTTCTGTCTTTATTTCATGACCCTAAGGAGGCGAAGAGCGTGGGCCCTGCAGCCGGTGTTGCCTGGGGGCAACTTCTTATTTAAAAAGAGCGGGAGCCCACCCCGCATTTGTGGTTCTTCGCGGGTGCCCACCCCTGGGCTCGAATCCCTGCCTCCTTGAATTGCTAGTGGGTGCCCACCCTGCTGCGGTGTGGCCCCCGAGGGAACCCCGGGCATGGGGATCCCTCCTCCGTGCAGAAGAGAAGCGGGTGCCCACCCCGCTGTGGTATTGATGAAAGCGGGAGCTTACCCCGCACTATTGCCGCGTGATGAGCGCATTTCTGCATATGTAAACAGCAGGTGGCCAACCTGCGTTTCCACTACTAGCGCGAGCCTACTCCGCGTGTGTGCACTCTTCCGCGGCTGCCCATCCCGCTTCTGCCATTATTCATGAGCGGGCGCCCACCTTGCGTGGTGTTTCTACACAGGAGGGAGCCTACCCCTCATTGGCGCAAGAAGGAACTCACCGACATCACCGCCGGCGGCCACGGGAGAACAGTCCTGGCCCAACCAGGAAGCCAGGCGCACTTGCCAGACTGTGGACGGGGCCTGCAGGGATGTCCGAAGCCTCGTGGGCTCTTCAACGAAGTCCTGGGTCCCAGGAGGGGGCCCGGGTGAAGTCAGGAGTCGGGGGCGAGGCAGGAGCCTACCCCGCCTCGTGTGAAGCCTCTGGTGAGAGGAGCTGTGAAGACGGCGCACCCAGGGACAGAGAGAGCCCCGCACGCGGCCGGAGGAGCCGGGAGAAGAGTCCTCGACGGGCCGGTGAGTCTGTCGGCTGCCACACCAGCCAAAAGCCGATTTCTCCAGTGAGCTAGGTGAGTGGGGCCTCTGAGGGGCGACGCCAGTGCTGATCTAGGGGCACCAGAGACCCGCTGAGCAGAGTCCAGAAAGGAGGGGCTCCCCACCGCACCGCAAGTGTTTTCTCCCTTTTTGGGGCCAGTTCCTCCTTTGGCCTGACACAGCTGCACTGCCGAAGCGGGAGCTGCAACGAGGGGCCAAGTAGATTTCCTTCGAGTCCCCGGGGGGTGGCCCTAGCCAATGACAAATTCGCCCGAGAGGCTCCAGTAATGGGGCACATTTTGATTAAAGACAGGCCCAAAGCGGAGCCCCTAGAATTGGCAGTACTGATTTTGACAGCTTCACCCCGCAGGGCAGTGGGCAGCTGCAGTGTTGGAGCAATTTTGGTGATTAGAGACCCAAGGTGGGGGGGGGACCTCCAGGCGCAGTGGCGCCACAGGTTTAGCCGCCTCGTTGGGTTTAACCATGTTTGCCCTACTGATTTTGAGTGGAGCACATTTAGGCTAATGAAGACATCCAATGTCTTTTTCCAAAGGGTTGCGTGGCTAATACTGTGCCTAAGCAAGGTTCGCGTTAAGTGCACTCATACTACTGTTTTTCTGCCTACCTGATTATGCCTGTTTGCTGATGGGCTGCAAAATGGGTCTCACGCCCCAGGGGATGCTGTGATCCTGCCCAATGCTTCTCCCCTAATATTTACATTGCAGGTGGATGTGCCCTATGTTAACATGATTAGGCCCAAGGTACTACATGATAAGATTTATGAATGTGCTTTTAGGCCTAATGCCCTACCACAATGTTTTCATCTCAGGCCGGTGCTACTGTGTTCATGCCGAAGCAGGTTCTGGGCCTAGTGTTTTCATGCTACGGAGGTGCCACATACTAATGCTGTTCCCTCCATGTTATTATGGTTAGGCCTACCTTGGTGCATCAAGTGTTGTTTAGGTGCCCATGCTCACACATTTATGCCAAGGAGGGTTGTACTCTTAATGTTATGCCTCATGTTTTCACGCTAACGAAATGCCTTCATGCTATTAATGTTTTCATGCTATGATGCGCCATGTTTATGCCTACTTGACTTATGCCTTAGGCCTAATGCAAAGTCCCCAAGTGCATGACCTACCCGGAAGCTGCTGGCTGTTACTCATCTAAAGCTGATGAACTTTACATTTATTCCTTATACTTATCTTCGTACCTTGTGATGATGCTTGCAGCGGCCCGATTGGCCCTGCCTTGTAAATAGTCCCATGTGAATTATTACCCAGTGCCGGCTGGCACAGTTTATCTGCAACTGTGATTCCCTTCTGATGTGTTTATTTTACAATACGCATACTGTTTTTCACCTAAACCTGGTGTGGAGTCTCTTTTTGTAGTGTGCCGGGTGTGTTGCCTGTGACTGCTGCGCGGATGCTTTACACATTTCCTCTGGAGTTTGGCCCGCCCGCTCTGCACCACGCTACCTGTTTCTAACACAGCTCAAGTGATACTTTTCCACCTCACCCATCCTCATAGGTGTTTCTGCGCCCCCACCCCCTGGGCTAATACCTGCACCGCTACCACAGTAGAGCAGATCTCTATGAATCTGGCTGTGCACCTGCCTAGCCAAGTCACTGTTCCCATCAGGGGCCTTCCTATCCTGCTTATTATCTCTTAGTGACATTTCTGCTCCAGCTTTTGTTCCACTTTGATCCGGTTAGAGGCTCCCTCTTGTGAGATGCTCTCCAAGATACTGCATTTCTTTCTGAATCAGAGCATACTGAGGTCAATCTCAGTTTGTTCTGTTAACCAATACTCTAGACTAGCTTCAGGTTTCCATTTTGCTGCTGGTCATTTCCCCCCTTAGCCCCATGTGACATTATCTGTAGTCACAACATTGACATACTCACCTACACTGAAGTAGTCATTTGAATGAAGTTTACCTGCCACAAATGTGGCACAGAGAAGACCTAAATGGTGATCTTCTGAACCGATGCAGCACCATAGGACTCCTCCTCCTTCTCAGGGCCTATGGAACAGGGACCCACCTCCACTCCCAGAACGCAAGGAAGAAACCTTGGGATCGTTGGCAGCAAGATGGACATGACTGTCCAGGTTAAAGCCGTCACCACTCCCCGATTCTACACCCTGAGGGTTCTGAAAAAGATATTCAAGTGTCTACCCAACAACACCAGGAAAACTGTCCCTCAAACCCTCATCACCAGCAGACTAGACTACTGGAATGCTCTCTATATAGGAATCCCCATCAAACTCACAAAGGGCTTCAGACCATCCAAAATGCAGCTGCCAGACTGGTTTTCTACCTCCCATGCCAGTCTCACATCACACCACACCTAAGGGAACTACACTGTCTCCCTATACATCAGCATGCCCAGTTCAAGCACAGTTCATTCAAACAACTACACAACATGGGTCCTTCTTACCTAACAAAAGCCACTCACAGTTCCACTAACCCAATCAGCAGTTCCGCTCGACTCTCACTAACACACATACCACACATAGCAGTGGAGAGGGTTGTGCCTTCTCATACATCGCTCCTCAAGCATGGAACAACCTACCACACCACATTAGAGCCTCCCGATTGCTTCTTGCATTCCACAATAGCTAAAGACCTGGCTCTTTGAGTAAGGCCCAGGGAGGCAAGCTTCACCTACCTGCAAAGCACCAGGATACGTTCACGAGGGCACTATTACAAAATCCCATCCCATTTTGGTGTACATATTTTATTTGTGCAATTAAACAAGTCATAGGCTATAATTGTGCGCCCAGATCTGTCTTGCCAGCTCTGTTCATCTCACAATACCCCCCTTTCATTGTTGTATTTGCCAAGCTCTAAATTTTGTATGTCCATGCCTTCCAGACCAGGTTTTTGCTGTGCATTTTGGGACTTGTAGTCCTGTTTATCCTATTATAAAATCAGTATTACAAGACCCAGCAGGCAAAGTAAAAACTTGGACTGGGCAAATTATTCATGATCATTAAGAGCTCTGCATTTGATTGCAAAGGAGACATTGGCCAAATAAGTTTGATCTATGTGGATGGCCCCCTTAATATGAGAATCAACATATAAAAACGTAATTGAAATACATGACTGTGTTTGGAAGAATCTGTACATATTCTCCAGAGCCCGGTTGCATGGAAGTAGAATGGCTCTGTGAGTTAAAGCAAACACAAGGAGATGATGGACAGAGGGCTGAAATGTATCAGACATTCATCCCCAGTCACAGATCTGGCTTGAATCCATCATCGTTCTTTAGCTCACTTCACCACCCAAGTTCAGACTTTGTCAGGATTCAAACCAGTATAATCTTCCCATATCTATTTTCTTGCCCTAAGTTGGCATGGTACGTCCAGACGCGGGTCCCTTGCTCACTTTGCCACTGGATTCAAGCAAGCCTGGCTGATGAGGGTGTCACCCCAAAACCAGTCCCAGGATGCTTGTTTCAGGTCCAGGGAAGGCCTGGCTTGGCAGTTTGGGCTGGACTGTTCCCATGAGGACCAGGGTCAAGAATGATTTGAATATGGCTGGGTCTGAACTGGGGTGGAAAAGTGTGCTAAAGAACGATGATGGATTCAACCTAGTTCTGTGACTGGGGATGAGTGTCTGAAAAGTTTCAGCGCTCTGTCCATCATCCGCTTGTGTTTGCTTTGTTTGCACTAAGTCTGCAGGGTATGCCCGTATGTGGGCCCCGTGCTCACTTTGACACTGGATTCAAGCTAGTCTGGCTGAATAAGGGTGTTACCCCAAAACCCGGTCCCAGGATGCTTTTTTCTGGTCGGGAAAGACCTGGCTGGCAGTTCGGGCTGGACTCTTCCCATGAGGACCAGGGTCAAGACTGATTTGCATATGGTTAGGACTGAACTAGTGTGGCGAAGTGAGCTAAAGAAAGATAATGTATTTAACCCAGATCTGTGACTGGGGTGAGTGTCTGAAAAGTTTCAGTGCTCTGTCCATCATCTCCTTGTGTTTGCTCTGTGAGTTAAGCACTCATTGCTGAGATATGTGGAGATTATACAGGTTTGAATCCTGACTCAGCCTTGTATTTTTTGAGGTCGGTAAATCCATAACATTAAATTGTTTAAAAGTAGCACCTGTTTACAGTGGTTAGTAGTGGCAGAAATTCGGGATGAAGCTGTATGTAGCAGAAAAAGTTATGATTAGAAGCCATTGAGCTTTGTTTTTTTTTTTATTATAAAAAATAATTTTCCTTGTATTTGTGTTTTCAGATATTAGGTTTTCCTAATTTCTTCAGTATTGGCCGCAGTTACCAGAGACCCACAAATGAGTCACATTTCTACAGTTTAGCCATTTTAATCCCATTCCTATACTTTTTGAACCGCATAGCCAGCTGTTGTCTTAGTAATAGTTGAGTTTGCTATTATCCTGTGATTGGAGAATGTATTCTTCTGTTTCAAGGACATTCATTGCGTTTGTATCAATAATAAAAAAAAAATTTCACAAGCAGCATCTTGGAAGAGACTTTCATATATTTCATTAAAGCTATGACTGCAATAATGCAATGTGTAACCTGAGCTGTGTGAAGATGCAGAGGTTTTTTTCCTGCAAACTTAATGAATGTTTTTTCTAGCCTTTCAAAAATTCATGACATTCAAGAAAGCTTGCCATGACGTGTGGTGGAAAAAGTCTTTCCCAAGTAGGCCTTCCATGCACAAACTGTTATAAACCCCAATTTTAGCAAGATTTCCTATAATAAAGTTTTTGGCAACATTCTTCTGCGCACACCTCTTTCTGTGAGTGTTCTCTTGCAGGTTAAGTCTATAACAGAGGTGACAAACTTTACAACTAAGTCATTTAGCACCTTTGAACTGTGACAGCGAAATTAGGCTTAATTGTCATCCAGATTCCATCGGCAGGAGGTAATTGTGTGCCTCTGAACCAGCTGTCATCACCTACCATGTAAGCGTTTGTTCACAGCCACCGCGGATCTCTTATGAATCTCACATAGGTTGATTCAGTACTTGCATCTTCTTCCAATTTCTGATATGCTTTTTCGATGGAATGCGCGGCCAATCAGATTGCTTAGAATTCCTGCATTAGCTAATGCTGTTTATCTGCAGTCTAAGTTTATTAAAAGTCGGAAGAAGGGTAATGAAGCTGGCAGGGACAGTTGGCTTGTTCTCTTGCCTGTAGGGGTGAGATTGGGGGGAATCGTTGTTAATCGCCTCGTTGTCCACATGCTGGTGGGCGTTAACAGCTGTTAATCACCCATTTCCTTCATTATGTGCCTTGCTCTCAGCTCTGGGCCGTAGCTGTTAAAATGAGTATTTGACAGCTGTTTATGTGCTCAGCAGAGGGCATTAATAGAAGCGTGTGCCCTCTGACCTCGGTAAAGAGCAGTAAAGCTTTAACATACACCACCAAGTTTTTTTCAAGTCTTCTGAGAATATTGTACTTCAAGGCAAAACTTCGGCGGCAGTCCTGTTGATTTATGAGTCTGCGGTGTATTTGTCATAAGGCTCTTATCATTTCAATTTCCATGGGCCATTTAAATGATTTGCTTTGCTTGCAGTACAGGGCGCTGGGACTAAGGGAGCCACATCTGTGGGAAGAGGTGAAGCCACAGGCAAGGGAAACAGGAAGCGTGTGCAACGATCTACAATAGCCACAGTAGTCATTTAAGATGAGCAGTTCCTAAGTATTTTTGCACAAGGAGAACGAGCATCACTGATATAGAAGGCCGATCCTGCTAGGCACCAGCCAGTGGTCATGCTTGTAGTCCAATAACCTGGCTGATACTGTTGCAAGGTGGAATATTATGTGGTATAGCTGGGAGGGCCTTACCATGCCATATACTCACAATTCGCAGGGATGGACCTCAGATTCACCCTTAGCATTAGCTGGGTCCTGGTAGTGTGGCATCGAGCAGTCAGACATACCAGAGGAACAGGTGTTAAGCATTTCACAGTACCAGCATTAACAATAAGCAAGTGACACGACTCAAAATAAATCTTGACACCAATTTAGAAAAATAGATCGTGTTTTAATATAAATATTGACACCAAAGCAAACTTTGTATCATACATACAACCGAAGTTGTGGATTTTAAAAGCATTAATAAAAAAAATGCGACAAATCTGTCAAACTGGTCCCATTGAAGTTAATGGGGGAAACACAAGTAACACTTTGTCATATGCAGGGTGAGTTCCACTGAACCCTCTTGTAGATAAGGTCATGCGGGTCCCTAAACCAAGTTCCAGCAGTTGCTACTATGTTATCTTTTGCAGGGATCGGGGTGCAGGGGTGACTTGGCTGTCCTTGGTACTGGGTGGGAAACGCGGGGGCTGTCAAACTTGCATCACTTGATAAAGTCACACTTGGAGATGAAGTTTCAGTCTACCCATGGAGAGTAGATGCTTTTGGGGTCCTAGGACCCGGGTTCAACAGCTGGAATGAGATTTCCATGCGAGCGGCCATCTTTGAGTCATGCAGCCTTGAGAGACATCCCCTATGAGACGCATCAGCGGCCATTTTGAAGTCAGGCAGTGCAAGGAAAAGCACCAAGCACAAGTAAAAACAAGAGTGAACAAGGACAAACAAGCACAAGTCAGTGCAAGTGTGAATTGGCAAACAAACCCGAGTCAAGGCAAGAATAAAATAGAAAAACAAGCACGAGCCAAAGCAAAAGTGGCATATGAAACAAGCACCAGCAAGTGCAAGAGTAAGGTGACAAACAAGCACAAGCAAAGGCGAGAGTGAAACACAAACAGGAAGACAAGCAAACAAGCAGTGGTAAATGCAAAGCAAGCAGTGGCAAAGGCCAAACAAGCATTGGCGACAAAACAAGAGGGAAGCAAACAAGCCTAAGCAAATGCAAGAAGTGAATCCAACAAGTAAACAAGCACAAGCAATATAAGAAGTGTGATGAAACAAGCATAAGCAAATGCAAAAGATAACGGTGACACAAACCGAAGAGTGCAGAAGTGCAGAAGACCCCGAAGAGGGCAGTCCTGCAGAAGACCCTGAAGAGGGCAGAATTGCAGAAGACCCAGAAGAAGACAGTACCAGAATCAAGCGAAGATCGCACTGAATGCAAACAAGCAAGAGTACAAGCAACAGGAAGTGAAAGAAGTAAAGGGCCAATAAACACAGCAAACACACCAAGGACCAGCATACCTCAACAGCCGCCTCAACTTCTACGCTCCCACACGCCAGCTTCGATCGTCCAGCCACGCCCTCGCCGCCGTCCCCCGGATCCGAAAAAGCCACCACTGGCGGAAGGTCCTTCTCCTACCTGGCCGCCAAGACTTGGAACTCCCTCCCGACCCACCTCCGCCTGACCCAGGACCACCTCGCCTTCCGGAAACAGCTCAGGACCTGGCTGTACGAGCAGTAGCAGACCCCCCCTCCCCCAGCGCCTTGAGACCCTCCGGGTGAGTAGTGCGCTATATAAATGCATTGATTGATTGATTGATTGATTGACACTGGCAGCACTGAAAATAAGCACCAGCCCGCACCAACCTCGAATGGGACAAACACAAGCAAAGACAAGTACCAAAGTAGTCTTTCAACATCACGCGTAGATAAATGATCAATAAATTAAAGTGATCCAGAAGCCTGAGTAAGCAAATATCAAGGAAGCCTTCTCCCATCACTTAAGTGGCTAGATGACCTGCGCTGGGCCGGAAAGAGACACATGAACAAGATGTCAAATGTGGCATGCATCCTCGCGGAAGAGCCACAAATCACCTGCAACCTGCATGTGACTCTAAAGGAATTCGCAAAGCCACGAGTCACGCATGATGCAGCTGAATGGTGGCCATTTGACCTCAGGAGATCCAAGCTTAGTTCACTGAAGCATACCGAGACAGTCGAGCCAGGGTCGGGCAACATACAATAGGCACCCGGGAGCGGCGAATCTTACCAAAATCAAAGGAAACAACCAAACAAAGACTAGCGGCCGAGGAGGGTCAGCAAAAGAAGACAGGAAGAAGGGAAGAGTCCTGTGACATCGTCATTCCAGCACATTCCTCCATCATGTCGGGTAGAGAAGAAACACATACATCTAACCCCTGCATTGGAGTGGCACCCCCAGTGATAGAGACCGGCAACCAGAATTTGGGTCCCAAATGGAACCGGTGGTTGGAATCACTGGATGCATTTCTTGACGTAACCGGAGAGCGAAGAGATCGCAAACGTCAACTACTACTACTTCAACTGGTGGGTCCCGAAGGCCGACGCCTAATCAGAACTTTTCAGCAAAGGACATAGGGACATATAGAAAACTCAAAACGATACTTGCTCATTTCACCACAAAGGAAGATATAGATCATGAACGCATCGTTTTCAATGCAGCACGGCGGGAACCAGGGGAATCATTACCAAACTTCATAATGAGGTTACAAAAGTTGGTACGATACTGTCAATTCAATTTATTCACAAATGAGGAGGCGATTCGTCTTCGGGCAATTGAGAGCTGTTCAAAACCAGACGCACAGCGCAAGATACTTCAAAGGCAATTCTCGTTAAAGGAAATCATCAGGAGGGCTAAAGCTGGAGAGCGAGCCAAAACAAGAGAGTTGTCAAGAGAATTGCATGTCAATGAAGAAAGGAAGATAAGCGAAAGGAGACATCCCTCCTGTCAGAACATAAAATCCAAGAGGCAACCGAAACCAGAAAGAGGGAGGGCGAAGGCAGACTAGAGACAAGACAGCAGGAGAGACAAAGTGACATGAAATACTCTGAGTCAACAACGCGAAGACAAAAGACTGGGATGATCCAGGATTATGACCGCCCCATCGACATAACCTCAGTGAGTTATTCAACTTCAAGGAGTCACTCAACAAATGATACAAACTATTCTGAAGAAAAGTCAAGTGGGATAGATCACACGGATGGAACCAATGTCAGCCTGCTCAACAAGTATGAAGGAAAGACAAGAGACAAACACCGGACCAGTCATGTCAACTCTGGGAGCTGATACACAAACACACCCGAGCAACCTGCGGGTCACCAATCTTCACAGATGAGTCAGAAGAAATATGTAGCTGAGGAAAACACCACTCCCAGGACACAGACACCAGGGCCCCCAACAAGCGAGAAGAAGAAAGAGACCTCATAAAACAGGGTGATTCACTCCGACACCAGAAAGCGATAGGCAAGCACACTCAGGACAACCGTGAAAATGAGGGAACTGAGAGGAGACAAGTAACATCATACGAGAGGGGCAGCAACAAAAGGCTTTGGGATCGAACAAAAGAAATGGACGCTTAGTTGTCAGACAATCATTCCACTGAAACAGCGCGGAAGACATGTCGAGAGACATACCCCAAGAAATGTCCCAAAGACAGTTCTCACTCTAAGAGCAGTTTGTCACAGCCTACCAGTTCAAGAAGTGTATCAGTCAAAACACATTTGAAAGAAGGGTCCCGAAGGAAATCAGCAAGCGACTTCCCTGATTCAGAAGACATGTCGGTACGATCACTGGGGTCCACAGAATCAAGTTCACGACAACACCCATGGCATCGATCACCTGAACGGCCATTGGACTCAGAGAATGCTCTACCCATCCAAAGCAACATATCTCACGCCGATGGCTCGGAACATTCGATCACCCCGTCAAGCAGCCTGTCTTGTCAGTTGCAGTCATATCCGGACCTGAGGAGGGTACCGTCACCCCTGACGGGGTCTGCGAGGCTGACTCCAAGGGTTTTCAGAAGAAAGACAACCATATGGGACACTATACACCGGCTTGGGAAAGGACCGTCTTATCACTATGTCAAGAAGACAAAGCGTGTTGGCAAAGATGGATGCTCATCACGAAGACAAAAGGGGACG
The DNA here is from genome assembly GCF_964263255.1 of Lissotriton vulgaris. Taxonomy (NCBI): domain Eukaryota; kingdom Metazoa; phylum Chordata; class Amphibia; order Caudata; family Salamandridae; genus Lissotriton; species Lissotriton vulgaris. Next base: position 66,763,664 of record NC_141688.1, on the reverse strand, counting down.
AGAACGGAACTTGCTCATGACCCGATGTTCAAAGAGTTCAACATTTACAAACGCGAATGGGAGCAGATAGGACACTCAATTCAGATAATGTCTTATCAGACAATGCCGTATCGTCCAATACGCAGGGCCGTGAACACAAGAGCATTGCTACCCCTGACCGAATGGGCAAAGGAAGTGAAATCACAAGCGGATGCCTAGAAAAACAAGTGTCACAATGGAGAACAGACTGCCACTATCGAGCGGAGATATCAGCAGTCACACAGCAAAAAGAAACCATGACAACTGTGGAATCTGAGAACGAGCAGTTCACGCACAATGTCCCACATTTTCAAGGATGCACTCCTGTGGTCAAAGATGTTTGCGTAGAGACAATGGAAAGATCGACCAAAGACAGGTCCATCACTGGTTCGACGTTACTGCTGTTTGAAGGCCGGACTGAATCTGATCTCATGCCTGGAGACATATTCCTGTGGCCCAAACACTGCTGACTCATGTGGCCGGGTGGCAAATTACGAACACGGTAGAAGTTAATTTCATTTTGTTAAGAAAGGGGGAGATGTAACATTGTGCAATGCAGTCAAGTGCTTGGGGGGCGGAGCTAAGAACAGGAACAGGAGGAGCCAGGGACTGGCTAAGAGGCAGTTAGAGTAGGGACTGGGACGAAGAAACAAGCAGAGAATAAAGCTCCTTGATAAAGATATATAGTGTCGGTCATCATTCCTATCAAGACACTACATACACCTCCTGAATAACTAATCTTCCCACCTGTCGGGCTGGGCAGGTTGGGAAGGGCTTTGTCCACGAGTGGGGGACAAGGAGTAAAACATCAAGGGTGGCGAAAGCCTTTGAGGCTCACCGCCTTAATGACTGTAAACACCAGCCATCCTGGGAGGGAGAAAGTGTGACTTTCCTTCTGCTCAGGCATTTTTCTCCACCCTGGTGAAGTGCTACCACATCCCTCCAGGAGGGCAGACTCTCGTCTTGGAGGCAACCAGCTCGGGGAACCCCACCAAGGCACTGGGTCACTTTATTCTATGGGGGCACCCACTCAGGGTGACACTGCTGTGCATGCCAGCTCACCCTCGACACAAGAATCGTGTTTGGGGTGAAAAGGAATGGTTTTTGACACCAGGCACAACACAATTTGATTGTTCCATAATGGAACTGGCTATCTCGAGTTTCCTCTGGTGCGTGCTCATTTCACTCTATGGACCGCCTGTCACTTACAGTAAAACCTTGCTTTACAAGGCTACTGTAGGGATATATATGTATAAACCTATATATCCACACCTTTAATGTAATGCACTCCACCTCCTGGGCTTAGGAGGACAGCCTCAAGGGTGACTGACTTGTATTAAGGCAGTGGTGTGGCCTGCAGCACATGGTGTGTGCCGAGTCACTCTAGAGCAGACTGCTCGTGCATGGCTGCAATTGCAGACTTGCAGACACACTTTTTCTTGGGTCACACAGGGTGGTACAAACAGTGCTGCAGCCCTGGTGACCGCCTTACCACCCTTGCCCTGGGTGTCACAGGTACCTCATACTAGGGACTTATAAGGGGGCAAAGTGCCTTGCCATTTCGGTGTACCAATAGTTCACATCACTTTTAGGGGAAAGAGCACAGGCACTGGGGCTTGGTTAGATCAGTAGATGCTGGTGTTTGGCTCTGATAGTGCACTAGGGCACTATTACAGCCAAAAACCGACATCTAGTGATCTAAAATGGGGCACAAAGTAGGGGGAAGGGGTGAATCTGCAAAAACGGCCCAGTTTCCAACAAATGCAATTTATTTTTTCTTATTTTTAGATGGCATTGTACGCCTCAAGTCTGCTGTTTCTAAGCGCTTAACATAACAATTGTTACCATTACAAAATGTAAGCTTTTCACCAGCAGATCGTAGCCTGATTAACGTCACAATATTTAACTCACTGAGCTATCCTACCCCATTACTGTTGTTCTGAATAGGTCATAACACTTGACACAGGTACAGCCCCAGGAAACGCAAACAACCCCAAATGACTCAAGTGAAATGCCACAGATATAGTAGTTTCTGAGTCGTAGCAACACACAAAACTTTAAAACAAGAGATGAAAACTTTAAAATACACAGACTTGTAATAAAAGACAATACTAAAATGCGATGGCAAAACCTGCTGACGCTGATTAAATATTGAGGATGTTACAGTTGTGTCTGTGCGTTACAGAAGGAGAGTATCCTCATACATAACAACCTACTCCCAAACACACCTCAAAAGGGAGAACTACTACACTATTACCTCTTTGCATGACATGATCAGCCAAACAATCTCTGCGTGATATAATCTTTGACCTCTCTGCACGACTTGCTAAGCCACGCCCCCTATACGCGACTTGATAAGCCACGCCCCCTCTGCATGACTTGATAAGCCACGCCCTTTCTGCATGACTTGATAAGCCACGCCCTTTCTGCATGACTTGATAAATGTAGACAGTGCATGGCTTATCAAGATAAGCCATGCACTGTCTACCTTTCCACAAACAGCAAAGGGGCGCAGAGTTGTGTATTTTAGCAGGGAAATGGCACACAATTGAGAGTGCAAACACACATGCACTTGTATGAAGGAAAAAGAAGTAATTCTGAGAATCAAAGCAGTGGATGGATGTCAAACATCAAATTAAAAAATATGGCATCGAAACTATGCTCAAGGTGAGTGACAAACAAAAAATGCAGAAGGAAGCAATTGAATAAGAATCAAGCAAAAGAGATTGACAAGAACAACAAACGCCAGTAAGATGTGGACTCATCCAAGGTCATCTCTAAGTATTAGCAGCTTGTATGAGCATCAAATCACAATAAATGACCATCTGTGCCCCCCTTTTCTTTGGTCAAGGTTCACTTGTAGTATCTATTTCCTGCCTGGAAATCAAAGTTGTTCTTACCGGCTAAGTGTTTGCCTTTTTCCTGTTTTGTGATATACTAGGAACAAAGGCCACAAATTAGCTTTTCATTTTAGCGGGCTGGGCATATAATTTAAAGAAACTGGCACCTTAATTGCTAAGAAAGTGACCCATATTTGCATAAAAGGGCAGGTTTGAACCTAGAAATACACACTGTACAGGTGGTTTGCAAGGTATGGGAGATTGCATGCATTTGTGGTTCCTACATGTAATGTTTCTGGTAATAGTAGGGAAATCAAAACCATACATGGCCCACAAACAGCCCCAAAATGGGCCATATGCTGACCTGTCAAACCAATCCTTCTTGCACTGCCAGATTGCCCTGTAGGGAAGTGTTGTTGGACATGACTGGTTATTTTGAGGAGTCTGAAGCGAGTTTCTGGCCCTTATTGTTGTTAATAGGCATAACCCTTTTTCTAATCACATATCCAAGTTCCCCAGTTATAACCATTGTTTGCCTCTAGTTTCGTGGATGCCACGTCTAACTGAAAGTTTAAAGTTAACATGCCGTTCATGAGCTAAGTGAGATTTCTGTTGACAATATATGTCACGGCCTTCATAAAAGCGCCCGCTGCCACTCAGGTAGGAGGTACATTCTTTATTTCATGTGAGGCCCTCAGGTTACAGGTAGGTAGGATTCCATCCTCCTCCCACTGCCCCTATCTTCTAGCTCTCACTCCACACCACACACCAACATTCTATTACAACATTCACTCTCAGTATTACTGACATCAACTGTGACATATGGAGAATGGGGACACATAGTGGAGAAGTGTGGCTCAGGGGTTAGAGGCGGCAGACCCGGAAGCTGAGATCGGTCCTGGACCAGGGTTCAATTCCCCACCTTGGCGGGTCTTGGGCTAAAAATTCCACGGACTCGTTAATTCTCGCTCCGGTGCCTTCTCGACTCACGGGTTCACACTCTGCGACTCTGGGCAATAGCTTGCTTAATCTCCACAACGGCCCCTCGCGGCGGGATGCCTGACTTTCACCTTGTGGATACCCGCTGGGGCTATCACACAGGGGAATATCAGGACGGGTTCCCTAAGCAAGAGCCGGGACACCCACTGCGGGTAGCTGTGCGCTATATAAGCTCAACTACATAGCATACTACACGTCTAATCTTCTTACAAACGATAAAACAAAGAACAGCAATTCCCTTGCATATAAAGTACAGGGACACACATTCACAATCAGTCAATCTCCAACATGTCTTGAGTATCCATTCACATCAAATATGCAATGGGATAAACCCATATTCCTCAGAATATGGGCGTAATGTACGGCATAGTATCAATGATTCTTTCAGCTTAATTTGGAAGAATAGTGTTTACTGTATGGGCATCGGAAATAGAAACAGTGGTAAGTATGGGCCTTGGTGATACTCTAGAAAAATCACAAAATATGACTTTGTTACCATCAGAAAATGGAGGCCCTTAATGCTGCTTAACAGTGATTTAGTATTTCTACCCACAAAAACCGGGCTAAACAGTATTGTTGTAACCTTTTCCCCATAATACTCTGTGAAATCAAACACAACACCTACTGACTCCATAATAGACAACTGAATAAAACACACCATAAAATAATCGCCAAAATACTCTGCCTCATGTACCACACACATATCTAATCTTCCAGTTTGTACAGAATGGCAACTGGTCACACTCAGGCAAAATATGTGGCTATCTCCCACCACACCATGGGGTGCTAAACGTACTCCCTTTTCACTCCATGGGGTACTCTCCTCATACAACCTGTATTAACAGGGTGCTACTCTTTATCTAATGTGCACTAAAGCACCCCTAAGTGGACTATCCTCGTATCTATCGTAAAACGTTATAACTCTGGTCTATAGCCACAATATTTAGACACGCACAACAGCGCATATCTAGACAACAGCACACTGATGGGTTCTACACACTCCTACCCACACTGCTAACTAGACTCTATATGGAGTCAAAGTAAATGCCCTGACAGGACTCACAAAAGACTCTAGAGGTTGATAATTTAAACTTCCCAACCTGTCTTGCAGTACCAAACATTCAGCAGTCCACAACCATCAACATAAAGTGCATTTCACAAACAACAGATGTTAGCTCACAGAGAAACTTACTAACCCATCCCATGTGTTACAAATAAGATGCCTATGGCACATCAATATCCTAGAATCGCCAACCTAATAACCTCACAGTTAGTTGGAAACCAGGCACATTTCTTAACAGAAGCACATATAATAATACAAACTCCATGAATACCAAATATTACTGCTGATTAATAACTTGATGTCATATTTTTGCATTGCAATTGGACAAAAGTCAGGCAGGGGATGCTTTGACTTCCCGTGGCTTCAGGAAACAGTATACCCTTGAACCATACATTTCTTTCGCCACTGTCCTTGGAGATACTCCTTTTCTTTTCAAATTAAAAAGGAAGCAAAGGGTAGTCTTTCCTCGGTGTTTCCAGACCTGTCCCAACCAACAGCAGCTTTCATGATGTCAGTCTACATAGCCAGTGCTTCCACTCCGGCACACCAAGCCATTGGCGAGGCTCTCTTCTCCCGAGCAGGTTGCGCTGCTATGACCCAAAACAATATACCCTCTTCTTCCAGCACTGACTGGTTCCACTGGAAAAGAAAATTCCTGTTTACGTAGGGATGCAGATTGCCACAGGAACCTTTGTCCACCTGGCTTGATCAGTGTTAGCAGAAGCCAAATGATCTTCTCTGGTCTTTCTAACCTGGGTGCCATAGAGTATGCAGGATGCCTTTAACCAGTGTTCTTAGAGACTGCTCACTGTCCTCCTCCTCCTGCTCTGTCAGGTCTCAGGCTCTTGAGCTTACCAGGGTTCTAGCTTGTCATGTGGTTCACAGCCCTCCAGTGGAGCTAGGGCTTGTACCTCTCGAAAGAAGAATGATCAGCTCATGGGCGAGGATGAGCCCAGGACACGTGATGCATGGATTCAGGTGATGTTTTATCCAACCGTTGCAGTTCACTAAATATCAATCAATGCTTCTCCTTGTCTCACCATCACCATTAAAGGTATTACTGCCTGAAGCTTGTTCAGTAATCAAGGAGGGAGAGAGAAGTTTATAAGCCTTCCACTCAGCTTCCCTTACAACAGAGCATCAAAATAAAGAGGAGTGGAAGAAAATCACAGTGAGGACCTCAAACTGGTTTCTTACTAAGACCCCCAAGAGAAATGTTCAGTCGGTGGTATGTTTTTCACTGACGTACCAGTGAGTGGTAGTGACCTCATTGGGTCTGCCCTCCACCAGGAGGAGATGTCTCTTATATAAGAGGCATTCGTGGGATCCTTTCCATAAAAATGATTACAATTCCTTACTGTTCCCAGTTCTTACATTTATTATCGAGGTCTACCAGAAACAGGGGCACGGTTACAAACAGAAGACGATGTGTCCAGAGAATATTAGGTACGCCCCCACAAAATAAGAAAAAGGGTATATGTGGCCAAAACATGTTTCGCCCATGCTAGCTCCTTCCTGGGTCGTTGGCTCTCGAGAGGACCATGCACAGGCTGTTTTGATCTTTCTCTTGGATACCCGATACTTCCTGATTTTGGAAACCTCTCGTACTTCGAGAGTCCCTTTTGACTTTTTGTTATTTCCCCTAACAGGAGTCCTTAACGGTCCCGTGTCGAGAAGGACACCTACAGAACTCCGAAATACGGAAAATCCTCCTCCATTAGCCATGGGACCCCTAAGGACTTCGTGTTCAGAAAAAAGACAAAAAGTCCAAAGAGACTCTCGAAGTACGAGTTCTCCCAAGTTTTCCATACGACTCCTTTTTTGAAATTTCAGAACTTAATGGTGTTTTTCTCCTCTAATTGTTGTAAATGATTTGTTACTAGTGTATTTTTTTTTACTTAGGAAGTCATGGTGTGGGGTGCGCCATCAGCATAACAAGCGGGCGTTGGGGGGAGGCTCATGCTTTGTTACACCACTGCTTGTCAGAAGTGAATTTGTGGTGCAGAAACTTGCCAGTGCCACAATTTTCATTTCAATGGAGGGATGTTTTTCACTTTTGCACTTCCTATGCGTTGTTTGCATTTTGACTCGTATCTGTCTGGATGAATGGTTTGGTTGTTTTCAGGGAACATTCTGGTGCCGGCCAGAGCTGAAGGGTGTCTGTGAGGTCATCACGGAATGTTGAGACAGGAGCTGACTGAATGCTCTGTGTGACTGAGTTATTGAAGAGTGAGCCACAGACTGGGTGGAGAGCCACAGACTGGGGTGGAGCACCACAGCAGTTTAAACAGAAGAGCCTTCATGTGAAGTGGTCTCTGGATAGAGTTTTCATTACAAAAACCTACCCATGACCGCTATCATCCAAGTTCGTGATATTTGACGGTCTCCTACATTTGGAGCAGGATAGCCAGTTCTGCAGTAATGTGACCTAACAACAGTCTAAAGAGCCACATTGTGTCTCCCCTGACAATTGAAACCTGCAAAGTCCCTCTTGTCCATCTTCAGTCTGAAAGTGGCCAGTAGTCAGATTCTTTGAGTTGACAACATTATAAGGTTATTAATTGGTATCAGCAACCTGGCATTCAGGATTTCCTTTTCAATTTGCCATCTTTCCTAATTTTAAAATAATGTGATAAATCTGGATTAAGATTTCATTTAGCTAAGGTAATAGATCCCATCCAGCTGGACACACTCCAGTTGTCTTTACATGGATCAATGAATGATGCTACCCAGTTCAAAATCACACTGCGAAATGATGCTTAGCCGGTGTCCAAGATATACCAACCTCACAGTCGGTGCCTCAACTCATCATTGATGTAGGCAATAAACTTTTCGTTTTTAGGCCCTGTGTTTAATGCTGTCACCATGGACGTCGAGTCACCAAAATGTGAGAACCAGCATTATACAATGGGTACCCCATATGCCAAGAATCATCCCTTGGTTGCCAGTAACAGTATTTATTTTCCATAAGTGCTCATTATGCCATTATTTTGTTACAGGTGTCTGGCATGCTAAGGATTGCCTACAGATTGCAATGTGTGCCTCTACGAGCCAAGAATTGCTTTCATTATGCCAAGGACAGACTCTCACGCACAGCAACACATTCTTATTCACACTCACTCACACCCTCATTCTCACCCTCATTCATTTGCACTCATTCAGTCTCAATCACCGGCTTGCACTTACTCTTACTCTTGTTCATTCGTCCTCACTCTCACATATTCTGACTCTCATATAGTCTCTTACACTAACTCCCTCATTATTACTTACTCTCACTTCTTCTCATTTTGACTCATTCATTCACACTCACTCTCACATTCCCTGTTACTGTCCCTCACTCATACTTAAACCTCACTCACTCTGACTTACTTATTCTCATTCATAGTTGCACTCATTCATTGTCATTCTCGTTCATGCTTATTCTCACTCTCTAACACTCCCTCACACTCATTCTTACTCATTCATTCTCAAATCCCCTCACTTGCAGTCACTCTTACTCTCACTCACTATACCTCATGCTGATTTACTGACACTCATTCTCACTCACTCACTTTCCCTCGCGCACATGGCCACAGAGACAGACATACTCTCACTCATATTCATGCTGTCCCTTTCTTACAAACGCAGTCTCACTCACAAGCATGCATATAACTTACATAGTAGTTTTTTTACTTACCTCAGCTTATTAGCAAAGGTCTCGTCCTAGCCCTTGCTATCCCATTGTTCATTACATTAACAGTGAATAATACAATATTTATATAGTTGAAAACTGAAAAAAATCTAGTGAACTTTGTTCTTGGCACTGATGTTGCCACTACGGAGGCCAGGGGCCACTGAGGCGGTGCCAGGGAAGGGAAGGGGCGAGCCAGGGTTCGTAGCAGTTTGTAGCTATGACCTCTAAATGACATCCATGGTTGTCACTAGCAACTCACCATTAAGCAGAGTTCCCTAATTACAGTTTATTTCAACAGTCTTCAGTTTTCAGAATGAATCAATGAGGTGCACTCAACCAGTCAGATAAGATGCTGGTTAGAACTCCAACATATGCATATGAAACTGTTATCATCTCTGTTAGGATTCTCAGAATCACTGCTCATGTTATCAATATTGCTGTTCTAAGTAAACGGGTATGACCCCCTGTGTCCTTTGCTAATATCTCAGCCGGTAGTGGTCACATTGGGCCATATGTATCAAGCCTTTATGAATCGCAAAAGGCCTTTTTGTATGTCTTGGTATGTATGAAATATTCGCAAAATAAGGAATAGCAAAGATTTGCGATTCCTTATTTTGCCATAGCATTTAAGGAATCACAATTTTGCGATTCCTTAAATGCTATGTATGTAGCATTTTTGGGCTGCGAATTATGGTTAAGAATTCGCAAATTACCACCAACTTGTAGTTGATGGTAACTTGCGAATTCTTCAAAAAATGCACAATTTGGCATTTTTGAAGGTGGCATGTGATGCACACACATGCCCATAGGGCATGTATGTGCGCCATATGCACACTCATGTACATTTCAGGGGTGCAGCAGGGTGTCTTTGAGACACCCCTGCCCCCTTGAAATAATTCTCAAATTGCGATTAGCAAATTGCGAATTCGCAATTTGAGAATTATTTCGCAATCATTCCTATGGGCCTCGTGGCCCATAGGAATGCATTGGAAATTATTCCTTCATTGCGAATTAGCAAAATGCAATTCGCAAATAAGGAAGATTAAGGAATCGCAAAAAAAAAGCGAATTTCTTCATACATACCATTTTGCGATTCCTAAATAGCGATTCCTTAAAAATCGCTATTTAGGAATCGCAAAAGGGTTTGTTGATACATATGGCCCATTGTCTCCTACACTGATGAATAGCTGGCAGCTTCCACTACTAGCTGGAGTCCGATTTGATGTACTTTACGGTGCTTCTGTTTGACTTACCTTTGTGAAACTTGTAGTTGCCATGTCCTTTACTGCTTGGTATTATGACTGCTTGAGGGATGCTTGCAGAATCCCCTTATGCATTATCCTACTCTTTCTCCTCCACTATGAAATTACATCTCTGCAGATCTATCCCATCAGAAATAGAACCATTTACCTATATCAGTTTACATTTTCACTGCTAAGCTTACCAGAGTGGCCTCCATGTCAATGGTAGTCACCACCCGCTTGGTGCTCAGATTGCTTCTGCTCAATGTTTTCCCTCAAGGAAACAGATGAAATTGGCGGGTCCTGCTTGAGGCACCCGTTCTGATGACTCATCTGTAATGTCAGTAGTTTGAGTCGGTGTCATGGGGTCCTTCTTCTAGAGGCTTTCCCTGGCTCATTAGATTTGTTAATGGCCCACTCCAGCTCTTAGGAATGATCCTTCGCATATAAACTTCATTCTATCTAATGGCTGTTTCAAGCTCCAGTTCAACTCTTAGCACCTATATTAAACCCAGAAACGCTAAGAATTACACAGAATGTCCTCAGTTTCTTGTGCTGCAGTGTCTCTCTCATGGAGTAGTAGAACTCAAACTATAGCCAGAGTAATTGAGAATAGGTACACGTTTCCGTTCTTTTTGAATATGATTGGTGTTGTATTTAACAAATGTCTGTCTTCTTCACAATATGTATGTACATATTTTTATTATTGGTTCAGTCGTCTCTGTGGATACCCCTGCCCTCATTGTTGAACATTCCACATAGAATGTGTAATTTTAGAATGTTGGTTGCTCTACCTCAGATCGAGGAGAGCCTGGAGACAGACAAATTAAGATTTCATTACAAGAACGGAGGCTGCCGTTATGCATCATCTTTTATTTGCCACTCATGCAGCACCTTTAAATAACTTTTCCAATCAACAGCAATCCAGAACTGGAATCTTAACAATCCGTAAACGTCACTAACGTAAACTCTCCTTCTCTTTTAAATGCTGCTCCTGTTCAGATAAGTACCCTCTATCTTATTATTTTTGTTTTATGTTGTAAAGACTATAAGGATTGTGAGTTTGTGTATTTTCAGAAGCGGAGAGTGTGAATAAGTGTTTGTTGTCTAGTTTATCATTTTTTGTTACGTGGTCTTAGTTTTTGGAAAAAAGAAAAAAACAGGGAAATTATGTATCGTGTATAGCTTCCCTCTGTTTTGACGTCAGGGTGGAACGGGGTGGGGGGGGGGGGGGGGGGTTGGGGGGTTGAAGGCTAGTTTGTGACTTACATTGGTTGGCAGCGCGAATTCTGAGCATTTGCAGGCTTACCATTAATACGGTGAGGACTGTCTTACAACCAGCGCGTGTTATAGCGCTGACATCAGAGGGCTCCAGAAAGAGAGTAGAGGTGGCTGTGTGTTGAAGCACGTACAGTCAGTAGTAATACTCTCAGTGCCATGACGGTTTACAGTGTTATCTGCACGCTCACTGTACAGTCCAGGGGTGCCCATTGATTGTTTCGGTGTGATCTCGTGGTACATTTGCAAAACATTGCTTTACACCGATTGAACCCCTGGTCAAAGGAGTGGTGTTTAAGGGCTTTCAACATGCATTATGGTAGCCTTCGGTCTTGTAATGAAATGGCGTTTCTCAGATTTACATAAGAGAATCAGGATTTCATTAAGGACACAGAGGCTGTGGGGTGGCCTAAGCGGCCAAAATGGTGGCCCTATGTAGCTCCTGTCGCAGGAGGAAGATCCGTCGTCATCCTGCTGGCAGTGACGTTTTTCCTGACCCTTGGGGAACAAGGGCTCGATTCGGGGCTCTGGGGGCACTGCACAGGCCCCTCCTTGGACTATTCTGGAGCCGGCCAACAGAGACTGAAGCGTGTAGGCCTGACGAGCTGCTGGGTCCCCGTAGGAAGAGTGGGGCTGCTGGACTTAGTGGGTGCAGCCCACCCCCTGGTGGTGTATGGTGATCGGAGTCCACAGCGGCTGTGGAGCCGGCCTAGAGTGCGAGGCTTTGGCTGGGTGGCGTGCCCTACCTTGGTGTGTCGAGCCGGGGCCCAGCAGATGGCAGGTGGTGATCGGAAGACGGCTGCATCGCTCCCGCACTATGGATCAGCACCGAGTAATGGAGGCCCATTTGGAGGAGCGGACTTCCTCATCAACGGGCTAGAGAAACGACACTAGGAGACACATGGACTCACCCAGTGGGAGACACTGCTGTAGCTGGACCTATCAGCTCCAGTTGCGTGGTGGAGCGTGGCCTACCCTGAGGTGAGCCTGTGCATCAGCCCATGTAAAGAGAGAGCCCTTCTCCTTCTCTCTTTCCCCATCTCTGCCTGGACTGTACGTGTGGATCCGCTTGCCCAAGGGGGATGCCTTGATACGAAGCTGTAGGGCCTGCATAGGGGTGGCAGTTGTAGCCTACTGAACTGGGCCTTGAGTTATAACTATATCCCCACCAGGCTGGAGGCCAGACCGGGTCTGGTTGAGCTCCTGTGAGTGTGGCAGGCGGCTACAGCTGTGGACTGCAGGGTGGCTCACTGATACCTTAAGGGGCAAGCAGAGTGGAATGGCATTGCTTGACCTGGATCTGGTGTGGCAAGGAAGAGTCTCCTGGGACTTAGGTACGCTTCCCTGAACCTTAAGATAGTGGCAATCCGTGGTGGGTCTCTGGTGTCTTGAGGGGCCAGGAACTTGGACTGACCATGTGTTTGGAGGCTGAGCCAGGAGCCTGGCTGAGGTGCTCAGGTGTTGCAGGTTAATTGTTTGACTGACTGCTTCCCGGGAGTGGGGAAGTGGTGAGGTGCTCCTAGGGGAGCGGATGGGGAGCCTTTGCCTGAACCAGAGTTCTCCTACTGTATGCACCTATTGCGGGCTGTTCTAGACACATCCTTCCCCCTCCCTTCAAAATTGACTTTTGCGGCTTACCGCCTGGTGGTCTGGCTGGTCAGTGGCTTCCCCCAACCCCTTTTGGGCCACTCTAAGCCCCAACCTGGCGGTGCTCCTGTTCTCTCCCTACCTGTTCATTGGAATCTTAATTCCAAACTCCGGCTCAAAAGAAAATGGACCGGTACACGGTCCCACCGACCGCCCCTCATGATCCTGAAGAGGACACAATAGAGTGAATGCCTGACTCGGCACAGCAGGGGCAGTGGATCTGGATATAGTCCTTAAGACCATACAGGACTCCAGAGATGCTGTGGAGTCCAAAGTGCATGGTCTCTGAGTGTATCTCTCCCTGCTGCGCCAGGATCTGCAGAGCATTGTGGAGAGGACTACTGAGGTTGAGGGCCATGTTTCCTGTGCTGGGGATGAAATTTAAATACTCAAGAGCCAGATATCCTGCCTGTCCGCTTCGGTATCCTCCTTGACAGAGAGGGCGGAAGACTCTGAAATTAGCTCTTGGCGTAACAATCTTAACCTTTTTGGATTACCGGAGTCTTTGGAGCAGAGAGGCCTGGTGGGGATACTGGAGGACTGGTTCAAAACATGGGTATCCAAAAACAAATTGTCTCCCTTTTTTGTTATTGAAATGGCACACCGCTCCCTGTTCCCAAGGCCTCCGCCTGGGGCCTCTCATCGGCCAGTGATCCTGAGGCTGCTCAACTTCTAGGAGCGGGATATGAAATTACAAAGGGCCCATACCCATCCTGACCTGCGGTTCAACAATTCAAGGATATTCCCTGATTACACTAAGGTGGTGCAGCAATGGCAGAAGTAAAGCAGAAACTCTGTGCACCGGACCTACACTATATGCTTATGTTTCCCGGCAGCCTTAAGGTCTTCCTCCAATTCTGCACTCTTCTTTGACACACCGGATCTGGCTTGGGAGTGGGCAACTGAGCAAAGACTGCTACAATGGCACCCCTAAGTTTTGCCAGTCTGAGAGCGCAAAGGAATGGACTGAGTCACTCTCCCGCCATTCGCGGGAGGGGGCGACGTTCCCACACCAAGAGGGCCAAGGAGGAGCGAGGAGCTGATGAGGAGAGCTAGGGCTTGGCTCCTGAAGAACTTCCCTTGAATCCTGCTTTTCCAGGGGAGGTTGAATTGAAATTAAACTGAATTGAATTGAATTGAAATAACATTTGTATAGCACATGGCTACCTGGAGGTATCCCAGCGCTGGTAGTAGCAGCAATGAGAGGTTTCATCCGTTAGGGGAAAAGCAGGGTTTTTAGCGATTTGCGAAAGGAGAGGTGGTTGGATTCTGCACGTAGATAGGGGGGGGGGGAATTCCACAGTCTGGCCGTGTTGAAAGAGAATTGCCGGCCCCCACTTCTAACTTTCCTGATCCTAGGGATGACGGCCAAATTCATAGTTTTAGAGCGAAGGCTTCTGTTGGGCTGATAGGACTGGATTATACCATGAAGAATGGAGGGGCCTGTTCCGAATAGAGATTTGTGGATGATACATAGGGACTTGAAATTGATTCTCTCCTGGACTGGCAGCCAATGGAGGGATTTCAAGGCGGGTTTGGCTGAGTGTTGTTTGGGAATGCCTAATAAGAGTCTTGCTGCCCAATTTTGAATGGTCTGTAATTTTGAAAGGGTTGCAGGGGCACCCAGATACAGATAGTTTGCATAGTCCAGCCGGGACAGGATAAGGGCTTGGATCATAATTTTCCTTGCCTGGAAAGGAAGAAGGGGAAGAACCTTGCGAATCATTTTCAAGACACCATAGCACGAAGCTGCTGTCTCCCGTGTCTGTGTCTTAATAGTGAGATCTTGGTTGATCCAGACACCCAGACTTTTTAACTGGGTTTTGGGGGTGGGGGCTGAGCCAAGAGAGGTTGGCCAGATTGCGTTTAGATCGAGGGGAGAACGATTGCCCAGGATCATCATTTTGCTCTTTTCCCCATTCAGTTTAAGAAAGGACTCGTTCATCCAGTTCGCAATTTCTTCCAAACAAGGACGCAAACTGGGAGGGGAGCTTTCAGCTGTGTTAAGCCCAATCACCAGTTGTGTGTCATCTGCATAGGTGACTATGTGTATTCCAAAAGGTAAGACCGCCTCTGCAAGAGAGCAAGTATACACGTTAAATAAGGTAGGGCTCAGGGAGGATCCCTGATGTACTCCACAGCAGAGGGGTGTCGGCTTAGAGGTTGCCTCATTATCAAAGACTTGGAAGGATCTGTTGCTTAGTAAGCACTGTAACCATGCTAGAGCGATTCCAGTGATACCCAGTTTCCGGAGTCTGTGGATCAGGATGCGATGGTTTACGGTATCAAAGGCTGCGCTGAGGTCAACAAGAAGGACCACAGTGTTGCCTCCAGAGTCCACTATCTTTCTCGATTCCTCCACTGGGGGAAGGGCCGTTTCTGTTCCCTGTAGTGGGCTGAAACCTGTCTGGGACCGATGGAGACATTTGTGAGTCTATAGGAATGAGGATAATATTGAGTTGAAATATGTTTCAGCAATTTTGCTGACCCCTGGAAGCAAAGAAATGGGGCAGTAGTTTCTCAAGTTGGAGGGATCAAGACTGTTTTTTTTTTTTAAAGTGCCTTTACCATGGCTTCCATCCACGAGGGAGGGACCACTCCAGAGGAAAGTGAGATGTTGATCAAGTCTAAGATTACAGGGGAAACAACACCTGGCACCTGGCTCAGTATCCGTAAAGGGGCAGGGTCTTTGGGTGATCCACTTTTTACCTGATTTAGGAGACTTTCTAACACAGGCATATCCATTGCCGGAATTGTGTCCAAAGAAGGATGATTGCTGTAGAGTTTGGGGCCAGAACACCGTTTTGGATGGGGGAAATGAAGAGAAAATAGTTTCAATTTTGTTTGAGAAAAACTCCGCTAATTTGTTACACTGTGCACCTGAGGTATCAGGGATAACTGGTGGAGGAGGAACTTTAGAGAGAGTTTTAGCAATGCTAAAAATCTCACGAGCGGAGTTGGATGCTGATGAGATTTTGTTTCGTAATAGGCTGCCTGT
This sequence comes from Lissotriton vulgaris, assembly GCF_964263255.1. Taxonomy (NCBI): domain Eukaryota; kingdom Metazoa; phylum Chordata; class Amphibia; order Caudata; family Salamandridae; genus Lissotriton; species Lissotriton vulgaris. The sequence continues at coordinate 66,747,907 of NC_141688.1, read as the reverse complement.
GCTGCCCTGATTTCAGCTCTGTATAAGTTGACACTTTCTCTATATTTTAGTTTCCTGTCAATAAAGAAGTTTTTCCTCCAGTCTCTCTCAAGAACCTCTCAGACACTCTAGTGGTGTTTTGCTCTGCAGAGGGAGACCTGGGCTCCTCCCTGCTTTCTGAACTGTCATGACTTACTGCTCCCTCCACATTTGCACTGATGGTTGGGCTGTGAGGCAGGTCAGGTGGGACTGACCTGCCTTTCAATGGGCTCTTGGCCTGTGGGATACTCTCTCTCTCTCTCTTTGTGCTGTTGCTTCATTTAGGTACTGTGGAGCAATGCTTTGTTATGTAGTGAACTTTAGTTGCCAGGCGCTGAAATCTCATGTACAGGCACCAATGAGCTGCAGAGGACTTCTCCACCTCTAGTTAGAGGTTTTTGGGTTCCTTAGTAAGGGCGACAGATGCTTCCTGGCGTGAAGTGTAGCGTTGGGGACAGGGATTGGGGGGGTGGGCAGTTTAGTGGGCTTCAGAGCGGTGTTTATTTCTCTTTTATTTTTAAATACTTTTTTCCTATTTTGGTTAAAATAGAAGCACTTATGCAGACAATAACGGTTTGCCTGATATGACATGACACGGCTGGCCTTCGGGCGATTACGCCCCTTCCTGGGGGACTATTCCTGGTTCTCCCTGGCTGTGTCATGACCTCTTCTAAGGTAATGGTGCTCTCCTGGAATGTGAACAGCCTCCTGAACCGCATTGTTATGATATATCAAGCATCACAGGCAAGTGTTTGTTTTCTTGCAGTAGACCCACCTAAAAGGTACAAACTGCCCCTATCTAGGCCATTTTGGCGATGATAGGGTATACCACTCATGTTTTACGCATGGCTCTAAAGAAGTCGCCATATTGCTGCAAAATCTCTTCCCCTAGCAGTCACAACACACCACACAAACTCTTGGAGATGTTATGTGGGTATTGAGGGTTGTTTTGAAGTGATGCATTATAATTTTATATCCTGTTATGTCCCACCACCCTTGTTGCAGGCTTCCTTGCAATCACTGAGATCCTTCATCTTGACTCTCCCTCAGGGCGTCACAGTGATTGAAGGAGACTTTAATGCGCTCCCTGATCCGGTCTAGGATGCCTCCTACGCCTCCTACTCTGTGAGGTGCTCCCGGTCGGTCTGCTTGTCCTCCTGGGCAGACTCCCTGGGCCTTTTTGATGTCTGGCTCTCCTGGCATCCTGCCCAGTGGGCTTATACTCATCAATCTGCTTTGCACGCTACCAAATCCCACATTGACTTGGTGTGGCTACAGGCGGCAGTCAGTTTGCATTCTTCTGCGTGGTATCTGTGAACATGCCTTGCTATTTTTGTCGTGGGGTGGGCAACCTGCTGTCTTGCGACTGGCCTGTATATTTAAAGCTTGGCACCTGCAAAGTTCAGAATGTGAGGCCTTTGTTGAGGAGGAATTACGTCAGTTTCTTTAGCTCAATGTGGGCTCGGTAGCCCCGACAGCAACGCTATGGGCATCTAGTAAGCCTTTCATGAGAGGCCGCATTCAAGGCTATGTTTGTCAGGCTGAGGCGCTACGAGTGGCGTGCGTGACCGACTTAGAGACTCAGATCCTTCAACTGGAAGCTGCTCTCAACCGTCAGACACTGACCATTCCCGTCATGTCCTAGCCATAGCCCATACAAAACTGTGGCTGGTTTCTTTAGAGGGGGTCAGACAATGCTTCTGGGCCTCTACGCAGAAGGTACATGCCTCTCGCGATAAGACAGGTAAACTATTGTATTGGCTGGTGCCCATGGAGTCTCCGACCAAGTGATCCCGGTGATTCAGGACCTGCTGGGATGCCCCCAGGAGGATCTCTCTGCAATTGCATGGGCCTTTACGAACTTTTATTGGGGTTATATTTGCAATGCCTTCTGCCACCAGCGGAAGTCACAAATCCATGAGATGGATGGCCTGCTTAATCTCCTATATGGAGCGCATCTACCAACTACCCTGCCTTCCTCTATGAGGGTGTCTCTCATTTGTTGGAGGGAGACCCTTTGCCTCACTGGTTGGAATTGCACCTTGTCCAGAAGGGCCCCTCTTTGGTGGGGGACAAGGCTTGGTCAGCATCTCGACCCTGGAGGGGTTCCTGTCTTGGGATCGCATACATGGGAGACATTTATAAGGGGGGGACTTTATGTCCTTTTTAAGAGTTAAATGCCAAGTACTCTCTGTCTAACTCGTAGTTCTTGCGATACCTCCAATTGGGCCACGCCTTGCTAGCTCATGACTTCCCGGAAGAATCTTTGCCTGGATATAGTCTGTTGGAGGTGAAGATTTTCCAAGGGAAGCTAGTAAAGGGGGAAATTTCAGGAATCTATTGATCACTTGTGAACCATGCTCCAGACGGCCTGGAGAAGGGATGACAGAGATGGCCGTTCTGGGTGTGGGACTTGGACGAGGACGATTGGAGGGAGGCTTGCATGGCACCTAGAGAGCAGGCAATTTCGACTTGGCTGCTTATGATACAATTCGACTATCTGCATGCGACATATCTCATTCTGAGGCACCTACAAAATTTGCTGCCCGATGTGCAAGAGGCGTGCCTGCAGTGCACACTTCACCCAGCAGACTTTTACCATCTATCCTGTGAATGTCCGGTGCTGAGGCCCTTTTGGGAGGAAGTGGGTCCAATCCTTTCCACGGTCCTAGGCCTCTCCCTGGAGTTAAAGCCTCACACTGTGTTACTTGGGTTGATAATGGAGGTAGCGGGACCCAGAGCAGAACGTGTGTTTCTGGGGATGGCTTGCTTGGTAGCCAAACGGGGTGTGGACCGCGACTGTTAGGAGCTGGCGTGCAGGGGCAGATTGGTGCCCCCACCAAGAGAAACCAATTTTGGAGGCTCATGGCTGTCCTAAGTAGACTTTACGTATATAGGTGGAATGGTGTGGATAATATGGCCCATTGATCTTTTGAGTGCAATGTTATACATTATTGATGTTTGGGCTGCTGCTATGTCATGCATGTTTGCCGACCATATCTTGTATTATGTGAGGCTGTGCCTTGCCGCAATATTTTTTTTCTCCAATAAGTTGGTTATTTAAAAAGAAAAGACATGCAGGCTAACATTATATCTCCCACCTCTCCCATACTCAAAAATAAAAACAAAGGCAGAAAAGAAGATGGTAATATGGGTATCCTTTCGAGGTGTTGGGAGGAGGCTTTTATAACTCTTACAGGAATTCTAATTTCTAGCATTTGTAAATCATGGATTTCTACATTGCATAGGTTTGAATAGTGTTTATCAATGCATTTATTTGAAGCAAGATGCTTTTTCTTTTATCTTTTGTTCCAGATTCATAGTCTTAAAGAAATGAAAGCAGGGGTGTTACAGATTGGAACAAAGGGTACGTTTTCTTCACAGTTTTGTATTTAAAAGAGGAGGAGACTTCTACGTCAGTGACATTTATTGATTGTTAAGATTCCAGTACTTGATTGGAAAAGTTCTTTAAAGGTGCTGCAGGAGTGGCAAATAAAAGGTTATGAATAATGTTAGCCTTGGTATCTTTAATGAAATCCTTATTCTCTTTTCATATAAATCTGAGAATCGCCATTCTTCACTTAACCTTCAGCTTCATCTCGTTTTATCAATATGTCAACTCTCTTCACAATTTAGCACAAAAGCTATAGTTCACCTAAAATGTAGCAATTAAAAAGAGAACCACTGAATCCAATACAAATCTATTCACTGATTCAAAGTTATTCCAAAAGTCTGGATTATGCACATAAGATGTCCCATTCCATTATAAATTAAAGCAACATCCTTACAGAATTCGAAATAAATATAATTTTGATTACAGTCCACCCGCGCAGAGTGTCTTAGGGGACCCCCGGGAGTACGGGGCCACCTTGCACTGGCTTTGGCTTAAATGGAACCCCTTGAAGGTTTGGGGGCCCGGAAGTGTTGGGCCCCTCCCCGTACCACAAGGGCTGCAGAGGCCTCGGTAATGCCCTTATCTTAGAAGAGCAGGTCTCTGCAGATGAAGCTGTTAACTGTTTCGGAGTGGGCCCCCTGCCACTCTCCAAAGTGGCAATGCAGGCTCTGCCTGGGAACCAAAAAGTAATTTGTTTTCTCTTCAGAACTGTACCAGCACAGAGTCACAGTAACCAGATGTAGGAAAGTGCCCCTTTTTGCATGGTTACCCCCCCCCACACACACACACACACACTTTTTGCCTGATATCTGATGCACCCTGACTTTGTGTCCTGGATCCCTGCCAATTAGGCTCCCAGGGCCTGTATTCTTTCCAAAAGATGTACCTTTGTAACCACAATTGGTACATCCCTGGCCACAGGTAAGCCCCTTGTAAAAGGTACCATGGGTACTGTGACCAGGGAAGGCCTCTAAGGGTTGCAGCGCCTATTGTGCCATCCTTAGAGGCCCTGTACCCTAACACCCACACACTGCCATTGCAGGCTGCATGCTTTGATGCAGAGAAAAGTGAAGAGTGGACATTGCACACATCTCTGTGTGCCATGTCCGCAACCTACTGCCTGAGGCCTAGGCAAGCCACCCCTCTAGCAGGGTGCACAAGCCCCAGGTGAGGGTACAGTGGCATGAGCCTTGAACCCCTACAGTGTCTAAGTCCATTCTTAGACATTAAAAGTGTAGTAAAGCCAAAAAGAGTATATGGTCTGGGAGTTGGTAATTACGAGCACAGCTACATAAAAGATATACTAACACATGGGAAGTTTGATTGTCAGCTCATTAAACACACACTGATGCCAGTGTGGGAATTAATGTAAAATGCATTCTGAGGGCATCTTAGAGATGTTCCCTGAAAAACAACCAGCCCTGGTGTGGTTCCTGACTAGCTGCCTGCCATTTGCTACCACAAGACAGATTTCTAGACCCCTGGGTAGAGGGCTTCCACTCTCTGGGTCCAGAAACAAAGCCCATACTGGGCAGAAGTGCCTTATCTCCTCCCCCAGGATAAGCTGAGTCCACGAAGGGGAAGCTTTAAAGGCCTGCTCCCTTTGTAAGCTGTCCTTGCCTTTCGCGGCCCTCAGCAACTGGCTCCCACCAATTCTGACCCCCACTTTGGGCGGAAGAATTGTCGGCAAAACCAAGCTAAAAGAGGTGGGCCACTTTTGCCAAACTCACCCCTCTCAGATGGGGAGCCGATGTGAAGCATACATCTCAGTCCACTCCATCTTGAAGATGAGGGGACCCAAACAATCAGGAAGAGTCTCATGCCCCCCTCCCACTAGAGGGTGGCACATTAGGGGGTCTACCCACCCCAAGGAGGGAACACATTGGTCCCGACCTAAATATCCCTTTTAACACCCCTAAATCTAGTATTTAGGGTCCACCCTGAACCTTGCCTCCTCAAATTAAAGGAAGAAAGAGGAAGGACTGAAGAGCCATGCAGACCCAGGAAGAAGAGAACAACTACTGCTTTGGCCCCAGCCTCACCAGCCTGTCCACTTCTGACCTGCCTACAGCGAAGAACCTGGCATGTCCAGCAGTGCACCAGAGCCTGAAGGACCTGCCCTGCAATCACATTATAGACTCGGTCTCCTGTGGGCACCAGATTTGCTCAACAAAGACTCCAAGACGAGAATTCAGATTCCAGCAACTCCGCGAGTCTACACTATTCTGCACCCAAGGCCGATGGCCTGAGTTTGAGTGGCCCACCCCCACGAGGAGGTCTCTGACCTGGGATCTGGTGATCCCTGACCTCCCTCAAGCCTCAAGCCGACACCTGCAGCCTCAACCTGAAGGGTACCTATGACAGCAACCAAAGTTGGTAAGAAAACCTGACACCAGAAGACACCCCTGCACCCGACGCCCCACTGCCTTGGGTGGCCCTACCCCCAAGAATCCAACTCACCTCTCCTGCCAGTAGTCACCATCAGGAAGCCCTCCTGCCCGAGCCTGCAGCATCTCTGCTGAACTGAAAGTCTCCATTGAAAAGAGCAGGGCTCCCAACGTCTCCTTGGCACCCTGCACCCAGCCACCAAAGTGCCGCTGGTAGTGTAACTCCTGGGCTGAGTATTGACCCCTGCAGTGCTGACCTTATCCCCAAAAGCTTGGCTCCCACAACTGAGTGGCCTGCTCGTAAGCAGTCCCTAACCGAAGGCCCCATTGACTATCATTGGGACTCTGCACCCGGCAGCCCCAGTGCCGCTGGTAGTGCAACTCGAGTGCCGACCTCCAAAGCACTCATAAGACACTTCCTTCCCTGTGAAACCGATAACCATTTTTCTCCTATAGGAACCCATGTTATAAGATTTTGGGCCTAAAATGTTCCAAGTGTTGAACTGTTGTTTTGTATGGGAAAAAGAGTAACTCTAACTCAAACCAAGAAAATTCTTACTTACCTTGTATTGTGAGATCCTTATGTGTGGTATCTAGGCATACGAGCACCAGTACTCAAAGTAATCAAAAAGTAATTATTGTGTAATGTAAACTGCTTTTTGAATCAATACCAACCTGTAACTATTGCAAATTCAACCACAACTGCATTTCCATGTGAAGTCCTGTATTTGAGAATATATTTTACTTACCTGCTTGGTTCTAAAAATAAAACATAAGTATATATTTGTTATACTTACCCAATTGGTCTGGAATCTGTCTCTGAGTGTATGCCATCAGTCTTGATTGAGTGAATACAATAAATGCTTAACACACCCTCTATATAAGCCTAACTGCTCGCCCACACTACCACAAAGAGAGCCATTAGTACTTACCTAATTTAGCCTCTGCTATACCTCTGGGGACTCCCTGGACTCTGTGAACACTATACCGTACTTTGGTATGGTATATACAGTGCCAGCTTCCTACACCAGAAAATGAATATACCCCCGCTTTGTACTAAAAATGTGATGGTATCAAGTAAGCGAAGCAATCAACCCAACCCTCCCTAGAAGAGTTCCTTTGTCTCTTCCATCCAAGCATCTATCCATTCATTCTTTCACCCTTCTATCCACCCGCTGATATCCACTATTTCACCTTTTCATTCTGTCATCCATTCATTCTTTCAACCATCATTCAGTCTTTACCTATTCCATCCATCCATCAAATCTGTCATCAATCCATCCATCCACCCACTCTGCCATCAATTGATCATGTCCATCCATCCTTCCATTCTGCTATCCATCCAAGTACTCTGCCATCCATCCACTCTGCAATCCATTTATTCGTCTACTCATCCATCCACTCTCCAATATATCCATCCATCCATCCTGTCGCTATCCATCTATCTACTTTGCCATCCACCATCCACTTTGCCATCCATCCATCCACTTTGCCATTCATCCATCCATCCACTCTGCCATCCATCCATTCAATGACTTTGCCATCCATCCACCCATAATCCATCCATCCATCCACTCTGTCATTCCTCCATTCAACCATCCATTTGTCATATATTCATCCACTGTGCCATCTACCCATCTATTATTCCATCCATTAGTCCATCCACACTGCCATCCCCTCGTTCGTCTTTTTATCCACTCATCCATCCCTTTACTCTGCCAGCCTTTTAACTGTCCATCTACCTATCCATTCACTCATCCATCTGCCCACTTATTCACCCACTCATCCATACATCCTTTCACCCTTCCTTCTTCCATTTAATATGCCCTCCATCTTTCCCTCTCCTATTTACCCACCATTCGTTCTTCATTGCCCCTGCTTACTCTGCTATGGACGCTGTATTCCTTCATAGCAGTATAGTATTTATCAGTTTTAGTCTGCGGAGCTGCAGACACAAGAGGTCCATAAGGAGCCCTACCCCATCTGAAGTTGCTAAAGGGGTGTGGGGGGGAGGTGGGGGCGTTCATGATGTCCCACTCACAAACATAGTACTAGCAAGCTGAGGAAGGTCGCTTTCCAGGTGTGTGAGACGGTGCCCCCCACCTGCACTAGGCCGGCTACGCTGGAGGGTTGGGGGGGGGGGGGGTGTCATGACCCTGAACATATAATCTTTGGTAGTTACGCGGTCATTTACAAAGTGCGGTGTGATCGGTGCTCGAGGCGCAGTACTTGTGGCGACTGACGTCTCTAGTGAAAGACGAGACCTGATCACGCCCCTGTCTAATATTACACCACCTCACACAAGGACATGCTATTCGGTAGTGCACAGCGGCATCACTAGGGTTGGTGTCACCCAGTGCGTGTAACTCATGGTGTCACCCCCACACGACATGGGCACGAGAACCCCCACGAGAACCCGGAAAGAAACTGCAGGGAGCAGGATATGGCAGAGGTGCCCCTCTGCAAATGAAAGAGCAGGCGGAACCAGCTGCTCAAGGGCCCCAACGTGTGCCAACGTCATGAGATTGTGAGCTCCAGGAATAATTATAAAGTAGGAGTGTGCACGCGGCTGCAGCAGGGGCTGGCCCGGAACACACGTTGTGCGAGCACAGGGGCTGGGGGACGGTTCCGGGTCCCGGGAACAGCTGTCAGCAGGGGCGGAGTCAGGCTCTCCAGGCTGCGGGGCAGGGTGGCCGGTTCTGGTGCCAAAGAGCCGCCGGTGAAGTGCCACTACAAATCCCTGAATGCATTGGGGTGTTAAATAAAAGACAAGCACTGGAACACAGTGTCACTGATGACATGGAGTCACTTGGAAACATTTGCTCTATAGACAAACGTTAGAAACGAATTAAATATCAAATATTACATACTAAGCAGGGTTAAGTAGATCTACTATAAACAGGTTAAACTTTGGGTGTCAATTCATCTTCTCACAATGCTTGTCTGCCACAAACACCTCATTAGTTACCTCACCTCTACCTTAACCCAGTATTTCGTGAAGCCTCGCTCGTTCAGGGGGTTCCCGGTCACCTGGTACCGGCGATCCTACTACTCCTTTACCCAGCGAGACATGGTCCACAACAGAAACTTCCGTATACACAGACTGCGCATGCGCTTTTGGCCGGGATGCCCGTCACCCCCTCCCAACACAATCCCCAAGGATGGGAAGTCGGACGCAGGCTTGAACTTTTGGAAGGCGGGAGGGAGTCACCCTCCCGGCCGTATTTATTAAAATATGAAACAAAATTTAAAACATTAAATAAAAGATTCATAATCATGTACAATTTTACATTTATTACATTTCGATGAAGACATGTTCTTTGGCTAACCTTAACAGATCTCTAATACAAAGGTTTCCTAGCCGAGTCTAACATCCTGCAAAAGCATACATTCTAAATTAAAATTGTACATCCTAGCATTAAGGGCCAACGGCAAGGTCTTAACCGGTGTCAGATCCCTACTACCAAAACTCTCGCCCTCACGGTGTGAGTGGCGCATGCGCAGAGGACTGTACCCTCATTGCCAACTGTAATTTCCCGTGTCGTGGTGGGGGCCCCCTTTCCACTCGACGCCATCTTAAAGGTCGTCCGAGTTCCCGTGTGAGGTATCTGTAGGAAGGACAGCGTGGACTCCCCCCCCACCCCACACTCTCTATCCGCCGTCGCGGATATCCGGCCCCCGGGAAATTAGTAGGAGGGGCATATAGCCGCCTCCTCCCCTGGGAGGGGCCTATGGCCGTCTCCCCTTAGGCGACCCATCCTTAGTGGGTGCCGCCTCCCCATGGGAGGGGCCAATGGCCGCCTCCCCCCGGGCACTCCCATCCATTCTGGGTGGCGCCCCCCTCTAGGAACCTTGAAATTACTGCTCACCGATCATGACCTTACCGCCCGACCAAAAAATAAATACGACAGTTGTTTACCTACTAAGGAAGGAAGAAATTCATCCTACCTAATTGTATCAAGACTGTTTACTCCTAAAAAGAAAAAACAGTACTACAGACAGAGGTCACACCCTCAACTAAAACCTTCCTTTACTTTTCTACAAAGGAAAAAAGGGCCTAACTCAGCAAAACTTTATTACAAAACAAACATTGCCATAAGGGGCTGGTAGGTGGGTCAAAATTGCTGTTTGTTCCGTCGAGGGCTCACGAGCAACGAGTGGGTGCAGCCTTCAGAGCACAGGAACAAGAGGACGCTTCTTCGGATTTCCGCTCTATTTATTCTTCTGCGGGAGGGCGTGTACCCTCCTCCAAAACGCCTACTGGGCGTGGTCATCGGTGTAGGTGTCTAGGACAACCCCTCTTGGGCGGGAAAAAGCGTGCCCCGGCTACGCCGCTTCGGGCATACCAGCCGAGACACGCCCCCGCCCAAAATGGTTTCCCGGGAGGATCGAGGCACCCAACCATACGTTCGGGGGGACCGAGTGGTCGCCCCTTTCCATATGGCCGGGATGCCCGTCACCCCCTTCCAACACAATCCCCAAGGATGGGAAGTCGGACGCAGGCTTGAACTTTTGGAAGGCGGGAGGGAGTCACTCTCCCGGCCGTATTTATTAAAATATGAAACAAAATTTAAAACATTAAATAAAAGTTTCATAATCATGTACAATTTTACATTTATTACATTTCGATGAAGACATGTTCTTTGGCTAACCTTAACAGATCTCTAATACAAAGGTTTCCTAGCCGAGTCTAACATCCTGCAAAAGCATACATTCTAAATTAAAATTGTACATCCTAGCATTAAGGGCCAACGGCAAGGTCTTAACCGGTGTCAGATCCCTACTACCAAAACTCTCGCCCTCACGGTGTGAGTGGCGCATGCGCAGAGGACTGTACCCTCATTGCCAACTGTAATTTCCCTTGTCGTGGTGGGGGCCCCCTTTCCACTCGACGCCATCTTAAAGGTCGTCCTAGTTCCCGTGTGAGGTATCTGTAGGAAGGACAGCGTGGACTCCCCCCCCATCCCCACACTCTATCCGCCGTCGCGGATATCCGGCCCCCGGGAAATTAGTAGGAGGGGCATATAGCCGCCTCCTCCCCTGGGAGGGGCCTATGGCCGTCTCCCCTTAGGCGACCCATCCTTAGTGGGTGCCGCCTCCCCGTGGGAGGGGCCAATGGCTGCCTCCCCCCGGGCGCTCCCATCCATTCTGGGTGGCGCCCCCCTCTAGGGACCTTGAAATTACTGCTCACCGATCATGACCTTACCGCCACAGGCCGGATAGTTGACCGACTATCCGGCCCCCCCAACTCCTCCTAAAGGTCATGCTTCCTCAAACCCCTTAGCCATGCTATGAAGTCTCCTATGAGTAAAACATTCCCCTCCCGGGACAGGTGAACCCCATCATTCAGATACATGTGATCACCCCGAATACACCCATGAGGAATGCTATGCAACTGCGCAGAGCGAAACAAACTACCAATTTTATTGTTTACCTTCTTCACCAAATGGTTCAGTGCAGACACCGAAAGGCCCCCCCGCCATATTTTCCTGGGAATCATGTGGGACCAGGCAATCGTGCACCCCGGGATTCTTTTTGCCAACCAGCTAACAGCAGACAAAACTTGTTCAAACAACACTCGTCTACCCAGTGTCACCAAGTCATTGCCCCCCAGGTGTACTATGACTACAGATGGCGGTGACCTTTGCCGCCCTAAGAGACCCTCAACAAATGACTCGAATTGGTCAAAACAGAGCCCGCCCTTCCCATGGAAGGTCACTCTGTACCCGTATTCCCCAGCTGCGCGAGTCGCGTCATCTGCTTTGAATACGTCCCCGGCGCGCCTCACGTATGAGTGGCCCACGACCCATACCACTCTCTCTCTAGACGGTGATCCATGACCGCTGGTCTCCTGGTACTGGGTCGACTGCAAATTCCGCCCCGCGTGACAGGCTCGCGAAACTGTAATTCAAACAAAAGACAAGAAGCGTGAGTGCATGTCAATTGACTTTACAACATGTGCAATCGCACATACCTTCTGAAGCAATTCGAGGACCATCGTCCCAACTGTTTCACTTCATCCGCACTCTGACCCCTGGCTGTAGCCTCAGTAGCAGCCCCTATCCTAAAGGAGTGGGTCCCGAAATCGCCCGGGTCCATGCCCGCAGCAGCGATTGTCAGTGCTAGCACCCGCTGGAACTGAAACCTCGTCAGTGGGGTGCCATCATTGTGCCTCAGCAAACCCCCCCCCATGAATCCGCCCTTAGTGCCAAGTATTCCTCTGTACACATTATCGGGCACGTGGGGGACCCTCGCATGCGCTGCACAACAACACTATTCCCCGTATCCCCCTGGTCGGTCTTGGACCTGGCTATCGTGACTACCATTGAATCACCCCTAATTAGGATGTGATCCCTGCACAAGCCTCCCTCAACGTCTTTCTTATTCCTTGCGACCATTTCACTCACCCGCATAGCCCCATGGAACGCTAATGCGAAAGCTGCCCGGCACAGAACTGCTTCGTACTGGGAAGAGCATGTCTCGACTAGTTTCGCCATGAGTATGGACAACCTTTCTAAGCCAATCGGGCACCTCTCATCTTGCTTGCGACCCTCGAGGCGCTGCCAGCCGTGAAGGGCTTTTTTCACCAAAAAGGAACCTGTTGGGTCTTTTATGCCATGCACCTGCGCCATGAATGGCCCTATGCCTATTGGCCGTTGCCGCTGCCGCTGATCGGCCTTCTCTGTGTAGTGCTACCAAGAACCCCAGGAAGGATTCCTCCTGACCCCAGTTCTGATTCCCTGTCGGACCCAAAATGTGCAATAGGAACGAAACGCTCCTTCGTATGCTTTCCTCGTCCTGGGGGCTAAGCTTGCTGCCACGAGGTCTTGTAATCCGGGGCACCGATTAGCCAAAGTGCTTCGGGGAATGGTGCCGCCACTAGGTCCGCTGTAGGCAGATAACCCCTGAACGCCTGCATATGTGAACGAGAGAGTGCATCAGCTGCATGATTCAGTATGCCTGGCACATGTTTCGCCCTAAACTGTACATTCAGTCTCATGCAAAGCAGCACAACTTCCTTCAACAATCTCAAGATCCATTTGCAGCGTGCTGCCTGTTGGTTAATGCATTCGACCACAGTCATATTATCAGACCAAAACACCACTGCGCGGTCCCTGAAGTTGTCCGGCCATGCCATCAGAGCAACCCAAATGGGGAATAACTCCAAGAACCCAATGTTACCTGTGAGACCGCTGGAGTGCCACCAGGCCGGCCATGTTTGCGCCGACCATCGATTACCTAAGATGGCGCCAAATCCCACGCTCCCCGCCGAGTCAGTCCACAGACCTAGTTCATCTGACGACACTGGCGGCTTGTTCCACACGACTCGACCGTTGAAGTCCGCCAGAAATGCCAACCAAATGCGCATATCCTGGCGAACCTCTGCCGACAGTCTCGTACGGTGGTGCCCCTCTTTGAGACCGACCATAGCTTGTGCAATAGAGCGTGAGAAGGGGCGGGCCATAGGTATTACCCTCAAAGCAAAGTTAAGCTGACCCACTGTTTGCTGTAACTGGTGCAGGGTCACTTTCTCTTTACCCAGGCATTGCATCAAGGAAGCCCTAAACTTGGCCACCTTTTCCATCGGTAAACGGAAACATCCCTCCACAGAATCAAGCTCAATTCCCAGAAACTCCAGTGAAGTAGATGGTCCAACCGTCTTACCTGGTGCCAGTGGGACTCCAAACTCCCTCATGAGGATGCAGAAGTCGTGCAGCGCCTGCGCACATTTCGTATCGCCGGCTGCCCCCAAGAACAGGAAGTCATCGAGATAGTGCATAACATGCCTATGCCCTGTGGCCTCGGTGAATGCCCACTCTAAAAAAACAACTGAACATTTCAAAATAGGCACAAGAAATGGAACAACCCATAGGCATGCATTTATCCATGTAATAACTTCCTTGAAATGCAAAACCTAGCAAGCACTGATCCTGTGGGTGTACCGGGAGCAACCGGAACGCCAATTCGATATCTGATTTCGCCATCAGCGCCCCGGGGCCCATGGCCACGGCCTCATCGAACGATGCGTACCGTACTGAACAGACTTCTGGGTCAATGGCCTCGTTCACCGAGGAACCCCTTGGAGCAGACAGGTTATGGATAAGCCTAAACTCCCCCGGGTCTTTCTTCGGGACCACCCCTAACGGGGAACAGATGAAATCCGCCACCGGTGGGCGATGAAAAGGCCCTGCCACTCGCCCCAAGCTGACTTCTTTCGCAATTTTTCTCTCTACCACACTTGGATTATGTTGCGCCGATAACTGGTTTTTACAAAAGGAGTCCCCTCGAAAATCCCCCGCCGGGATGCGGAAGCCGTGCAGAATCCCTTCCTCAACACCCCAGCGGAGACATAATCAGGGTATTTGTTTAACCAAGGAGTCATAGCCATGAGATCAACGGGTGTAGGCAGTTGGTCACAACGATCTACCTCACTCCTGCTTGGACCCTCCCTTTCCTCCCGCCCCGTTATTTTTCGATCTACATGAACTCTCCGGGTGTGAGGAATTCCCACAGCCCGCACACACATGCTTGAACCTACATGTTCCTTGCGGTCTGTTACAGTTGCCTCGATTGAAGCCCCAACAGACCCCCCGCTTTCCACCATTCCCGCTGGTTTTCGGCTGGTGATCGCCACCGGCGCCTGCTCGAAAGGGCACTGCGGGCTTTTGGCGGGAAACCCCTGACCCACTCCCGCCCGGCGAGGATGTACCTGCCGCCCCCGGCAGGAGCTGCTTATGCCATGAGACCGAGTCGAGGCAGTCCCATGTCAGAGAGGCATCATATTCTTTTGCTTTCCGGAATTTCATGTCGTAACCTTTCCATTCATCTCCCTCATACATTGCATAGAAATCCATAATACGAGTTTGATAGCAAGACAGTTCAGTTAATACTTCGGGTTTACGTTCCCCCATAACTGCAGTAAATATTGCAAAGGCCTTCGCCCAATTCGTTATCGTTTCATCCACCCTGAACTCCGCCATCTTGGCGCGCCACACGCTCGGGTGCCACAAATCTTTCTGGGTTTTGGCATATTCCATCTCGCGATGGTCAGTTAATAACGAAAACATATTGACATACTTGTCCCCCCATATCAACTCTTTTGTGGCCATAGGGATGTGCTGTGCCACCCTCTCCCGCCTTGAGGGTAATGAGCCCTCCCCCGCCATTGGCAAAGCGAGCTTACCCGGTTCGGTTGTTGTTCCCGCCGTTTTCTCGAGACCAACTGCCGGTCCTACCGGTGTCACCTGTGGGGAAACAAGAGGAAGATTCACCTTCGCGGCATCTCGCGACTGCCGCAACTGCTGTATTAGTAACTTGGCCTCTTCGGCCGTGTCTCCGGGCGCCTTGGCACCCCCTGCTTTCTTATTGAGCCATGCGGCCAACTGGGTGGCCAATTCACGAGGCATATCCTCATCGTTAGCGGGGGTAATCACAACCGGGATCGGTTGACCCGCGTCTGGGATTGGTACCGGGCCGTCAGCTGGTGTGACCGGGGTGGCCGGGGGCACCGCAGGGACCGGGACTTCCCCTGAAACCGCCCTCCTTTTGACCCGCTTCCTTCCACCCTCGGGGACGATTCCCGGCAAGGCCGGGCCTATTACCTTCTTAGGGTTACCAGGATTGCTCAGTGCAGCCAGTTGCTTTTTGACGTCCGCCAGGCCTCGACCGATCGACGGGACTTGTCAGAGTTTCCGCTCCATGCCAGCCATTCGGTTCATCAACAGGCGTAGCACCTTATCCGTCTCGGAACCCTTTCCTGCTTTCTTGCCAGCCATGATTTCGATTATCGGCTCCTTAGACGAGAAACGAGGTCCTGGACTCTTCGCCTTCGAGTAACTGAAAGAAAAACAACAAGATTACAAGTTCTCAAAATTGCTGCTTGTTCCGTCGAGGGCTCACGAGCAACGAGTGGGTGCAGCCTTCAGAGCACAGGAACAAGAGGACGCTTCTTCGGATTTCCGCTCTATTTATTCTTCTGCGGGAGGGCGTGTACCCTCCTCCGGAACGTCTACTGGGCGTGGTCATCGGTGTAGGTGTCTAGGACAACCCCTCTTGGGCGGGAAAAAGCGCGCCCCGGCTACGCCGCTTCGGGCATACCAGCCGAGACACGCCCCCCGCCCAAAATGGTTTCCCGGGAGGATCGAGGCACCCAACCATACGTTTGGGGGGACCGAGTGGTCGCCCCTTTCCAGACTTTGCCTTGATGCACATGCGTTTAATCCTAGTGACAGAGTTTCTTCACTCAGGACTGTATCTGTGTTCTTGTTGAGCTGTCACACGCTACCTGAACGGATTTCTTGCTTTCGGCATGCTTTTTGTTCCGTAATATATACAGCGTTTTTTAATGGTCTGATTTGACAGCGGGCTGCCACTAAATATGGGGCTAACACTTGGAATGAGACGTTTGGGCTCACTGGGGCAGGGTGCGCACCTGGAAGAGGCTCGCAGGCCCGGGGCCAGGGGGAGGCTCATGGGAAACAGATAAGGAGCTTCGAAAGTGTGGGCGGGGACTGAAGGTGTCACCCCATGTGATGGTGTCACCCAGTGTGGTCCGCACCACCCGCATCCCCCTAGTGACGCCACTGGTAGTGCACATGACATGAGCCCACAAACCCCAGCTATTTATACGGCTTTGACCACGCCTGTTCTCAGAGTGCGTGTTGCATGTATGTAATGCTAATGCCACATAGAGGTCAGTGTATAAAGAAAGGGGATTGATTCTGTTAAGGGCACCAGAGGTTGGAAGAGGTGTGGCGCAGCGGGCAGGGTGACTGCCTCCAGAACCCGGGGGCTCACAGTTCGATCCCCGGCTCCGGTGGCAGGTTAGCCCAGCACCATGTGACTCTGGGTAATAGCTTGCTTAATCTTCCCGATGGTCCCCAGCGCCTAGAGACCCTTACGGGTGATTGTTCGCGCCTTACAAATGTGGATTATTATTATTATTAATATTCATACAATGATACCTCTGTGACCATCAATTTACATGCTTTTTGTTCAAGACACAACTCCCGGTCTGCCGTGACGAACAAGACAACAAGAAAAGTTCTAAACCTTCATCTCAGACAATTACACCACCAAGTCCTACACTAAATAATGTTTTTCGTACTCACTTTAAAACTGTTGCACCCACCGTGCAAGTCCGCGTTGGTCCCTCTCAGCCGCCTCCTCACCTCACGCGCACTTTCAATTGCGCAGAGTGGCATGCGCGTGAGAATGACAACGACCAGCCCCACTCTATGCGCCACCCTAAGGGTGAAGATCGCGCATTTATGAGGAGGCTGCGCGCGCAACTACTGCCAGCATTACGTAAGTTAGGCAACAGTAGGATTTGATTCTCTGATGGAAGCAACTTTCATGTTATTAAAACCTCCTATTGCAGAGGAGACAGCATGGGAACAAACCACTATTACTTGTAAATCGCAATATAGTATTGGTGTTTCATGGAGAAATGCCCTTATTAATCTGCTGGGTCCATTCCAGGTTAAAGACCCTCTTATGCCAAGGTAGTCTAACTCTGGGACTTGTTCAAGGGGTCTGTGTGGTTTTTTGTTGATTAAAGTAATTGGCCACTAACTAACAATGCTGCCCTCCTTGTTTGCACACAGATATTCTCTTTGCTCTCAAACAAGTAGCACAAATTTGATATTGCTTGGATATTAGGACCGCAATAGTCTAAATAGCCTAGGAGCTTTGCCCGGTTCTGGCTTAACATTGGCCTTTCATCATCCTCCAGTGAAACGTCTAGTCGAGTTGTAGTAGATAATGAATATATTAATTTTCCAATATGTGACCTAAGTAAGAAAAAAGGGCTTGAGTCACTAGAAATATACAAACACGTGAACTGAACAGCTGAGTCCACAGTTGGGGTGAGATAAGGATCTCAGGTTTATGAAAGAGCTTAACTCCAGGGGACAATAATGTACCAATAGACATTACTATCCTCAGCTTTGGCAGGACTCATGAAATCTGACCACTGTTGCCATTCCTGTTTGTCTGTCTTGAATTTTATAGTTAATTTATGAAATGTACTTGCTAAAGTAGTTTCATCTTTATTATGAGTCTAAAGTGCAGATAAAAGCTTGTGTTAGCAACTTTATGCTCCCAGTCACGCCACAGCTACCACTTACACTGGCATTGCTCCTCATGCCATTTTTGGTAAAGAAATATCATAAAGCAACATGCCATGATGCCCCACGTGATGATCTGTGATCTGAGAAAAGGCAACCCCATGAGTTGGTAAAGCAGTGCCAGAAATAGGAGGTACAATGTCAGATTCGACTAATGCATCCTATGTAATTGTTGTTTATGTATTTGCTGCATACACATTAATTGTATTAGAAGGCAGTCGAGAGACTCAAATGGAAATGGGAAAAGAGCTCAGCATTCAAAAACATAACTGAGATTTTGTGGTTATTTTTGGTCTCTCTTCTACTGCCCCATGGAAAATAAAATGTTAGTACCACAAGACAATCACAATCTAATGACTTCTCATCATGCCATTTGTATAGGTGGCGTGTGATGTTAACCGAGATCGGGTGCACCCATGACAAGTATGAAGGCCATGAGACGCAGTTACAGAGTCTAATTGCTTAGATACAGTATTTATTCATTTCAACTGGGATGTATCCAAAGAGGGAATAACCCTTACTTCCTCTTCATTTTTTTATGTCTGATAAAAGATAAGATGATTTATATGTGGTGTTAGCCTCCAGCCCCCAAGTCCATTCAATTATATTTATTCTTCAATATTAGTTCATAAAGTTTAAGCCAAGTAGGGGATGCCACAGTAAAATGATTACCCTTATTACATACATTGTAAATTGCAATTTTTGGTGTAGTAGGAAAAGCTAAATATAGGTGCTTAAGATCTAAGCTGCTTGTATTGAACTAACTTATGGATTAGTTTAGATCAACCTTAACCCAGATGGTAAGCACACCCTCGGGATTGCTTCAATTCCATAATTCGAAAATATATGGGTAAAGCAACCCGCATCGCATGAAGAAAGTAAATATTGTAGTTTTTGATATTGTATCCTCTCTGGATCACACATTTTTGAGGTTGGACCAGGTATGTTCCAGGTTAAAATCTTTCAGTAGAGGTGGATCTTTGAACCACTTGTGGAGCAGCCAGATTTGCATCCAAATTTAATTGGGGATTTAACAACAAGCAGATAGTCAAAGTCAGAATGCAAAGACCAAAAATATGTGATGGTTTGAGAACTTTGTAGTTTCCATAGAAATATGTGGATTAACTTGCCCAAAGATTAATGCTCTATAGCTTAAAGGAGTCAAGTAAGATGATTGTAAAATTTTAGTTAGATTGTTGACCCAAAAATTAAGTGTTAGTAGGCGGTCTCTGAGATATGTTTGTTAGAGTTAAATAAATCTAACTGTAAAGCACAAAATCAACACTATCACATTTGGCACTGATTATATTGGAGTAGATTGCCAAGTTTCAGTGCTTCACACAATGACTGTATAGCCTTATTTATCAGAATAGACTGCTCCTTGAATTTATTACAACACAATTTAAGAATCCCAACCTTTTATATTGAGTAATTAGAGTTTTACTGGTCCTGGCAAACTAGACGGCATACTTTTAAATCTAATCTGACTCCTACTGAAAATGTCATATTGGATTCACTAATTAGAATGTGTTGGCATATAATCTGTGCTTCCTGCAACTCTGATTCGGTTATGTAGAAATTTAGATGTTGTAGGCCTAAGTAGACACGAGTGTCTACTGCTTGTTGGATTGATTGTAATCTAGTGTCACTGCCTCTTTCAACTTGTTCAAAGGTGACAGGGCCAAAAGTATATTTGTGGATCTTAATGTAGAAATAGTCATTAAAGAATACATCTCTGCTTCTAAAAGTGCATCAGCTCTTTGTTGTGCTAGAGATTACACTTGGTAAATCCATGTTGTGCTGTGATTTCACCTACTATGATTTTATTCTGACTGACCTTATGTCTTGTCCGAGTCACAGTGACCTTCTTGATCACTAAGGCTAAAATGAGTAAGTTGGAAATTTTAAATATTTCTTATGGCCAGCGAACTTGTGTAGAAATGTCTTACACTTTTTACTTGAAGTATGTTGTAAGTGTTGAAAGCATTTACCATTTTATACCTTGAAACCATTTTGTGCGTATTTGAACTGAAAACAAAGTTCCCTTCACAGGAGGCTGCAAGGGAGACATAGGATAAAGCAGTTTAATGGCTCTCTCCCTGTAGTTAACATGTATCGTTTTAGATCCTAGAGGTATTCTATTGTCCTCTCTCCTTCTGCTATCCTCTCACCCATTAAGCTCTCCACCCCTTCCATTACCTCTCTACACTTTTCCTTGACTACTATCCAGTCACTTTTCTATCTTATCCACTCTCTTTGCTGTCATGTCTTAAGCCCCTCTGAGATGCCCTACTCCCATTTGTCCTTTGTACATTTACTCCTTTTTCAGCATTACAGTATCCACAATACCTGCTCACACTTATCTCACTGTCCTCTGTTTGGTCTTTCCCAACTGATCTCTTTATTTCCCTCCCATATTACGATCCTTCAGCTGGCTCTTCATTCTTCGCTCCCACACTCTTCTACCCAATCTTGACTTTTATTTCCCCTCTCTCGCTATTATTCATTACTCCTCTTGATGCTTACCTGTGATCCAGTGCAACACCTAATCAGGGATCAATACTTAATAACATCACATTTAACTGGCCCATACACATTCACCCTAATCCCTGATGCGCTGGGGGTCAAGTTTTAAAGACGTGATCAATTGTTTTCTTCTACAGGTTCATGTCTGACATTTCTAAATGCATAACTGAACCTGCATGTCAACTCTCTTTCCTCTGGTCGATGGACCATTAGTTGGGAAGTTGATGGTAATAATAGTACTTTCTATCTATCTAGTTAGCTAAGTAATCACAGACTCTCAGTAAGATTAATAAAGTTTATTGCAAAATAATGTGAGAGAAAGAAGGCTCATTGCATACAAGTTACAAGGCAAACAAAGAAAATTCACAAAAGGGAGAAAAAAACATCAGCAAAGGCATACAGTGTCATACTCACAAAATGAACGAAATGCATATGAAGGAGTCGCTAGATGAAGAGACATACGTTTTGGAGACAAAAATGCATTTGCACATGATTATACAAATTGTGGCAAACATGAAACTATACTAACCCAAAGATCTCATAGAAATACTACCCCCCTGGCTAAGGCAGTAGCGGGGGTTCCCCGTAATGGAGTCAGGGAACAAAGATTTTAGGATACAGAAACGGAACAGGGACAGGATCAGCTAGGTCTCTCTGCAAACCAACGACAGCAACGAATCACCCCTCTATCTCTCGAATGCGCTCTCTCTCTCTCTCTCTCTCTCTCTCTCTCTCTCGCAGCAGCCAGTAACACCACCCCCAGGACACCCCAGTTATACCCTAAACCCTACATGTCCAACCCACAACAGTTGAAACATTGTACGAAAACTCTGTCTCTTATTGGATGGTTTGGGGGCTGGTTAATCACACCACCATGATCACATTAATAATTCTACTGTCTTCTTTATGTTTACATCATTCTCATTACGTGATCCTTGACTTGTGTATACTCGTTTATTGATTCATGATACATGTAACAAATGTCATTGTTCACATGAGTCCTTTTTGCTGTGTCTGCGGAAGATGTATATAAACTAACTTTGGGTCCCACGGCCAGTATCGTCTCTTGGCAGACAAACATTGTTTCTTCGCAGCTGATCGACCTTGTTCTTTCACACTCTTCTGCAGCGCTCAGCTTCTCTAACTATTTATTGGGTTATTCATGCTTTTCTCCAGCCCCCATCTACCATGTCAATTTTAGGAAATGCAGGCCCATTCAGCTCACTACGATGAATAAAACATAGGGATTTATTAATTACATGAAATGCCCTGTTCACTGTTTACCACCCACCTTTGCAGTATTCTACGTTAATATTTTCCTTAGCAATGATTTAAGCAAAAGCAGCATTATTTATTATTATTTTTGAAGCAAGATGCAAGATGTGAAATGCGGCCTAGTTGTTTCATGCATTCGTTCACATTAGTGCACGCATGCGCAAAGCTGTTTCCCGTGTATTTATGTAATTCATACATTAGTTTCCACTGCATACTGTTAGTAAATATTACAGGGGTTTCTATTCGAGCAGGTTTTCTTTTTTGCAAAATCCTTACCCACCACCTGCCTCACTCCAATCTTATCTCCTTCCTTTCACCATCTTGCTCTCCTCACCCGTTCCCCCTCTCTTTTACAAATTTCCCCATAATCTCCTCTTTTCCTTGCTTCTCTGAATACCCTACAATCTCTATTCACTTCCCTTTAAATCCCTATTTTTTCCATTTTTCCCTCACTACCCCCCACTTTGCTACCTATCCTAACTCTTTCCTTTAACCATCACTCTTTTCTCTATTGCCACTGCCCAGTCCCAAATATTCTTCCTCCCTGCTTCCCCCTATTTTATTTCCGTCTTAACCTACACATTCATTACACCATCCTCTCTTACTTGATCACAGTGCATTTTGCTATGTCATTGCTGAGTAGTGTAACATGTACTGCTGCCAAAATGCGTTCTCCTGATGTCTATGGTATTTATTGAAGGAGTTTGTCGCACAGTATGCTTATGGAGAAATTTAAAGACCTATCCGAATAGTAACATGACAACATCTACTTTTTAGCTTTTTGCCAAAATGATCTGTCTTTCCGGTGTGGAGATTGCAGTGAAGGTAGGTCTGCAGACAAGTGTATGAACAAAATGGAGCAGAGGAATACCCATAAACTATAAAACTCCCACTTTGAATCATATCTACAAGGGCTTTGACCAATAGAGAACAACAAGCAAGAAAGCTCCAGCTGGCCAAGAGCAACCAGTGGATTTCTTACAGGACTGAAGTGGTGTTCACAAATATGACAAGATTCAGGAATTGCCTGGCAGCTGAATTCTGGGTGTCCTGAAATATTAGCAGTCACAAGAGAAATGCTAATTTTAGTAGAATATCTTCAGAGATGGAAGGAACGTTTGGTGCAAAAAAATGGATCCTGATTATTCCAATTAGTTTGCAGGAGACTAATTTGATAAGCTTGTTGCTAAAAGTGTATGGAAATGTTGTGATGAATAGTTTCATATCTGTTAAAATGAACAAATGGATCATTTGGATAGATTTTCTTTAAAATTAAAGTATGGCCGGTAAATGTACCTCAATTCACTACCATTTATGTACAAGGATGGCCCCTTCCATATCACCGGAGTACCCAGGCTTTAAATTCCTCATCAGGAATTAGGATAATCATCAGTCTCTGCTGATAATATGTCAGACTGTACAAGAATGGGCAGCTTCTAGTTTACCAGGGGCAGCCCCTTGCTAGGGCACAGATTATTTTACATTGAAAATGTAGCGGCGACTCCTAGTGGTTGTTCTGTACTCCTTGTTTTGAAGCTAGTTAGATCCATTTGCATTAACATTTCAATTGAAATTTGCACTCTTGTTTGCAGCCACCCTTATGATATTCCCTTTCCCCAACTCTAAAGCTATCCTTTATTTTGTCCTTGAGGTCCGCATTTCTTGACTTTTTCCATGGATATTATTAATTCACACAATACTAAAATCATCATATTATTATACGTTTTCTATAGCGCTAGCTAGACCCGAAGTTATCAGAGCGCTTTACAAATAATGCAAGATTATTATATGGTTCTCTTATTTAAGAAGACATTTTTAGCATCAAATTATAAAGGTCCTCTCTTCCCCTCCTGAGAGGACCTCTCCTCAAAATAAAAAGGTTCCTGGTATTGGTATGTGCGTTTTTACCCCGCTCAACACTATTAGTATTTGCAATTTTGAGGCAAATTTGATAGCAGTTGCCATTTACTGACCTTGCTTGACTCTCCCAAATCAGTTCTATTCTTTCTCAACAGGCCGTACTGCAGCGTCACAAGTCTTACCCATCAGCAGACTAAAGTTAGCACGGGCAGATTCAATTTAGAAATACAAAGGGATCCACAAAGACTTAAAAAAACACACATGAGACATTGGTTTGCATAATTACGCTCCACCTACTAGAGCCAATAGACTGGATTCAAAAAGGTAGATTTACACTTTTGTGTAAGCTTACTATTTTTTGCTATTCACAAATTCAGTTAAAAGTAAGTTTACAACTGGGGAGACTCCGTAGTTAGATGGAGAACTACGAACATAAAGACATAGGCATATCCTTTCGTTTTATGTGAAAAGTTCTTAGCTCCAACTGTGGAGTCTCCTCAGTTGTAAACTTACTATTAACTCGAAGTTTGTGAATAACAAAAAAGTAGTAAACTTATACAGAAGTGTACATTTACCATTGTCAATCAGGGCCAATATGCTTCGTGTT
This sequence comes from Lissotriton vulgaris, assembly GCF_964263255.1. Classification (NCBI taxonomy): domain Eukaryota; kingdom Metazoa; phylum Chordata; class Amphibia; order Caudata; family Salamandridae; genus Lissotriton; species Lissotriton vulgaris. The sequence continues at coordinate 66,723,712 of NC_141688.1, read as the reverse complement.
GTGAGGAATAGTGTTTAAAAAAAAAAATTAAGAAATAAGTTCAGCAACTGAATGTAAAGGAGTTTCAAATCTAAATCAATGTTGAATGCTTGAAATGGTACTGCATATTTACTCTGAATTAACAGTGTATCTGCTTCAATAAATGTAAAGAGTTCCTATGCGTACACAAATTACAGGCAAGACTATAATTGTATCTTTTTTACCACATATTTCTGGTTCTTTGGTGTTTCTTCTTTGATTCCTGTTTTTTCCTCTGCTATGGAAGACCCATCACCGCATCATGTTAAGTCTCCCTTTCCTTCTTTATCTATGTAGATGTTATACCTGCTGCTCAGCCTGTGTGTCTGTGGAGTGGAATGTTGGTGTGAGAGCTGGTTATAGAATGTTGGATGAGAGAGAGTGTTAGTTGGTGTAAGGGCTTTTGCAGCAGGGAGGATGCCCCTGGTGTATAACATCTTATTTGGAATAAATCTTCATAAAGAAACTACATGGAATGGACTTACTTATTTACAACATATTTTGGCAACGATTAAAGAAGGAAGAACCTATTTGTGCCACTTTATTGAACTGAAACCTGTCAAGCTTGAAGTAAGTGATTTGAAATTAAAGAAATTGGAAAGGAACTTGACGAATCTGGCACCCAGAGCCCCACCAGTGACCAACCCATTGGTCGCCCGTAACCCAATGGTGCAAGTTTCAACAGTAATGATCCAGTTCCTGCGCTACTTCCCTCCCAGCCTCCCTCTCCATCTCCTTCGGGACAGTGGTCTCCGTCCTGTCACTTTGGGACAGTGTCTTCAAAGTGCCGTTTCCCAGGACAGCGTATCTTCCTGCCTTCTTCTGCTGCCCTCCTGCTTTGGATGAACTTTTCTCCGTTTGCTGCCTGTTTTGCTACTTTGGAGAGGTGTTTTCCTGTCCTTCTACCTGTCTGCTATGCTGCCTTGAAACCAGATGTCCTTGCCCTGTTGCCTTGGGTTGGTTTGCTCTTGAACTGCTGTTCGCCTGTGGATTGACCAGTTTCAGCTCCCTTCTGCTTATATACTTCCAAACAGGGCTGGACTGGGAACCACAACCGGCCCTGGCAAACTGCTCGGCCGGCCCCCCTCCCCATTTGGGGGGGTTGAAGGTGCCACCGAGCTCTTTGCCGGGCCGGTTTTCGGCGGATTTTGTTATGCTGCAAAACGGCCCTTTAACAAAACCGGCCCCCAGGGGCCCAAAACCGGCCCCCACCCGTGCGGCGCACCGGGAGAATGCCCGGTGCCTGCTATGGCCCGGCCCTGCTTCCAAGTGCCCTGAGGGTTTCCTACCGTGGAGAAGACCTTGGATTCCTGATTGATCCAATCCAGATCTCTGTTCTCAGCAATTAAGTTTTTCTTGGGTTTGCCTCTTGCCTGCCTAACACGCTGTTGCAGACTACTATGAGGTGATTACCGTGTCTGCTCTGCCCGTACTGCTTTACAGTGGTAACCTGCCTACATTTTCATAAATCATTGGAAGTTGCATGTGTTTGTGGTGGCAGGGACTCATGGATGGATTTGGAGGGCCATTTGTGACTACTTTGTTCTTTATGTGTTACTACTCTGTGTGCTCTCTTCATGGCAGTTAAACCGCTCTTTCTTTTTCAAAACCTGCCACGAGCACATGCAGAGCGCGCGCAGTCTTCCTGTGCTCAGCTGTCTTCATTGTCTCTGTGGCGCGATCTTCCTTCCAGCTGCAACGCTGTGGAGCACGGTGATGCCGGGAGCCATCCTGCGCGGCGTCACCGCGCGTACCTCCATCTTTGGTTTGGCAGGCATTTTTGCATGGTCGTTAATAGAGCGTAATGTGCTCTATCCGTGCCTTTGCCAACCACGTTCTGCCAACCACAATGTTTTCTTCAAGCAAATCACTGTGGAGTTGAAGAATTCTCCACTACGCTTTCCACTCGTGCCTGCATCCCTATTTAGCACTCCTGTTCCTCACTACTTGCTAAAGCATAAATAAGTATCAGCAATTGAGGAAATTACAACAAAACAATCATTTAAAAAAAAAAAAGGTTTTCTACTGCTTCAGCTGTCTCTATGAGAGAGTTAAAAGTTTGCAATGTACTTACCTGCCTTCCAGTTTTTTCCCAATCCTCATTTAGTGTAATGCATGACATTTGGAATCTTCCAACAAGGTACTGTGTTCTTCTGATTTTCTTCCCACATGTTTCTTCAAGCCTGCGCAGACCACAGTGGCTACTTTATTTGTTTTCATTTTTTTGTTTTGGGACAGTGTCCTATTTATTGTGAGAGATTTTGTTTGTTGTGCTTACTTACCTTGTTCTTTTTCTGCAGTGCATTTTCTTACTTCTTGGAATTCCATGATTTTGACAAAGTTTTGCATCTTTGATTGTGTTTCGAATATGCTAATTTTAAGCCAAACGGCCACTTTTTGCAGTGCAGTTTCCGTTGAGTGCTTGTTTTTTAATCATTGCTGTTTTTTATGCTGCGCTTTATTCTTACACTTCTTACGCACGTCAAGGTTGCGGTAGCATGTTCTACGTTGCTTTGTGCTGGTACTTTCTTCAATATTCCTGTTTCATGCTTGATATTTTACTGTGCTTTATCCTTATATTTGGCAGGTGTAATTATATAAGTGATGATTGGTACATTAGCGTGTTGATGATTACCACTTTTACGTGGTTTTGGGTTGGTGATGATTATTTACCACCCATTGTGGTCCAGACCCGCGTTACATTTTCTTTTTCTGGTTTTAGAGTGCATTGTACACATGTTCTGTGTAGAGCGTATTTTTCACACATCACAACCCAATCTTCGGTTTGGGTGGAGTTTCTGATTGCTTTTCTTCAGGTTCAGTGTGGAGTTCCCTTTCCACATGTCACAACCCAATTTTTTCTTTGGTGGAGTTTCTGCTTGGCATGTTCATGCTCCGTGTGGAGTGCCCTTGCCACACATCACAGCCCAAATTTTCTGTTTTGGTGGAGTACATCCTTGCTTTTCTTTTGGAACATAATTCTCTGTTATCTAGGTGGTGTTTCCTGTCGCGCCTTTTAGTCTGGACCCTTCCTACCTCTTGTTGGCCTGGCCAGCCTGCTTGTTTGGTTTTGGGGGTTTTGTTGGAGTCTTGGTGGTGTGTTAGTGTTGTGTTGCTTTGGTTTGGTTTTAAGTTAGCATGGATTTTGTTTTTTGTAGGAGAAAGGGAAAATTGGTGAGTGATAGAATGACTGGTTTGCGTATTCTTTTACTTCTTCCAAACATTTATCCCTTTGATATTTTGGTTTACATGTATTTCTCCATCTACATATATCGATGTTGCCCCTCTCTTACATGTATTTATTATTGCCATCTTGTACATGCATCTGTTTTATTGTAATTCTTTTGCTATTGATTTTATTGGTATTAAGAAAGGGGAGAAGTGTTATACCTGCTGCTCAGCCTGTGTGTCTGTGGAGTAGAATGTTGGTGTGAGAGCTGGTTATAGAATGTTGGATGAGAGAGAGTGTCAGTTGGAGAAAGGGCTGAGCAGCAGAAGGCTGCTCCTGGTGGGGCTCTTCTGTATAACATCTTACTTGGAATACATCTTCATAAAGTAACTAAATGGAATGGATTTTCTTATTTACAACAGTAGACCACTTGATTGCTCTTTTTACTAGCTTAACTAGTTGTATAATTTCTGTGCAGATAATTTGCAGAGGCGCCTATATTTTCCTCTCAGCTTCATGAGTATTTGTCTATATTTTTGGGCTAATTAGTATTGTAGGAGCATGCACTCTCTCCACTACAATTTTAATAAGACAGAGAGTGTGTTCTTTTTGCTTCTTTTCATGCACATGCTCTACAGTCCTCTTCTATTTCACCCTTCTCTTCTTCCTACTCTATTTCATCCTTCTTTTCTTCCTCTCTCAACTTTTACCTGTATCCTGAGAAAAACCTTTGGCTCCCTGTATTCCACTCATATTGCCATGGTATCAAACAAAATGTTACCTGATGTCTGTAAGATCGGTGACTTTTCTCAATTTACAATCTACCAAAAACCTTTATTTGTTCTCACTTTATCTCCGGATTGCCCATTGTTTTATCTTGGTTGCACTGTTTCAAGATGTACTTCGTCTTAGAGCTCATATGTTTAACTTGCTTCTTGCTACTGAATTCCTTTACAAATCGAAATAAAGTTTTTCTTTCCCAGTCTTTTTGAAGTCTCTCCGCTATTTTACTTTTTATCTGTCTTTACTATTTCCCATTCGAGGATTCATTTTTTTATACCAGCCATTCAGGAATTCATTTTTTTATATTGCCCAATATCTATGCACCCTATCTCTAGTTCCTTCCTTCTGTGGTATGGATTACAAATCCTAAAACTCTTTCTGTTTACTTGACACACACCGCAAATGTACCTATTAGCACAATGTCTAGAATGTAATAGTTTAACCTCTGTACGTTTTCTCTTTTCCATCCTGTTGGCTGTCAGATATTGTCCATTTCGTAGTATTTTACTCTTTGTTTAAATACTCTACAATGCTTATGTGGAAGAGCCTTTTAAATTCAATAAAATAAATGTCTCCCAAAGGCATAAAAATGTAAGTATACCACTTGTGCGTTTTGGAACTCAATTCAGATTTGAAAATCAATTTATATTCACTGCAGTTTTATCCTTTTCTATCTTTGTGACCTTGGCCAATTCCTGCATGGTGCATTGTTATTTCTGACAAAAGTGCTGGAAAAATGTGATAGTTCCTCCTGGCAACTGATTTCTTCAGCTATTAAGAAATGCATTACAGCTAATATCTTTGAAGGAAACTTGAGTATTGCAGAATTTCTAACTCTCAGAATTGAATAATGTTGTTTGGGCAGTTATATGTTTTTCTAAAAACAAAAGGGGAAGTGTGGATTTGTTGCCCATTTTGTTCATAGAAGCTGATCACATTTCAGACCTGTGCTATTCAAGTTCACTTGTGCGACCCTGAGGTTAATGTGAACAGGAGTCGATATGATGAACTTTGATGTTCTGTATTTGATGGATGAAGCAAAGAACTGTTCTTTTTAATTCTGCTCCTTTCTGTAACATTTAGGTTATCAGTTCCTTTGTTTCATCTCCCTGAACTATTGTAATTCGATCCATCTTGGTCTCCCGTATTATTGAATTAAACACCTCCAATTTACCCAGAATTTTGTTGCAATATGGGTGCTTATTAGAGGCCACATAACCCCAGCTCTAGCTTCCTTTCACAGGCTGCCTGCTATAGCTTGGTTTGGATATGAATCCATGTTTTTGATGCATTAAACTTTTTTTACTTAATTTTGGTCTGCCCTGTTGTGGTTAGTCCGGTCGCAGAACAAGATTTTTCTTCCTATTACAACTTTATCCAGCAAATCTTTGGCCATAGCACTTTTTATGTAATGAAAACATTATTTGCCTTTTCATTGTAGGCATACTTCAAATTTAGGAAAGACCTGGGCCAGATGTAGGTGGGAGATATTGGCCATTTACCGGCCGGTAACAGCCGAATTCGGCCGTTACCGACCGGTAAATGGCCATGGAGATGTAGGGGTATAAAAAACATGCATTTTCGGTAATTTTACAGGATCGGTAATTTTACCGATTCTGTAAAATTACAGAATCGGTAAAATTACCGATTCTGTATATTTTACCGAATCGGTAAATATACCGGTCGGTAAAATTACCGAAAATGCATGTTTGGTATGTAGGTGCCAATTTTAACATTGACACAGGGCTTTGAAAATCGGTATTTTACCATGCAATACAATTGCATGGTAAAATACCGATTCAGGTGTACATGCACATCTGTGCATGTACACCTGTGCCATGGGGCACACATACATGCCCTAAGGGCCTTAGGGCATGTATGTGTGCCACATGGCACACAAGCCTAAAACAGGGGTGCCAGAGGGTGTCAAAGTGACACCCCCTGCACCCTTGCAAAATTCGGTATTTACCGATTCGGTAAATACTGAATTGGTATTTGATATGGAATCCTATGGGCTTCAAGGCCCATAGGATTCAATAGCAAATACCGATTCGGTATTTACCGAATCGGTAAATACCTATTTTTACCGATTCTGTAAAATTTACCGAATTGGTACCTACATTAGAAATACCTACTCTTAATTACCATATTGGTAAAATTCGGTAATTAAGAGTCGGTATTTCTGATTTTGCTACATCTGGCCCCATGTTGTTTAGGCACCTGTTTTAGCAGTACCATTTCTATGTATTTTGTAGTATTTATAAGGCAGGCAGTTTTTGTTGTAGTTCCAGTGTTGTTCTGGAACTCCTTCTTTTATGTAACCTCTTTTTGTATGCCACTTGTCAGGTCGTGGATGTCTACCAGTTGTTATATGTACCAGCTTATATGTCAAAGCCTCATGATATATTTTATACTGAATACATTTTATATATTTTTCTAAAACAATTGTTTGTATATGGGCCGAACTTTGTATTATTCTTTTTGGTGTGCACTGTTGTTGGATTTGATCACTTATTGTTAAAATATGTTTGTGTTATGGTAACTTTTTGATACACTTTGAATCATTGTTAGGATAAAATACGTATTGCCCCTGGTTCAGGTGGTTAGGGCTGCCCCTGTGGTGGTTAATCCTGATAATACTCGGACACACTCACAGCTCTTCCCCTAATGAGATACGTTTACTTAGCTATTTGTGTATTGTTAATTGTTATTTATTTGCCTTCATTTTTTCTCAGAAATGCAGTACTTAATTTTCATATTATAGAACATTGGAGTAAATGGTAACAGCTGATCATGAAACAACACATAGATTGTGTGTTATGTGTATTTGCAAAGTAGGAGTATCCTGGTACTGAGCAGATATGTGCTCCTAGCCCTGTCTATGGTAGGTTGGTTAATTGAAAAGCCGAGCCTTTGACGTTGGATGGGAGGTCGTTACATGCTTTAAGTTTGCTGCAATAGAATGCTTGTCCTTCTGATCTGGTTCTGCGAATGCATGTGATGTGTGCGAGTAGGATTCCAATGGAGCGGAGAGGTCTGGGTGGTTGGTAGAAGGAGATTCAACTGTTCAGGTAGGTAGGGCCTAAGTTGTGTGGTGCCTTGACAGTGTGTGTGCGAGGAGTTTGATTTGAGTGTGTTAGTGTATCAGCAGCCAGTGGTGCTTTCAGTGTTGGAGGTTGATGATGAGCCTGACCGCTGAGTTCTGGATGGTTTGTAGTCTGCTAGTAAATTGCGTGGTGATCCTGGCTTAGAGGGTGTTCCCATAGTGTCGTTTGCTAGTGCTTGAGCAACAATTGTTCTAGTGTTGCTAGGGAGCCATTTGAAGATATTTCTAAACTATAGTAGTCGAGGCTGTTCTTTAAGTGAGGGAACTGGTTCTAGGCAGGGCTTGGTGTTCATTGTTAGCGGTTCGGCTGAGTTGAATAACGTTGAGAGCTGTTACAGTTTTGTAGGGTAGAAATTATTATAAACTGGTGGAAAGTATTGCAAATGAGAGCATAACAATCGCTGTCAGCATATAGTAACACTCCTGCTGAGTGATGTTAAGGGTAAGTGTGACGTGTGTAATTTGTATAACCGCAATTTTGTCAGATGAACGACTATGCTTTGGGCAGTAAAATATATAATATATGAACTTGCAATACATTGTAACATATGGTTCATAATTTACATACTTTTAAATGCATATTTGGGCAGTCCTTTCCGTGGATATTCCCCACTGATTTTGACATATTTCTCTGCAGATTTTAGTATATTTACCCATATATTTTGGCTTACTTACCTTGGTACTCGGACTACCTCTACATATATTAGCTGACAATCAGTAAATGTAAAAAGTCAAAATGCTTATCAAAAAAGAAGTTTCCATGCATACTTGATTTGCCTTTGAGAGCTATTCTCAATACCTGGCATTTGCCTCATTATTCTGGATGTATTAATCAAATAAACGCCTTGAGTAGCATGTTGTTTTTGTACACTGGTAAAAGGGAGAGTGATAGACCTGCTCCTTCATGGTTTAATCTCCACCATCCTTTGCCAGCGGCCTAACAACAGGAGGTCCTTGAAAGATGCAGCCGCCTGCAGCCGCCTCTTTCTCAAGCAGACTAGTGGATGGTCCTTGGTGACCCCCACTATTTTAGGGACACAGCCTCTGTCCCCCTCTCATTGTCACTGTACCAAAACATTTGCATTATTGTAAAATAATGTTGCGAGAGTGCTCTATCTCTATTAGCAGCTTTTATAAAGAAGTGATTTGCACGATATAAGCAACAGATTTGAGGCTTCAAAGGTTATGCCAACCACCCAGGTCTGCCTTCCCTTCTAGCATCGAATGTTGACCAGTGTCAGGGGCACATGTGGCCAGAAGATAGGGTAGACCCCCATTCCACATCATCAATATTTCTTTTGAAACTAGGAAAAGACTACATCATAGATTAAACTTCTCACCTGATACCAATGATGTATTAAATCAAAATTAAGGTAAAGGGTGACTGGGATTAAAAAGGTATTGGAGGAGAATTCTGGACCAAAGGAAAGCGGCAAGGTCCAAAGTAAATTCCCCTGCCTCCTGGACCTGTAGGCCACTTCAAGCATCTGACCAAGCTATTACCCCCACAATGCTCTTCAGAAGCTCAGGTTGTGGGGCAGCGGCACCCAAAAGTTAAATCACTGCAGGCACATTCCAGAAGCCCAACCCAAAGCTCAGGTCAGCCCCGTGCATCTAATGTATTAATGACACAGTTTTTGACTACTGTTCCATGTGCACCATCAATTAATGTAGAACATAAAAAAAGATTATGTGCTCTGATATTTTAGTTTTAATTTGATATATTTTTGTATGATCATTATCATTTGGTTAAGAATGGTATATAGTAGTGGGCTTCTTTGATTCGGTTGCAGTGTGTTCAGTACATAGATAAAACGGGAAGACATTAAGAGTACATTGACTTAAATGAGTATGTCTATGAACTCTTAAAACGTTTGGTTGACATTTGACTTCATCAATCCAGTGAAAACGCAGTCAACGTGAAATGCTTTTTTTCACATATTACCCCCTCTTTTTTTGCTGTGGCCTTCGTTGCTGCCTATCAGTGCTTAATTTGCACACACAAAAAAAATGCCTGGGCAATAGTCAGGAGGCCTCTGCAGCTTGCACCACCCATTGCCGTTTCCATCTTGCCAGTGACACGACCTACACAATTGCTAAACAGCACACTGCTGCAAGTGTGACAATTCAGCCTATTCCTGACCCCCAAATCTATAAATATAGCTTGGGCGGCAGGTATTAGTTGTTTTTAATGCATCCTGAATTAATAAACAATTGCTGTTCTGCTTATCACTGGATTATACAAACAGTGTTACCATGTGGCAGCTGTCATAAGAGCCAGTGCCCACATTTAAGTTCTGGTGCCACAATTAAGTGCCCGTGCCGAGCACTGAAACCACTGGCTCAAATTAAGCACTGCTGCCTATATGAATATCTTTCTCTGTTTGCATCTGCTACTGTTTGAGTCGTCTGTAGTCTGTGTGCGTCTGAATTGCAGTCTTGGTCTTTTTGCAGTCCTATTTGTTTTCCTTACTTGTGTTACCTGTGTATTACTGCCTGTCCTTGTCCCTTTAGATTAAAAATGAGACAAAACAGAGGGAAGAACATAAAGTTTCAAATCAAAGCGAGAGAAACAATTGGTAAAAACTGGCAATTGCAAGGGTTATGGTCACAAAAAGGATGTGGACAGAGATAACATTGGGGTAAGAGGGTGATATATATTACTTCAATTCTGAAAGGGTTTGGGTTCATTTGTAGGGGGGCATTAGGGATTGTGTTAATGTTAGCTTGTGGATAAGGGTTCGAAAGTAGACTATTGTGGGGGTTAAGGATAGGGGGAGGGATAGTCCTAAATGTATAGTTACGGTAAGGGTCCGTTTCTAGTGGAGGATTAGGGATATTGTAAGGTTAATTTTGAGGCATAATTTTAGTTAGCAGGTTAGGTTGCTGGTTAGGGATTAGATGAGCTGTAGTCCTTACTGTATGATTATGGTATGGCTAGTTTGTAAGGGAGGATTAGCATTAGGGTTAGGGATTCCCGGCATGATTTAAGGATTGTGTCATATAAGGATTGGTGTAAGCCTAGCTTTGTGCCCACCATATTTTCTTATGAGTTGAATTTCTTGTTGCTGTGTGTACCAAATTGAGTTGTTGGTTGACTGGGGTAGGGGCACAGGATGAGACACAAGCCAACCCTTAATTAACCTATGCTTAACTCTCTGGCAGATTGGCACAGAGCAGTCAAGCGTAATTTAGAGGCAACGTGTATGGTATTTATCCAACACTTCAAACAGTAATAGAGTGGAAACACTGCTCAAAAAGGATCCCTTAAACTAGAAAATATAACTTTATTTAATAAATAAAAAAGAGCAAAATGACAAAACTCCAATTTGTAGACCTGGAAATATGAAATTTTAAAGGTTTAGTAAAAATAGCATCAAAAGGTACAAAGTCCCAACTCTGGATACCTGTTCACTCTGGACCGGGACAAAGTCACAAGTTCAGGTCAACCAACAGGTATCCAGTTGAGCTCATTGAATGAACCAAGTATTCTAAATCCTGGTTTACAGTGTGTTGCGAGGATCCGCGTTAATGATGTGTTGCACAGCCGAAGCAATGCCTCGATTCTGAGATACGGTGAGGATGCAAAGTCCTTTGTCATTGTTGAGGATCACAGGATTTGTAGACTGAACAGGATTATATGGACCGCTTGATGAAATAATTAGTCCATCAAATGTATTTATGATCTATCTCATGAATTGATTACAGTCTAGGATACTGTTTATGTAAATAATGTATCATGATGTTCACAATTCTACATTTTTAAATACTATACATAAAACATTACAAGTTATTTTGTGATAAAAATACTAGAAGCCTCCTTAGTCATCAGATGAATTGTAGTTATATTGTTTATCAAGTTAGTGTAAATATTGTATGCTTGCACATTTATATTATTTGTTTATTGCTCAAGTTTGTTACTAAATAATTGTAGAACTCATCACATCATATTCCATGCAACCAAATTTGGTAAAATTAAAACAACTTCAAGTATCACAAGGACCAACACCGAAATCCTATATTGTATTCAATATTGTGCAAGCATGAAGTTTACATAAGAATAATGGTACATAAATGGCTGTAGTTTACCTAGAATAGAAGAAGAGGATGAAATTGACTAAATTCCACATCAATAATAGGTTTTACATATATTGAGAATAATATTCAGTTGGTTTCAGAGATTTTAACAATCAGTTTCCAGGGTCCTTCTGTTCAGTAGACCCAATGGATGGTTACACCTTCTTTAGGGTGCAAAAGAGATTAAAAGCCACCCAAAAGGGCAGAGGAGGGCGGAACAATATCTCAGAGCGGAGAAAAATCAAAGGAAAACACTACTGAATAACCAACTGTGGGATAAATAAGAAGAAACCAGGCACACGGCACAGACTGGTCCCATCTGGGGGGAGAAAAAACCCTTAATGTCCCTACGAATACACAATTCTGTAGAGGGCCTGCGAGTGGGCCTCCCAGTGACCATCCATTGGGTCTCCCACCAAAACACGCGTTTGCCCTTACCAGTTACTAAACACAAGGACCCTGGAAACTGATTGTTAAATTCTATAAAAGCAACTGACTATTAGTCTCAAAACATGAACAAGCTATTTTTGATGTAGATTTTTGTCCATTTTTTCTATTGTAAGTAACCTACGGCCATTTATGTAGTGTTTACACAGATGCTACTATTGTATTGCGAGCTTTATGCTTGTACAAAACTGAATATGAGATAGGATTGTGCTTACATTATGATTATGTAATCCTACCCTAGTATGTAGTGTAGGATTACAGATTGTCTTAAATCTTAGGGGTTGGATAATGGTTAAGGCTATGGTTAAACCTATGTTGGGGATTAGGAATAGGTTGCGAGAAAGCTCTTAAATTCTGATTATGGTGTAGGTTAGTGTGTAGGGGAAGATTGGTGATTGAAGTGAGGTTAGGGTTTTGATAAGGGGTATATAGTAGGCTAGGGTGGGGTATAGGAATGAGGTGAAGGACAGTGTTTACACTGAGATTACATGATAGGATAGTATGTAGGGGAAGATTAGGGATTGCAGAAAGGTTAGGGTTTGGATAAAGGTTAGATCATAGGATAGGGTAAGTGTTAGAGAGAGGTTGAGTCATAGTGCTTAAATTAGGATTAAGGCCTGTGCTTGTTTGTAGGGGAGGTTGTGGGATAGAGTTAAGGTTAGGATTCTAATAAGGGTTGTATAATAGGCTAGAGTGAGTAAGGGACAGAGTGAGGCATAGTCCTTAGGCAATGAGTAGGTTATGAGTAAGGCTCCCTGTTTTCCATTTTTACTGATTTTTACAGATAAACACAGACAGAAAACTTTTATTTTCTTGTCTGCATTCATTTTTAAATGTGGATAAAAACGAAAATTAGGTTGCTTTTTGAATAAATCTAAATACTCTCTGCCATGACTGCCAGGCCAATAGATGCGTGGATTGATAGATAAGGGGGTAAAAAAGAAAGGAATTTTAGTAAAGAGGCTTTAACATCAGCTGACAAGCACAAGATTGATACAGAAATGTTCATATTTTCATATTAGTGCATTGATTTATCTTCTGCGGGTGTTCACAGCATTAAAATCTGGCAGGGATTCAAGCATGAATGCATATTTAATGGTTAATTAAATTTGTAAATATACTAGTCTCTGCTTAATTTTTCTACAAAACCCAAAATAAATATGGATAAATACAGACAAAATTAACAAAAAATAAATATGGATAAATACAGACGGAAATGTCAAAAAAATAAATACCATAAAACCGGTAGCCCTAGTTATGAGTCAGTTTGTATGGGGATTATTAGGAATAGTTATAAAGCTAAGGTTAGGATTAGTGTAAGGGTTTGGCTAATGGCAAACCAAGGATTATTTGTAAACTTAGAAGTAGGGTCAGGGTTGAGGATGGTTAGTAGTTTTATGCAAACAAAATGGAAAGAAATGTGTTAACACATGTGGAAAATGTCACTTAAAATGTTCCCACCTTTTGCATTTCCCATTTCATAAGTACCTTGACGATCTAAGATTGTCTCACATCAACTTTCTCCCTTTCATTTTTCTCACTTTTTGGAAGTCGTTGCGTAGGTTTTTGTTTTGTCACTGGCACAAGCTGCATGCCGTGTTACTGCATGTGTTTGTCTGAGTTCCTCCTTCTGTCTGCGTGTGTTCCTTATTTCTCTCTCTCTGTCTCTGGGCTTTGAAATCCTAAATCTATTAACAGAGCATCCTGTTTCCATGTGTTGCAATGCATGTTTTTGTTTTGCAGCCAGTCTGTCTCTCGCTACTTACCGATGCGACTGGAGGGTCTGCAGCTGTCACTGCTGCTGTCCATGTCTTCCACTGTTACTATCTATGTATTTATTTATGTATTTATTTATTTATGCAATTTTATATAGCGCGGACTTTACCCGAAGGTGTCAGAGCGCTTCACAATAGGAACAGAAATGATACAAACTGAGAACATTACACGAGCAACAGATTGCAGAGGCATACGTTACGTTACATACGGTAAAGTGATAATTGTGAGCAAACAAGAATACATGTGGTAGTAAAAATTGTGAGAAACCAAAAATACATGAGGTAGACAAGGTAATTGTGACACTTGTGAGCAAACAAAATACATGAGGTAGTAAAAATGTGGGCTACCAAAAATACATGAGGTAGTAAAAAGTGCACAGGAGGAAAAAGTGACAAGTGTGCAGGCTACAAGAGGAAATAGAGTATAATTTGCGGTATAATATTGCAATATATGTTAGACACTCAAGCACAAGAACAAACGATTACGTAGGCAAAAGTGGCACTTGTGCAAGTATCAAAGGTAAAAAACATGTGAGAGTAAGCAAACCGTGTGTTACAGGGGCAAAGTGGTGAGTGCAAGTTGCAAGAGGGTACCAAACACAAGTACATGGATAATACTGCAATAAAAGGCAAACACTCTAACCGCAAGAACACACTGGGAAGGCACTTCCATGTACATGAGAAGTAGAAATTTTCAGTAGTGGGAGATCTTCCTTCAGATAAAAGTTACTTTTGGAGGTGTCTCTGGAGGAGGAGAGCTTTGAGGTCCCTTTTAAAGGCCTGGGAGGAGGCGGTGGTCCGGAGCTGAGGCGGGAATGAGTTCCAGATTCTCACTGCGTTGCCTGAAAAGGATTGGGCCAGCGTTCTTTCCTTCTTGAAAGTGGGAGGTTCAAGCAGTAGATTCTCCGCATTGCGTGAAGGTCTAGAACCTCCAGAGAGTTTCAGTTTATTCGCCAGGTAGCGAGGAGAAGAGGAGTGCAGGGCTTTGTGGGTGATACAAGCGGTCTTGTAGATAGCTTTAGCCTCAAAGGGAAGCCAGCGGAGGGTAGATAACATCGGTGTGATGTGATCGCTTTTTTTGGCCCCATAAATGAAACGAGTTGCTGAGTGGAAAACAGACTTAAGTGGGGACAAGTGGGATTTGGGGAGGCCAGTAAGAAGAGAATTGCAGTAGTCGAGTCTGGAGAGGACCAGTGCTTGCACCAGGGTTATAAGGTCCCACTCCGCGAAGAAGCGACGGATTCCCCAAAGAAGGCGCAGTTGGTATCGAGCTGATTTCGCAATGGAATTGATGTGGGGAATTAGATTGAGTTTTTTGTCTAGTATGACACCAATGGATTTGGCGCTGTCGACAATGATAGGTTTATTGTTTAGTAGATTCATCTGATCCATCCATGATTGAACTGGGGGAGGAGAGAGTGAGGAGGAGAAGAGGAGGAATTCAGTTTTGGAGGGATTCAGAATCAGTTGATCAGTTGACATCCAGTTTTGAATGGAGTCGAGAGTGGAGCTTAGGATGGAGAGATCGTGAGTAGAGGCAATCCTGAGGTAGAGTTGAGTGTCGTCAGCATAAAGATGATAGTGAATCCCGGATTTACTTAGGAGATTTCCCAGTGGTTCTAAATAGAGATTGAACAGTGTGGGAGCAAGTATCGAGCCTTGGGGAACACCTTGACCTACCGCCACAGGAGGTGAAAGACTGTTCGCTATTTTGATCATTTGGGATCTGCCAGAAAGGAAGGATGCAAACCATTTAAGCACAGTGCCCTCCATGCCCATTCTCTGTTGAAGAATATTGAGGAGGGTGTTGTGATTGACAGTGTCAAAGGCTGCGGAAAGGTCAAGGAGAATTAGAAGACAGGACCCCCCTGAATCGAGTATCCTCAACGCGTCATCAACCACTTGCAGTAGGGCTGTTTCAGTGCTGCAGTTTTGGATGAAGCCGGACTGACAGTGGTCAAGAAGATCATTGTCCTTGATATGACAGGAGAGTTGTTTTGCTACACATCTTTCTGTGATCTTCGCCAGAAAGGGAAGGTTAGTGTTGGGGCGGAAGTTGTGGAGGTCATTCGCATCAGCAGTGGGTTTTTTCAGAAGAGGGGTGACCTGCCCAGTTTTGAAGGAGGCAGGAAGGGAGCCTTGCCAGAGGGAGAGGTTGATCAGAGTGGTCCAATAGGAGAGGGAATGGGTATAGAAGTCAATGGCAATGGCACTGGGGATAGGGTCAAGTGAATGGTTGGATGGCTTCGTTTCTCGTATGCACTTGAGAAGGGCATCTTCAGATATGGGGTCAAAGCTCTGCCAAATGGCTAAGGATTTGCGCTCCTCTGGAGGGGTAGGATGAGCGACCTGATCCACAAGTGATTTCACTTGTTCATCGAAGAATATAGCAAAATCCGCTGCTCTCTTTGTAGAATCATCCACCTTGGAGGTTGGGGGAGAGCAGTTAGGCATTTTGATGAGATCGAATAGTTTTTTGGGTCTATTTTTGGCGGAGTCAAGGAGGGTTTTGAAGTGTGTCGCTTTCCCAAGGAAGATGTGCTTGTGGTACTTGGATCTTGCTGAGCGAAGCTTGGCCAAATTGTCGGAGGAGGGCACTTGCCTCCATTGTTTCTCCAGGGATCTTAGCTGCTTCCTTTCCTCATAAAGGGATTTGTTGAACCAAGGTGCTGAGGGAGTGGGCCTTAACCTTTTGCTTTTGAGTGGAGCGACTTTATTAATTTCAGCTGCAAGAACTATGAGGCTTTGAGAGGTGAGTTCGTCAACATCTAGGTTCGGGTCGAGCCTTGGAAGAGATAACAAAGCTGATTCACAGAGGGGACCGACATCAATATTTTTAGCATCCCGGAACCATGAGACGGCCCTCTTGGGTTGGCCAAGAGGGCTAGAGTGTGAAAGTTGAAGAGAGAATGGGATGAG
Organism: Lissotriton vulgaris; assembly: GCF_964263255.1. Lineage (NCBI taxonomy): Eukaryota > Metazoa > Chordata > Amphibia > Caudata > Salamandridae > Lissotriton > Lissotriton vulgaris. The sequence goes on along the minus strand of NC_141688.1, from coordinate 66,707,418 downwards.
GAGGTGGTCAGACCAATCTACATGAATTGGGGTAGTGGTAGAAAGCATGCCTGCTTTAGAAATAACAAGGTCCAGGATTGCGCCCTTAGAATGAGTTGATTCAGTGCAGTGTTGGATAAGATCGTTAGTAGAGAGGAAAGTGGCCAGTGAGTTCACAGAGGAGTCTTGCGGTACTCCCCAGTGGAGATTGAAGTCACCCACGAAGGTCTGATTGTCACTTCGCGAGTATTGGTCGCTGATGAAGTCGGTGAGTTCATCCATAAACGAAGGGCCACTACGAGGCGGGCGGTAAATGACATGGAATCTGAGGGGTGAACGGTGTTGCAATTGAAGCTCAAGAGAAAGGCATTCAAAGGTTTTGGAGGAGCTGTTAGGAGAGGCCTTGAGTTGGAGGGTGTTTCTAAAGATGACTGCAACACCTCCCCCCGTGTTGTCAGTTCTGTCATTCCTAAGTAAAGAGTAGCCTGTGGGTAATAGGAGATCAAATATAGAGTGAGATGTATCTTTGAACCAGGTCTCTGTGAGGAAGAGCATGTCAATATTATGAAGGGTGATGGTATCGGAGATTTCAAGTTTGTGTTTTACTGCAGATCTGCAGTTGTGAAGCATGCAGCGCAGCTCTGTCAAGACTGTTTTGGTGACGGGGGCACTAGGGCTCTGAAGGGTGATCGGGATATTGTACTTATGAGGGGGTGCTCGGGGGGGTTTAGGTGGATGCTTTGTTCTGACAGAGGTGATGATCGGAATGGCGTAGATAGTGGGGTTGCTAGGGTATGCCGGTTGAGGAGGGGTGGCGTTCAAGGGCTTGAGTGAGTTAACAGAGTTTCCCGACGATAGGTTAAGCTTGGCTGTACTGGGGTGAGGGGGCGAGGTGCATCTCGTGGGAAGTTGGGAAGGAGTAGCGGTGCAAGAAGGGGTGACAATCTTAGAGCATAAAAGTGAAATGGCAGCTGTAAGCTGGGAGATGGAGGTGATAAGAGAGCCTAGCGTGTTTTCCAGTGAGAATGGGGCAGAGCACGGAAGGTTGGGTTGGGGAAGGTTGGGTGGCTCTATTGAAACAAGGGGGGGTGGAGTGGGTGGTGGCAGGCAGGGAGAGGTGGCAGGAAAGGAGGTAATTTTGGGTGTGGGGTTCATAAGTGGGGAAGGGTGGTGGGTGAGAGCGGGAGTTAGTGAAACGGAGGTTAAGGGAGAGTTGTCTATGTTGGTGTTGCAAGAGGGAGAGGAATTAAGGACAAATTTAGGGGGAGAGGTGTGCGGAACACGGCGGTTGGGTAGAATGAGAGGGGAGGCCTGTGTGGCGTCATGAGAATGTAGGAGGTTTGGGAGGAAAAGAGGTGCAGTGGTTGTGGAGGACCTGTCAGCTAGGAGAGGTGGCTGTGAGGGAACGGGCATCAGGCAGAGTGAGGGGTGTTGGGAGAAAGGGGAGTTGAAGAGAGGAAGTGGTTCTGCTGGGCCCGAGGGAGGGAAGTGGAAGGGGTTACCGGGCGGGGAAGGGGAGTAGTGCAGCATTACTGGCGGAGTAGGAGGGAGGAGAGAGATGCGGTGGGATTGAGGAGAGGACGGGGTGAATAACGAGGGGAGGAGGGGGTAGGGGGGAGGGATGGAAGGGGTGAGGGGAGCATAAGGAAAGTACACTTGGGGAGAGGGACGGAGGAGAGGTGGGCTAAAAAGGGGGGTGATGGGAAGGAAAATGGGGGAGGAGAAGAGATTGGAGAAACGGGATGGTGCAGATGGGACGAGGAGCGTATTGGCTTGTGGTAAGGTTGAAGTGATGTGTGAAGGGATATACTGTGAGGGGGGAGGAATAGGAGGGGAGGTCACAAGGGAGGAGAAGGGAAGGGGGCCGACCTGTGCTCCTCGAGGGAGCAGCCAATTGGAGTGAGGTGGGGTCTGCGGAGGAGAAAGGGAGTAATGGGTGGAGCTGGAAGGAGAGTGATGGGGAAATCCGGTTGCAGAGGAGGGGAGTAAGGAGGGGAAGAGGCAGTCAAAGAGCGAGAGGCAGTTGTCTGTGCCTTGGATCAGGACAGTACAGTTGTTATAGAGTGAGATAGTGAGGTTACCTTTGAAGCAAGCAGAGGGGGAAATTTTTAGTTTTTTCCCATGGGGGATAGAGGAGGAGGAGGTGACGTTGAGGGAATAGTAAAAACTGTTGGACCAGGAGGGGATGTCATGAGTGAAGAAAATGAAATCATTTTTTAGCCTCCCAAAACGACTATTGTAAAATTGATCCACAAAAAGGGAATCTGGGAATCGTTCAATAGTGTTATGTTTCCATCGTTTAGTTGTGGCTTTAGACAGGCTAGGAGGATAAATGATTTTGTAGCAATTGGCTCCAGCCTTAACTCGGGGGTGGCCATGATGGTGAAAAGTGGCGAAGGAGTGTGGGGGGGATAAGAGGAAGGTGTTACTGGGAAAGCGGTAGAGAAGAGAAATAGAAGGGCATAAAGGGGGCACATAGTCCGGACGTTAAGGTGAGGATATCAGAGCTAATGTGCCGTTTGGGACTAGCAAAGCCTAGGTGTGCAAACCAGCCTCAACATCTTAAGATTATCAGTAGAGGTGCTCAGGGCAGGGTGCGGAGCGATTTCTAACACCAACAAATATCTACTGGCCTGGCGCCCTACCAGTCTTGCAGACTCCTTGTCCAGCTGGCCATTTCGGATGGGGACTCACATGCCCTAAAACCATAGTGTCAATAAGTGCAAGTGCACTTGATACAAAATAGTAGCATACGGTATATACGGTAAATTACAAAGTACAAGGTGTAAGTGTAGGTATAGTACTGATAGTATATAAGGGCAGGGCAGGATACAAAAAAATATGAGGTAGCACACGATACAGTTTACACAATGTACAAAAATATACGTAAATATATGAGGTATCAATCGGTGCATTCCAGGATAAAAGTGAGATATTCCAGGATAAAAGTGAGATAGGTGCAGCTTACAAAAATGTACAATAGACAACTACAAGAATGGTACTAATGATGTACTGAGACAGGATACCGGTGCAACCAAAAAGCTGCATGATGGTATATGTGAGGTATCAGTCGTTGCATTCCAGGCATAAAAGTGAAATAGGTGCAGCTTACAAAATGTACAATAAACAAATCAAAGAATGATATACTGATACAAGGTACCGGTGCAACCAAAAGCTGCATGAAGCAGAAATGACATTAGCGAGCAGCCAGCAATAATTGAGGTAGCGATCTGTACATTACTAGTAAGAGAAGTGAGGTTTGTGCAGGTTACACAAAATGTACAAAATACAAGTAGAGGTATAGTACTGCAATAAAAGGTAGACTCTTAGTCACATGAGGGTTTAAATACAAAGCTATGTAAAGTGTGCTATCTAACAAGGCCAGGTCTTAGGGAATGGTCGGATAGAGAGAATGACTAGTCCAAGATGGCCGCCCAAGAGGGAGACAGACCAATCTAAAATGGCCGCCAAATAGTGAAGATAGATAGTTAGTCCTCTTTTTGTTGTTTTGCTTTGAGAGCAGGGAAGTGCAGTTTCAGTTTCTATTCAAGCAAGTCCAGTCCCTAGCTTGCTGGAGGGAGTCTTATCTCTGCCGTGGAGGTCTTGTGTGGGGGAGTTAAATTGCGGAGCCTCGTGACCAAAAGAAGGTACAGGATGGGATTTATGACTACAGTTTTATGGCTCCAGCCATTTTGAACAAAGGAAGTTTTTCAAAAATGTGTGCAAGCGAGTGGGGAAAATAAATACCTTATTTGTGGGTGCTACTCAACAAGCACGTCGATGTTGATAGTAAGGTTATCTATCACATGTCTAGCCAGAGTGTAAACATCTGCAGTGTGCATCGCAGGTTGCTGGATAATGATCGTGCATGGCAGAGCAGCAGGGGTGCAGCCTCTAACCGTCTCGATGGGCGTTTTTGCGTGGTTCCCGATTGCCTGTTCCCCTTACTTGCAATTCCCCTGTGTTCTCACGACCGCCTCAGCGCTCAATCATGCATCCCCCCTGAGCGGCGCCGTCACCTCCAGCTCCCGGCTCGGAAAGGGCAAGCTCCCGATGGCCGTAGACCCCGCTGATCCTTCCTGCCTCGAAAAGGGCAGCTCCTGATGGCCGTAGACCCCGCTGATCCTTCCCGCCTCGAAAAGGGCAGCTCCCGATGGCCGTAGACCCCGCTGATCCTTCCCGCCTCAGGGCTCCATTCCGGCACCTTCCTGAGCAGCGGCGCCTCCACTCCGTCCGCCTCCAGCCCTCGGCGCAGACGGGAGCAGCTCTTGTCGAACCTCCCGTTCCCGCCCGCCTCAGGGCACCGCTCCGACAGCTCCTGTGGCGGCGCGCGCCACACCTCCGATCGCCTCCTACTCCTGGTTCCGATGGGGGCAGCTCCAGACGTCGTCCCTCCGGTCCTCGCAGATATCTCCCCGATACCGCAGTGGTAGAGCAAGCCCGCAAACCGAATCCTGAAGCCGGAACCAGTGGCGGTGCCTACAGGCGTATCAAACGCCTCTGATGGTTAGAGAAGCTCTGTTCCAGCTCGGTCCCAGCCTCCGACGGAGCGATCAGGGGCCCCGCGAGGGCTCCAGGTAGCGTCCCAGCAGGCCCCGTCCCAAGCTTCACAGATGATCAGGGCCAGCCAGGTGTCCGGAGCAGGCGGGTCGACTCAGTCTTCTCTCACGATCTCAACTCCGAGAAGATGAGGAAATGCTCAGCATACTCCTGCCATCGCCAGCCAAGTAAGGGCACCGCAATTAATCCACCGCAGTTAATCCAGTTAAATGGTGCAAAATGTTCCTTTTACTTGTGTTGTGTAAGGTCCAGTTGCAGTTCTCGACGTGCTGGGTGCTAACTGGGATTAAATTGTGGTGGTGTTCACTGATGGTGGGAAGTAGCATCCATGTTTGGGGACTAGGGCTGATTTTTCATCACCAGATGCTAATCCAGAGCAAGAAAGAGAAAGCCAAAAAAAAGGAGAATGAAGGTGGAGTAAAAGGATAGCAAGACACTGGAAAAGCTATAAAGCAATGATATAAAAGATGCTCCGAGTGGGAGGCAAAAATATCCAAAGTGCAGGCTGGTAGAAGAAATGTTATGAAGGGGAATCAAGTCCTCTGTATTTGGCAAACCCAGTCTTCAGCAGAATCGGTAGCAAGATCCTAAGAAAAAGTTTGGGCCCATGCACTTGTTATTTTATAAATGTATCCTGGTATCAGTGCCTGGCAAAACTTGTACCTTTGTGTGATATTATCTCTGTCTGAGTATGTGCAGGCCATTTGTCTGGCTGCATGTGTGCATCAGTGGAAAATAACAAGGCCATTGTGCCTTTTTTTCTATTATATCGATGCTACACTGTGTCTAAATGTTGTATAGCTCCGCCAAAAGCGATTGCCAAAGTCAGTATACCCAAAAGGGCTTTGCCAATGTCCGTTTTATCTTTTTGACTGTATGCTGCTAGTTATTCTGTCGAGTGCTGCCTTTGGCCATCACTCTGGATAGTCAGGAGGTGTCAATGTCCAAGGCCTCATCATTAGTCGTTTAGACTACGGCAATGCACTACTTGCAGGCATCAACGAGGAACACTTGTCTAAACTCCAGGTGTTGCAGAACACAGCGGCCAGAGGGGCCCTTAATCTCCCACCTCGCTCTCACTTAGCCCCTTCTCTAAGGGCCCTACATTGGCTTCACATGTAAAAGAAGATTCTGTGCTGTGTGATTCACAAATTCCTCAACAACAATGGACCCAGGTACTTAGCCAACAGACTGAGAAGGTATGAACCAGCCCGACACCTCCGCTCTTCTAGCAAACTTCTCTTAGCCGTTCCCAAAGTGCACACAATCCGAACTGGAAGCAGAGCATTCACCAAACTCAGTCCAGAAACCTGGAACTCCCTTCCCTTTCATCTTCGCGCTGAACATAACCACAAATGCTTTCGCAAGCTTCTGAAAACATGGCTCTTCCGGCCGAATGAGTCATCTGCTACAGCCCTCCTCTACCCGTCTGGCGCTGCGAGACCTACGGGTGATAAACGCCCAAAAAATAGCAAATACAATGCTGCAATGTGTGTCTACTACTGTTCCAGATTTGATTTGTGGTTGGCAACATTCCTGGGTGCTGGATGGGACACAGAGTGGAGGTAGGGAAAGCCAGGCTCTCCTGTGCACTTTAAAGGGCTATTTGATTCTAGAAAGGTCACTGGAGCCTGGGGACATATCAGGAAGAAGGGGGGGCTGATAAGGGAATCATAAAGGGTAGGGCTAGAAGCTTTGTAACCTTTTGATATGCATATATCAGTAAGGCTAACATCCAGGTGTGATGTTCTAATCCTTCCCATTTCCTGTGTTTGTGGAGCTATCAATAGTTAGCTCACTTCTTGGGGACAGGCTGCTTCCTGGACAAAGGTTAGGACAGAGGAGTGGGCACTTCTAATTGAGGAATCCCCACAGCACAAACTTCAAGGGGTAAGACACTAAAGTACATTTTTGTCTCAAAACAGATTTTAAAAAGGGGAGCTTGAGCCTCCAAAAATCTCCAAACTGAAGCTGTGGATCAGCGTGGGAAAGAACAGCCCACATTATGCTTATTGTGACCGGGACAGAGGTCTAATCATCTCCTACTCTCCCTGATGGGTGGGAGACATTACCCAGGGGAATCAAGACCACTCACCCTGGAGCACCAGCATCTGCCAAGACAAGAGGATCCTGTGTGGAGGAGGAGAATGCCTGAAGGGAGCAAGGTCCAATGGGGATTGTGTCACGTGGATCCCTGAAGCATAGTGTGAGGTTCTGGTCAACGTCAGAACCACTGCATCGACTGTGCCTTCTGTCCCTTGGTGTTGTTCCTGACCCCTGTATGCCAGGTAGTTGTCATGGTGAATTTTAATGGCTGTCACCCCAGTACATTGCTATGATATGAAGAGTGCAGTGTTGTGTTCCCAAGGAGCCATTGTCTTATATGTGCTGTTTATAACCCCCATGTGACAGGTGGGGGCCACGGTGAAGAGAGAGGCCAATGCCCTGGAGCAGCATGCGACTGTAAAGAGTAGAGGTTTGCGGCCCGTGGCAGCAGAGCATTGATTCAACCACCTGAATGCAGGAACACTCTAGTTCTGCAGCCAAACCCAGAAAGACTTACCTTACAACTGGAGGAGCACCATGGATAACTGCTGCCTTGCCCGCAGTACCCGGACGTCTGTTCAATGCTGGGCTATTAATGCGCGTTCGGACCTTCTGTACCGCAATCCAGCAAGAGCGGGTAAGAATGAATACTGGGCGATTGGGTGTCTGCGGAAATTGGTCTGACAGAAACACTACCTCCCATAAATGGAGAGTATCCACTTTCCTTTGTGAGGGAAATAGGACTCAAGATCTTACCTGGACAACACTAGAGTGCTGGCCTCCCAAAGACTGTGTATTATTTGTGGTGTTCAATATGTAATTGCTACTTTTTTCTAAAAGCAAGCATCTGACTGGGCAGACAATCATTTATTTCGATTACTGAACATATTTTGAGTCTTGTGTCCATGTAGACCTTGCTCCTACCTAAACTGCCCTGAAGGCCCCTAACCTAAATCCCCCTTTCACCCCACCCCCCTCCGCCCAAGAAGCCTTGGACTACTCGACTCACGCTGCCACTGAGAGTCTAGTGCTGACAGGGTACTTGGCCCAGTAGCTCAGGATTCATAGTCCGCCAAGCCCCGGATACTGCCTGTCCAGTGGCTCTCTGAAAGGGGTTCTAACAATATTGTTGTCCGTGTTCAATTGTGTGCTGTCCATTCGTCTTTCTGAAGCAGAATGTGACTGTCACTTGGAGTGTCTTCAGCAGTGGCATAGCTGTTGGGGGGACCAAGAATCACTTTTTGGGGGGCAGCGGGTGAGGTGAGCAATTTCAGCGAGCGCAAGGTAAGTGGTTTTCTTTTTTTAAACATTTTATTTCCCCTCGTCGTCGTCTGTCGACCTCACCCAACCCCCTGCTCTTACTTGCACCAGCCGTAACTGGGCAGCAAACTCAGGGACTGCTCCGGGTGGCAAAAGCTCTAGCTACGCCACTGGTCTTTAGCTGTTACTGTTACTTTTTGTGGCTATGTTGCTACCTGTGGAATCGCGGACGGTCTGTGTTTGAGCGTGCTATTCTCTGCGTCTGAGGCTAAGCTGCCCATTCCCCTTGCTGCATCTGCGCGGCACTGACGCTGCCCTCTGAATCACTGCTCATGTGCTGCCCTCTCTGCTCGTTTCCTTCTAGGCCTGCAAAGCACATTCTCAGGCAGGAATTCCAGTGAGACTGTTCCTGCTGTAAATGCCTCTCCATTACCGAGGATCCCCCAGAATGCATTCAGGCCTTGTTCATCCAGAACGCTCATAAATTGCAATTTTGTCTGGATAAAAAGATACTCAAGTAAAGCAAATCTTATCACATACACATTATGAAATTAATTACCTAGATATTCCAAACATCTGGATTTGTTGAAATATTTGAATTAAACGCAAATTAACCAGCGCTAATATGAAATCATTTTGTTGTACAACCTCAGATACGATTCCTTCTGCATACGTAATCTGTTCTCGCGCTCCGCTTAGAATGTACGCAGTTTGCAGTCTGACTCCAGCTGACGACGCATACCTAGCGGCGGGACATATGCGAATGAGACAGACGCAGAATGTGCTATGGTGAAAATAAGCATTTATAACCAAGCACGGCAGAGATCATGGAGGGATGTAAGGAAGATTGATGTACACATAGATATATGATGAACATCCATGAGATACTGATAAAACGTTAAGTGACTATATAGATTACAGGGAAGGTATGGGGCCCTTTGGGCCAGATATACAATCATTTTATTTTGCGAGTCTCTAATTGTGATTTTTTACGACTCGTTATTAATGACTTGCAAAATGATGTGTACCAATATGTCTCAGACACATTTAGCGATTCCCAAATGGGTCTCAATTGACCTACCTCATCAATATTATCATTATTCAAGAGGCAGGTCGCAATTTGTGATCCATTAGGAATATACTATAATCACGTGGATAGTGGGGTACTGGGGACAGCAGAAAACTATGTCTGTTATAGCTTTTTAAATAAAGCTAATTTTTTTTTTGCAAACCCAGGCCGTTTTCCTTAAAGGAAAACTGGACACATTTCAAAAATAAAAATTAAAAGCTACCTTTTCATTATTTAAGATTAGACATTGGACCAACTACGTTCTTCCAGCCAAGCCCTCGCCACTGTACCTCGCATCAACAAGACCACCATGGGAGGCAGATCCTTTTCATACCTGGCTGCTAAAACATGGAACTCTCTTCCCGCTTACCTTCGCCTTACCCAGAACCACCTAGCATTCAGAAAGCAACTTAAAACGTGGATATTTGACAAGTAATTCTCCTCCCCTTCCTAAGCGCCTTGAAACCCTCCGGGTATGTAGTACGCTATATAAATCCTTTGACTTGACTTGACTTGACCTGCTCTTAAAAAATGTTGGCAACTGCATTCACAAAGGGGTCCTTTGGAGACCCCCTCCTGTTTGTGAATGGGTTACCACCTCCTTCACGGAGTTAGTACAATATGAATGTTTTGCAACCCCATTCCATTCGCAAAACATTCCTACATGCCCCTGCAACTCGATAATAGGAAATAGGTTACTGACTCACAAAATAGGGTTAGTACATTCTTGAAGCTGTTTTAGCGGTTGCTACGGCCCGCATCTCCATTTGCGAACACTAACAACAGTCGTACATCTCGCCCTTTAAATATAATTTGCATCTATTCTAATGTTTAATTAAAACATTGGTTAATTCACATGGGATTCACTGAGTAGTGTGTAGGCAAGGGTACAAAGCAGAACGTTTCCTATTTTCCACTGCTTAAAAACGCGATTTATTTTTTCAATGAGTCTTTCGGTGGAATCCAATGTGGAAGGAGGATTGGGAGAACTGGTCCATGAGCTGATGTGGTCTGCGTCCTCTGCGGTATCAAATGGTGCCAAAGTCATAACCTTGGCTCCTTTTGTTTGCACAAAATGCAGTCGTTTAAAACATATATGTCACAGGGAACCGTGAAACATAAAAACATTTCACAGGTTACCCAAGTTATGCCGCAAGTCAATTATAATATAGTCCAAAAAATGCCAAATTATTTGCACATTCTCAGAAACTCGACAACACGGCTTCAACTGTTACTCGGAGTCTTCATTTTGACTCGATTAGGAGAACTCACTAGGTCTTTCCTTTTACAGACACTACAAAGCGCTAGTTTTTCAGTTTGATGCTTATTTGATAACGAGGCCGTATATTTAACACCGATGTGGTTCTTTGTAGTGTTTTTCACAATTCATCGGCTTTGGGCATAAATTAGTTTGGTTTTGGGCTCTAGATTAAGCATTTGACTTTATACATTGTGCTTGTTGCTTGTGGAAAAAGCAAATGTAATTGTAATATTGGTACGTAAATCACGTGAAGATTCAAATTTAATTATTGCTTTCTTTGTCTATTGATCAATGCATGCATTTTTCTTTTTGTTTAATTTTTGCAGCAGTTAAATTGTGTTCAATTAAGTGCACCCCCTGATGAAGGTTTACATAGTCATAATTGCGTTGGGGATGTTATGTGATAAACATTACGATTGGTGACTGAAATTAAGATTTGCATATATTGCTTTGCAATCATGTACATACCAATGTGGTACACAAGTTAACAATTCAGAAAAAATACCAATAAAATAATTTTCAATTGTTTATTGATCCAGGAGCATTATGGTTTAGTTGCAGCACCTTAGTGCCTCTATTTAGCAGTGCATATGTGGGACTATTTCTGCTTCAACAGGTTTCAGAGAGACAAAAGTTCATATTTTTTATAGCTTTTGTCATAATCTGTGATGTTTTCCTTTCTTCTGCAAGTTCTCATTCTTGTATTTGCATGTTATAAGTATTCTGTTGTATACTAGTAGAGCCCAATAGGTCTTCCTGTGAGTTGTCCTTGTGGCATTATTATCCCCTTGCTAGAAGGTTTGTGGTTGGTGAATTAATAGCTTTGTGAGTGGCTGCTCAAACCGCCTAGTATCATAGACCCTACCACTACAATATGTGTGGGGCAATGCATTTTGTATGAATGTGTTCACGTGAAGGTAGGACTGGATGGGGACCTTCGAGCAAATCCACCTGGCCGCTCCACCATGCCTTCCTTCTTCCTTTTGTAGTGGATATGCACAAACCATCTGTTCTTTAACAGTGAGCCCCAGGCCCTGCTCTACTCACTTTGAAATATCTCTGCTCGAGTCTGGGTGCCAGTGTCCCCAGGCCACGCTAGAACCCTCTGGCTCCGTCAGTCTTCACAGAGGTCAGGCTAAGAGGTTGTATCCCCGAATACAGGGTCGTTGGCCTCGTCTGATTAGCACCCGCAGGTCCAGATCCACATCACCTCAAATTCTGGGTTACAGGAATACTGGGCCTTAATGAGATTTCCCTTAAAAAATGGGGAGTAATATTTTCCAATCTGTATTTTTGCACATATTATTATATGTTACTCCCCCTTTTGACCTATTTCTCCATGCATATTTTTCTTGCACGAGTTAAAATCGTGGGTTGCGAAAATGTAATCAATGTTGTTATTTTTCCTGAGAAATGGGGAATAACATGCAGGAATATGTGTTTCATACTTATTCACGTATTTTATTATCCATATTCGGCTGTTATCCCTCCACACTGCTCCTGCTATCAGCAGGTAAAATGGTGAACTGTTCCAGGAGGAAGGTGAGGGGACAGAGTGAAGTTATCAGTGAGGTAATACTCATAACCCTAATACAGTCAGTACATACCTTTAACAGTTGAATCTGGAATTAAGTGTTTCATTGTAATTTGGGTATAAGGACTAGATATACTGAGTCCCATTCACAAATCAGCATGTGCACTTTGCGCACCAAGTGGTTTGCAAATGGGTAACTAATGTATGATGCAGCCTATATGTTAATAGGTTCTATTGCAAATCACACATTTGTATGAGTTGCAAAACAACCTGCATTATGATAATTGATGAGGAAGGTCGCGTTTTAACACACTGTGAACACAGCCATGGTGGATTTCTAGGGACAGCAGAACACCATGCTTGCGTTTTATTTTGCCTAAAGGAAACAGTTTCTTTTGGTTTTTTAAACCAACAACTTTTATCCCCTTAAGGGACAGGTACAGGTACTGCTTTAAAATAAAGTTTCTCATATAGATCACTTCCTTTTTCATTTGAGGATTTTTGAGTGATAGTAGTTGCTATAAATGTGCCCTGTTGGACTTGGCCCTTTTCGCTGGGCCATCCCTTAACTTTTTGCCTTCACCCTCCTGTTTCCTCAGCCCGTTTTTGTTGGCTTTTAGTACACTGTGCACTTTACCACTCCTAACCAGTACTAGAGTTCTTGTGCTCACTCCTTAAACATGGTAGAATAAGCTAATACCCAATTGGCATATTTAATTTTACTTGTAAGTCCTTAGTGAAGTGGCACTACCTCTACCCAAGGCCTGTAAATTACATTCTAATAGTGAGCCTGCAGCACTTATAAGCAGCCCTTTAAACATATCTCAGGTCCATCACTGAAGAATGTGTATGTAGTTTTTAAACAACAGCTATTTCGACCTACAAAAATAACCTTTTGCCAGGCACAAGCCTTCCTTTTTAATACATAAATGTCACCCCCTAGGGTAGGTCCTTGACAGCCAGGAGGACAGGGTGCTGTTTATTTAAGAAGTTGGGTGTGTACTTTTACGTTTTACAAGACCTGGTAGTGAAAAACTCTTACATTAATGTGTTACTACTGCAAGGCATGCCTTTCCTGTTGGATAACATTGGGGTTACCTTATTACCTGTAAAAATCTGTTACTATCGATTGGGAGTAGGTAGAGAGTTTGAGTTTGATGTCTAATTATTTGTAATGAAAAACCCTCTCTCATAGTCAACGCAGATTCTAAATTCCAATTTTGAATATGCCACTTTTAGCAAGTTGGCTCTTTGCTGTCATAGCCATTTAGTGCCTGCAGCCTGTCTCTGGGTCACATGAGTGGGTGTAACTGACGGCTGGAATTTCTGTATTTCTCCCAGCCAGCCACACAGAATAGAGAGCTTAGGTGTGCCTGGATGGTCCATCACTGGAAGAATGGGTGGGCGGCATTGGGAACAGCCCTACTTATACTTAAATAGGCTGTGTCCTTCTCTCACTTCAAAGGAATGCCCAGGTATAAATATTGGACCCCAGATACCAACTGTTCAGTACACTTCTTGACCTGTGGATAGTCTGCAGGAAAAAAGACTGCTGTGCTGATGAAAGGACTACTGCCCTCTTGCCTGGGCGAGAAGGCCTGGACCTGCAACTGTTTAACCCAGGACACTAGAGTGACTCAAAGGGCTAGTTGGCTGGCCGTGCGACTAGATCCTCAGGGACAGAAGGCTTCAACAATCTTAAACCCAGCACCAGGATTCTGTCATCTGTGAGTCCTACAATGCCATGTGTTGTTCCCACCAGTCCTGGAACCCTGGAAGTGGGTCTGAGGTGCTCTGCCAGCCCATCTGTGGACCCGACAGAACTGACGCTTCTCCCCCGTTATGAGGTTCAAGCCTGAGCTGAACCGTTGCATCGACTCTGCTGCTAGATATCTCCCAGCGTAAGGACTCCTCATCAACGTCACATCCCACATCGTAACCACCACTGGGTGAAGCATCACCAATGCAGGCCCTCACATTGCTAATCTCCCATCAACAGGCAGCCTCAACAACGCCACAAGTTCTCTCATCGCAGCTTTGTAGCTCTTCGGAACAGATGCTTCTTCTTGTTTGCACAATGCATTCTTGGCACAGGACCTCGCAATGCTCCACAACCAGAATTTAAGGTATACTTTTGTTCAGTTGGCCTTATTGGGTCCCAGGAGCTGGCCCTCACTTTATTGCAGTTGGCCTGAACTTGTGACTCTGTTCCAGTCCAGTGTGAGCAGAAATCCACAGTTCACACTTTGTGCCTTTTGACTCTATTTTTACTGAACTCTTTACTTTGCATAAATCCGGTTCTACTCTACTGTTGGGGTTTTTGTTGTTTTGGTTTATGTTTTATTTATTAAAATCTACTCTATTTTTCTAATCTTGTGTGGAATCCTTTTGTGGAGTGTTTTTACTGTGTAACTGTTCAAAGTGTTGCACAAATACTTTACCCATTGCTTCTGAGTTAAGCCTGACTGCACTATTTCAAGCTATCCAAGTGTTGAGCTCAAGTTAATCTAGGGTTGCTTGTGCCTCTCAACCTGACATTGATTGTGGTTCCTGCTTGAGCAGAGTCTCACCCCCTGAACCAGTAACCCAATTTCGTACATGCCCACTAATCAGTATGATCCTTACTGTGTCAGCTTTATTTGAAGCTAGTGCAGTGTTGATTAGAATCTTCTTGTATAAAGTGTCACACTGTACCTCTGGAATATGTTTATATTAGTTTTTAGTGCTGAGATCCCCTTCCAAGAGGAATTGACAATTCTCCCTACGCCAGTTCTGGACTGTCTGCTGACTTTTCTGAACATGCTAATATTATCGCCTTTGCTCCTGTTGAGAGGTATGTATCCTGCCACCATGTTTTTGATATCTTCATTTAAGAGTCATTCTCTCTCGTTTCTTCTTACTCTCTTACTCAAGGCTGTGTTGGGATGACTAACTTAAACCTTTGTACAGTTGTGGAGATTTATGTTCTAGCACAGTGCTTCACTAGAACTCACTGACTAGATTTCCAGAGCTCACAGGAGAGCCTCTTATTCCACTGATAAGCAAAGCTACACCACTTGGCAACTTTATAAAGTGATTATGATAGCTTTCAAGTTTGACTCGTTTTAGAATTTCTCCAGTTGCCTATTGAGGCCATTATACAAGATTAGTAAGTGTATGAACATGAGTTGCTTGTTTTTTCTCCTATACTCATTGGAACACTATTTTTGAGATGCATGTTCCCTGTGAAGAGTTGCCACCTCCCCTTTTGAGACTGTGTATTGGTTTTTGATTTGTTAATGCTTAGCCAGGGGTTTCTGTGTTATGCTATACTTGATTCTGTTACATTGGGCCATTTTCTTGTGTCCGTAATTATCAATTCATCTCCCAGTTCATGCTGCCTACTCCATTTTAGTAAGATAATTGTTTTTCTTCATGCTTGGTTTGTTTGCTGCTCATCCCATCTCCATTTACTGAATTACTAGCTGGCAGTCTTTGGGGGTTAGTTGGACATAATTAGTTTTTTAAAAGGCATGATAATGTGTATCCATTTTCCATGGGAATGCTGGCCTGGTGATATCGCCTTTGATAATGCGATAATTCATTATAAATTGTGATCCTAAAACATGATGAAATTATGAGAAGTTCTATTCTCCTGTCAGCCCATTGATTGCCTATTTATAATGTTGTACTTGTTTTTTCTTCTCTTAATTATAAACATATTACTTAAATGGTTGAGGTTGTTACCAGTGACAAATGGCTGCATTACTGGATCTTGAGCTATAATTGTTTAAGCCTCTTCATCTTTAGAATAGTTCTTACTTGTGCCCGATGAGGGGCTGTAATTGAACATGTAATGACATTTTTCTTCTCTTTCTTACAAACACTCATGGCTCTCGCCCCAAAGCTACCACTTATGAAGCTATTAGTAGTAAACTACTATGTAAGATAAAGAGGAGTAATCTGGTACTAAAGTCACATATTTAGAACGTTGTGCTAGATATAAGGATGTTGATAAACTCATTGAAATGGCAGATTAATAAGATTTTACATCATCTAGACCCAACCTTAGTTTTTGGAATGGCAAGTGCCTATGGTAACTACCTCATCTCTCGTGACATAGGTGAACATCTTGGGAGTTATCACTGGTGCTAATTCTTATTCCAATTTTAGATTGTTGGACTTGATCTGTTCTGAAGAATAATCCCCATTTTGCTTTCACCCTCCTGATTTCTGAACTCGTTTTATTGGCTTTTGGGACCCTTGCAGACCCTCCAGTGTTAAAGGGCTTGTACTCTCTCCCTAAACAGGGCTCAACCCCAACTGGCATATTTAATTTACTTGTAAGTCCCTAGTAAAGTTGTAGTCGTTGTACCCAGGGCCTGTAAATGAAATGCTACTAGTGGGCCTACAGCACTGCTTCTGTCATCCACTTAAGTAGCCCTTTAAACATGTCTCAGGCCTGCCATTGCAGCATGTGTGTGCAGTTTAGACTGCCATTTCAACCTGACAAAATAATCCTTTTGCCAAGCCGAAACCTTACTTTTTAATAAATATAAGTCACCCGTAGTGTAGGCCCTGAATAGCCCAGAGGGCAGGGTGCAGTTTTTTTAAAAATGTTGAACATGTACTTTTACGTTTTACGTGTCCAGGTAGTGAAAAACTCATAAATTTGTTTTTCACATCTGCAAGGCCTGCTTCTCACATAGGATAACAGTGGAGTTACCTTATTAACTTTAATAATCTGTAAATACCAATTGGGAACAGGTAGACCGCTCGAGTTTGGTGATCTTGCAATGCTCTGCAACCAGGATTTTAGGTACTCTTTTTCAGAGGTCCTAATTGGGTCCCTGGAGCCGACCCGCAATCCATCCCGGTGGGCCTGAACATGTCACTTTGTGCCGATCCGGCTTGACCAGTTGGTACTTGGTTCTTTTGGAGCTATTTTCACTGAAATCTTTAAACTTGCATAAATCCGGTTCTACTAATTGGATTTTTGGCAGTTTGGTCTTGTTTTATTTATTAAAATGTACTCTACTTTTCTAATTTAGTGTTTGATCCTTCTTGTGTTGTGTTTTCACCTTGTTACAGTTTGAAGTGTTGCACAAATGCTTTACACATTGCCATTGAGTTAAGCCTGACTGCTCTGTGTCAAGCTACCCGAGTGTTGAGTACAGGCTAATTTAGAGTTTGCTTCTGATTACACCCAGACAAGGATTTTTGTTGCTGCTTGAGTAGGGTTTATGTCCCTCAACCAGTAACCCAATTTCGCACACCGATTATCACCAAGAACTGCTTATCGCATTCCAGTAGGTTATTACAGACCTTTACATACCCAACGTTACCCCAATTCGTACGTAGCATTCTGGTGCTAATCATTCGTCAACTTGATTACTCATACTCATAGCAAGCATCTATACTTTGAAGATGCTGATCTACTGTATGATGGGCTCACTTCATTCCATCCATCCTAACCTCCTACCACTGCACTGACTCCAAGTAGCCTAGCAGGTCCTGTTTAACCCCTATGTTGTGAATATCATACCGTACTTGTTTATTGACTTCTATCCTGAACTTTAAGTTTTCAAAGTATTTCCCCAGCATGGTCTTGTGCGCATTGCATTTATGCTTAGGAGTTTTACTGGCAAGGACAGAAACTAGAGGGCACACTCTGGTTATTTTTGTGATCCAACTTGCAAAATCACCTCTGCTTGTACAACAGTAATCTGAAATTCAGCATTAGTCAAAGAATACCTTGATGTACTTTACCATAAAGTTACTTTTATTCTTTTTCCCCCGCACAAGAAGCCATCGTGACAGCACACAAGTGGTTTACAAATTCATAATAAAGCAACAAATTTAACACACCTCATCAGTATGGATGAGTTGCAGGTTTGTGTCACACACGGCCATTTTTCATTTGAATTTGAATTTAAAAACATTTATATAGCGCACTTATACCATGCGGTTTCATGGCGCTTCAAATTGCGAGGGATGGCAAACGAGGAGAGTTTAGGCAGCAAAAGCACGAGAAAAGAGGAAGGTTTTGAGGTTTTTCCTAAATTCAGTGTAGGAGGATGTTGTGCGGAGTGCCACGGGTAAGGAGTTCCAAAATACAGGGGCCAGAACAGAAAACTTGGTGCCGCCAGCCTTTTTCTTTTTGAATCGGGGGACAGTTAAGAGGGCCAGGTGAGAGGAGCGAAGCACCCTCCCTGGGGTGTAAGGCTTAATAGCCGAGCAGATAAACTCTGGTGCAGTGCCCATTCTAGCCTGAAAGGTAAGGCACCCAAGCTTGAACAGGGCCCGCTCTTTCACCGGCAGCCAGTGCAGTGCCTGCAGTAAAGGGGAGGCCCGATGATATTTAGGCAGGCCATAGATAAGTCGGGCCGCCTGATTCTGCACTAGTTGCAGTCGGTGGATGGCGTAGGCAGGCGCGCCATTGTAAATGATGTTGCCGTAGTCAAGGCGCGACAACACCATCGCCAGCACTATGATCTTTAGGGCGGGGAGTGAAAAGAACCGAGAGATCTTCCTGATAGTTCTGAGGGAAAAAAAACAAGAGGAAACAACAGAACTAACCTGTGAGTGAACAGAAAGTGAGGGATTGAGGAAGATACCAAGGGTTTTGACTTTGGGAACCGGGAGTGGGGGAGCACCAAGTGGGGAGGGCCAGTGAGAAGGGGACCAGGGACTGCAACCACCTCCGGTCAAGACTAGTTCAGTCTTGTCCGGGTTGAGTTTGAGGTGGTTGCAGTTCATCCAATCCTGAATGAATAACATGACAGATTGGACATTCTGGAACGATGAAGGAGAGTGAGAAAGGTTGAAAATAAGCTGGAGGTCATCGGCGTAGTTGTACACCGTGACCTCGAGCTGCTGTAACATAAAAATGAGGGGGAAAATATATAGATTAAACAAAAGGGGGGAGAGTGAGGAACCCTGGGGGACCCCGCACGTCACCTTGTGGGAGGCCGCAGCGAAACCGGTAAGATGGACTGCCTGGGCTCTGCCGCTTAGAAAGGACTCAAGCCAGGCGAAGGCTAGGCCCTCTATGCCCGCTGCCTTGACACGGGTAAGTAAGATGGAATGGTCCACCGTGTCAAAAGCAGCGGACAGATCTAAAAGAATGAGGGCCTGAGGGAGATTGGTGTCGATGCCTTCGCGTAGGCTGTCCATAACTGAGACCACTACCTTTTCCGTAGAATGGAGGGGGCGAAAGCCCGCCTGCCGAGGGGAGAGGCAGTGGTTGATTTCCACGTGAGAGCTCAGCGTGGCGGTGACGTGGGTTTCTAGAACCTTTCCCAGGTAGGGAAGAAGGGAAATAGGACGATAGTGGGAAGGGGATGAAGGGTCCGCACCAGCCTTTTTTAGAATGGGAATAACGGCTGCAAATTTGTGGGGGGCGGGTACCACTCCATTACTGAGAGAATCATTACTGAGAGAATCATTAAAAAAATTAAGTATATAGACTTAACTTCCCTTCGCCGCAGCCATACACATCTCTTCTGTCCTCTTCGTGTGCACTGGCAGCACCGGAAGCAAACTCTCCCAGCCAATCACAATGCTGCATGAGCACTTAGGGAGCGCAAACCACTCCTCACTCTGACGGAGGCGAGCCTAGCTCCGCCCGACCTGGCTCCAGTCCCGCACAGAAAAATAAAATGACAATAACGTCTTATTTTTCATTTTTGCACTGCTCAAATAGCAGTGGGCCGACACTCCCACTCCTTAGCGGTGGAGCCGCCACTGGTCTCTAAGCATAACAGTGATTGGAAAATGGTGCAGCACCTACTTTTGTTTGCAATTGGATCCTGGATACCAGTAAGATCATGTTCGCCTGCGCCCTTTCCAGCATTATACACTTATTAAATTTCCCGTTGCTTTGATTATACACTGATGGGTTCGACAAACTGTGATTGCTTCAGCCTCAGACGTTACACATCAGGCGGGGCCCAGCTCCATCTTCTCCGGCATTACCCCAAACTCCATCTGTAATGGAGGGCGACCTGTGATTTGATGCTGGAATCTCCTGCAGTGGATGTTCCTCTGGATCCCTTGATTGCTACTCTTCAAGCTCTTGATGATAGACTGAGGCCAGGCAGCCATTTAGGAAACATCTTAATCACACTTTAGCACTTGCTGCCACAAAACTGATTCACAAATGCTGGGAAAATGTGGAAGCGTCTAGAATTTAAAGAGTGTGTCTCCTTGTAGGCGTCATTTTAGGAAATACTATCACATTTGAGCAGAACCTCAGGTGAAATGTGTTTATCCCGCAATCATTACCTATTGTGCCGGTATCAAAGATTCGAATGGCGCTGTCGCCGTGTATGGAAGCCGCATCCTATCCCTTCGCTTGACATCCCCCGCTAGCCGCTCTTCTACTGATGGATTATATGAATAGGATACATTTCATTTTCTACTGCACGCGTTCTAATTAATGAATTGTTTATTATGGATTTATCGACCATTGCAATTAATTTTACATCCTTAATTACAACACAACATGCCCTTCTAGAAGATCTATTGGACTAAGACCACTTGTGCGACATTTCAAAACTTGAAATGTATGTCACGGAGTCAAATTTTTAAGACCCTGTTTTCATTTATTTATTGCTTATCTTTTTATTTTTCACCTCTTGTCTGCAGCAAGGATCCTGGAGGCCTTGTTCAATGCTGATGTGTTTGTCGTACGATGAAACAAAACAGTTTTTATCTGCCTTTCTGTTATCAATATTTCTACCAATGGGATTCGTTTACAGAAAGCTTGCAAAAAAGCTCAGTGGAAGGGGGTGGGGGTGGATAGAGGTGGAAAAACACAGCCAATGCTTTAGGTTTCTGGAATGAGCTCCTGGAACTGGGATGTTTTGCTGAATCCTTGAATTTCACAGAGTAATGTTTTGAGCGTTTTCTGCTCGAGTGAATCCCATTAAAATTTAAAACCATTCAAAGGTAGAATTCAGAAACATTTAATTCTCTGCTCAAGTGGGTTAGTGTGTCAAACTCAGCGGACCAAATGTCAGTGGCGGCTGGCATCTAAGGGGGAGGATGGGGTGGGGCGCCCTTAAAATAAGAAACGTACCTGCAATCGGTGACGTCCTCACTCAGGACCTCTTTATTCCACACAGGAAACGGATACAGCAGCTCTCTTGGCCAATCCTAGGGCTGCTCTCAACAGCATGAGAGCAGCCCTAGGATCGGCAGGAGTAGCCTCTACAGCGCTGTGGAGGCTTTGGCTTGCTCTAAACTAGCTGTCTTAAGACAGGTTTAGAGCTGTTTAAAGTGCGCATGTGTGGATGGCCGTCATTATGCCAGCCAATAAAGAGATGTGCACTTTAAAAGGTGCCATACCAGCTTACCCACCTCCCTGCTGCTGTCACTTAGCAGCTGCCCCGCCACCGTCCTGACCCTTGGCTCGGGACAGGGGATGAAAAATAAAACGTAATGAATTACCATTTTATTTTTCATCTCAGGGGATTTTTAAGTGGGGTGACGCTCCTCCGCTCAAATGGACAGGCCGCCTCTGGGTATGCTCAGACGTGAGTCCCTTGCTCACTTTGCCACTGGATTCAAGCAAGCCGGGCTGAAGACGGCTGGAATGTCAGAAACCGGTCCTCAGAAGCTTGTTTCCGGTCCAGGGAAGACATGGCTTGGCAGTTCGGGCTCGGCTGTTCCCATGAGGCACAGGGCCAGACTGATTTGCATATAGCCATGTCTGAACTGGGGTGGCAGAGTGGGCTAAAGAACGGTGATGGATTAAACCCAGATCTTTTGACTGGGTGTGAGTGTTTGATTGATTGAGATGCTCCGTCCATCACCACCCCCTTTTGTACCGCTTTTGGCCGCCATAAGTGTGGCAGGGTATGCTCAGACGTGAGTCCCTTGCTCACTTTGCCACTGGATTCAAGCAAGCCGGGCTGAAGATGGCTGGAATGCCAGAAACCAGTCCTCGGAAGCTTGTTTCCGGTCCAGGGAGGACATGGCTTGGCAGTTCGGGCTGGACTGTTCATATGAGGCACAGGGTCAGACTGATTTGCATATAGCCATGTCTGGACTGGAGTGGCAGAGTGGGCTAAAGAACGGTGATGGATTAAACCCAGATCTTTTGACTGGGTGTGAGTGTTTGATTGATTCAGATGCTCCGTCCATCACCACCCCCTTTTGTACCGCCTCTGCCAAGTGGGCAGAGTTAAAGCTCATTGCATCAGTATGTGGAGGCATTTCACTTGAACCCAGGATTCCAACGAGGAAGCTTTGCTTTTCGGCATTTGCCCCTCCACTGCATAATCATATACCTGTCGATGGAAACCTAGGCTAATGCAGATAGGAACCCTGGATCAGCATCTTCTAGTTAGGAGATAATCAACCAATGTTGGCTCCAAAATAGAAAATTGTGATCTGTGTAGTTAATGAGAGTGCCAAGTTTGGCGGTCATAGCTGGAGGTGCTGGCCCACAAGTAAACAATTGGGTAGCAGCAGATGACGGCAGTGGATTGAATCCAAGGGTGTCTTTACTCTACCTTCAAGTGCTTCGATCACACTTGGCCTTCCCTAGCCTTCTGACACTCCTCAAACCCGAGTTAAGTGGTTCATAGAAAAGATTAAGTTGGGGTTGATTCAGACACTTAGATGCTGCTGTCGGAGCGGGTACAAAGTCCAGTGAGTAGAGCAGAGACATGCAAGAGAGTGGAGCAGAGTAAGTAACTGTAAACAGTGTAGGGGACTTTTGGAAATTGAGATAATGTGGGCAGAATATGCAGGAAGTGCCATGCATAATGGAGATAAACATAGAATTGCCTCTGAACGAGAAGTTACAGTGGGAAGGAAGAGCTGAATGGAAAGTAAAGTCTTAAATAAACGGCGAGCTTCTGTTAGAGATGATGTAGGGTAACATGACTCCACTCTGTAAACCCACACTTGAGGATTTCTAAACTTTGGATCCAGACATAATCCATAAAGGCTGGCCATGCTAATATAGAAAGGACATATATGATTCAAATGTCAACAACTAGATATTTCCCCGAGTGGAGTCAATTACCCCGAGATGAGGTCTTGGCTCCGTTAGATATTGAAGAAGAGTATAGAAAGCTGTAAGTACGAGTGAGTCCTGTTTGTGCATTAGAAATGAAGGATGAAGTAAACAGAATGCCATTTTACGTGTCATTGAGCCCACATGCCCATGCATTACAGCATGACTGACTAGCACTTATGACCACCAAACAGTTTTGTGGTTGAGACTTTCTGACAGCATCACTAGTCTTTCTCCTCCTCCAACCCACTCATCCTATGACCTTTTTAGCAGGTCTCCCCTAACAGGCCACCTAGGCTTGCATGTTCAGCTCAATTACAGAGGGAGGTTGTACCTCACAAAAGGTGGTCTGTGATCCGACTGAAATGTATATCATTGTAAAAGGAGCGGTTAGAGGAGTGACTTTTACTTGCGTAGTGTAATAGGTTGTTGTTGTATTGTGTTATTTTACGAATGGGACTCCTCAAAACTTTAATTATGCATGCTAGGCTAAATTCATGACATTTCTCAACATTGCATACTACTAATTTCATGTAACTTGCTTTACTGGAGTATGCACCTCCCATTCATAACTTTCATGCAATACCTGCAGCATAGGAAATGCCTTGCTGAGAGATATTATCTGCTCAAACCAGTGTTCTACCATTATCTCTGAAAATTTGTTTACGTGAGGTGTGTGCTTGGATGAAAAAATATTACGTGACATATCGGCATTACACATTTCACTCCGAAAGCACAATTTCATGAAATTTTCATAGAATCTCTCAAAATTTCACAAGAAAAAAAATAAAATTCTCACAATCCAGATAGGAGGTATCTTCTGGGTGTAATAGTTTGTAATCCGGGGGGACACTGCCATGACAGTTAGCGGTTACCTATTGTTGACAGTTAATGGTTTAACCCCTCCCCTGCTGATGACGGAACCGCCCCGTCATCAGCTGCGGTGGCGCTGTGCTGATGACGGAGCGGTTCCGTCATGGCCCGCCCGCCGCTCATGCGCGGCGCGAATTCTGCGCCTGCGCTGAGCGTTCTATTGAGCGGGCAGGGCCATGACAGAACCGCTCCGTCACAAGCACAGCGCAACCGACGCTGGTGACGGAGCGGTTCCGTCACCAGCATGCGCCCGCCGCTCTCTCGCCCCCTTAGCACTGCTGCGGAATAGCCGCCGCAGTGAAGGGGTTAATGAAGAGAGATACTTGGAAATGGGTTGTTTGTCTATGGCATTTTGGCAAGGGGTGGATTGTACTTAATGAAAATGTTTTAAACTTGAGTTTTCATACATTACCATTTTACTTCGGATATGCTGTTATCGTTTTGGTACAGTGGTGTGTTCAGGGCATAGGGCTTGTCATATGGATGCATGAGCATGTTTATGTCAATCTCTCACAGCTATATCAGGTGCAAAACATCTCATTTTAGCCATCCATCATGTATGCAGTCATTAATTCGATTAACCTAGGTGAAGGCACAAGCTTATGGTCATAGATGGCTGGTGTCTATGGGCAGAGGGGGTTTAAGGGTTCAGGGATGGGGGAAGTTTGGGTGAGCGGAGATGTTTTAAGGAGTATAGGTTGGGTGGGGATTTGGCATGGAAAGGGATTTTTACTGTTCAGGAATGGGTTGAGTTGGGGGTAGTGAGTGATTTTATGGTTCAAGGATGGTGGATTTTGGGGGTAGAAAGGGATTGTAGGCCTCAGGGAATGAGTGTAGTTTAGGTGTGATGAGGGATCTTAGGGGGCAGCGATGGATGGTGTTTATGAGTGGTGATGAGTCAGCAAATTAAAAGCATACACAGTAATTATTTACCAATGTAAAAGATATAAATATGAAATAAAGTCTCCCGAAGTAAAGCATTGAAATAAATATCTCAGCCAAAACTGTTTCTGAAAGTAAGACCTGCACCCATTGCATTTACACTTCAAAGATAAGCATTCAAAAGCCAATTTCGACCAATAAGACTTTCTATGGACTGCTTTCTACTAAAAAGGTAAATGTCATTCATTCTGAAAAGTTCAATTAATCAGTTTGATGAAATGGTTTCTCAGTAATGGTGTTTCACAAAACGTTTTTCCATCGAATCACGTACAACCGATGTAGTATCATGTACCAGATGCAAGTTGTAATAAAGGCAGCGTATTTTAGATTATGAATATTCTTGGAGTACATAATTTAAAATACGTCCATTTTCTGTAAAATTTTGTGAATAGGTGAATTAACATTATTTTCAAGGGGTATCACCCTTCCAGATAGTTTGAAAACGTTCCTACCTGCTCTGGGTCAATGGCGTAACTAGCTCTGTTGCCTCCTGTGGCGATCACTGCATTTGCCGCCCACGGCGGCCGCATAAAAGAGCGGGGCTGGCCGTCTCTGAGTTTGCTGCCCTTGGAGGCCGCATGAAAGAACGAGGGGGCCGTCAACCCCAAGACACGTGCTGCCCGGGACAGACAGTCCCTGTCCCCCCAGACCCCACTACCAATTAGCTACACCACTGCTCTGTGCAGGAGTTTTCTCATACTTTTCAGATTTCCCTGCATCTTGTAATAGCAGGAAAAATAAATTCTCCATACAATTTTTCTACAAGGAGTATTTCGCCTGCATTTATTGAATGGTAAATATGTTTGCAGAGAAATCTGGCTGCAATGTGTTGTGTGCAAAAAATCATTTGGGTTAATGTATAATCAGACTGAGCAAAATTATCACTACACCGTGTGGTAATATTGCACCACCTGGCTCATAAACTGAGCCCTTGTGTGGTAATTTATTCAATGTATCTAGTCCTGAGGAAGAGCGTGGAGGACCAACATGGTGACAGTCCATTCTCCCAAGTCTGGAACGAATGCCTCCTTTATTCAGACCCACTGTTGGACATTTGAAGTGTAAATATCTTTAAGCAATCTAGAATGCCTGTCTGGCATGGGTGCTTCTCCTCTATACTGGTCTTAGATAGGGATAAAGAGTGGTTCATAGGACTTGACGTACTACAAGACGAACTTCAATATGTAATTTGCAAACTCATTTTCTTGTGTGCACCTTTCATTATATTTTAACATAGCATTCATATCCCATAGGTTACATATTATTGATATGTTTCCATAATGTGCATGATGTTGGCAATGAATTGTTGTACAAGGCCAGTGCTTATTTGAGCCGGTGGTTGCAGGTGGGGCCCACCAACACTAATTGTTTGAGGACTAGCATTTAATTTTCCTCAACAGACTTAGACCCAGAACAAGAGAGAAAAAAACAAAAGAAGAAAGAAAGAGTAAGACAGAAAAACAATGACAAAGGGAGAAAGCAGAGATGAAAAGTCCCCTGCATGAGGTGGGTAAAGAGGCAGTGAGTGTCTGATGGTGGGTTAAAGAAGCATGAGGTGGAATCAAGACTACGCAGCCTTGGTATTCTTCACCCCCACATTCCATATTCTATCTCCGTGTTTCTGAACAACATTTTGGGTCATGGCACTTTATTTACTTTTACGATTAATCAATGTGATTGAGACAAATGCAAAAGGTAAAATGTATTTAAATTTGAAGGATGATGTCATTCTGATATGGACTGCATACTGGTAGCACTCCTCCAATATCAGGCCCACTATCATATCAAACAGGCGTGCCAGGCCTTACAAACAATTCCTACTTTACCTCTTACCGCCTCAGGTTTGCCAGATAATTTAGCAGAACATTCTTTAAATCCTGTTTGCGGCCACATTCTCTTTATGGGGGTCGAAACGAGTATTTCCTCGCAGTATTTGAGTGTTAGCATATATCATTTTTGTTAGTCTTTTTCCCTAATTACAAGTGTCTCACATTGCATCAGATATTTATAGCGCCCGGTAAAAGCTGACACCCGGGATCTAGAATTCAGATGGTGTGATAAACTGGACCTATTACGAGTTCCCACCTTTTAAATTTGGAATTTAAAGGCAGATTGTTTGTGCCATGAGTGCCAAAATCTGTGTGTACTGGTATTGAGCAGGCACTCTCTCCCAATCCGTTTCAACAGGTTTCAATTTCTTAGCTGCAGGGAATGCAGTAGATTCTTCAAATCACGTGATTCCAAACCCTGCATATACAGATGTTTGTGCAGGGGTCAAGGAACGCAGTCTACTTCTAATGAGGGCCTCTGGAGTTCAATGTTGGCTTAATGGCTATTTGCTGAGGATGATAAACGAAATACTCTCTTAAATTTGACATGAAATATAATTTTTCATACACATCAGCTTTTGTTGCACAACATTTTGAGACGTTCAAAGGGAACTGACTCTATAAATGCCAGTACAACTAAAATATGTTATTGAGCATCCTTGGAATACGTAATGTCCGGGTTGCAGATCGCCCCCAGTGGCCACAAATGGGACGGTGCATCTAAAACGTGACGTTTTATTCTATCAACAGTACTTGGATATTAGCAACATTTGTTTCTTGTATAATCCAGGACAAGGCGCTGGAATGGATCATCTCCTTCCTCGACGGAAGAACACAGAGAGTCCGCCTACCACCGTACAAGTCAGAGGCCTCCGAAGTCATCTGCGGCGTCCCCCAAGGATCATCTCTGAGCCCCACCCTCTTCAACGTCTACATGAGCCCCCTCGCGGCCATCGTACGCAAACACAACCTCAGCATAATCTCCTACGCCGACGACACCCAGCTGATCCTCTCCCTGACCAACGACCCCGCCGCCGCCAGAGCCAACCTGCACGAAGGGATGAAAGAGGTAGCCGAGTGGATGACGACCAGCCGCCTGAAACTGAACTCGGACAAGACGGAGGTCCTCATCCTGGGCTCCTCTCCCTCCGCCTGGGACGACTCCTGGTGGCCTCCCGCCCTGGGCACCGCACCCAAACCGACAGACCATGCACGCAACCTGGGCTTCATCCTGGACTCCTCCCTCTCCATGACCAGGCAAGTCAACAACGTCTCCTCTGCGTGCTTCAACATCCTACGCATGCTACGGAAGATCTTCTGGTGGATCCCCACCGAGACCAGGAAGACCGTCACCCAGGCCCTCGTCACCAGCCGACTGGACTACGGCAACGCCCTCTACGCCGGTACCACCGCCAAGCTCCAGAAGAGACTCCAGCGGATCCAGAACGCCTCAGCCAGACTCATCCTCGACATCCCACGAACCAGCCACATCTCCGGACATCTGAGAGACCTTCACTGGCTCCCCGTCAACAAAAGAATCACCTTCCGCCTCCTCACCCACACACACAAAGCCCTACACGACCAAGGCCCGAGCTACCTCAACAGCCGAGTCAACTTCTACGCTCCCAAACGCCACCTCCGATCAGCCAACCACGCCCTCGCCGCCGTCCCCCGCATCCGAAGAGCGACTACAGGAGGAAGGTCCTTCTCCTACCTGGCCGCCAAGACCTGGAACTCCCTCCCGACCGACCTGCGCCTGACCCAAGACCACCTCTCCTTCAGGAAGAAGCTGAAGACCTGGCTGTTCGAGCAGTAGCAGCCCCCCCCTCCCCCCAGCGCCTTGAGACCCTACGGGTATGTAGCGCGCTTTATAAGTGTCACTGATTGATTGATTGATTGAATGCTCAGACTTATTGAGGAAATTGCGCACCAGGCAAGAAAATGCCTGGGTTGCTGTCTCCAGACTCGTATAGGCATACTGCCCTGCTTGGAAAGGCACAAGCTGTTGAGAAATCTTTGGCCCTGGCACTTATTCTTTCACAAATTAATCCTGCATGCCAGGGATTGAATGGCAGCTCTCATCAGTAAGCAACTTAAGTTGCAAAGATTATGTGTGCGACATGAAACAATGTACACACTATCCATGTATTTTATAGAACTCTGTTCCATCAACAGTGCATTCTGTTGATGATATCAATGGTAGAAATCTGATATGTAGCGGTGTGTTCGCTCCAAAGAAGCGGAAGGATTGCTAGTGCAAACATAGACAAGTGTTAAAGGACACCTTAAGAGGGTATTGTGCACAAGTACAACTGGATTGCGAATAGTGCCAGCACTCTATGATGCACCCCACAGATCTCAGATACCTTAAACACATTTCATACTCAGCTGTGCGGTGGATATTTGATATCCTGTTACTCCTGAAGCTCGCTTGTGTGTAATTGGAATCCATCTTTCTTTAAGGTCTCTTACGTAGCTTCCACTTGTATCAGATACTCCTCCTCAGCTGACCTGTTAGCAGTAACGCCACCCGAATAGGAAGAAACACACTGCCTATTGAGAAGTGTTGGGAAACATCAAGAAAGTTCCACGATTGTGAATAAACTTTGACAAGTTCGGCAAGGCTTCGAAGTCATGGGTATGGAAAAAGCATAGAGAAAAAACTTCCTGTGTGTGTGTTTTTTTGTTGTTTTCTGAAAACAAACTCCCACTCCCAAATAATCTCATTATACTTAACCCCTTCGCCTCTGGCGGGATTCCCCCGCTGTGCTGGGGGGGTGAGGGGAGCGTAAAACTCCCCCATGCTCATGACGAGGTCAGCTCGTCATGAGCCACGGCGCTCCGGTGCTCTTGATGAGCTGAGCTAGTCATGACCACGCCCGTTCCAATGGAACGTTCAGCACAGCAGGGGAATCAGCCCAGCGTGCGAGCGTACCATCTACCGGGCGCGGTCATGACAAGCTCAGCTCGTCATGAGCACCGGAGCGCCGTGGCTCATGACAAGCTGAGCTCGTCATGAGCGTCCAAGAGGCTAGGTCCTTCAACACAATACCAGACAGCTCATCACATCAGTCAAAGCAAAGTACCTTACCAGCACCATCAGTGAAGCGGCCGACAGAAGTGGAACACTTTTCAAGACACCCCCGGACACACCTATTCCTCACTCCGCAGAAAAGTGTGATTCCATCAACCTCTTTGTCAATGAAAAAAACTCCAACAGCACATCGGCAACGCCAAGACTGCTTCATCTTCTGTGCCCGCTCTTTGTAGATGGCAACATGGCTCGTTGACATGAACCACAATGTCTTCAAACACCAACTTTCGCTGAATGCCGAATCACTTGGAAGCACCCCGATACCATCCTCACACTCATGGAACACACTGCCAAAAAACTCCCCAATAAACATCCTGGTGCCATCTCTTTCCTCTAAAAAAGGAAGCGAATTCAGAATGGATGTTCATGCCATTGTATTCTCGCAGCCCTGCTCCATGGCCTACAAGACTAAACTCAGTGGCACACCTTAAGGGAATCCTACTAGCTGCAGCCAATCTAATCCACAGCCTATAAAAATATGATCACATGATCACCCCCATGCTGATGGAACTCTATTGACTAACCTTGCCGGCCCGCATCATCTTTAAAACCAGCTGCATTATTTACAAATCCATCACAATGCATCCCCACTTATCTTGCAGACAAGTTCACCGTCTCTGGTGGTTCTCAGCACATCATCTGACATTTGTCTGCGGATTAAATAATGTAAAGAAATAAGGCAGCAGGCTTTTTCCATCTATGCCCTGAGGGTCTGGAAACCAACCCCTTATCCATCAGGATAGCCCCGATGCCACTATAATCTAAGAAATTATTGAAGATGCACCTTTTAAAAAAACTATATCTCAGTGCATTAATAGTTCACAAACAAGCTACCTTGTTTATTTCTTGCTTGTCATTTACTCTGCATAGTGCCTGATGCCTTCTAGCTAGTAAAAAATACCACATACATCTATACATATTTAGTTTGGTTTTAGAAACCAAAAAGCTTCGCAGATCAGACAGTGGCTGCACTGAGGCGAGCAGATGGGCAGGCCCTTATTCACTAAAGTACACACTTAAAAAGTGACGTGTTTCTTCTTAAAAATCACTTATGGAAATATGTTTTAACAATCTGAAAGAAGCAATTCGTGCATCTTAGGGTTCTCTGAATGCTGTAAAATAAGTTAATGATATATTTAGAGATCAATTTAAAATCTTTTTTCAGCTGTGGCCGGATAGCTGCCATGCTGAATGGTTGGTCTGACCTACAAAATAAATAAGATTGGCAGCAATAGAATAAGACTCCCTTGGCGATTCGAATTGCCCAGTGATCCCACACTCGGGATTGCCAGTTGGCAACCTTGGGCCAGGTTTTACCATGCATATGTGATTTGTTCAGGTCGGTACCCCTCTGACGATTGTACTGCTACCATTACCTTCTTTTCCCTCAAATTGTAAAGCTCTCCGATATCCTTCAGGATCATGTTCGCGCTATATAAAACTTCACAAATAAATGAATGAATAAATAGAGGAAGGGCCTTCAGGCACAAACGGTCACTCACCATATCCATTCCAACATCAAAGAGAGGGCAGGCGGTGCTCCCTTGAGCCATGCCCCAGCCTGCCCAGATTCTGGAAACCATACCAACTACCAGACCTCTGCCTTTCTGCCTTCTTTGGCCTCCCTACAAGCAGGCAGCAATTGTCATTGAGGATAACCATGAAGAAAAGACACAATTCCTGGGTTGACATCAGAGTTCCATATTCTGGGGACCAATTCTCTCAAGCGCACGATGTAGAGGTAAAATTACTGGCCTGAATCAGTGATTTTGGCTCCAGTAATTTCAGTACTCTTGTCCAGTCAAACTTGTAAGCGGGCCTTGTGCGCTTGGAGTCATAGGCTCTTGTGCAAGGCGAGGAAATTGCCCCATTCCTGTCTGTCCATTGGCTGGTCAGTTAATTACAAACAAACTGTGGGTCTATTGGGCCCCAAACGCCTTAGGTCCCAATACTACTACACCTGTTACACTATAGATAGCAGTTCCCCTGCGTGGAACCTCGTCCCTTGGGCCTCACATACATGGTTCAGTGCTGTGAGGAGGACCAAGAGAGGGGCTCTCTACTTTGGATCTCCCAGTGTTGGAACATGGTGGTGAGGGAGCTTTCGACAGGGCGTCACAGCACTAGACCATGGCTGAGAGGCATGAGGGGTGGGTGGGGGGGTGAGGGGGCGGGCCGGACTGGAAACCACAACCAGCCCTGACAAAGTACTCAGCCGGCCCTCCATCCCCTCTCGGAGAGGGGGGAAGGGGGGCCGGATGATCATTTTGCCGGGGCCGGTTTTTGGCCGATTTTGTTACACGGCCGATTTTGCAGCTATGCTCCAAAATGACCCTGTGACAAAACTGTCCCCCAAGGGCCCAAAACTGTCCCCCACCCGTGCGGCGCACCGGGGGATTTCCCAGTGCCCGCTACGGCAGTCCGGGCCTGGGGCACCTCATGGGCCTCACAGTACTGGATCAATGATGCAAGGCCTGTGGGAGAGTAGAAGGTCTCCTCCCCTGGTTTTGTTGCCCTCTCTCAAGTTCCACCACACCATTCTACAACAGCATATATTGCAGAAGAGTGTAGTATTAGTGGAGTATTTCCATTCACTGTTCTTCAACGTCAGATTCTTTATACACCGCTCCCTGCGAGGAGCGTGTGCACACAGTTGTTTGCTGTGAGTCTTTCCATCCACTGTTCTTCACTGTCAGATTCTTTATACACCGCTCCCTGCCAGGAGCGTGTGCACACAGTTCTTTGCTGTGAGTCTTTCCATCCACTGTTCTTCACTGTCAGATTCTTTATACACCGCTCCCTGCCAGGAGCGTGTGCACACAGTTGTTTGCTGTGAGTCTTTCCATCCACTGTTCTTCACTGTCAGATTCTTTATACACCGCTCCCTGCCAGGAGCGTGTGCACACAGTTGTTTGCTGCGAGTCTTTCCATCCACTGTTCTTCACTGTCAGATTCTTCATACACCGCTCCCTGCCAGGAGCCTGTGCACACAGTTGTTTGCTGTGAGTCTTTCCATCCACTGTTCTTCACTGTCAGATTCTTCATACACCGCTCCCTGCCAGGAGCCTGTGCACACAGTTCTTTGCTGTGAGTCTTTCCATCCACTGTTCTTTACTGTCAGATTCTTTATACACCGCTCCCTGCCAGGAGCGTGTGCACACAGTTCTTTGCTGTGAGTCTTTCCATCCACTGCTCTTTACTGTCAGATTCTTCATACACCGCTCCCTGCCAGGAGCCTGTGCACACAGTTCTTTGCTGTGAGTCTTTCCAACCACTGTTCTTCACTGTCAGATTCTTTATACACCGCTCCCTGCCAGGAGCGTGTGCACACAGTTCTTTGCTGTGAGTCTTTCCATCCACTGTTCTTCACTGTCAGATTCTTTATACACCGCTCCCTGCCAGGAGCGTGTGCACACAGTTCTTTGCTGTGAGTCTTTCCATCCACTGTTCTTCACTGTCAGATTCTTTATACACCGCTCCCTGCCAGGAGCGTGTGCACACAGTTGTTTGCTGTGAGTCTTTCCATTCACTGTTCTTCACTGTCAGATTCTTCATACACCGCTCCCTGCCAGGAGCCTGTGCACACAGTTGTTTGCTGTGAGTCTTTCCATCCACTGTTCTTGACTGTCAGATTCTTCTTTCCATTCACTGTTCTTCACTGTCAGATTCTTCATACACCGCTCCCTGCCAGGAGCCTGTGCACACAGTTGTTTGCTGTGAGTCTTTCCATTCACTGTTCTTCACTGTCAGATTCTTCATACACCGCTCCTTGCTAGGAGCCTGTGCACACAGTTCTTTGCTGCGAGTCTTTCCATCCACTGTTCTTCACTGTCAGATTCTTCATACACCGCTCCCTGCCAGGAGCCTGTGCACACAGTTGTTTGCTGCGAGTCTTTCCATCCACTGTTCTTCACTGTCAGATTCTTCATACACCCCTCTCTGCTAGGAGCGTGTACACACAGTTCTGTGCTGCGAGTCTTTCCATCCATTGTTCTTCACTGTCAGATTCTTCATACACCGCTCCCTGCTAGGAGCCTGTGCACACAGTTCTTTGCTGCGAGTCTTTCCATCCACTGTTCTTCACTGTCAGATTCTTTATACACCGCTTCCTGCTAGGAGCCTGTGCACACAGTTCTTTGCTGTGAGTCTTTCCATCCACTGTTCTTCACTGTCAGATTCTTCATACACCGCTTCCTGCTAGGAGCCTGTGCACACAGTTCTTTGTTGTGAGTCGCTCTGCATATACTGTTCTCTGCTTTGGGCCCCTCCCTGAATTCCTGGCATTTACTTTTTTGTCCGCCTCTCTCCATACACAGTGCTATGACTCTCTGTACACTCCCTGACCTCTCTGCATTAGCTCTGTGTTGTCAGCCTCTCTGCATACACAGTGCTATGGCTCTCTCTATGCACTCCCTGACCTCTATACATGCCCTCTGTCTTTCCAGCTACTCTGCATACACGGTGCTGTGAATCTCTGTTCACTCCCTGACCTCTTTACATCCCCTCTGTCTTTCCAGCTACTCTGCATACACAGTGCTGTGAATCTCTCTGCCTGCATTGCTCTCTGCTGTTAGTTTCTACATGCAGTTTCTCTGTACACTGCACCACCTCTTTACAACCTCTCTATGTTGTCAGCCTCTATACATACCCTGTGCTCCATGCATGCGCTCAGTGCTGTTTATCTTTCTGCATACAGAGTTCGTTGCTACAAGTGTCTCTGCATGCATGAGTTGCTATGCATTTCTGTGCATACACTGGTCTCCACTACAAGGCTCTTTTCATTTTGCTCTCCGGTGGAAGTCTCTTTCAATACACTCTGTGCTGTGAATCTCTCTGCTTACTAGATTGCATCAAAAGGTACCTCTTCATACACTGCTATCTTCTGGCAGTCTCTTTGCAGACACTGCGCTGTGAATCTCTGCATACATTGTTCTCTGGTACTCTCTACATTACACTCTGTGTGTGCTATGAATGTCCCTGTATACATTATTTTGTTTTTCTTGTCAGATGGTCTCTCTGTGCCCACTCTGTGCTGTGAATCTCCCCGCAGGCACTGCTCTCTGCTGAGAGATAAGAGACTCTCTTCATACATCAGTCGTCTCTCCGTGTACTAGTATCTTCTGCCAGTTGCCCTGCATACACTCTGTACCGTAAATTTCTGTGCACACATAGTTCTCTGCTGAGAGTCCCTACGTACACTATGCGGGATGAAGGTTCTCTGTTCTTCAGTCTCTCTGAATTCACTTTGTGTGGTGAATCCTTTGCATACCCTGTTTACTTTTGAGTCTCTCATGCCCCTGTGGCGTGAATGTCTCTGCATAGACGCAGAGTTTTTTGTTCAGATTCTCCGTTTATACTCCACACCTTGTTAACTTGTTCTATCTGCATTCGTCGTTTCTCACCTACGTGCACGCTGTGCTCTCTGCAAACGGTGTTTGTATTTCTTGCTCGCTCAGGTCTGGCACGAGAACGCAGCACCTGAAGTGCTGAGGCGCTGGTTCTAGAAGCTTCGAGAGACATTCACCTCTGTGCGCCGGGGGCGGGGGAGCAGTAACACGAGCGCCGACAGATGCGCACCTGTATTTACAAACCGAGACGGTGTCCGGTAGCACAAAGGTGATGGCAGCGAGGAAATGTGAGAAGAGGATATGACGTCCATGCATCGAGGCCAGGACAGCAGTGAGGCCAAGGGTCACTCTGAGAGCAGGTGCTCGGCTTGGAGGCCTCGTGGATCTACCCTAAGGCTTCTCGTTCCTTGCTTTGGGGGGGTTTCTACTTCCATGTTCATACTAGATAGGCCATGGAACGATCCTGAGTGATTTGAACTTGATGCATGTTTAGAAGGGGAAGACGCAAAAAAACTTCATGTATTTATTTATGTAGTAAAATACTAGGTTGTAGTAAAATACTAGGTTGTACCATTTAATCCTTTTTAGTACTGGTGAATTAGATGAAGAACACGTTATTTGAAAAACATCAGATTGCTTCATAATTATTTAAGACACTCCTAACACAGTCACAGTCCAGTGCTTTAAATGGGCCGGTAACTGTCCGGTACGGAGTACCAGCACTTTTTTATTTTGAGAGGGAGAGTACCTGCACTTCTTAAGACAGACACAATACTTTTAATTGGAGAGTACCAGCACTTCTCAGAAGTGCAGGTACTCTCTTACAGAGTACCTGCACTTCTATTTTTTCAATTCAAGCACTGAGTTACACCTCATTTACACTGAGATCTGCAAGTCGAGGGTATTCCACATTCCCACCGAGGAGTCCTGTACTTTTCTCAGGGAATTAGCTCCAGTGATCTCTAGATGAATTGGGTTGAGCTGGTGAAGGCAGGGGTGCACCACAAACACCTGCAACTCCTTCGGTGCAGGGGAACCCTACCCTTCAGTGTTTAATTTGAGCCAGTGCTTTCTGGTGCTTGGCACCAACACTTAATTGTCACCACTGAAAGTGGTGGTGCTGTTTGTCTAATTACAGATGATTTAAAGGGGCCATTCAGGTATGAGAAAAACAGTTCTTTTTACCCACTCCTACATCACTAACAATTACCCATAATTGGTATTCTAGAAGGTTGTTTTGTGTGATGATGTTACCATGGGCTTTGAGACGTTAGATTGCCCCTTTACAAGAATGAGGCCAATCTCATGAAAGTTGTGGAGCAAGCCGTTACCACATCAATGAGTAGATGGTATCGGTTGTAAGTTTATGCATTGATCAGGGTTTTACGTGAAATAAAAAAAACTGGGGGGTCTCTCAAAGGGGCATGGCTGCTATATTTAAGGGAATGGCGAAAAACGCATAACCTAATAATCTGTGCTTAGCATAGTGTGCTGCCCCACTGGTATTTTGATGCTTCTGTCCATTCATCCAGATATATAACACAAGGAGCATTACACCTGCAACAAGCCAGGACTATTAGCTTTGTCAGTGGTTGTAAGTTGCATAAAATAAATAAGCTACAACTATGACTTTGTTGTGTATAATATTGAAAATGGTGTGGTTCTTCTGGGCGAGGTTGTGGCCTAAGGCTAGAGCGGCCAACCTTTGAGCTGGGAAAGCAGGTTCAAGCCTGACATTCTGTGATTCAAAAAAGTATAATGTCCTTGTGCAATGTAACTGGCACTCAAGTAAAGTTCTCCAAGTTTGTGCTGTATAAAACTGAAAAACAAGTCTCTTTAGAAAGTTATATCAAAAGCAGTGACGTGGAGACCCCGATAGGGACCCGTCTCGGTACCTGCTTTTAAAAACTGCAGTTGTGCTGAGCACCAGCAGGACCCGGACCACTTAAAGTCCAGGCACCCTTGCGGCCCACTGGGGGATTGCCCGGTGCCGGCAGCGGCCAGTCAGGCCAGCCAGGCAGTGATGATACCGCAGTAAGTTTACCACACTCTGCTACCCAGTGGGCACTGTGAAACATTATTGCGCTTCAGAAGATGTTGACAAGGAGATACTGGCAGATATAAGGAGGCACAACCCAGAAACTGGAAGCCCTTGGTCTGGCAATGAAAAGCACTCCAGGCTTCAGACAGGATATGGGTTAGAACCCAAAAAGACAAAGCCGGCAAAAGTGATGAAAGACCAGATGAAGGGTAAGGACTAGCATGGCAAATTAATGAGTAGAGACAGGAGGTGAAGAGGGGATGTAACTAAAGTTAGACTGCCCACAGGGTGTTGGTAGGGAGAAAAAAAATGAGCAGGGGCTCTGGGGTATACAGTACGTGGAGCTCACTGGCAAGGACACCGTAATGACCTGTCACTCAAAAGTATGATCCAGCCTTGCAGACATTCAGGAAGCCAGCCCACATTCAGAGGACATGCTGGGGCAGACATAGAAGCCCAGTGATTTGGCGTTGGTGAAGAGGTGCATTTTGGTGACCCACACATTTATTAAGGGGCTGGAGCTTACCAGGGGGCCTTATGGTTGCCAACTGAAAGTTTTCTTTTACCTAGACAATTTTAACCAGGGCCGGACTGGGAACTAAAAGCAGCCCTGGCAAATTTTGCCAGACCAGCCCCCACCCGCGCCTAGCGCGCGAGAGCAGCGTGCACGCCCAACCGCTACTAAGGGGGTTGGGGGGGTTCTTCCACCAAGAATATTTTGGAAAACAACAGACCAAAATGTTGAATTTTACAGCACATTTTTCATTACATATTTAATTGTACCAACTTTCAAAGCACAGTAAATAGCAGATGGTGACCTTAAAGAACACCAGGTTATCCACCCAGTCATATGTACCCATAGACATTCTTTCACAGAGCACCAAAAATAAACAGAAGTAGTGAATCTGAGAGAACAAAGTAAAAGTGAGACCAGCCCCCACATGGTGTGTAGCGCTGCTCTCCCTGCTGGTGGAAGGCGCCCTGGTGCTCTTCCTGATTCTGGCCTGGAAGAAGAGGGACCCCAACCTACCCCCGTGCCGCCGCCCTGGCCCTTCATTGGCAACCTACACCAGCTGGACAAGAACGCGCCACATGCCACACTGATGTAGGTGGATGAGCGCCAGACGGCTCATAAGGCTGTAATAGGGATATTCAGACCAGACGCTGCTTTTAACAGGTCAGAGGAGCCGGGGTCGAGTCGGTGACATGTCACCTGCGCCTATTGCAGTTACCCTCCTCCAGTGCTTAATATGTGCCAGTGCTTTCCTGTGCTCAGCACCTGCACTTATTTTAGAGGGCCGGGACTATAAATCTCTTCTCCTGCACTCAGAATTCCTTATAACTTTTCAAAATGACTATGCCTGCTGAATGACTGCCTGATATGTCTTTACAGCCTGGCCCGCGATGATTCAGGCAAGATGCACGTGAATTGTGCAGGCATGATGCATGTGTTACTTTTCAGGACTGTGGTCCTTTCTTAACGCACAAGCATCTGTGCAAGTTCTGCATCATGCAGTCTCAAAGAGCGCAGAATGGGATGGATCTGTCTGTGTGATGCTGAAGAGATCGAACTACGGCAAATGTTACGTTTGACATTTCCACTTTACCGATTAGGGATAAAGCAACCTATGACCTCCAACCATCCTAGGCCACTAAATCAAGGGAGAGCCCGCTAAAGGGGTGCAGCCTTCCTCCTTGTCAAAGATGGGTTTGTGTGCTGCCTCAGTCAGAATTCTGTTCGTGTCTGTCTTCTGCCCTCATCACATAAAGAAGTTTAAAGCTCCAGGGTTGTCAAGTTTGTAGTGAGTGCACAGTGCTTCGTTTTGGTCATTAACGATTTTCTAAGCACTCCTTTAGCACTTGAGAGGCTAGCTCATGGTTATGATCACACCATAAAGGCAAGTTAGGGAACTGGAATTAAAACTCAGGTGAAAATTTCAGCTTCACTTCTGCTTCCGGCCTGTGCCCAGAGGCATTAAAGTCTTTGGCTGGTGCTGGGCGCACTCACTTGAAAGTGGACTACTCTCGCAAACTAATACATCTAAAGAATTTAAAGCTCTTGCACCAAAAGGTGTATGCCTACCAATTGGCATTGCACCATGCCCACCTTGTGTGTGTGTTGTCCTCGCTGTATCAGGGCATTTTAGTGCTCGGAAGCAACCTTGCTGGAAAATTGCTCTTTATTAAACACACAAACTTTTAAGAGGATTAACTAAATTTGTCAACAACACGGCAATGTGTGCATATTTAGGGCTTCTGTGGATTGCAGAACGAAAAAGGAAGGCAGACAAAACGTACGTCCTGGGAGCAAAATAATAGTGTCCATGTGCTACACAAACGCTCATAAATTCACTACAAAATAAACAAAAAAGTCGTTAGGTGGACTGTTTAATCCCCACTGGACAGTCCAGTGCCTGGATACCTTGAATGTTTGAAAGCCATACGTTCACACAAAAACATTATGAACTAAAATGCTTCTATGCGCTGAACTGAATGGTCTGCTTTTGTTACATATAGCATTTAACAGTCTACCCATCTTTGTTTCTAAAAACACCTCTTCATTGCAGCAGATCATAAAGCTCCGCACATGAAAACAATTTGCCCAGGAACACACATTTTTGTTAACAGAGAAAGCCGGGATTGGAAGTTGAGTTTGCTTGATAACCTGCTTACACAATTCTTCCATGTTTTATTGCTTTACAATTATTGTCAGCATGACATGAGCCATATTTTGTCAATAACAACATAAGTAGAATGGAAAAAGTAATTTGTGTGAGCCCGCAAATATCAGAGGTTTATTCCTGAGTTAGAAAGAGGCCATACACATAGTTTTAAAACGCACTTCTACCTCATTTTAGTGAAGTGTGGGTGTTCTACGCCCACCACATCGAGCCAGCACCTCCATAAAACATTGCACACTTTCACACTTACTTGATTCTATCCAGAAAAAGTTTGTTGAACTCAGAGGAGTTCTTTCATCTGTTTCCTCGTACCACCCCCTAACTCAATGTTTATGTATTAATGGATACCCCTCTCCATAGCGCTCACTGCAGAACTTAAGTGCCTGTAGGCGCTTCACAGAGATTACCATATAGATTTGATGCATAGTGAAGTTGATAGAACACAAGACTTCAATTCATAGTAAAGGCACTGAGTTTCTGCTCTGGCATTGTCATTTTTGATAGATATAATAATTTCCCTCATTCAAATGCATTTTGTTTAAATGAATGCTGTGGTGAAATAAGTGGACTGTTATAATCATTGTCGTAATTCTCAGGCAGTATTTTATTTTTGATTTTGGCTGCTCTCGAGTTGTCAATGTAGGCAGTGTGCATAACAATGGTACATTTGGGTGGCGCAAGTAATGCAGCCGGGTAAATAACTGGAGTAGACAGTTAAACTACTTGAGTGCGCCTCCTTTCCCTAATAATTGCGTTTGAAAGCGCCTACATAACTCAGTTCTGGATGCGCGCCCTACATAAACTCTCTTGCATATGCCTAAATAAGACTAGAATGTTGCTCCGTTTACAAATACTCGGTGGAGCCTGATCAGGAAGTAAGGAAGGGAATCTGAGTCCCATGTGCAGAGTGACCCGATGGGAGAGAGAAAGGGGGGTCAGGTTAGTGCCATAAGTGGAAGCAAGAGGGAGCTTTGTTCAGTCTGGGCGCTGCTGCTGCTCCATGTTGTGTTTGTGCTTTAATGGTGGCTCAATATATGATAAAGCAATCACGTCCCTCACTACCACAGTGCCTTCTCCAGAACCGAAGGTGTCGCTACAACGCAATCACAATGCTTCTCTAAATCAAAGTGGGTTCTAGGGCCCAAAACCTTCATTTTGCCCTCATTGCATGAACATCAGAAAGGGCCCAACACCGTCGCTCGTGTTCATTATGTCGGTATGTTATGTTCCTAATGTGCAGGGACACTGCCTTCCAAGTATTGGGTAACGTAGTGTGAAGGAGAGGTCCCTCTGAGAGTAGCTTTGATGTGGAAGTTCTCCTTAGTTATTAACAAAGTAGATTCATTTTCTAGCTAATTGTTTGGCTTTTCATGTGTGGATGGTCTTGTGGTTGAGACACACCCATTTCAAGTATGTCCAGAAACTAATTTTGGAATAGAGGGAGTGGTAAGAGTAGGAGGGAGACAACACCTACCTGGCATTTCATCAAAGCAATTCAATCAGCCAATGATTGCGCTCAACAGAACAGTTTCCTTTGGACAAGCTATTGAAGAAAAAACACACACAAACACTCTCCGCTTCTCTTTACTGGACCCAAAAATCTTCCCCAACACAGTGACAACAAACCACCTGGCTCCAGTCAATAATAATCCCAGAACCTTGGAAGATGCTTATACATACTCCGAAAGCACTACAGGTTCACACAGCTGGTTGAAATGCGCTATCCTGGTGCCGGTGTGATGATACAACATACCATTACGGACTAGAGTCGGCATGTAGGTTGCATTCTGGAAGGTCTATAAAACGGATTATTTGGGTAACTCTACCTGAAGTAAACAAGGGTCTTGGGCAGTGTGGCTGAAGAGTTGTCGTGAGGAGAGAGGGTGCTTTGGTTTGTGCATTAAGTGTGCTGCTGCAAAACGTAGAGTGGTCTCTGGGTCTAGTTGTAGAAACTACCTTCTAATGTGACAGTCACGTATATTGCCTTTTTTGAGGTCTCGTAACACGCACAGTTTATAAATAGTTATTACTGTTCTCAATCAGGTGAAGGGAAGGAGGGGTGATTGCCTTTCTAGTTGGTGCTGAATCTGCTGACGCCGTGCTTCTTCTGTGGGTGACATTTAAATACACAACTCTCTGTGCTACACCCAGTCTAGGGGGGGGGGGGGGGGGGTCAAGGAGTAGTGCACCAGTACACGAGGTGGGAGCACTGCATGGCTCTGCAGCTATCGAACCAATGCAGTGTCCCATGCTCGAAGTCACCTGGGGATTGTTTGGGTCCTGTTTTTCAAAGGCATGCTGTGTGACCTTGAGCGCAGGTGTCTTCCCGTTGTGCCTAAATATATATAGAGAGACACCAGACGTTACAGTAAAAAAAAACCGTCCAATGACTTTGATGAGATGGTTATTTCTTTTTTAAGATGTTATGTACTCGACCTGAGAACAGAAGAGACCGAGAAGGGGGCAGAGAGGCCTCCGCGATTCATTAGGAAGCTGCTTGTCCATCCAAAAGTAAAGCGCCCCAGCATTTTTGAAAGACGGATCTGGACTGGTACCGAGTTCACAGATCGGACCTTCATTATGTACAATCACAACCTGCTCCTTTACCCAGCGCTGCTCATATTGCCGATCATCATGAGTAGGCCCGGGCCTAATGGCTTTTGCTTTAAATTGCAGCCCGGGCCCTGGCCCGGTCGCAATTATCACGCTCAGCCTAACTCTCCCCCGCTCCCCAGGAAACTCATGCAGGATGCAGGGGACGCCGACGGCCTCTCACTCACCTTCGGCTGCGGGCGCCGGGCGGCAGACACGGGGACAGGCTACGCTCCATGCCAGCCTGTCTGTATTGCGCAGTGCTACCCCCAATGCGCTTGCGCTGTCTCCAGACTCCACCCTAAAGGTGATTGACTGTAGCGCGGCGCGCAGACTGAGAGTAGACGTCACTGCGCGCCGCGCATCACGGTGCACCCACCCAACCCAGGTCAGAGGTCACAGGTGCATTTTTTATGAATAAAATAAAATCGGGGGAGTGACATTTCGGAAACGGTCCCGGACGGTGTGTGCAACTCCAGCAGCTGCATGTTGTTTGCTCGGTGACGTCGCAGGCTCCAAATCGGCCCCAGCAACACAAAACCGGCCCCCTGTCACCAAACCGGCCCCCACCCCGTCCAGCCGACCGGGGGATTGCCCGGTGCCCGGCATTGCCAGTCCGGGCCTGTTTTAACCGGCATGACCAATACTTGAATGTTTCAGCAAGTACAAAAATTAGGAAAATTACCTAAAGCCAGTGTTTCCTCCCCGAATTAGTACAAATATAACCAGTAAATTGAAGAAGAAAGCACATTAAAATGTGTTCTTGAACTGTCTTAAGGACCCCTAACTGAAAATTAAAGTAAAAAAAGTCAAAATGGCCATGCTAAAAATGGAAATTGAACAGAGACGATTTTATATAAAGTTCTGATTAAGTATCATGTGCCGGTCTTTGCAAGATCTTAAAACGTGAACAAATCTGTGGTATTTTTCTTTGGGAAAGGAGGCAACCCTAACCACAGTAGGTGACTGCGACCCTAACTTTGTTGACCGTCTAGATGTAGAGTGGACATTCATGACTGTATAGGGTCCAGGCAGTGTCTTGGGCAATGCTTGTAATAGAACTGTGTGTCAGTGGGATGGGTTTAAGGCATTTTACTGCTTGGCTGGCAGGGTTGCTAAAAGTTTTATTTAAATATTGAAATTCATTGGGGAAAGAATTGAACCTCTCTGATCGTGGGTGGGGGTTACTTGACAGTGTCCATCTTAACATGTTGGTGCCTGTGAGAAAAAGAAAACTTGAGTGTTGAAATGTACTTGGATAGTGTGGAAGATGACAGAGGACCAGGAAGAGTGGAGTACACTTATAGGAGAACTCCAAGGCATTGTTGGTGAGCCCTTGAACAGCAGTCTCTGTGCTGCAAGAGGTGAGAAGGTTTGTGGAAGGTTACAGTCTTAATGTGTTATTGAAATGTCAACTTTTGGTCTTTTCTGAACTTTACTGAGGAACATGAGTTGCATACCACAGTGATGCCTGGCGACATGACTTTCTGTTTTATTTGTATGCATGAAAGGATTTGACTATTTTGTGGAATGTGGAGGTGCTTGCACTATGGGGGGGGGGGGGTATGGGGTGGTGTCGTGACTACAGGTGGAGCACCGAAACATTCAGAGAAAGGTATATAATAAAGATGAACCGAAACACGTAGGCTGTTCATCTTGGACATGTCATCTTGGTTTATTTGGAAAATTGTAAATAAAATTGATGAAAAGCAATCTGAAAGAACATTGTGTATGATCGCTTGCTGTCAAGAATTGTGTTGCAATTTGGCTGAAAACATTAAGATGTGTAGGACATTTTTCTAGACTCTCGCAAGCATTTCTGGTTGTGCTCCTCACTTTGTTTAGCTTATGTGAAGACAGTCATCGTTTTAGGAAAGTCCTTTAAGCGACTTTAAGGCACTATTAAGGCAGTCAATGAATGGGCTGGAAGGTCTGTGACATGGAGCTGTATTGTGGTGGATTCTGGCTTTGTTATGAGATTGCTGAGGGCAGTACTGGGGGCAGCACTGAGCTGTGATGTCATAATATTGGTAGACGTATAGACTCCATGTACTATGAGGGTGTAGGAAATGATTTCAGTGCATTAAATGGTGTTGTATGCCATACGTTCTCTACATAGATTCTGTGTCCTTAAATGCACCCTGTTCTCCCTGCGCGCGACCCATATTATCTGCATATACCATATGCTCTCTTTATGTACCATATGCTATTTTCATGCACTGTGTGATCTGTGCTGTGAGTGGTTGTTGTGGTTTCTCGACAGACACTTCGATTGCTCTTTCTAGTGTCTGGCATCATTAGTACGCTACATTTATTGAGTTTTTGAGTATTTCAGCCAGAAAGGTTGTTCGTAGGTTTCTTGAAGAAAGTTTAAATTGACGGAATGAATATCGAAGATATAGTCTTGTTTTTGGTGGGAGCGGAAAGGGACAG
Source organism: Lissotriton vulgaris (assembly GCF_964263255.1). Classification (NCBI taxonomy): domain Eukaryota; kingdom Metazoa; phylum Chordata; class Amphibia; order Caudata; family Salamandridae; genus Lissotriton; species Lissotriton vulgaris. Next base: position 66,662,868 of record NC_141688.1, on the reverse strand, counting down.
AGTCAAGCGGGAGATACGGGACACAATATTCCAGTTAATGTTACAAGGGAACTCCTTATCACTTTGGGGGAGGGTAATGGCGGAGTTAAGTTAAGTGGGGATGGGGCTTGTTTTTAGTCCTGGGCTCTCAGATAGCAAACCACTGCATTCTGGGAGTTGTTGTCTTGGTTGGCTTCAATTGAACTGATGTGACTTACCTACCAGAAAACAATATTAATGACTAGAACGTTTTTTGTCCTAGTGACGTGGTCATGTGGTTACCTTAGTAGCAGCATACATGAAATATTGTTTTCTGGCGACCTGCGTGGTTACTTTTATTGAGCACAAATGCATAAAAATCTGTCAGGGATCTTCACGTGGTAGGAGGACATTCTTGAAAGCTGGGATAAAGGCTGTTAAATGTTCACAGATCAAGGAGGTACAGGGGATTTGGGGTGTAGCATGGTATTGTTAGTTTAGGGAGCTCATTGTGCACTTGATTTGATTTGTAGTCGTGCTTTATAGTCAAAAGACAGAAGGATGCATCTAAGAGACATCCCAAGCAAGACAGTACAGTCAAACCTACCCTCTGTCCCCTCTTGGGATGGAAGAAAGAAGCATCCACAGTGACACTGGCGATAGTCATAGTAACAAAGGGAGCTGTAAGAACCAAGCACAACATGCCAGGAGAAGGGTCACCCAGCGAACCAGCACCAAAAACCTACTGCCACCTCAAGTGTGTATGTTTGACTCACACGGAACTTGCTATATTTGCATTTTGTGAGAGCCCTTCTAAAGAAAAGAGAAAGCATCCAAGGTTGTAATTGTTGAGGCATGTGAGAAATGTTGATAAGTGTGGCTGCAGCCAGACTTATATACATTGATGCTAGTCTTTGAAATACAGCAATGCATTATTTCTGAAGAGCCCATTATGAGGTAATCTTGGTCAATAAATGCCACATGCTGACTTTGTGCAGCGTCGTGTGGAGTACGTCACTGAATGCAAGGTTATTTGGACTGAATTGTTAAAGTTTTAGATGCATTCTGGTTTCAGCTGCCATGTTGGGCATTGAGCGTGCTTTTTCCTGCCCCCCGAGCCCACCCCGAGCACAATAACCTCCCCACTTGTATCTGGCGTTCATTTGTTACAAATGGGTGGTATTGTGGTAGTCCTTCACAATTTAATCTATCCCGAGCCTGCTGTAGGCAAGGGTGTCTGCTGGGAATGTGAGGATAGGTTTGGAGCAGTTGTGGTGTTAAATGTCTTGCGACATGTTGGCATGAGTGGGTATAAGTTGGTGTTGAGAAGTGCCTTGAGCTATATGTGTACCTGTCAAGAGTTTACAGGGGGCTGTGGGGCTGGGAGAGCTGATTTCTCTTGGTTTAAAGAGAATGAGGAATCCTGTAACTTTGTGATGCTTGGTGCATATGGTAGAGGAATGTGTAACCACTACCAGGGGCAAACAGAAATGTTTTGAGAAAGACTGATGTAGGTATGCCTCATACAGGTTTGGAAATAAGGATTCATCTTCTTTTTATCTGGCCTTCTTGTCTGCTTAAAACATCCGGGGAGGCTCTAACAAAGTTAAACCTAGTTCTATTGACAAAGGAAAACTGTGGGCTGTAGTATGCCGGAACGATGGAAAAGAGGATGTGGCCTTGCGGGAACAGCTTCTGGCTATGTCATAGAGTAACAGGTTCTAATCTCAGCCTCGGCTGAGCATCCTGAGATTCTGGGTAAATAACTTTAAAGCCCTAGGTCTGAAAAGTTTTTTTTAAACAATTTGTGCTATAATCTGGTTCTACTGAAAAGAGATCAACTACCATTGGGAAAGGATCGTGCTAAAAATAATTAAAATAATTGAGGGCCCTGAGAAATTGGGAGCAGAAGAGATGAGGGATAGAAAGCGCTAACATTTTTCGTTGCTTCAAGGTAGAAGTCAGGGCATCTAGGAATAGTTTTTTAAAGCTGAGATGTGGTGTGCCAGCTTTCTGTCTTTTGCAAAGGTACCTGCCCATGCAAGTTCTTGTGGTACAACCAGAGAACACCAGGCCAAGGGTGATGATGAGTGCAGCGTGACATACATTTGTGCAGGTGCCATCATGACAATGACAGCCATAGAGGGAAAGGGCAGTCAGAATGGCAGGTGGTAGAGCTGGTCTTGTTGCTTATGGATCTGTCATTCGACAGGCAGAATGGGTGAGCTGAGTTTGGAGGTGTTGGTATTTTCGGGGTGAGGGTTTATGAGTGGGGCTGAGGTTAAAAGGTGGAGTTCTGATGTAGGGCTCGTTAGATTTTGTCAGGAGGAGGGAGGCAAAGAGTGGGATACAATTGTTAGAGGACACGGTGGACAAGCTGGGAGTTAGGACCTTAGCCAGTCTGCTGAATATTTTAGAACAAGGGAGTATTCAGAAAATTAAAATCCCCCTCTGCCCCCTGGCTGTTTCTGCACCTGGGTGCCTCTGTGATGGTTCAGCTGTGCTTTACGAGTTATTTTCATTCACCCAGTTGTTGAAAGGCTTGAGTGGTGTAAAGGCGTCTGTGTCACCTTGGGGATGAAGATACTAGGGTCATGCTGATGGGCCCAGGTGGGCTTTTCCACGTCCTGCAAACATCACAGAGTTTCACAGCAGAGTAGCTTTGCTTTCAGGTTATTCTGCAACGCTGCTTAGGTGCACACATTTTTCTCTCTGCAGGCACCCTTCCCCCAGCTGACTTATGCACATAGATGTCAACTTGCCCCACATCATGCAATGGACTTTAGCCTTGGCAGTTCAGCCAACAACTCTTTAATGCTGTGACTTGAAGGCCTATACTTGAAATAGGAAAATTCCCTTTACCTCTTTGGAAGTGCAGGTCACTAAATATCAGGACTCTGCTTATAAAGACCTCTCTCCTGTATCTGTGCATACAGTGTACACTCAATGTATTCTGCTGTTTGAATCTGAATACAGTATAGACCCCGTGCTGTGCACCTGTGCATGCATTTTACACTCTGTGCTCTCCCCTGTTTGCATCTTTATGTTGAATAGTCCACCTGCTCTCTACAGTGTTTGTGTATACAGTGTACTCTGTGCTTTCTACTGTTTGTATCCTTATACTGTACAGACCTCCTGCTCTCTTTGTGTTCACACAGTGTACACTCTGTGCTCGCTCCTGTTTGCATCTTTATGCTGAATAGACCACCTGCTCTCTACAGTGTTTGTGCAGAGCTCTTCCTTGTGCCAGAAAACATAAAAGTAAAGGATGTAGCTTTAACAAAGGTGGCAATGCTACAGAGGTTGTCTTTGTGCAGAGAAGAGAAGGAGCTCAGAAAAACAACCGTTAGATCCAATTTTATGGTTTCAAATCCCCCAGGTCCTGAGCCCTACCTGGTTTTAGTCAACAGACCTTATCATAGATTTCTTTTAACGCGTTTTCGTTTAAATTTGATTTACCTGAATTTAGGTCAACTAACAGTATGGTGTACCCCCGATCAAGTGCCTCCGTGTTCCTGTGATAATTTTTCTAAGCAGGACACAATGCACTTCTTAATGTTCTGTGGCCATTATATGGCTGCAAGGAGGAAGTTTCTTGCCCCCATCCTCAAGGAAGCAGGGTTTATTCAGGTGAGGCCTGCTCTCCTATATCTGCAACTATTAAGCAGTCCCAGGGTTATCTCTCATGTTGCTCGTTTTTTGGTGGGGGCTGCCAGGGAGAGAAAAAAGATAATGAAACTCCACACTTGAACGTATTTTTATAATTCATGCACTTTATGTACATAGTGTGTTTTTTAAATCTGGATGGTATAGTACCTACTTTGTAGATGTATTGACCTTTTTTCTAATATTTTTAATAATTATGAAACTTGTGAACTTTTTAATAATGCAACTGTAATTTATATATTGTGCATCACTGTCTTTTTATGATATTGAATTATCGAATAAAGTAATTTGACTGACTGACTGACTGACATACAGTGTACACTGTGCTTTCTGCTGTTTGTATCCTTATACTGTACAGACCTCCTGCTCTCTACTGTTTTTGTGTTCACACAGTGTACACTCTGTGCCCTCTGCTGTATCTGTATAGACCTCGTGCTCTCTGCTCTTAGTGTGTAAAGTGTACACTGTACGTTTTACTGTTTGTATCAACATACAGTAATGTAAAAAGACACACATGGGCGCGGCGAGTAACAGTTAAAGCAGGCAAAAGAGTTCTAGAGTTACAACATGGAATAATTGTCAGAACTCATGGGAAACCAGTATGTATTTATTTTTTTATTATCAAAGTTGATCTACAACACTTTTTTTATTTTTTATAAACAATTTTATTGATATAACAAACTATCATTGGGCATATAAAAAGCATTCCATGCATACAGAGAGAGAGTCAAATCAAGAAATTCAACACATCAGTACATAGAAGAAGACAATTGAGCTGTGTCAATTAGGCAACCCCACTGCTCCCCTCCTCAGTACTGTACCTCCCTCCACCCTACTCCGAATCGTTGTCGCTATCAAGCTGTGGTGGCTCGCAAATACACCCTCGGTATTCATTCCATGCTCCCCAGATCCTGATCCATTTCCGCGGACATTTACGATTCAGATGCACTGCCCTTTCAGCCATCATCGCAGTATCTAAATCTGCACACCAATCCCTGAGTGTTGGTACCAAATGAGATCCCCAGAATCTGGCAATATTTCTTTTAGCATACATGATACTTAGTGTGACCCAGTCCTGCATGGCATGATTAAGATCAGTAGGCTCCCAAATGTTTAATAAGCAGCATCGCGGTTCCGGGACCAATGAGTCTTTCACCACCTGTGATATAGGCCGCATAACCTGAGCCCAGAAATCGGCAACCCGGGGGCAGTCCCAGATGGTATGAAAGAATGTCCCTTCCTCTCCGCAACCCCGCAAACAGTACTCATGTGAGGCTTTCCTTATCTAATGAAGGGTTACCCTAGTGTAATAAACACGGTCTAGAATTTTCAACTGTATTAATCGAAGCCTAGATGGTATGGCCACCTCCCGTGGTGAGGAGAGCGCAGTGTGCCAATCCGACTCGTCGAGGTCTCCCACCTCCGTGGTCCTGGCCGCCCTGAGCCTCAGTGTTGCGTGCTTATCTAGGTTCCTGATCGATACTGTGACCTTATGCCCCTATTCGGCTATAACTCCATTTATTCCCTATATTGGCATAACCGTTCAAGTGCGATTTTCTGAAAAGTCATCTCTGGCCTCACACGAACAGAGCCACATTCCAGCATGACTCTCTGCTACTTCCTTTGCGACCAATTAGTGCAATGACAGAGCAGCAGTCACTATCTGATATTCCTAGATAACACTCCGAGTTCTTCAACAAGATAAAAACTTAGCAAACCTGGAAATCCCCGCTTGCTATGTTTTGATTAGTAATGGAACTCTAATGAGCAACTGATAACTGTCACTTCCTAGTGACATCTTTAATTGACATCTTATGTCCAGCAAACTTGCGTCACACCCGGCACCTGTCAGGTATAAATATTACCAACGTTGCCTTAAGCAATGCGAGCCTGTTGCCTGTTGTACGAGCTACTGAAGCCAGCTGCCTGCACGACCCCGTGTTGGTAAATCTAGCACTCTGTCGCTGCAGCCTGCTATCCTGTGGTGGTGAAGCTGCTGATTACCATTATCGCCGCTAAAGCGCGACCTATGGTGCAGTACGCTTAAGGAGCTGAACAGCCGTCCCTCTGCGAAGACATCCAGCAGATTCCAGCTGCCCGCGGACGCTGTCCCCCCTCCTTCCTCGACGCGCTGAAGAGCAGCCGCTGCCTTTCTCGTGCAGAGAAATCCAGCTACAGCGTTTCCGGTTTACCCTCGCGGGTGACTGGGATATCGAGAGAGACCCCTGAAGGAGATACCAATCCTCCATCATTCTATTCAGAGGTATGGTGTTGACTAAACCCTTAGACGAGAATTCTTGAAACAAACCTTGGCAAAACCAACTTAACTTAAAGCTACTTACTTGCTCCCCTTCCACGTGTTAGGCTTAGGTCAGGCACACTGGGGTAGGCTTAGTTAGAAGCACCAGTTGAGTATGTTAGCCTAATGTATATATGACTGTATATATGTTTTATTACTTTTAAACCATTGTATGGCTAAGAAACCATATCAATGCTTTTACAGTTCTATTTCGCAATACTTATCTTACTGTACGTACTTTTTATAATAACAATTATTGCAATTGTGGCAATACATTTCTCTTGTACGAGAAGAAAGACTGTTCAATAAATGTTAACCCTTTATTGATACACGCCCGTCTCTCTATTCTCTACATCTCGTGAAAGTAAACTGCACTAGACTGACTGAGTGAAATCTATGTCTATTGTTTCACACGACCCTAGAGATTGACTCTTGATCTGAGGAGCAAAGTTGTCATGTTGCACGGTTGTTGGAAAACTGAATCCCTTCTTGTCTGTGCCAAGGAAGCTGATCACTTCCTATGCAGAGAAGAAAGTTTCCAGTGACCTCTGAGCTAGTTGGTAACACAACCCAATTAAGTTTAGCATAGTCAGTGGAGGCCTGGAATATCTGCAGTTCCACGTCGATACTACTGTTTATGTTATTCCAATGCGCAGGGCCTAGTGGGAAACTAGGAACTACACTACATGGCGCCCAAACGTTTGGTAAGGCGATAAACTAACGCAAGACTTATAGAGTAACTCAGTCGTGCATATTTCACACCCCTTTCTCCCGTAAATACTCCAATAGACGTCTGGAGTGGGTGAAAGGTTAAAATCCGCCCGACCTTAGTAGGAAGAGATTCCTATGTAAAGCTCTGGTTTATTCAACGTTGAAGGATACAGTGTTCCAAAATATTGTGCACCTAATCTTTGTCTCCTTGGAGACCTACTCTGCAAACCTCGCATTTTTACAATGCCAGAAAACGGAACCACTGGGGCCGCAGCAGATGCGACTCAGCAAGGTCCCGAATACACAGATCCGGATGCAATAATCATCCCGGCACATTTAAGAAAATCTATAACTTCAAAACTTATAGTAAACGGACTGACACCTCAAGGTGGTACAGTAATTTTCGTGATAGAGGCTCACGAATATCGGCAGACAGAGGTATTCTATTCATGGATAAACTTTCCAGCGGTAAACGCTATAACAAAAGAGTTTCACTATTACAAAATAGAGGAACCTCCGGGAGAGTACGCTCCTTTCGAGGAGATTGAAATCCCACTTAAATTTCAAGAGCACCTGCTCTGGTTTAATGGCGCCCTAAAACACACTGATCAAATAACTAGGCTCGGTCCACTAGGTAGACCAGGAGCCACGTGGCCGGTTCTAGCCAGCTACACACCACATCCTGACATTGCAAAAATGTCTAAGGAAGAGCTGTTAGCACAGCTAAACACATTATCAAAAATACATAGGCAATTAGTCCAATATGTAATGTGGACTGCAACAGTCCAGCCAGCTGTTAACTCACCACAGCTGACCCCTCATCAGGGGAACACAAATAAAATTACACCACAGAACATACAGTCATGTCTTGGTAAAACACCCGTAAAACGGGAACAAATTCCTTTCTGGTTAGCCCAGAAAATCACTCAAATAGAGGCAGTATTTCCTGATACTACCCCTATTGAGAAACACAGAATCTTGACCATCTGCCTTCCTATGGGAATCGCACCACACGTGGAGGACTGTGACACTTGGGGTACAGTCTTTGCTTCCATTTACACAAAAACACACGGTGTTCCGTCTATGGCGGTAATACCAGAAGTGCTAAAACAGATTCAAAATGAATTCGGTCCAGAGCCCGCTTTAAATCTAGGTATGAAATTACTGAAAGACTTCAAGCAGGTCACGGCTATATTATTAGCCAACATAAAGGGAGAAGCAGCATCTGTGGCGATCCGCCAGAAGTTGAAGGAAACAGATATAAAAGATCCTGTTGAGCTTGCAAAAATCATAGAAAAATGCTATGAAGAATTAGGTAGAGACAGCTTGGGTGGGAAACCGGTAAAACCCCAACTGCTCGAAAATCCTGAAAAATTATTTATTAAAAATAATTCAAATACTCCTAAAAAGAGCTGGGATGGAAATAAACAATCCACTCCCAAGGAAAAAGTTTTACAGTCCAGAGGAAGGTCTCCTCGACGGAGGGAAAGAACTCCGACTCGAGAACGCCAGTCTCCCCAACGGGAGCCCTCTGAGAAAAGATATAACCTTAGAAATAGGGATAATCTGAAAAAACCTGATAGATATCAAAGTATTGATACACGTCCCTCTCGATCTCTTCCACAGAATTCGGAAAGAAGAGGACGGTCAGACCCAGGAGAGCACACCAAGTCCAAAGACAAGGAACCTGCTCAAAATAAGAAATCTCAATTTCAGAAAAAGAAGGTAGCCAGTATTAGAGTAATCAACCATGCCGAGGATACTGAGGACACAGTTGAAAAACGGGGAGTGGGCATTGACAATGTTGGACAGTGCAGCAGAAATCAGTATAGCGCGCAAGATCTTGATGAGTCATCTGGAGACAGTGGACACGAATGAATACATTCAAGTTGAAACTGCCGACGCCAGGCTTAGCGAGCCCCATAAAATATACGAAATAACATTGCGTATAGAGGGTGATAAGACTAGGAAAATTTTGGGTCTATTTTGGGATAAGTTCTCAAAAGGCTATGATATTCTGTTAGCTGAAAAAGATTGGCCCCCAGAGTTTCTCAGGGAGTGCCCTCGTGGCGAAGAAGTGATTATGCCTGCCTTCTCGAATCACATTCCGATTCACAAAAAATATATATATGCAAGGAAATGGGCAGTGGCCCAGGCACCTGCATTGTATAAAAATCATGTAGGATGGGATGAGGATTCACCGCCTCACAAAATCCAATTAAAAAGTGAACCAACTGCCCAACGGCAGTATCCCATAAAGCAAGAAGCTAAAAAACAAGTCAGGGAGATCTTAGATCAACTTGAGTACCAGGGGGTGATTGAAACATGCACCTCTCAAATGAACAATCCTTTGTTTCCTGTCTCCAAGCCAGACAATTCATATCGTCTAGTTTTGGACTACAGACATCTTAATACATGTTGCAAAACTTTTGCAGTACAAAACTCGCATAGTGCAGCCCTAATGAATAACAGAGTTAGGAAAAAATATAAAACGACATTAGACATTTCTAATGGTTTCTTTTGTCAAAACATTGCACCAGAAAGCAGATATTTGAACGCTTTCTCTGCATTTGGGTCACAGAAAAAATTCTGTCGACTCCCACAGGGGTTCAAGAACAGCCCAGGACTATTCTCAGCTAGGGTAACAGAGTTACTACAAATCTATGATGATGAAGCATTATCTTACGTAGATGATATTTATCTCACAGACGACGACTTGGATACTCACTTGAAAAGAGTGAACACCAGTATACTTGGGTTCGCAGCAGAGGGTTACAAATTCAACTTTAAAAAGTCCCGAATTGCCCATCTGACAGTACTATTTTTAGGGTACGAATTATCAAGTGAAGGGAAAAGCCTAGCGGACAACTTCTTAGAGAAGTGCGCTGTACTCCAAGCTCCAAAAACGCGGAAGAATTTACAATCCATACTAGGTTTTCTGAATTTCGGAAGAACTTACATACTAAATTACGCAGAGAGGGTTAAACCTCTCTACGAACTAATAAAACCTGATTTTAAACAAATCAATTGGACTCAAAAACACACAGAAATTTTGAGATCACTGCAAACAGACATGTTAGCAAAAACAAAATTAGATACACGTGACAACACGATCGATCTTGTAATCCGAGTCATCCCAGGAAGATGCGGATTCACGTACCTAACCTCTAATGAGGGAGAAAAGGTACCAATTTCAATTAAATCTCACTTGTACACACAAGCAGAAAAAGCATTCAGTCGCACAGAAAGAACTGTGAACGCAGTGCAAATCGCATTAGCAAATGAACGAGAACTAGCACATGGCAAACGGATTAATATCCTTACAGCGGAATCCGCCTTTGAGGCGCTATTCAGCCCAGTAAACCTGCCTACAGTGTCACTGGACCCGAAATGGATACAGTGCATAGATTCTCTAGGAGCGGAAGATGTGAAATACTATTTCGCCCCGCAATTTGAAGAACTGAATGATTTAGAATATGAAGAAGAATATCCTCTGCCAATCGAAATCCTGCCTCTCCCACAATACGCCTGTATAATCTATACAGATAGCTTTGTACAGCATTTCAACGTAGAGAGCAAATCCTACAATGCAGCGTGTGCGATCATTAAAGGTCGTTGGCTGTGCGGTAAATTCAGACCGAAAGTAACAAAAACTGAATCTGTAAGAAACTGTTCGGTTCAAAGAACTGAAATCAGATCTTTAAAGATGGCGCTCGAAAATGCAGAACGTGAATTCCCGACACTTATAGTGTGCGATTCTCATTTTTGCGTCAACTCTTACAACAATAAACTGCAGAGTTGGATCGAAAACGACTACAAAGATGACACAGGTGCCACAATAAAGCATAAATTGCTCTGGAACGAGGTAGCTCTTTTACACAAAGAACTACAAAAGACTCACGTGATTCACGCACAGAGTCTTCGACGTGATGGCGTTCACGTTGCAGGGAATTCATTGGCTAATACAGCCAAAGCGGAAGCAACTAAACCGGCTTCCGTAGCCACAAAAAAGCGTACAGATAAATACATAGACGGGGAAACCATGCTGGCAGTAAAAACGACCGTAAAAGGCGACTGTGCAGCACTACCCGTAAACTATCCACTCAATTATGCATACATAATCGATGCAAACTCCGTTCCTTTTGCTCGAATCCCTGGAGTGGGGGACAGAGTAATTACAAACATGAACAGGAGAATATTTTTAATAGCAGACGCACACATGGGTTTGGGTCTAAGGCACAGAGAGATCAAGGAATCACTGACTGAATTACAATCAGTATTCTGGTGGCCGGGAATGAGTGTAGAACACCAAATATATGCAAACAACTGTGAAAACTGTAATAGGGATCGCAGTAAGGAACCTTGCTACCGGCTACCAGTCAGAAAGAGCGTAACGCTGCCTACACCCCGTCCTGCGTCCTATTAACAGTTAAGACGAAAAGCACTTAAAAAATGAGGCCTCCAGCGCTCGGCTGACGCTAGAACGGTTATAAAAGATTTGCGAGTCAATATCGGCACATACGCAATTACCACGTTCCATTCTGACCAGGGTCCTGCTTTCAGCTCTCGAGCTTATAAGGAGGCCATGGCCAGCATGGGAATTGGGTTGCGGTATTCTTGTCCGTCATACCCCGGAAGGGAATAGTGTGGTAGAAAGAAAAAACCGTGACATAAAGCAATCTATAACAGCGAAGGTATTAGGTTCAGGCGCTGGGTGGGTCAAACATTTAATAAGTGTCCAGACTAGTCTTAACAACATGCCAAGAAATTCTCTAAAAGGTTTCAGCCCATACGAACTATTGTTCGGAATTAGAATGCGCGTTCAGGACCTCGATAGTCAGATGTCAGTGGTACAAGAAGAAACAACGCACTTTGATGTAAAAGACCGTTTGGCTGTTTTACAGGAACTGAATGAAACAAGAAAATCATTAAGCAACATAAAGTTAAAGCAACAGCCAAGTACCACTGACGAGGCACCACCCGCAACAGCCCCAGCAAGGCCTGTCTGGATTCCGAAGATTGGGGATCTAGTCAGAGAAAAGATCGCGGTTAAGAAGGAATTTGGGCCTTCTTACAGAAAAGCAGTACCTGTCTTAGCAGTCACCGGAACAAGATCAGTTGTGCTACCGCCCCTTGCTGGTAAAAAGGAGAACAGAATCGTGTCCATCGATCTGGTAAAACCACAAGCATGTGGCCTATAATCAACAGTAGGCCCAGTGGACTCCCAAGAAACAATAGAATACCCAAACTTGCAACAATCCAAGAGGTTCAAACTGAAAGACTAATCACATTCGATCAGCCTGCAGTGCACAATGAAGGACTATGCAATAATGCCATGGAACTCGTGCCTCTTGAAACACAGATTGAAACAGTTCGTCAAGAAACAACACCAGTCTACAATGATGTGGCATCAGAAAGTGCTACCGAGAGACAGATTGAAAGAACAATCCCATCAATTGACAGAACTGCCTCTGGTTATTTCATCAACTTCGACAACTTCTCTGAAGATTTAAATGACCCCGAAGTGATGCCAGAAACAAAAAAGATTTCTAAAGAAAATACAACAGGACTCCTTCAACAAATCAAAGAACTATATCTGGATTCACCGTTGATTGAGCATTGGATTATCTCAGGGGTATTCATACTCCTACTATGCCTAATTTTAGTTTTAATTTTAGGGAAGTTCATTACAATTGAATGGACACAGCAAGTCAGAACATCAACCTAGTCCTGAAACCACACAGATCATCCCACGTGAAGAAAAGAGAACTGTCAACAGTAAATGTCACAGCAATTCCAATACCTGGTGGGGTAGTATGGGAGAAAACAGACTATGAAATATATGGTCCGGTCGAGATCCTGAAGTATCCTCATCAACTAAAGGTTTCCTTAAGTGACTTTGTGACACCTAGTACATTCTCTGATGATTGGGACTTTAACAGTATTAAGGACATGATGTCTGATTTAGTAATGTCAGCTAGATTCACAGATCATGATTATTTACAAGGTTCGTCTAGTTATGAGCAGTTATTCTGTTACACCCACTATGGGGATCATTACTTGCATAAATCTGCACAGCCTAGAAATGTTTTTATGTATAATCAATGGGAATATTGTTCTACACCACCTAAAAGCAGTTCTAAAGCATTTTTTGAGAAATTCAAATACTTCTCAGGGTTTAACAACAGTGATGCAGAAACGTTTTATTACAAACTGTTAGATAAAACAGGAATGAAAACAATGCTGACAAATTCTAAATTGATATATTCAGAAGCATTTTATGACAAAATGATGACATTTGGTTTTGATTATTGGAAAAATAATATTGAAACGAAAACAATTTGGGGTACAAAAGATTGGCAGGTGCAAGGCATTGAAGCACTATTAAGAACCTGCATGATACCTGAACAAATGTTGTTTTTAAATGACACAATACACCAAACATCTTGTCTTGGCCTAGCTAAGATCAAAGACCTTAAAACACCGTCTATTCCAAAGCCAATACCTGAAAATGCAACCACAGATATTGAATTAGACATGTCACAAATTTTACATTTCAACAGAACACATCCTGATTGGAAAAAGTGGTTAATCTGGCCTACAGACACAAATAGCTGTCAAGATAGATTCCTGAATAAAACACAGGGGTTAAAAATGACCAGATTAGACCCTAGATATTCCCAGAGACAACATCCAGGGATTATAACAACATACAGTGTAGGGAAACTCTGCCTAGAATGGCTAACAACATCCACACTGGCTGAAATTAAGCAACACTTGTCTTTACTAAAAGATGGTGCTGATTTGCGCGATTTCATTCTTGGACCACGCAAACAGCGTCAGAAGCGTTTCATAGCGACCAGTATCTATGCTGCTTACAACGAGGCTTGGAAAGTAAAGCAAATTGAAACTGCTGAAAAAATACGAGAAATTGATCGTATTAATTTGGAGAAATCACTTTCTGTAGTAGACAATGGGTTAATGACTCTGTCTTCCAGAATATATTCGTTGGACAATATTGTATCCTCTGCCTTTGATGTGATAGACAGAGATTTGCTAATGTTACAACATGGCCAGTCTCAATTACGCTCTATAATAGAATTAGGCTGGACGCTGCAAAATCTTCGTTCAGGCTATGTGCCTTGGCGTTTAATCAACACAACGTTATTATTTTCCAGTTTTAACCTTACTGATAAACAGATCAGTTTGGCACAGAAAGGAGCAGACTATACAATCCTGAGCATCGAAAAACTCGAGAGATTACCATTGACAATGTCAGAGAGTCCTGTCATTGAATGGATAATACACGGAATTATCACAATTCCGATAACAACTTTCCGATTTAAAAAGTGCCTTGAGTACATACCTGCTGGCCAATATGAACAATTGGGTAAGGGATATGTAAAATCCGAATGGAAATTACCATACACTCATTCTTGCTATAGTGACAGTGACAAAAATGTATTTCTTAGTGGTGAGAACTGTAAACATTCACTAAGCGGTATACTTTTGTGTCAGGGTATTAATTTACACGGCGCATGTGATGGAAATTCAAACAACCTTTCATGCCACCAGCTAGTCACACCTGCAACTCAGATAGAGCCCTTCTTTATGCAACTCGCAAATGGGAGTTACATTCTTAGAACGGATCACAGATGTTGTGGCCTGACGCCAGGGAAAAGTTATCTAGTACAAGTTACGTCCATGGTCAAATGTTGTATGCAAGCATTGTTCCCGAGCGGGCCTCCAGACATAGTGACTCCCATCTGGCCTCGTCTGAATCTCTATTCTATACGAATTGATACATTAAGCAAAATGAAATCTGTACTTTTACAGACAACCGTGCCTATAACGTCATCTAAAGAGACGTATGATCTTCTAGTCGCAAGGACGGCTACTGAGGTTCATGACCTTTTATCAACAAATTGCCCCGTGCATTTCGTAGAAATGTTCAGCCAACTCCTTAACATGTCTAGTCCAACAAGCATCCCAGGCATATTTAAGACAGTCTTTACGGGACTGCTAACACCCTTCCAGGCAATTTTGGGAATCTTTCCTAATTTTGTGCACTCCATTTTTGGCGGCATACCACTATTTTTGGGACTCGTTGCAGGGATTCTATTTTTGACCCTCCTGCTACGTTATGGCAAGCCTCGGCTCAGACATAGCTCCCATGGGAATGGAAGAGACAATCCTAGCAATGCGCTACAGGGACAGGATAACTAACGTCCTCGGATTGGCCAGGCTGAGAGATCTAAACATGACCTGGTTCCTTTCATTCAGACCGATATGGCAAAATTGCATTTTACCTGTGCTACGGTGTATGCTTTGCGGCGATGAATGCGTGTTGGACATCTGTCTTTCACTTCCATCAGCAGTACCAATGGACGTCGATACTTTGCTCAGTCCAATAACGGCTCACGCATTGTGTTGTCCCCAGCGGCTACCAATCCTGATGACGGCATTTGTGGAGACTCCTGTACTACAGCCAAGTGGTAACAGTGGAGCGAGTGACAAAAGCAACATCATCCAGGTACAACGTTCTGTGAGCATTGCTGGTCCTGCCTTCGATGACAGCAATCATTCTCACACCTGCCAAGTTACAGCGCTATCTAATTTGGTTGAACTATCACCTGAATTTGTAGACCAATTCTTTGAGAGCCTGTCTGATACGATGTTCTCACCCACAGAGAAACAATAACTTTTTGAGAAGCTTTCCGACACATAGCGTTCCCATGAACTCTGAATTCGGCCTTCAGTTTTGATCAACAAAAACTGCCAAGAGCTTTGGAAATCTATTTTCTTTGAATTGGACAATTTTTCTAATATTGACCCTTTTTGGCACGAACAATTCTTTGCTTAACGTAAAAACTATTCTTAGAGAACAGAAGCTTCACACTTCTATTTCTAAACACATCTAGAGACATAACAATATTACACCAGCCTCTAGCACACATGTTATTACAATGCATTTTTATGTGATGATTTATCTTGCATTTCTTCTGTCAGAGATACTTCATGTGTAATTCCTTTTGCATAATCGTTCATTGATTTCATATGCAATAATTTTTGAATGATTAATATGCTTTAAAAAACGTACAGTACCTAAATTCCATGTATTACAAGTACGCCTATTTCGAATGCATTTATGTATTTTGGGGTGGGCAATGTTACACATGCATCTTATTGCTTAGTTTTAGTAATTTTGATGGACATGAAAACGTGGAGTGGGTGTTGCGTGCTTATCTAGGTTCCTGATCGATACTGTGACCTTATGCCCCTATTCGGCTATAACTCCATTTATTCCCTATATTGGCATAACCGTTCAAGTGCGATTTTCTGAAAAGTCATCTCTGGCCTCACACGAACAGAGCCACATTCCAGCATGACTCTCTGCTACTTCCTTTGCGACCAATTAGTGCAATGACAGAGCAGCAGTCACTATCTGATATTCCTAGATAACACTCCGAGTTCTTCAACAAGATAAAAACTTAGCAAACCTGGAAATCCCCGCTTGCTATGTTTTGATTAGTAATGGAACTCTAATGAGCAACTGATAACTGTCACTTCCTAGTGACATCTTTAATTGACGTCTTATGTCCAGCAAACTTGCGTCAAACCCAGCACCTGTCAGGTATAAATATTACCAACGTTGCCTTAAGCAATGCGAGCCTGTTGCCTGTTGTACGAGCTACTGAAGCCAGCTGCCTGCACGACCCCGTGTTGGTAAATCTAGCACTCTGTCGCTGCAGCCTTCTATCCTGTGGTGGTGAAGCTGCTGATTACCATTATCGCCGCTAAAGCGCGACCTATGGTGCAGTACGCTTAAGGAGCTGAACAGCCGTCCCTCTGCGAAGACATCCAGCAGATTCCAGCTGCCCGCGGACGCTGTCCCCCCTCCTTCCTCGACGCGCTGAAGAGCAGCCGCTGCCTTTCTCGTGCAGAGAAATCCAGCTACAGCGTTTCCGGTTTACCCTCGCGGGTGACTGGGATATCGAGAGAGACCCCTGAAGGAGATACCAATCCTCCATCATTCTATTCAGAGGTATGGTGTTGACTAAACCCTTAGACGAGAATTCTTGAAACAAACCTTGGCAAAACCAACTTAACTTAAAGCTACTTACTTGCTCCCCTTCCACGTGTTAGGCTTAGGTCAGGCACACTGGGGTAGGCTTAGTTAGAAGCACCAGTTGAGTATGTTAGCCTAATGTATATATGACTGTATATATGTTTTATTACTTTTAAACCATTGTATGGCTAAGAAACCATATCAATGCTTTTACAGTTCTATTTCGCAATACTTATCTTACTGTACGTACTTTTTATAATAACAATTATTGCAATTGTGGCAATACATTTCTCTTGTACGAGAAGAAAGACTGTTCAATAAATGTTAACCCTTTATTGATACACGCCCGTCTCTCTATTCTCTACATCTCGTGAAAGTAAACTGCACTAGACTGACTGAGTGAAATCTATGTCTATTGTTTCACACGACCCTAGAGATTGACTCTTGATCTGAGGAGCAAAGTTGTCATGTTGCACGGTTGTTGGAAAACTGAATCCCTTCTTGTCTGTGCCAAGGAAGCTGATCACTTCCTATGCAGAGAAGAAAGTTTCCAGTGACCTCTGAGCTAGTTGGTAACACAACCCAATTAAGTTTAGCATAGTCAGTGGAGGCTTGGAATATCTGCAGTTCCACGTCGATACTACTGTTTATGTTATTCCAATGCGCAGGGCCTAGTGGGAAACTGGGAACTACACTACATCAGAGTGGGATCAGGCAGGTTATTAATGAGTTTACGATAAACGAACAAGGTCGCCTTTTTGGGCATGTGATCTGTCAGAAGCCTATCCTCTTACAACACTTTTTAAATATATTTGATAGATGTTGTTAATTGCTGATAAAAGATCAAGAAAAGTCCTTCGAAGTTGTCATACTTCATATAATTCTGTATAGAAAGCAGCAGTACAGACATGTATACATTGTTAATATTTCATTAACTCAAAAAATACATGATCAGCGGTCAAGGATAACAATATTTTGATGATGTGCAGAGACTGGCGGTATGTTGTCAGACTGCGCGCGTTTCGGCAAGGCCTTCATCAGGACTCTGTCACAGTAATCACTATTGTTAGATCAATGGTCGAGGCTCAGCATAGAAATATGACGATAAGGGTTCACAAATACAGATATGTAGACAGGATCACCCTCTCCATTCAAATCCCTCCGTAGTTATGAAGTAGGAGAAACCCCTGTTCTTTCTTGTATTTCATGGGTTGGATTGAGAGAACTGATAGGTACGGTCAATGTCCTGAAATGACCCAATCGCACAGCAAGTGCCACTTAGTGTATAGAAAGGATAACTACTACTGGCCCAGAACAATACAATGAGCATCCATGCCCTATCCGTTGGCTTCTTCTCAGCTTATGGCCTATACGTCCAATATACCATATGTACTGGACGTCCAGTATATTGTTGATTACTTTTCAATTAATAACAGCCATAGGTGAATGCACTTGTGGCAAAGTGTATTTATCTTTGTAGTGATCCCTTGGGTGGGTCCGACTCCCCCATAAGGTGTCCAATAACAGTCTGGAACGCTTCCCTCGGATACGGATACGGAAGTAGGAGAAACCCCTGTTCTTTCTTGTATTTCATGGGTTGGATTGAGAGAACTGATAGGTACGGTCAATGTCCTGAAATGACCCAATCGCACAGCAAGTGCCACTTAGTGTATAGAAAGGATAACTACTACTGGCCCAGAACAATACAATGAGCATCCATGCCCTATCCGTTGGCTTCTTCTCAGCTTATGGCCTATACGTCCAATATACCATATGTACTGGACGTCCAGTATATTGTTGATTACTTTTCAATTAATAACAGCCATAGGTGAATGCACTTGTGGCAAAGTGTATTTATCTTTGTAGTGATCCCTTGGGTGGGTCCGACTCCCCCATAAGGTGTCCAATAACAGTCTGGAACGCTTCCCTCGGATACGCCAGGCCTTTTCCAGATAATCTATGAACATACAGTACAGGCCTCGTGCTCTGTGCACCTCTGACTGCAGTTTTCACGCTGTGCTTTCTACTATTTGTAGCTGGATACTGTATTGTCCCTCTGCTCTCTACTGTGCATCTGTGTGTGCCTACCCTGGGCTCTCTGCTGTGCTGCGCTGCCTGCAGTGTGCACTCTGTGCTCTCTGCTGTGGTATCTGCATACAGCCCAGACCCCGTGCTCTCTGTCGTGCTGTTCTGCCTGTAATTTACACACTGTGCTCTCTGCTGTGGTATCTGCATACAGCACAGACCCTGTGCTTTCTGTTGCCCTGCTCTGCTGCAGTTTACGCCCTGAGGTCTCTGATGTGGTCTCTGCATACAGCCCAGACCCTGTGCTCTCTGCTGTGCTGCCCTGCCTGCAGTGCACTCTCTGTGCTCTCTGCTGTGGTATCTTTATACAGTCCAGACCCCGTGCTCTCTGCTGTGCCGCCCTGCCTGCAGTGCACGCTCTGTGCTCTCTGCTGTGGTATCTTTATACAGTCCAGACCCCGTGCTCTCTGCTGTGCTGCTCTGCCTGCAGTGCACTCTCTGTGCTCTCTGCTGTGGTATCTTTATACAGTCCAGACCCCGTGCTCTCTGCTGTGCTGCTCTGCATGCATTGCACTCTCTGTGCTCTCTGCTGTGGTATCTTTATACAGTCCAGACCCTGTGCTCTCTGCTGTGCTGTTCTGCTGCAGTGCACGCCCTGTGCTCTCTGCTGTGGTATCTGTATAAAGTCCAGACCCCGTGCTCTCTGCTGTGCTCTTCTGCCTGCAGTGTATACTCTGTGCTCTCTGCTGTGGTATCTTTATACAGTCCAGACCCCGTGCTCTCTGCTGTGCTGCGCTGCCTGCAGTGCACTCTCTGTGCTCTCTGCTGTGGTATCGCATACAGTCCAGACCCCGTGCTCTCTGTCGTGCTGTTCTGCCTGCAGTTTACACTCTGTGCTCTCTGCTGTGGTATTGCATACAGCCCAGCCCCTGTGCTCTCTGTTGCGCTGCTCTGCTGCAGTTTACGCCCTGTGGTCTCTGCATACAGCCCAGAACCCGTGCTCTTTGCTGTGCTGCTCTGCCTGCAGTGTACTCTCTGTGCTCTCTGCTGTGGTATCTGTATACAGTCCAGACCCCGTGCTCGCCTCTCTGCTGTGCCGCCCTGCCTGCAGTGCACGCTCTGTGCTCTCTGCTGTGGTATTGCATACAGTCCAGACCCCGTGCTCTCTGCTGTGCTGTTCTGCTGCAGTTTACGCTCTGTGCTCTCTGCTGTGGTATCTGCATACAGCCCAGACCCCGTGCTCTCTGCTGTGCTGCTCTGCCTGCAGTGCACGCCCTGTGCTCTCTGCTGTGGTATCTGCATACAGCCCAGACCCCGTGCTCTCTGCTGTGCTGCTCTGCCTGCAGTGCACGCCCTGTGCTCTCTGCTGTGGTATCTGCATACAGCACAGACCCCGTGCTCTCTGCTGTGCTGCCCTGCCTGCAGTGCACGCTCTGTGCTCTCTGCTGTGGTATTGCATACAGTCCAGACCCTGTGCTCTCTGCTGTGCTGTTCTGCTGCAGTTTACGCTCCGTGCTCTCTGCTGTGGTATCTGCATACAGCCCAGACCCCGTGCTCTCTGCTGTGCTGCTCTGCCTGCAGTGCACGCCCTGTGCTCTCTGCTGTGGTATCTGTATAAAGTCCAGACCCCGTGCTCTCTGCTGTGCTCTTCTGCCTGCAGTGTATACTCTGTGCTCTCTGCTGTGGTATCTTTATTCAGTCCAGATCCCGTGCTCTCTGCTGTGTTGCTCTGCCTGAGGTGTACGCTCTGTGCTCTCTTCTGGGGTATCTTTCATACAGTCCATCCTCTGTCATCGCATATGCCACGTGCCCTCCGCACTCCCATGCTCTCCCCTCCGTTCTCCCATGCTCTCCCCTCCGCTCTCCCATGCTCTCCCCTCCGTACTCCCATGCTCTCCCCTCCGCACTCCCATGCTCTCCCCTTCGTACTCCCATGCTCTCCCCTCCGCACTCCCATGCTCTCCCCTCCGTACTCCCATGCTCTCCCCTCCGCACTCCCCTCCTCTCCCCTCCGCACTCCCCTCCTCTCCCCTCCGTATTCCCATGCTCTCCCCTTCGTACTCCCATGCTCTCCCCTCCGCTCTCCCATGCTCTCCCCTCCGTACTCCCATGCTCTCCCCTCCGCACTCCCATGCTCTCCCCTCCGTACTCCCCTCCTCTCCCCTCCGCACTCCCATGCTCTCCCCTCCGTACTCCCATGCTCTCCCCTCCGTACTCCCCTCCTCTCCCCTCCGCACTCCCCTCCTCTCCCCTCCGTACTCCCATGCTCTCCCCTCCGCACTCCCCTCCTCTCCCTTCCGCACTCCCATGCTCTCCCCTCCGCACTCCCATGCTCTCCCCTTCCACACTCCCCTCCTCTCCCCTCCGCACTCCCATGCTCTCCCCTCCGCACTCCCATGCTCTCCCCTTCCGCACTCCCCTCCTCTCTCCTCCGCACTCCCCTCCGTACTCCCATGCTCTCCCCTTCGTACTCCCATGCTCTCCCCTCCGCTCTCCCATGCTCTCCCCTCCACACTCCCATGCTCTCCCCTTCGTACTCCCCTCCTCTCCCCTCCGCACTCCCCTCCTCTCCCCTCCGTACTCCCATGCTCTCCCCTCCGCACTCCCCTCCTCACTCCCCTCCTCTCCCTTCCGCACTCCCATGCTCTCCCCTCCGCACTCCCATGCTCTCCCCTTCCGCACTCCCATGCTCTCCCCTCCGCACTCCCATGCTCTCCCCTCCGCACTCCCATGCTCTCCCCTTCCGCACTCCCATGCTCTCC
The DNA here is from genome assembly GCF_964263255.1 of Lissotriton vulgaris. NCBI lineage: Eukaryota > Metazoa > Chordata > Amphibia > Caudata > Salamandridae > Lissotriton > Lissotriton vulgaris. The sequence goes on along the minus strand of NC_141688.1, from coordinate 66,641,378 downwards.
CCTCCGCACTCCCATGCTCTCCCCTCCTCTCCCCTCCGCACTCCCATGCTCTCCCCTCCGTACTCCCATGCTCTCCCCTCCGTGGGCTCCCCTGCAGAGCAGGCCCAGTCTCTGCGGGTCCCTGTGTTTTCCATAATTCGTCCTGTAATCTCTCAGTAGGGCTGCGATCGATCGGTTTTCGTGTATTTCACACGCGCTGCATTGATTTCCATACATTAACAGCAGCGACGGAATGTCTCCCACCAAGGAATTCACAGCATTGACAAACCTGCCACCTGCCCTTGATAGTGAGAAGAACAGTCACGTGTCGGAAGAGAGGTGTAGAAACTGCAGGGGTGGAAAAGTGCCACTTTTACCCCGTCCCCTGTTATCTCCTCTCGCATTCCCTTCCATCTCTAACCTCGTCATCTGTTTTCAAGGCCAATGGAATTATGTGCTGGGGTCAACCACAATACACAGCAGGGTTGTTCATTGAGGTATGTAAAGAAATATTGTACAGCAGATTAACGGCTCATAATGCATCACATTTTCGCCATTATTAGTTTTTTTGACATGCAGTACACCTTGACACGGAGTAGATCCTAATACTGTATCAAACATGTTTCGCAAGGCCGGAAACTATCAATCCTTTCAGCCGATCCGCTTCAAAAGCTTATTCACAAATAAACAGTATTGATAAAGCAAATTAGCAATGCTAAATTCAGTGTTAACTCTCTTTCTGACACAAACTGTTTAGTAAATATATATATTTTTTCTGAACATCTCACATGTGTTTTAAAGTGAGGTTTTCAGTTTCAGGTTTATCTAACTATCTCTTGTTCTAACATGTCATCTGTTTTATCTTTTATGCCTGCTGGTCTTACTTAATTGGTCTGCTCCGCTCCTCCCCTTTCCACTGGAGCTTCTTGTTGGCTGTTTGAGTGGAGGGAGGACCGGTTACGGATTAGCGCTCTTCCTCCTGGCCATTTCACAGCGGCCATTACAGGGGTTGACACTCTAGTTGCTCTGCTCGGATCTCCTCCCCCTCCTGCATTCAAGCAGGGGATGGCGCCGACGCGCAGTGGGCACACCTAAGGCAAGCGTCCAGCGCCAGCCATGCTGCCGGTCTAATTCCAGAATTAGGGGGGAATCTGCACTACACCAGGGGTCAGTTGTGGGCTCTTTCTCATCAGTCCTGCACCCACCAAGGCACAAGGGATGTGGTGGTCTATAGCAATATCACATGCCCGACCTGCGGTTTCAAGCTGGTTACCTTTACTCTGACCCCTTCAGACACTATGCTCTTAAATTTTGAGGCTCCTGTACCATGCCTCAATACATAAAATGGCTGCCACAACTTTCACGTGACCTGATACACGCTCTACTTCTATCCCTGCCGCCTGCACACCACTACCATCCCGGTGTCGGCGGGAGGGTAGGTCAGAAGTCCTGAAACGATTCTTATCGTCGGTGAGTGTACTTTCCCCCCTTGCGATCACGGACCTTAGGTGAGTCACGATCACGCAGACTACCTTATTATGGGGTTTGCTCTGCATCTTTGGCAACTTGTAATATGCTGGCTTGACGGGCTTGCATACCCGCGCCTCACCTCGAGATTCTACAACTCTTCCCCTCGTGTGCTAGTGGCATTAATATAATTGTTGTTGCTTGTCGAGGGGCGTTGCCTCGATATGCCGTGGACTAGATATTCTTGTTGGCACTCCGTATGGGCGAGGCTATCATTTTGTGATGTCTGCATCTTTGTACTCCCTGGCCTGTAAACGATAAATCATATATACCTATTGCTATTTTATGCTATTTGAGTAACCAGAACACAATAGTTGTTACTTTCTCCTTGATTAGGACCCAATTGGTGTCCTTTCAACCACCGACCACTGTTGCATGCACATTAGCATACAGTCTAGGTGAGTCCTAGACTGTTTTTTTTATATATACTACTAAATGTTTTAACTTATAATTGGGCTACATGATCAGAGCTCATTATGCACGTTGTATAGGAACCTATCACAACCCTTGATTTATGCATAAAGGAATTTTTTTAATTAAGAATGCCTAATACATGATCTCTTTATTAAATACCACTCCACCAGATATAATTGGTCAATTACCAACAAGTGTTTAATATGAGATTTTAATGCACTTCGATGTTTGTTTTTATCCTAATCCAGGTCTACTATGAAAACTTGGGGTATGTAGTCTTACACTTACCTTCCAGTGTAGATAGTATGACATTGATCCTGAAGAAGTGTCCTAATCTTTATTGACTCTAGAGACATGAAACATGTCGATCATCTGAGAGTAGGGCCCTACAACTAGACACCTCACGACTAGGTTAGGCCCCTCTCCACCTTTTAACTAGGCAGTTTAGCTACAGAATAAAGTTTGGATAGGACTAACTGACCTATTTTAAACTCACCTTTCACTACATCTACACACACTTGGCCTCTCACCCCACTGCACCCACCGGCAGGAACAAAAGATCCCCGACAAAGAGCCCCGGTTTTGGGTGCCGGTCAGGTATTGCAGCGCCGACCTGACGAGGGGCAGGCACAAATGATGAAGCATAACACCTAGCTTGCTGGGTGTGTGAGAGCCCTAGTTCCAAAAGGAGAATTCCCCCTCCTTCATGCTTACACCAGTGGTCCATCTGTGACCCTGCTACCGGTTTCTACTACTCTTTTTTAACTACCATATAGGAACTCTGTACTATTTTTTGCAAATACAGCCACAACTTTCCAGTCAGGTTGCGGCCAGCCAATCACGGCATTGCTGTTGGTGCTTGGCTTCCCAAAACATCATGGTGGATTTGCGTCCCTAGATATCTATATTTATTTTTCTCTAATAACTTTAGAACTACTGAACAGACTTACGCCAAATCACAAACTGGGCTCTTTTTAGACCAAAAGCTAGGTTTCTACCAAATGTGATGTAATTACGTTCAGCGGTTCGGTCTGTAGGTGTGTTCAAAATCCCTATGAAAAATTGCATAGGGGAAACGAGTTTTGGGCCCCCCATTTTTCTCAGCTCCTGCTTGACGGATCAACCTGAAACTTTCCACACACCAGCTCAACTCAGGCGCGTAATAGTTTTGAAAAATCTGTGAATATTCGTCAAACAAGGCCAAAGTTATTAGCAAAACAAAAGGTGCTTTTCCTACTGAAACTAGGTCCTATCTTTAACTACCTGCTGGCAACCACCAGTAGGATATATCTATCTATCGCTGGAGGGCTTTGGTCGATTTTGTTTTTATGTATTTCACATGCGCTGTATTGATTTCCATACATTAGTGGCAGTGACGGAATGTCCCCCCACCAATGAATTCACAGCATCGACAAACATGCCACCTGCCCTTGGTGGTGAGAAAAACAGTCACAGGTGTGAGAAGTGAGGTGTGGAAACTGCAGGGATGGAAAAGTGCCACTTTTACCAAGTCCCCTGTTATCTCTCCTCACATTCCCTTCCATCACCAACCCCGTCATCTGTTTTCAGGGCCAATGGAAATATGTACAGTGGTCAACCACATTTCATAGCAGGGATGTTCATTGATGTAAGTAAAGAAACATTGTGCAGCAGGTTAATGGCTCATAATGCATCACATTTTTGCCATTATTAGTTGTTTTTGACTTTGCAGCACACTTTGACATTGAGTAGAACCTGACAATATATCAAAAACATGTTTCCCAAGGCAGAAAACAAAATATCCTTTCAGCTGATCCTCTTCAAAAGCTTATTCTTAGTTAAAGAGTATTGAAAAAGTAAAGTAGCACCGCTAAATTCAATGTTTTCTCCCTTTCTGAGCAAAACTTTTTAATTAATATATGCAATCTTGCTCTGTTCTGCAAACAAGGCTAGATTTACACAAATCTTATAATTAAGAAATTCAGGAGCACTTCCTTTCAAAAGACACACAGGTGCAGACTTGCCATCCTCATCTTTAGTTATGGGCAGAATACCCAAGACACAAATGCTTTATGTCCTCAGAATTTTCCAAGAATCTGCTTCACCTTCAAGGCTTATTCTCTTATTGGTTCACTCTCAATCGCTTACTTCCTCTGTGTTCACAGTCTCTAATCCCCGCACTCTGGCCCAGGCCCTGTCCTGATTCAGTTGATGCACTTTTACTGCCTTTTCCTCTAGGTTGGCCTCTCCTTGTACAGTCTGCAGTCAATATTGCTAGTTGTTCTGAGCAGGATCCTCAGCATATCTCCCATCTGTGCAACTTTTGGGTCCTCCACACTTCCAGTGGCACCTGCGGCTTTAAGCACTGTGTGTTGCCTTGGCCAAAAATGCTCTGTCATTGTTAGATTTATTGTGATGATCTTAAATGGGCATTTTTTACAGACAGGGCTTTCAGACAATCAAAACAGCTCCATGCCATCACCACATGGAGCTTTCTACCACCCAACCGAGACTCCCCCATTGGCACTCGTGAACTCGGGGCACCAATTCTAGCAGGTGGATGGACCACACCCCTACACTTCTCTCTGGCTCCTCGCCCTTAGCTTAGTGCGCCTCAACACCTCACGGAGAAGGCATGCGGGCGAACCCCTATTGGTGCTGGTGTAACAAAGGGACCTCGGGTATTGCAGTCCTGGCCTAGTAACCTGTACGAAGGGGGTGAACAAGCCCACCCTCCCAACAGATCGGGAACTCCACTGGCGCCCCAGGTGTAACTGCTGTAAACACTGAGGTGTGGCATGCGGAAAGGGAGAAAATCTGTACCCCGAAAACCGCTCGCAGCGTTCGTCTCATAATCTGGGACTTTTCTTACCTTTGGGTCTCCGTAAACTCCTCCGAGCCCTCCTGTGGTTGAATCTGGACTTAAAGATGATTTTTGTCTGGGCTCACTCAGCAGCCAGCTGTCTCCTCCTGCTAATTCCCGTTATTTATGATATCTATTTCTGCCTTCTCTCTTTTTTCTCCTCCTTTTTCAGCTTTCTTGTCACTTCTCTTCTTACTGCAATCAACCACAAAAGCCAGTTTATCTGACCGTATGCTCTTAATCTCAGTTCATCTCCACTCCACTGTCCGCAGCCATTTTAGGAGTGGAAAATCAGAAAAGTCAGAATAAATCGACGACGATACAAATCTTTCCACCCAAGATCTGCAACAAACTCTACTTACATCTCAACTTTCTTCCTCTCAATAACAATCAAGTACCATAATCAAAAACACGCCTTTCACACTGTTCTAGGAGTAAACAAAGTTTTTATTATGCAAGTGTAGTCTGGGTTAGATCCAGATTATTGGCCTACCATATTCTGTGGAGTTTGTGCACACTCAATTCTTTCCACTGGGTGCTGGTTGGTGCCAAAAATAGACATGAGGTCATCCTAAAAGTTAACTTTAAATCGTTTTATGAGCAACTGTGATACTGCATGGATGTTAGCAACCTTCTTTTTAAACATCTTAGAGTGGGTGCAACATTTCCAGTTTTAACACAAAGATACATGAATACAAAATATACTCAACACATTGTGAGCGAGAAAGAGTGGGGTATTCACTCACATCCCTAGTTGTTACCTCGTCAGCAAATATCTGTAACATAGTCTGTCATACCCTACCCCGGCCATCCTCCCTATAAAAACAAGCAGAGGAGAGGCAGATGGAATGAAGTCTTTCTGACTCTTACCACATGAGCATAGAAATAGGACTTCATCAGTGTACACCCTGATTGGTTGAGTTAATTGCCTTAGATGCTAAGCATGCTCTGCCTGCCAACCGTTTCCCAGAATCCCCTTGTTCGCCTGGCATCAGAGCTTCTCATTTGTGGCAAGCCTACTCACTTGTCGACAGTCAGTGGAGTTGTGCCCTGTTAGTGGAGTATCTTGGTGAAATTGTGCAAACCCACCTACTAGCAAAGTAAGAGGCTTGGTCCTGGTGTTTTCGAAGTTGTCACGCTTCGTGTAGCTGTACTTATTTTATTTCATAAGGAGAGTGGTAGCACTTGTCAGCAATGATCCATTACTACCTATAGGAAAGTGCTGGCATTCCCAGACGACATCAGATACTAGAGACTGGTGAAAACCTGCACTTCTATACAATTCAAGCAGTTGAATAACTTTGGTGGAGGTGCCAATGCTTTACATTTCTCACGGGTGGCTTTGAAGGGGTTATGGGATAGCACACTGTTGTTGGAAAGTACGCGCGTGTGTCTTGGTGTACACAGGCTTGATTGATCCAGTGTGTTCTTGTGTGAACTCCAGGGGCCCGAAGGGAGCACTTTCCCCATTTGCGCCCTGGAGCATCATAAAAACAGGTGCACCAGGCGCAAACAGGAAAAGTGCACCCTATTACATGGAATGCACTGCCCCCAGGGCAGCCTTGAACTCTTGTGCCCCCAGGGCAGCACATTCCTGTGAAAAACAGAGCAGCTGCTTTAAAGCCTCTTCCTGTTTTTACTGTGCAGATGAGGGCAGTCACTGACTGCACTACCTGCAAGGGTATGTCTGGGGGTCCATAGGACCCCATAGCCTCCTCCAGAGGTCTGCTATCAGGGTGCCGGTGCACACTGACAGTACGCCATCTTTTATTTGGTGCACTGTCAGTGCACCTTCTGAGAGCGTCTTTGTCTTTGTGTCAGCATCTGTAATATGGCGCCAGCGCTGGGACAAAGGGATTCCCTCATTTGCATGGGGCATGCCTCCATGCAAATAGAGGAACTCTCCTACAGATAGTGCTGGCTCTTTATGTACGTCAGCGCTATCAGTAATACAGAAGGGGCTGCCAAGCCTTGCACCCTGTGGGGCACTCTCAGTAATACTGCCCCAGGTCTGCAAGGCCTTATCAGGGGGTCCACGACTGTTTGCAAAATTAAATCATATTAAAATTAATAAATTAAAATGAACAAAGTATGTCAAAACATATTAGCAAAATTGATAATGTGAAAACCTTTACTACAGCTGATTGTGAATTAAACAAAATATTTCAATGTTTGAGCATGTGTTTGGTGTATATTTGCTTTTGCATTTCAATATTTGAGCATCTGCTTGGAGTATAGGTGTTTTTTTTAAATTTTTTATGTTTTGTGTTTAAAATCACAGAAATTGCTTAGGCCGGGGGTCCCCATCTTTCAATACTGACACAGTGGGTTTGCCTCGATTCCAGTAAATATTCAGGGGGGTCCACACAAGTCAAAAGGTTCAAATTCGCTGCCCTAGGGGCATAGAAGGCGTGTATGTCGATTGTTTGCATTCTGGGCGCCGCAGGGGTTGCATGTAGAGTAATATGGCTCTAACAAGTAAACAGCACTTCACTGTGCATAAATTTAAAGACACAGACTTAAGCTTTGAATACAGAAAACTCCATTTAGTCGTGGCCTGATGGAGACATCCTTTATGGTCACTCTTCCTTTGATTACCTGATGGAGACATCATCATATACTTTGAAATCGACTTACAAGACTTACCCACCAGTCCTAGGTAACACAAACACCATTAAAAAACAAAATTGTAGTTGGCAGCATATGGCGCAGACAGTACACAGTCACGAGACATTTGAAACCGTAGGCAAGCGTGTTGAGGTGTATTCATATTCCTTCACCAACTGTTGCGAGCACACATGTAAATAATTGTGCAATATGAGACGCCAAATGTAGTATGAATTATTAAAAAGGCGAAGACAAGTTTCTATGGATAAGCATAAGGCCTTTATGAAAGATTATATACATGTTTTCGAGGCCTTTGTCTTTGTTAGTAATATTTTTTCAATCTAATGGGGGAGGGACGATTGGATCCAGTATTGTCATAATTCTAAAAATGTGTAGACTGGTTCTACATTGGATACACCAAGTGTGCTTAAATGACCTCCCCTCCTACTTGTGTACATGTCAAAACATTTCGACGCTTGAAAACTGATTGCAAGGATTTTCTTCAGGACATGGGTCCACTGAAAAGTGATCTCGAGCTCTGTATTGGTTGGGTAGACTCAGGGGTTAACCCCTTGTGTTAACGACTGGAGGCAAAGAGGGCATATGTACCTGTGGTGCAACGCAGAGTACCACTGCTGCAGGCGACTCGGGAATCCACCAAAAGTTGGACATGAGGAGCGCCTGGGGGGTTTCTCCTGTGCCGCCAAGGCTCTCTGAGACCCTAACTTTCATATAGCACTTTCAACGAGAGTGGCTGCTTGCAGCAGATAAGGAGGCCGGCCCTCGACCAGGCGATTCTGGGTAAGCGTTCACCTTAGTTTGATTTTGCTAGCGCCTCTACAGTTCTCTGAACCTATGGTCAGTGGAGAGCTAAGGCACCCCGCTTTTTATATGTGGCTAGATAGCTGGATGTGTTCTCCAGAAGGGATTGCATTGGTATTTGCGCTAAAACAAGAAGATGTCCAAAGTGCATGCGTGTGTGAACTGTTAGAATCATTTGTGAAGTTTAAAAGTGACCCATTAAGTACATGTTAATATGTGATGTTGGTGCAGATCCAATTTCTAATGTGAACTCCATAGTTATTTCAATGGGTAGAGTGATGTATTTCTAAACTCCATAACACGTTTACTAATGCTAAGTCCCATCTAGAAGTAGTCAAGGGTGTGCATGTATTTTTATTTTTATTTTAGAACGTTGACATAGCAAATGTTCTCACTCCAAAAGGCAGCACAGCTCTTTACAAAGAAAAAGAAATGGCTTCCCCTAAGGGAGGCACTGAATGCTTTGATCATGTGCAGAAGATGGGAATAGAAGGAACCCGTTTTAGGTTCTAAGATCAATAGCCTCAACACAAGACATCTATTGTTTGCGTTTTTGACGGGTTTTGATCGTTAGTTATAGTTAGGTCAGAGTTTCTATAGGAATAGCTGTTGTTTTACTTAATGACCTTGGTGCCGTTTGACAATTCTGCATTAAACTTTCCGTAAAAAATGTTTATCCACTACAGGTCCGTCCTGGAAAGCTTCAGGGTGATCCATCAAGCAGGGGCCTGAAAAATAAGTGGTCCCAAAACAACAATTTCCCATGTCATTTACCATAGGAAATTTCTGATGCACTTACAGAAAAAAAGTGGCTAAATAGATTTAGATTTGGCAAAAGTGACAACTTTAGCCTTTTTTGAGTTTTGGTGTAAATTCATTCAGCAGTTTTTGAGAAATTTGTGTTGAAAGAGGTGCACAGGGTGGTCATGAGGGAGTTTAAAAAACAAAAGGAACACCTCTGGTCCCACAGGAGTTTCATGGTACGAAAAATGTAGAAGCAAAAATAAAATAGGCCCTCTGATTAGGTAAGGGAGCTTTTTTTTCTGTCTGCCTATTTGGTACTGAGCAATCTGATTGGCTGGTCACAAACTTGAGAAAAATGTTGTGGCCTCTATTACAGGGCTCTGGGATTGGTCCCTATGTCCTGAATTTTCTTTAAAATAATAGTATTAGGGGGCATGATAGAGACCCCATGACACTGGTGCGGGGGACCAGAGGGACTCCTTAGGTCAAAATCTTTATATTTCTTAACTGCTACAGGTATTTAGGGAGTCCTGCGGTACCCATTGAGACCCTCCTGTGAGGTATTTTGATACACCCCTTAGAACCGCCATTCAAGCTTCACCCCCGATAGTACTGTGGTATTGTGCAAGCTTGAGCGCCAGTATCATGAGTTTTGACTGACACTTTTCTATCACCAGTCACGTGATAACAAACATAACCTTTGACCACATACTGGACATATAGCCTATCTATCAAGTCATCCATGTTTGGTGGATGTTATCCTCTTTTTAACATTATTCACTCAGCTAGCAAACACAATATGTCCATAGACTTTAATGGTGTTACCCCCTTTTTAATTCTGGACACCCTGAAAAATTAGTTTGGGCCTTATTCACCTTAATGGTTCAGCCCCATAAATGCTTCACATGACCCGCAATTTTAAGTCATGAGGTTGACAGGTATACAAATTTGCCATTGAAAACACACATTCTGCCACGCCCTCTGAACAACCCTCCGTAGTTTGGTCAAATGAAGCACATACATTCTTGAGGTGGGCACATTGGCCTATAGCCAGGGCCACATGAATTATGTGATTTACAGCTGCAGCATGTTCTTGATGATTTTGGATCTGGCGCATTGGTCATATAATCCATCATCTGCTGCGTAATCTACAGAAGAAATGTTTGTAGCTGAAAAGGATTAACAGTTACTAAAAATGCAGCTATACGTTTTGCCGTGCAGTGGAATAAACTTAATAAAGGTTGACCAGTTACCTTTCTGTTGCTTATTGATGAATTTAGGTTTTGAACAGATTCTAATGAGGTGAACCCTTTGCCAAGACAATGTTAACATGTCTAAAAATGACATAATATTATCACAAAAAGTGATGCATTACACCGCATAATTTTCCCTTTGTTGCTGCTTAATTTTGTCAACCCTGCCACATAATTTTGTCTGCTCCTGCTGCGTAATTCCAGTCGCCCTGCCTTTTATTGTATAGTCATATTTACAACACCAGTGTGAGATAAACCACTGCTTAGTGGTACACCTAAATTTCTACCTAATTTAATAGTCTGCATGGATCAAAATTTTCTGCAAAGTACTGAAATAAACATCCATACCATTAATAGCACTGTACAGCTGTTTAAAATGGGTACATGCCCAGATTTACACTGCTCGATTAAAGCTTTGAGCTTTCTCACAGATTTTTTCAATAGACTTGGGTGTTAAGGAATATTCTACTTTGAAACACTACTCGGCATCCCACATCACATGCTCTTAGCCTTTACCTTGTTTAACATGCAGTACCTATTGCATTCCAAACTTTAGTGACTTGTGAACAGTGCACCATAGAACTTTAAACATGCCCAACCACTGTTGCCTAAAAGACTTTAGCTGTTTCCACCCACAAGTGTTTGCACAACAAGTTTAAGGTGCGACCGTTGACCCTGCCTCCAGGCTAGGACGCCCCCTCGCGCTTCTGCCCTCCAGCCAGCCTCCTTACAGCTGATTGCTGCCTCGGACGACCCAGCCGCCGCTGAGCTGCCCACCTCGAGACTCTGCTCTTCCCGCCGCTGCCTCCCTGCGGCCCCGCCCCCCTCCTGCCAATTCGCCGCCCCGCTCCCGCCACCGAGCTGCTCCTCCCGACCAGCTCCTCACTTAAGGGGACAAGCAACAGGCGAAGGGAGCGACCGCTGACCCTGCCTCCAGGCTAGGTCACCCCCTCGCGCTGCTGCCCTTCAGCCAGCCTCCTTACAGCTGATTGCTGCCTCGGACGACCCAGCCGCCGCTGAGCGGCCCACCTCGAGACTCTGCTCTTCCCGCCACTGCCTCCCTGCGGCCCCGCCCCCCTCCTGCCCATTCGCCACCCCGCTCCCACCACCCAGCTGCTCCTCCCTCCCGGCTCCTTACTTATGAAGCCCACAGAGCGACCGCGCAGCGGACATGCGCAGCGGGCGTGCTGATTGTGCACCAATAGCGCACCAAAGGCAAGCCCGTCTGTGCCCGTCTGCGCCTGGACCGCGCCCAGCGCCAGGACCCCTGGCCCTCGACGATGCCAGCGCACCCGATGGCCCTACAACACCACCACCCTCCACGCACTCCACGCCGGCCGGAACCCCGCCTGCCACCGAGCCACCCCGAGACGCACCCACGGACCCTTCACCTGCCAAGACTGCAAATTCAACTGCCTCCGACCCGGCCCGGCACCCGCCAAGCCTAGCACCAGCAACAATCACCTCAAGTGCATCCTGCTCAACACCCGCTCCGTCCACAGACACGCCGTCAAACTCTGGAACCTCCTGGACACTACATCACCAGACGTCACCTTCCTCACGGAAACTTGGATGAACGCCTCATCAGCCCCCGACATCGCCATAGCCATCCCGGATGGCTACAAGATCACCCGGAGGGACCGCGTCAACCAAACCGGAGGAAGCATCGCCATCGCCCACAGAAACCCCATCCGAATCACGACTAACTCCGATGACATCCTCACCGCCGCCGAACACCTTCACTTCCAGATACACACTAACCCCAGGACTACCCTCAGAGGCACGCTCATCTACAGACCCCCGGGACCACGCACACAATTCAGCGAAGCCATCGCAGACTTCGTCAGCCCGCACGCCCTAACCTCCTCAGACTACATCCTCCTAGGAGACCTCAACTTCCACCTGGAGAACAGCAATGACAGCAACACCGTCGCCCTGCTGGATAACCTCGCCAACCTCGGACTCAAGCAACTGGTGAACACCCCCACCCACTACGCCGGCCACACGCTTGACCCCGTCTTCTCCTCCAGCAAGCACATCTCCTTCAGCCACTCCACCGGACTACACTGCACTGATCACAGCTGCGTCCACTTCAACTTCAGGAGAACCACAACCCACCACCACCACCCACAACAGGTTCCCCGCAGAAGCTGGAGCAAAATCACCACCGACCAGCTCACCACCTCCCTCAGCCAGAACCCTCCCATCAATACAGCGGACCCCAACGAAGTAGCCCGCAACCTCACACAGTGGCTCACCAACTGCGCCGACAACCTCGCACCACTGAAGAAACTACCCGGCAGACCCGACAGCAAGAAATCCTCGTGGTTCACCAACGACCTCAAAAACTCCAAGAAAACCTGCTGCACCCTCGAGAAAGCCTGGCGCCACGACCAGACAACAGAGAACATGACAGCCCTCAAGAACACGACCCGCAAACACCACCAGCTGATCCGCACCACCAAAAGGACTACATTTAAAGAACAACTGGACAACAACACCCACACCAGCAAGGAACTCTTCAGCATGGTCAAGGAGCTCTCCGACCCCAGCGCCTGCAACAACGACATCACACCCTCGCAAGACCTCTGCGACTCACTCGCCTCGTTCTTTCACCGCAAGATCGGCGACATACACAACAGCTTTGGCGCACAAACCACGCACCCAACCACCTAACCAGCGCACCCAACCACCACCCTCTGCACCTGGACCTCGGTCAGCACCGAAGACACCGCCGCATGATGAGGACCATCCACTCCGTCTCCCCTACCGACCCATGCCCACACCACATCTTCAACAAAGCCGGATCCATCATCGCACCCCAACTCCGGGACATCATCAACAGCTCCTTCGCATCCGCCACCTTCCCGGAGAGCTGGAAACATGCAGAGCTCAGCACCCTCCTGAAGAAACCCACCGCGGACCCCACGGACCTCAAGAACTTCCGCCCCATCTCGCTCCTCCCTTTTTCTGCCAAAGTCATCGAAAAGGCCGTCAACAAGCAACTCTCCGCATTCCTCGAGACAAACGGATCCCTCGACCCGTCGCAGTCCGGTTTCCGAGTTAACCACAGCACCAAGACCGCCCTCATCGCAGCAACTGACGACATCAGGGCCCTGCTCGACAACGGGGAAACAGCTGCCCTCATCCTCCTGGACCTCTCAGCTGCCTTCGACATGGTATGCCACCGCACCCTGATACAGCGCCTCAGCAACACTGGAATCCAAGGAACGGCCTTGGAGTGGATCATCTTGTTCCTCGCCGGAAGAACCCAGAGAGTCCGCCTTCCACCGTTCCAATCCGCGGCCACCGAAGTCATCTGCGACGTTCCACAGGGATCCTCGCTCAGCCCCACCCTCTTCAACGCCTACATGAGCCCCCTTGCAGCCATCACACGCCAACACAACCTTAACATCATCTCCTACGCCGACGACACCCAGCTGATCCTCTCCCTCACCAACGACCCCGCCAGAGCCAACCTCCAGGAAGGAATCAGGAAGGAATGAAAGACGTCGCGGAATGGATGAAGCTCAGCCGTCTGAAACTGAACTCAGACAAGACAGAAGTCCTCATCCTGGGACCATCCCCCTCCGCATGGGACGACTTCTGGTGGCCCCCTGCCCTTGGCAACGCACCCAAGCCAACGGACCATGCTCGCAACCTGGGCTTCATCCTGGACTCCTCCCTCACGATGACCAAGCAAGTCAACGTCGTCTCGTCATCCTGTTTCAACACCCTGCGCATGCTCCGAAAGATCTTCCGGTGGATCCCCACCGCAACCAGAAAGACTGTCACCCATGCCCTCGTCACCAGCCGCCTGGACTAAGGGAACACCCTCTACGCTGGAACCACAGCCAAACTCCAGAAATGACTCCAGGGCATACAGAACGCATCGGCACGACTCATCTTGGACATCCCCCGCCACAGCCACATCTCTGCCCATCTGAAAGACCTGCATTGGCTCCCCGTCAGCAAAAGGATCACGTTCAGACTCCTCACCCACGCACACAAGGCTCTCCACGACATGGGCCCCAAGTACCTCAACAACCGCCTCACTTTCTACACACCCACCCGCCAGCTTCGATCCGCCAGCCGTCCCACAGATTCGCAAAGCCACCGCCGGAGGACGTTCCTTCTCCTACCTGGCGGCCAAGACATGGAACTCCCTCCCCACCCACCTACGACTGACCCAGGACCATCTTTCCTTCAGGAAACAACTCAAGACCTGGCTGTTCGAGCAGTAGCGACTACCCCCCCTCCCCCCGCGCCTTGAGACCCTCACAGGTGAGTGGCGCGCTATACAAATCTGCTGATAGATTGAAGGTGTATATGACTATGATGTTATCATCGAAATTAACAATGATGCCATTAAACATTTCATAAGTAATGTAATATGAGTGATCATAAGTAGTGCTTGACAGGGGCATAAGTTATAGTTAGCTCAATAGACTATAACTGGTGTATTTAAATGTTTTCTGTTTTTGAAACATTAGTGTTTGTATTATTTCAACACCTAACTATAACAACACTTTAACCTTATTTTTTGCTGTGAATTTCTAGTTTTTTTTTTTTTTACATATGCTAAGATTTCCTCTCCATACCTTACTGTAACGTCTCTTTTACCTTTTAGTTTATAGTTAGTTATTTTGGGATGGAGAAGGTAATACTTTGTGCCCCTTTTGTTCTATTTTATAGGGGCATATCTCTATTTTTCTCTCTCTGTGTATGTAGGACTAATAGTAGTAGGCGTAATATTCTCATGATTCAGTGTGCAGCATGGATTACTTAAGGTAGGTTAACTAATAAAGGATTTTGGACATTGTGATGTCATAAGCATAATAAGACATGGGGCCAGATACAGAAGGCAAAGTTAACTATGCGATTGTACCCAATGGGACAGCCTGAAAGATTAAACATTCTAGGTGATGTCATATGGAGATGGTAATAGTTCACAATCACCTTATATGATTTAGGTCAATCTCTTTTGACTGCTATTCACTGATATACACTGTTTAGGTCAATATTCTTTGAATATGTTCCATTTGTGCACTTATTGTTTTATTTCCATGATACGATACTTTAAGGAACCCTCTTCAGGGATCGCTATTTACATAAAAGCCTAACTGTCATCATAATCGAATTGGTATACTATACCCACTCTGGCTTTATACAACACCAGGATATACTCTTAGATATTTATTCAATGTGGCATTCATTTTGGTTCATTCTATTCAGTAATGACCAGTCAGATTGTGATTCTATATCCGGAAATTTGTGTATTCTGGAGTTTGTCCACAGATGTTCTGATAGGAAATAATGTATTGCCAGGAACATACTAAGAACGTGTGCGAACTAGATGCGTTATCATTATGAAGTTTTTATTTTTTATTATTAGTTGTATTGGACTAGCCATGCTTTCCAGCAGAGAGCGGTTAGTCTTCCTTTTTCTTATATGGATCTGAAGTGGTATACACTAGTAGATACTGGCGACTATTGGTCAGTCAGTGTATGTGAATATGATATCTAACATAGGCTATTGTTAATATCGAGTTGTGAGAGAAATATTTGACCGCATTTAGTTTTGAATATATGTTTGACAATGACCAATTACAGATTTGACTCTAGAAGTTTATTTGGAAACATAGTTCCTTAGAAGCTGTCAATCCTCAGTCAATTGTGAACGCTATTTCAGTGTTTAACTCTTTACCGCCTGGTTGCAAGATATGGTACATTCTATTTTGCATTAGTTTGGTCTCACAAGTATAATGTTGGATGTAATCAGGAAATCAATTATATTCCCACAATTATTTGTTATGTCGGCAAATAGGTTCATTTGACTTATATAAATTGTCGGAAAAGTAGTTCCAAGGCATCACCTAGAGGAACTGTTAGATTAAGAGGTGCACTACCATGCTTATTAAAGCTCATCACCTGTAAGGCAGCACCCTTGAAAATCAAATCATGGACAAATGTCAAGTTATGAATTCATGTTTTAAGATTTGTGCATACAGCATTAATACTTTTTTCACATGCAGTCGGGAGTATGCCTTTTATATCTATGAGACATTGTGTATTTGATCTCTGTGGGAGGTGGGGCACACTACTTGACAAAAGCTTATCAGGAGCAAAAAATGACATATATATGCATGCATGAAAAAAACAAAGGTTAAAGTAACGTTATAGTTAGGTGAATATGTCAGTGACAACATTAATGTTTAGAACTAAAACAAAAGACCTGTAATAGTTAGGAGAGCTAACTATAACTTGCGCCCCAACTATGCACTGCTTATGACCTCACATATTACATAACTCATGACAACTTCTATGAATCATTGATGAAATAACTGATGACATCTCAAATTACATCATTGATGGCATCAGTGCAGGCAAGGAAACAGATCAAAAGTATGTCCCCGCGGAAGCGTTGAACTGTAAAAAATGTATTCTGTTAAGTTAGCCTCTACTCCTCTTCCATTTTGTCTACCAGCCCCCATTTTTGTGTTTCTGCAGTGACTTTAATAAAGTCAGAATTTACCTGTCCACTGAAAGCTGGCCATACTGAAATTGCTTGTGTGTCAGAGTAAGCAGCCCTGCCCTGCCGAAGGGCCTACGTGCACAGATGTCTATTCTGTTTGCCCACCAACGCCTGTAACCTCCCTTGCCTAACTACAAAGATGACGTGGGTAGGGGTTTATCAGGATTCCACAGTTCAGCATGTAAGCATTATACAAAGGGGTTGTGTAAGGGGTTGTGTAAGCATTATGTAACAATGACGAAGTGGTTTCAATGTGTTTCACAAGGCACTGAAAAGTATCAATGCCTTGTTTAAACTTGTACTTGTTAGCCCCCTCCCTCCTGCACTTGCAGTGTCTGAGTGATGAGACTCATCTCATGAGATGTAATAAACCTGTGTTTTGTTCCACTCCAGTGTCGATCCTCATTTACTGAACCCATAGACAAAGGGTGTCCCTGCACCAGTGAGACAGATAAGATATCTCACTTCTACAGCAGAAGTATTTTTAAAGCTCCTGCTTGCTGGGAGCAGACTTTGTGTTTGCTCCTGCATAGAGAGAGATTCCAAAATGCTCCTGCCAAGCTGGGGTAAGTACAGGTTTCCCTGCCACGCCGGTGTGGGCAGGGCACCAGTCCTGGGTATCTTGGGAAAAAATTGAAAAAATATCAACCTGTGAGAACTTTTAGATCCAGTTCTTAGCTCCTTTTACTTCCCCCACGGGTTCGCTCTGTGCAGAACGGTTGTCGATCTTTATTCCATCTCGCCCCGTATTTTTGAAACCAGCTTCCGCCCCATCTTATGTCCATCCAAGACTATCGACTCTTCTGTAGTGAATTAAAAACATGGCTGTTCCCCAAGTGAAATGAGTTATACCTCAGCCAGTTGAAGGGTCTGCAAGCACCTTGAGACCTAACGGTGATATGTGCGCTATATAAGGTCTTTTGACTTTGACTTTATGTTCCAGTGGTGGGGTACCCGGGATATAGCTATTGAGCCATCCCTAGGGGATATGGTCCCCGGGTCATCAATGACTCATGGAGGGTGGCCTTGCTGTCCCCCCTTCCTTTTAATTAGTTTTAAAACTGGGGTGGAAATCAGACTTGTGTCAAAGCTTTGACTATTTTATTTTCATGTATCCATGCAGTACTCCTTTAGTCAGTGTTTTGCGCACAAAATACCTTATCAATAGGTTTATAACGAGCCACCATACTCAGTTGATTTTGGTTCAGCATCTTTGAAGTCTGGGTTCTAATTTAACCAAAAGTTGTTGGCCTTGTGCAAACAGTGTTGAGTGAGTCTCAGCACAATTGGTAAAGCTATCCTGTTGGGGAAAGAATGAGAGTCTTAAAACGCATATGTAAAAGCCAGGACAACTTCCAAAGGAGTATTTTAAGCACAGGGCAATTTTCTCCCATATGAAGTAGCACCGAAAAGGCTTGAGTGTGTAGTTTCGGTTTTGGGTATATGAAACCATTGGGGGACTGCTGTCCTCTAACCCCTCTATCACACAACAGATAGCCCGTTGAAAAAGTTACAGTTGTCTTACTGCCTGCAATATAGACGTTATCTCTCCAATGGACAGCATTAGTTAAGAAATATGACTTGTAATTCATTGATCTTACACTACCGTGTGACTCCCCAGTTACAGATTTCTGCACTCACCACATATTTCCCATGTGGCAATGCAAAGGCAGATATGGAGGCCTGCTTTCCTTTGCAGTCCCCATTCGTATATTCCCAGCCAATCACAGAGCATCACAGATTGTGCCCTGTTTTACTAATATTTTTTAAGCAAGTCATTTTACGATGGATAATTTAAGATGTGACCTATTATAAAAAGGTCAGACCAAAAATAGTGTGCAAATGTCAAATTCTGGGAATGATTGTAAGTATACCAAAAAAAGCCTTCTTAGCAACTTTGCAGTAATAGAAAAAAAAAAAAAGACTATGTAGGGCCACATGCATCAACTTAAAAACCAGTCGCAAACGGTCAGATTTGCAGAATCTGCCCCTTTGCGATCGGTATTTTTGCATTTGGGATGCATCATCCCAAATGAAAAAATCGCAATTTAAGGAATCGCAAAAATTGTGATTTCTTAAATTGCAATTGCATTTAAGGAATCGCATATTACGGTTCCTTAAATGCAATGCATTAACCTAAAAAGATTGAGATTTCGCAACTTGGGATCGCAAATTACAGTCAATCTCAAGTTGATTATAATTTGCAATTCCTTTTTCAAAGTCCCATGTTACACACACACATACCCTTAGGGCATGTGTATGTGCAACATGTGGTAAAGTGGAAAATTCAGGGGTGCAACAGGGTGTCCTTTTGGCACCCTTAAAATTGCATGCACAATTTACGAGTTTCTATTGGGTACTCGCACATTGTGCATGCAATTTCCATTCATTCTAGGCCGATAGGGGTGAATGGGAAACCATTCCTTAATTGCGACTCGCAATTTGCAAGTCGCAATTAAGCAGTGTGTAGGAATCGCAATTTGTTTTGCAATTCCTACAAGCATAGGTAATTACGATTTTATAACTGCGATTCCTTGAAAATTGCAGTTATAGAATCTCAATTGAATGAATGAATGAATGAAATTGGATTTGTATAGCGCTTTGCCCATTTTGATGCATGTGCACCGTAATGTTCTAAACCTACACAGTGCAGTTTGCATGCAGCTCGTTTAGCCCGTTGCACAGGGAACACTGACAGCATATCGGACATAAAAATATAGTGTGGCCAGAATATAATGTGAAAAATATCCAGGACCAAAATATCCAGAAAGTAAGTGCACATAGATTTACTATCCTTAACTATATATGTGAAATTATACTTAGAAAAACTTTGCTTACCTATAGAAACTTACTTTCATTACATTTTTACATTTTGACCTCTAACTTATTGACACAATATTTTGTTCCACAATATTTTTGTTTCCAATATTCTGTCTAACCACTGGTGTATAGTGTACCCTGCTCTATAAGAATGATTGTAACTTGAATTACAAAGAACAAAAGAACATCTGTGCAAAAGCAGTAACCCACTAGACTATCTACATAAAATACAAATCTATGATATGCATTTTACATGTTGTGCTTTGCAGCAGGCACCTTAACCCTCTATGCTTCTTTGTCATGAGTCAAAACTGACACTAGGCAAAACTCATATATCTCCAGCAAGTACATTAATCACCAGAATTATCTTGGCATTATTATTGTGTGAAAATTGCTGGCCTCATGAAGAACTCTGCTGAAGGTGCCTTTAACCTCATAAGATATTTTGAACTGTTCTATTCTAATCTGTGTTCTTGTAAAGCGCACGGCGGTTCGGAAGCCATCCAGCGCTAGTACCAACACCGACAGGCAGAACCATCACTGGCGGAGGGCGGGGGAATAATTCTTAAATTCTTAATTCTTAAATAGTCACGTGTTTAGGGCCTTACGGACAGGAAGTTCATGTTCCAATTGGTGTAATTCCATCAGTAGGGTGTTCCATAGTTTGGGGGCCAAGTACGCGATAGAGCAGCTTCCCCATCTAGATCTGAGAATCTTGGGAACATTCCCCAGATGTTCTGTGGATGTTTTGAGTGGTCTAACAGGAGTGTAAGGGGAGGCTAAAGAGTCTAGCAGTGAAGAGCCTTTGTTGTGACGTGCTCTGTGCAAGATGAAAAGGGCCTCAAACTACACCCACTGTGTAGTTATGGTATGTTATATTACGTTATGTTAAAGTAACTTATAGATCGCATGATTACCCGAAGGTGTCCTGGTGCTGGCTCTGTTGAATGGGCTCAGGAAAGTATTAATTAGAGAAAAGCCAAGTTATTAATTCTTTCTGAAAGGATAGCAGATTGTGCATGGCTATATTGTGAAGGTGTACTTCATTCTATGATTTGGTAGTGCATATAACAAAGTTTCTTCCAACCCTGTTAGTGCTTTAAACCTAAAGACGAGTTTCTGTTTGGTTCATAACGCTCAAAACTCTGTTTCAGGTAGTCTGGACCAGCATCATGTAGGTGAGTTGTGTTCAACGCCTTACATCTGATACGTTGCCTGATGGGGAGCCAATGCAAATTTTAAATGGCTCACAAAGCAGATTTAAATTAGGGAATCCCTTCAAGCAATCTGGCGGGAGCATTCTGCAGAGTTTATAATTTGTTCAGATATTGGTGCTGCATGTTCAAATACAATCTGTTGCAATAATCTATCTGTGATAGGACCAGGGCTGTTATCGCCTTTTGTGCATCAGTGGGAATAAACGGGAGATTTATTTTTTTATCGTCCTCAAGATGTTGAAAGAGGACCAGCTAACTGCATTCACCAGCTCACCAGAGGTGAGCTTGTTATCCATTACAGATCCTAGGTTGTTGACCTTACTAACAGGAATAGGCATGGTTCCTAGTTCCTCTGGCCACCAAGACAACAGGGAGGTTTGATTACCAAATAAGATGACCTCTGTCTTCCTGGAATCAAGTTTTAGACAATTTCTAACACGTTCCATCAAAGCCTTCTTAGTTGACTGTTGCCTTGGGATGTTCATGAGGAGGGAAGCCTTGGCATTTTGAATGACCTGTAACCTCTTTCTCACATATTGGGGAGAGACGAAGTACAAGGCATTACCATAGTCTGGTCGTGAGATTACCAGGGACTGTCTAATCAACCTTAAGGATGAGAGGGGTAGGAGATCGAGGACCTTCCTCAGCAGTTTAAGAATGCTGTAGCATCTAGCTGCAAACTTCTTTACTTGGTGGTCCATGGTGAACTTGTCATCTAGCCACATCCATAAACTCTTTATCTTGCTTTTTGTTCAGAGACTGGCTTTTGATGTTGTAGCCCAACAACATGACTTCAGTCTTGTCAGCATTCTACTTCAGCCAACAGGGGGCCAATTGGAGGTTATTTGAGCAGAAGTCAGGGGAGATTGACATGACTGACTGTGTCTCGTGAACATAAGAGACCAAGGACAGCCCATAGGGATGTACAATTTCAGCCAAAGGGTGCATATATAAGTTAAAGAGGGTGGGTCTCAGAGCAGAGCACTGCTACACCCCACAGCTCAAAGGCAAACTATCAGATTAGAAGGACTGGTCTAGCACCTGTAAGGGTCTGTTCTTTAGGAAAGAGGTGAGCTATTTCAGTGCCCTACCTCCGATGCTGGCATTATATATTTTCTGAATGACTATGGTGTGATCAACAGTATTGAAGGCCGCACTGAGTACTGAGAGAATGATAGCTGTGGAGCCATCTTGGTCCAGTAGCTGTCTCAATTCCTCCACCACAGCCAGCGGAGCGGTTTCTGTGCTGTGTTGTGTTCTGAACTCCATTTGTATGTGGTGGAGGGCTTCTTTGGATTCAAGGAAGGTGGAGAGATGTTTATTTACGGGCCTCTCCAGGAGCTTGGAGACTCCTGGGAGCAGGAAGATCGGCCTTTAGTTACCCAAACAGAGGGGGGTCAAGTTTTTTTTTTAAGAAGTGGTTTTACCATCACATACTAGCATTGAGAGGAGACCAGTTCACTGATAACTGAACTGCAGCACCCCCCACTCCTGAGGATAGGGCCAGTTGCGACATTGCCAGTCATACCACCCTAAAGCTGGTACCAAGCAAATGACTTTTGATCTGTTTGATACACCTTCTAAAATAGTAGATAGGGAAGAGGGTGGGATCTGATCAGCTTGTCTGTGTCTTGTGTCACATGGATAGACTACCTGTGTGTGTGCAATTTTCACACCTTAGGCTTCTCGTGTTTGCATGCATCTCATGTGTCAATGTGGCATGCTTCTCATATTTGCGGGCATCACACATTGTAGTGAACATTTTACATACCATGCTGTTAATTTTTGGGAGAATACATCATATGACTTTCTTGTGCTTATAAATCACAATACATCAGAGCACACCCAATTGTTATATCTATAATCCAACAATGAAGTAAAAAAAAGAATAGAGTGGATATTCTTCCACAAAATACGTTCCAATTATGCTGGTTAAATGTCCTTTCAATTAAATTTGGAGCAAACTCTTGAATCAGGTCCTTCCATTAAGTTTTATTTCCACTTTTCAAATCACGAAGAACAACAGCAGCCGACACATGTTTCGCCCCCTGGGCTTTTTCAAGGCTCTAATTTGAAATGTTCATGTCCGATTGGTGCTGACCCTGCTTTGTTAAAAAGCCTCCGTATTGTTTATTACAGAAAAACTAGCGGATGAAGTTTACCCACAACCACGGACATAGGCAAGAAGACACAGAATGGACGTATCAAGGTCTGCATGAGTTCACAAGCCACAAATGAAGGAAGCGGTCCTCAGTAATGCGAGGTAGCACTTGAAAAGGACTCAACATCCCGAATACACTACGCTGCTGCCCATCTTTGGGTAAACTTCATCCGCTAGTTTTTCTGTGATAACCAATACGGAGGCTTTTTAACAAAGCAGGGTCAGCACCAATCGGACATGAACATTTCAACTTAGAGCCTTGAAAAAGCCTAGGGACCGAAACGTGCATCGGCAGCTGTTATTCTTCGTGTTTTGAAAAGTGGAAATAAAAGTTTACGGAAGGACCTGATTCAAGACTTTGCTCAAAATTTAATTCAAAGGACATTTGACCAGCATAATTGGAACTTATTTTGTGGAAGGATTTCCACTCTATTCTTTTTTGACTTCCTTGTTGGATAATAGATATAACGATCAGGTGTTCTCTGATGTATTGTGGTTTATCGTTATTCTAGACTTTGAAGTCCTAGGTGGGTGGGTAATGTAACATCATACGAGCACCCCAAAGTAACACCGTTGAAACTTATCATTTAGACTTAGTTTTATCAATAGATGTGCAGATCATCAAGCAAACCCACAAAACTTTGGAAGTAACTTTCTTGTGCTTGTTATGCATCCCACACAACACTCATTAGTGACCTTCCACCTGCTGTACTCATTTGTAAGCTTCACACACAAACACTATTTTGTAGTTTCTTAAAGTAACACACTCAGACCCTCATATTGTGTTCATCGCTAACACTCACTTCAGAGCTTCGCCCACACACACCTCTGGCTACATATCTCACTATACCGATCATCAGTGTGAGCAAATAACTTACAACACTTCTTACATATATGTCCAAATAGCAGTCACATTCACATTGTAAGCATCCCTCTTCCACATAAACAATAAGTATCTACATTTTATCTCATAGGGCTTCTCATGTTTGTGTGTAAGATATACAGTTTGAGTGCATTCTACGCTCATATTGTCGATCTGCAAAAATTCTTGCCATGGATTAGACTACAAATGTTTGAAGTTTTTGTATTAAAGACCCTACAAATGTGTTTAAAATAAACCAATGTGTCCAATGTGCTGGACAGTCTGTGTAAAAGTTGTACAAAAAGTAGTGGATAACTACAAACCTATTCTAGAAACCCATGAATAAATACCAAATTCCAAGATAAGTGTCAACGTGTCTGTACTGCAACTTCTAGAATGTTGGAATATTGCCATGCAAGGACGCCAGCAAGGTATATTAGGATTACTATTAGCAGCTGTGAATGTAGTGAAAAGTGCAATACTTAAGCTTTGCAGTGATGGATCTTTCAACAGTCTGCACAACTTCAATAACCAGTATAATGTTTATACTGCTAAGTACCATCTTAATGTCATTGAACTGCCATGACTGTGGTGAAAGATGATGGAGCTTGAGAATCTTTCATCTTGTAACTGCCAGGGATTACTATCATCTTCAGTATTTTGAAAAAAACGTGATCAACTGCTTTTCACAGGAAATGGCATTCACATTATTTTTCAATACAAAGAAATTGACTCTTTGCTGTTTTCAGCTCAATTGGCTACATTACCAAATATATTAAAGTACTCTTCAGTCCTGGAATTGGAAGACATACTCTGATAAATGCTTCTAGCAGAGAGAGCTTTCTTTACACAGGTTGATAAGCTACTAAAAATTCTTTTAGATATTTCAGGATCTTCATGGAGGCTCAAAGAGGCTTTAGTGGTCTCTACCGACTGAAAACTTAACTAATATCTACTTTGTCCCTGAAAAGACTGAATTGTGTTGCCAATGCCAACATACATAAAGAGATGGTAGAACATTTGACACACAGACAATAGCAAAATAATGTGTCTCTTCTCATTGAATAGTGCAAGAAAATATTTGCCTTTTCATCTTAAAGTTTGTGATTTATTATAGATACCTGCAAGAAGAAGGAACTAGCCGAGTTGTACTTTCAGATTTAGGAATGACAATAAAAACATTTAGTTTGCTCTTCCTTTTGTCCCTCCCATCTTTATTTGCTCAGTGCATGAAGGTACACGGTTCATTAACATGTACTTTCACATTTGGTTTTATTGCTTTGCAGATATAAATAATAAAACATACCTTCAAACTATGACAACATTCTACCTTTCTCCTTATTTCAAGGAGTCTGCTGTTCTCAAACAACTGGAGATTTACATAGTGTCAATGGAAAGTCTCCAAGCTGTCTCTTTGCATCTCAGAAATTTATAGTCTCCTACACCCCTGGGTACAGTCAAAGACCCCAAGCGGTCTTCAACCCTTTTATTTATGATCTCCCCATGGCCGGCCAGAGGGTGAGGTGTGTCGCATCCAGGTTAGGGGTTTGGGCATAGTGGCAGGTGGCTCACTACACACAATCCGGTAGCAAAAGGGAAACAACCTTTAGCACACAGTCGCAACCCTGAATTTCGTTGTGAAGGCATGATCGGTAAAGGCATATTCATTGCAAAAGTTTTAAAGATAAGTATATGTAAGTATTGAAGGTTTTACATTTTCAGTGTTTTTTTCATATATATATTTATGGTTTTTGGGGTTGTAGGAATTTTTAGGGTTAGGGTGGGTTTGAGGCTTTGGATAGCAAATGATTTTTTAGGGGATTAGTGTGGGTTTGGGATTTTGGGTTGCAAGGGTAATTTGAGGGTTCACTTCGGGTATGTTTTTTTGGAGCTAAGGGTTTTTAGGGTGTAGGGTTTTTAGGGTTTAGGGTAGGTATGGTGTTTTGGGTAGCAAGGTTATTGTTAGGGTTTGGGGTGGGTATTGGTTTTTGGGTAGTAAGGACATTTGTAGGCTTTAGGGTAGGCATGAGTTTTTGGGTGGCAATGTTATTTTTAGGGTTTAGACTGGGTATGGGTTTTTGGATGGTAAGGGGTTTTTAGGGTGGGTATGGGTTTTTTGGTAGTAAAGGAAATTTTAGGATTTAGAGTTTAGGGTGGGTATGGGTTTTAGGTGGTAAGGGATGTTTAGGGTGGGTATGGGTTTTTGGTGGTAAGGTGTTTTTAGGGTAGAGGTGGGTATGGATTTTTGTTTGCCAAGGGGTTTTTAGGATTTAGGGTGGGTATGGTTCTGGGTGTTATGGGTTTTTAGTGTGTATGGTGGGTATGGGTTTTGGGGTTGGAAGGGTCTATATATATGTGTGTGTGTGTGTGTGTATATATATATATATATAGCCCAAAGAGATTGACTCGCAATCGCGGGGGGTTCAAATCAAATCAAATCCAAGTTGGATTTATACGGTCACTGTTGTGGTGAATTAAAAAATGACGGGCTACTGGATAATTACTATTGTTGTTTTGTATTGCCCTCTGATGTTCTAGAATGCGGATTTTAGCAGGGTGTATTGTGCTCCCTATGTATGTAAGTCCGCACGGGCAAGTAAGACATGTTCCAACATATATATATATATATATATATATATATATATATATATATATATATCTTCACTTTTTATGAATCACATGGTGCGCTCAGCAAAGAGAAAAAAATTAGTATTTAAAGGTCTCTTTAATCAGTGTTGCGTTATGTGATCAAGGGTAGTCCATACCCGAAACGCGTCATGCCAGAGGGAGAACTAGGGCGATAATAAACTGACCTGTGGTACTGGATGAACTGTGTGGTGGTCTTTGTGTCCTGCGTGCCGTGCCTGGAGAAGCAGGAAGGAGAGGAATATATATATATATATATATATATATATATATATATATATATATATATCCCAAAGAGATTGACTCGCAATCGCGGGGAAGTTGGATTTATACGGTCACTGTTGTGGTGAATTAAAAAATGACGGGCTACTGGATAATTACTATTGTTGTTTTGTATTGCCCTCTGATGTTCTATAATCCAAGTTGGATTTATTGTACAAGAAATCAAACGATAAGACGCGTTTCGGCGGTACGCCTTCGTCAGTATCAGGCGGCCGCCATGACGCTGCAGTACATAAACAAGATTACAATGACTGTTGCTGCACAAAGTCTCGCGGGATCTTTCCAATGCAATCACCATTTTAGAATCAGGCAACACAAAAATATCGAAGCGATGAAAGAAAATTGCACACTAAATAAAGCATTTACACTTTCAATGAATTTAGCCCTCAAATGGTCTTTTGTTAAACTGGTGCTGCAGTAGAAAATTTAATTCAAAATCGCATTAACCGCACAGAAGTTATTATCCACAAGTAAAACTGTGCTCAATCAATTAGAAAACGATTACTGTGATTAGATAAAGCAAAAGCACCCTTGAAGACAATACATATATCATCGATTCACGCCTGAAATTTCATAGTGCAGCAAAAAATTGTGAATAAAGACAAATATTATATACAGTATTTACAGGTGTACTTTCAGTTCCTCCCCCATGTTGAGTCCCAAAGGTGTTTTAGTTGCTAAATCAATGATATATTGGGACTCTAGTCTCCTTAAGCATTTGGCTCTATCTCCCCCTCTGGGATCTCGAGGCACATGATCAAGGCAGAAATAACTCAAGAGTTTGCGGTCACTGTTGTGGTGAATTAAAAAATGACGGGCTACTGGATAATTACGATCGCTGTTTTGTATTGCCCTCTGATGTTCTAGAATACGGATTTTAGCAGGGTGTATTGTGCTCCCTATGTATTTAAGTCCGCACGGGCAAGTAAGACAGTAGACCACAAATGGTGTCAAACCATTTATATATATATATATATAATCCACGCTTGTTTCAGATGCCCCATCACTTCCAGAACAAAGGGCGTGTCGGCGTAGCGGACCTCCCAAACCCGGACCGAAATATAGTCCAATCTTCCAACTAAGGAAAAGTCGACGCTGTGTCATTTAGCTTCAAATTACTTTATTGTCAGCTGACAATGTAATTTGAAGCTACACGACACAGCGTCACCTTTTCCTTGGTTGGAAGAGTGGAATATATATATGTGTGTGTGTGTAAGTATTTAAATATTGCCAAAAGTGAGACATCGGGGAAACCCGTTATCTAGATGGTAATGTTCTGCACAATTTAACTAGAACCTTTTGGTTCTCCTCAGGTGTACTTGTAAAAAGAAATACTGATAAATCATTCCATGAAATGCTCCTTATTTCAAAGATTTCTGTTTATTCTTTTCTTTTTTACTTCATATGCATCCTTTAGTTTCCAGGACAATTCAAATTAACGTTTCCCATTCACCCAATGCATTTCGGGTCTATGGTGACCCTTCTTCGGGGGTCTCTATTGAAAAAATCAAGAAAAATGCAATCAGCCCTTAAACCTGTATACATATATACATAAACATTTACATGTATTTATATCCACAATGTTCTTTAGTGCAAACAAACATCTCAAATCATGGCATGTCCTTAACTAACGGTCCCTGAATGGTCTCCCTTGCAATGTTCTCACTGCCCGCTGAAAATGCCCGTTTTTTCAATTAGCGCTACAACATACCAAACACTAAAACCATGCTTTACGTTCCCAGTGCAACTAACTGAATCTAACTTGACAAAAAATAACTCTAAAACGGAAAAGAGTTTAGCCTAACAAACATTTTGCTCATCGTCAGCGCATTACTTACTGAGAAATGAGATCGTCCCTCGTTTACGTGGTGTCGGCCAATCCGCTACTTCCTTACTGTCAGTGCAAGGCTATTTAAAGCTCAAAGCTCTCTGATTGGCTCAATTTGCGATCACGTGATCGCGACCACGAACTGCTATGCAGTCCTAGTTATATATTAGAAACTAACCAGAATAACAAAAACGGGTGTACTAATGTACAAAATTATCTCTTAAGAGAGAATATACAATACCAAACAAAAACTAATACATAACTGCAATTAATTAATTCCGTGTCATGTTCGCTGTTTGTTCATCATAATTCAATATACTAAATTCTTATATGGTTTTTGGAAGGCTACCTCATCTGAAAAACATGTTGGTGATAAATAATGACTCATGAAATAATTTCTAAAACAACATAGTGTCGGCCATTTTAGGTAGGGGAGTTCTCACTGTGAGTTTATGCAAGGAAATAAGGTTAGCTTTCCACAGTCTATTTACAAAAAACAGGATAGTTCTATCCTGTCATTCAGTCCATTGGGTTGCAAGCTGCCCATTTTCTTTATCCAAAAATATTCAGATCTCAGTCTAGATTTATGTGAGTCTTTCTCGGGGTGATGTTTAATAACTTCCAATATTGTGAAGCGTAGTTGTGCCACATTGTGTCCTGCTTCTAGCCAGTGGGTAGCCAGTGTAGATTTCAAGTTTTTCAGGCGGATGTTACTCTTGTGCTCTGTTATTCTTACTTTTATTTTTCTTTCAGTTTGACCTATATACAATTTTCCACATGGACATTTGATTCCATAAATAACGTTCTTTGTGTCACAATAGACTGTGGAAAGCTAACCTTATTTCCTTGCATAAACTCACAGTGAGAACTCCCCTACCTAAAATGGCCGACACTATGTTGTTTTAGAAATTATTTCATGAGTCATTATTTATCACCAACATGTTTTTCAGATGAGGTAGCCTTCCAAAAACCATATAAGAATTAAGTATATTGAATTATGATGAACAAACAGCGAACATGACACGGAATTAATTAATTGCAGTTATGTATTAGTTTTTGTTTGGTATTGTATATTCTCTCTTAAGAGATAATTTTGTACATTAGTACACCCGTTTTTGTTATTCTGGTTAGTTTCTAATATATAACTAGGACTGCATAGCAGTTCGTGGTCGCGATCACGTGATCGCAAATTGAGCCAATCAGAGAGCTTGGAGCTTTAAATAGCCTTGCACTGACAGTAAGGAAGTAGCGGATTGGCCGACACCACGTAAACGAGGGACGATCTCATTTCTCAGTAAGTAATGCGCTGACGATGAGCAAAATGTTTGTTAGGCTAAACTCTTTTCCGTTTTAGAGTTATTTTTTGTCAAGTTAGATTCAGTTAGTTGCACTGGGAACGTAAAGCATGGTTTTAGTGTTTGGTATGTTTTAGCGCTAATTGAAAAAACTGACATTTTCAGCGGGCAGTGAGAACATTGCAAGGGAGACCATTCCGGGACCGTTAGTTAAGGACATGCCATGATTTGAGATGTTTGTTTGCACTAAAGAACATTGTGGATATAAATACATGTAAATGTTTATGTATATATGTATACAGGTTTAAGGGCTGATTGCATTTTTCTTGATTTTTTCAATAGAGACCCCCGAAGAAGGGTCACCATAGACCCGAAATGCATTGGGTGAATGGGAAACGTTAATTTGAATTGTCCTGGAAACTAAAGGATGCATATGAAGTAAAAAAGAAAAGAATAAACAGAAATCTTTGAAATAAGGAGCATTTCATGGAATGATTTATCAGTATTTCTTTTTACAAGTACACCTGAGGAGAACCAAAAGGTTCTAGTTAAATTGTGCAGAACATTACCATCTAGATAACGGGTTTCCCCGATGTCTCACTTTTGGCAATATATACATTAAGTGTTTTCAGACTAAAACACCCGGTACTGCTGCACAACAACGAAAGGATTAAATTGAAAGAAAACTACCAAAAAAACTTGAGTGCTGGACGGACCCTATTAAAATTAAAAAAAAAAAAAAATAATAAGTATTTAAATATACATATATTTATAAAAAGTATGTATATGAATATATAAATATATATCTATATATTTTTCTTTACAAAAAAATATACACTATATATTTAAGTAAACATCGTTTACCACGAAACCGGAACACCGCGGGCCATTACAATGTGGTCATTACAACGACCACGTTGTTACAACACATACATTACTCCACAAGTCAGAACAATGAATTGCTAAAGGGGTCAGAAGGTGTTGGATTTAAAATCCAACACCTTCCCACTGTTGCACAGACTGGAGTTAGAATAGTAAATTATACTGTTCCAACATCCAGTGCCCACCCTGGAGCAAGTTGTTGTTCTGACATGCGAGTAATGGCATGCGTTGTTACAAAACAGTTATTGTAATGACCACGTTGTAATGACATCCTTTATATTTATTACCTACTGGCGGTCGCCAGTAGGTAGTTAAAGTTAGGACAGTGTTTCTATTCAAAAAGTGTTTTTTCTTTTCCCAATAACTTTGGCGCCAGTTGACGAATCTTCGCGAAATTTTCAAAACTAGTGGGGCGCTCCGGTCAGCTCCTATCTTAAAAGTTTTCGGGTGATTCGGCAAGCTGCGGCTGAGAAAAAAGGGGGGTCCCAAAACGTGTTTTCTCCAGGTTAATTCCCATAGGAAACTTTGGACACGGCTACATCCCAAACTGCTGAACGGAATTGCACCAAATTTGGCAAAAAAAGTAGCCCTTGGTTCAGAAAGAACTCTTTTTGTTAAATGGTGTGAATCCATTCAGTAGTTCTGAGAAATTAAAAAAAGAGGTAGAAAATGCATTTGCCATAGGAAACTTTAGACACGGCTACAGCTCGAAGTGCTGAACGGAATTAGACCAAATTTGGCAGAAAGGTAGTGCTTGGTTCAGAAAGCACTCTTTTTCTTAAATGGTGTAAATCTGTTCAGTAGTTGCTGAGAAAATCAAAAAATAAAAGTTTCGATATATAGAGGCATGGAGGATCCGCTCACCCTGACGATCACGAGCTGCATTCTAATTGGCTGTCAACACTTCAAACCGGGAAGTGTTGACAGCCATCTTGTGCCTTGGTAGAACCGAGGTACAAGAAAGCTGGAAAAGAAATGCAAAAAACAAGAAAAGGGGGCAGGGTAGAAACACCCTGACCCTCTAGGCCTGCTCAGGGGGGCCCACAAGGACCACCAGGGCCCAAAAAAGCATTTATGTATTTTTAAATCGGCCGAATGCACTCTGGGTGCGCAAATCCAGCCAAGAAATGAAAAAAAAAATGAAGCCCAGGCTCCCATGCTTCATTATTATTAGCCGCCGGGTGGGCAAAGTCCTGGGGGGCATGTAAAAATGTAATAGCGGAGGCCAAGGGATGCCCCCGCAGTCCCAGGGACCACCACCCCCGGGGCTTTCCATAAATATTTGCAGGGGATCACGGCCGCCCCGCAGCCCCGGGGACCGCCACCCTCCGAGGCTTTGTATTTTTATGTGTGGGGGCCTCCAACGCCCCCCAAGCCCTGGAGACCGCCACCCCAGGGGCTTTAATTAAACATTTTGCGGGGCACACAGCCCCCCGCTGCCCCCAGGGACAGCCACCCCGCGGCTTTTATTTTTAAAATAAGACCTGTGTGGGGGTGGCACAAGCCCCTAAAAAGCCTCGGGGACCACCACCTCCCTGGGGCACTAAAATTCAAATTCAGGAGTCCGTAGCAGACCCCCGGCCCTGGGGACCACCACCTTTCCAAGGCTTTGCAATTGTTGGGAAGGGGCCGTGCAGCCCCCCTCCTGGAGCCCTTGATGGCCCTGGGGACCGCCACCCCCAGGACCGGCTCCTACAGTGTCCCGGGGTGCTTACCCCCGGGACTCTGCTGTTTGCAATGACTGGGCGGGAGCCTTGCGACTTACGCGCCCTGTCATTGCAAACTCTGCTTTGCTTCATTGAAGCAAGAGCAGGGAAACCTGCTCTCGCTTCAATGAAGCAAAGCAGAATTGCTTTTCCATAATGGGAGCTGCATGTTAGCAACTCCCCCACGGTCCCCAATGGATAGTGCCGGCCCCGGGGGATGGAGTCCCTGGGGCCAGAAGTAGCACAGAAGGAAAGGCCACGCAGCACCCCTCCCCAACAGTTTTTTTTTTAAAAGGCAGGCCAGGCCCGGAGGATGGGGTTCCCAGGGCCATAAATGACCTGAGGAGGGCGGCCACGCAGCCCCCCTCCAATTATATAAAGAAAAAATACTGGCCATGCCCCGGGGGATGGGGTCCCCGTGGCAGAATATGGCTTTGGGAGGGGGGCCACCCGGCCCCCTTCCATTTAACAAAAAATAAAAATAGGGGTCAGGTCCTGGGGGATGGGGTCCCCAGGGCCAATAATATAGGAAAGGAAGGGGGGCCACACAGCTCCCCTTCTTAAAAAAATAAGAAAAAAAAGACTGGCATTGTACCAGACGCCCCACCCTCTCCCTGCAGCACTCTGCAAACGCGTCCCCTGGCGTGTTGTAAGATGGAGAACTAATTACCCTTGAGTCCCTGGGGGCCAACTAGTCCACCAGGAATCTCCAGTATGCCCCAGGGAGCTGCATTGCAGAGAGGTGTTCAGAGGCTGCACCCCTTTTTACACCTCTCTGCAACGCAGCTCTGGGCACTTACTGGAGGTACCTGGTGCGCTAGTTGGACCACAGGGACCCTCAGGATTCAAGGGGACTTTATCCCCCAACTTAAAACGCACCACAGGGTGTCATGAGTGATGTAATATGTGATGTCATCAGTAGTGCATTGCGGGGGCGCGAATTATAGTTAGCAGAACTAACTATAACGGAAGAATTTCTATGGTTTTGTACGAGTGAAATGTCCAGCTAAATATAACACCCCTAAAACCTATGTTTTTCATTGAATTTCTAAGGTTTTTTAAATGCTAATTTCTAACTATAACGTGCCTGAAACCTATGGTTTGTTCAGTGAATATATATATTGCTAATTTCGCTGTAAAGGCATGCTTAGTAAAAGCATATGCGTAGTAAACACTTGTGTGGTAAAGCCATGTATGATAGTGTCACAGTCGTAAACACCGTGTTTCTGTCATACATCCATAGCAAAATATCCCCTTCATAGTGATTTCAGCAAACTTTAAAAAATGTTTATTAGTTTTTCTTTTATGAGTGTACTGTCCCTGTAGCTGCAGGAAAAACGGCAACCAAGAATCTCTTCAGAGTAAGAGAGCTTTGCGTAAAACATTTGTTGGAGAAAAAATTGATGTGTTCAGGCATATATGTGGGTTATGAACACACTCCTAGCTGCTCAAACTGTACATAAGAAAGCATTATGGCATGCGATGCAACAGGTTTAGAAGCCAGTTATATCTCCGAGCACCCTTTTAGCATATTGCTTTTTCCTGTAAGCAGGATTTAATAATACAGTTAAAAGGCAAGCTCCTAGAACAGAAAATCTTTTTTTCTAATAGTTGTTTAGCTGACCGCTCATACATAGAAACAGCACTACAAGCCAGGCTTATGCTGAACATAAAATGCACAGCATATCCCTTTGTAAGTGCAGGTAAGAAAGCTCACAAGGATTAGCATCTGCTGCAGGCAATTGCATATTGCCTATAAGTCAGAGGTGAATAAAAGTAAACGAGCAAGACTAAACCAGTCTGTAAAAGCCAGGGGAAACCAGGTCTGCGTTTGCTATGTGTGATCGGACTGTCAGTAATATAACCGTGGTAGTGGTGGATGTGGGAGGTCCTTATTCCTCCACACACATTCCCTCTTTTTCACACCATCCTTTAGGCTATGTTCATCCTCCTGTTGTATAAGACTAAACCAGAGGGACGGGATGGGAGAGAAATTCAGAAGTTGGGCTAACTGGCCTTGAAAATGCACACATCTTGCCATAAAAATAGTGACAATGGAGATATATGGATAGTAATAGTAGATTCAATATTTGAAACCATTTATCAATATGCATTGCGTAATATGTCCCTTTGTCTCTCACTCCATCTTTCTCTATCCATATCTGTCTATACATATCTTTGTCCCTCTGTGTTCCTCTTGGTCTGTCTCTCTATTCCCCCTCCCTGACCCTCTCTTTGCCCTTCACTGTCCCTGTCCATTTATGCTCCTCAAAGCAACCACCAGGTGATGATGGAAGGATCACTGAAACTTTTAATGCACTCATCCCCAGTCATAGATCTGGGTTGAATCCACCATTGTTCTTTTGCTCACTTCGCCACCCTAGTTCAGTCCCAGCCATATGCTAATCAGTCTTGACCCTGTTCCTCATGGGAACAGTCCAGCATAAAATGCCAAGTCAGGTCTTCCATGGACCAGAAACAAGCATCCTGGGACCGGTTTCAGGGTAACACCGCTCATCATCCAGGCTAGCCTGATTCAAGTGGCAAAGTGAGCAAAGGACCCACGTCTGGACATACTTTGCCAATTTAGGGCGAACAAATCAAACACAAGGAGATGATGGACAGAGAGCTGAAACCTTTCACTCACCACACTTACAGATCTGAGTTGATTTCAGCATCGCTCTTTAGCTCACTTCGCCACCCCAGTTCAGTCCCAGCCAATTGAGCCTGGTGAAATGAGCCAAAGAACGATGATTGATTCAACCCGAATCTGTGACTGGGATTGAGTGTCTGAAAAGTTTCAATGCTCCATCCATCATCTCCTTATGTTTGCTGTGTGAACACAAGTGCCAACATCATGATACAAATCTACAACTGCCTGCAGCTATCACCAATAACATTGTTCCACTTGGAAGTCATGCACCCTGTCCCTTTATTGTACTCAATCTGTACCTGTATTTTTTAGGCAGGCTGACTTTGCTGCTGTGTCTGCTTTCAAGAGAGCTGCTTACACAGATACGGGTGGACAGGGATGCCTCAAGCGGCCTGGGTTGGCTGTCCCTTGGGATCCGGGCAGGATTTCCCTGGTGCTGCTGATGCTGGATATCCCCCACTCAGGTGTTCTCAAACGAAAGACCATAGAACCAGCAAACCTAAGATATGAAGTGGTGCCTGTATGTGTTTACAAGGTGATTGGGTGGGAGGATGTGGGATTGAGAAGATGACAATAGGTCGCCACATTAAAGAACGTGCCCATGCCATTAAAAAAGATAGAAACAACGGAACTGGGAATGAAGAAGTAGATCAGGACACTGTCAATTTGGGAAAAAGCGAAGGCCCCTCCTTTGATGAAGAATGGGAAAGGAAGACTATGTCATTCGAGCCATTGGGAGGTAGACACCACTTAACTGGACCACGAAATTGTACTCACTGCCAATGCTATTAAGAACTGAAGATGGTGGAAAACTATGGCCTACTCCATTTGCATGAAATGCTGAAAAGAAAATCATTGCTGTGGGGCACCTATGTATAAGAACCACCTTTAAAAGCCAGCAACACATAAACTCCACCCCTTTGAGGTTGCATCTTTACTCAGTTGTAATGTAGAGGAGAATTTCTTTAAAGAATTTTGGGTTTCTGACCAATTGTTTTCTATAATATTCAAATCACTTTGGCAACGAAATATTTTTTTATTCAGTTGCATGCATTTACGTTAAAGAGCACTTTATATAGAGAAGTATAAACCTTTTTATTTGTGGTAGGAAGTGTTCCGTGTTGCTTGCGTACAGTTTCTTTCTATTACCTATTGAAGTATTCAGCTTGGCAATACTAGAGCACAATTTTCTATCTTCTTTTGGACATTTTACATATTTTAGCACAATACATGTTGTGTTATGGTGCACAATTGCTAAAGTAGGCAGTAAGCGTACTAACATCACATCAGTGAATTGGTACTCTTGCTGCCTCTTGAATTAATTGCGAGGTATTTAAAAAGCCATTTAAGTAGAATTTGCATGAATTTTTATAAAGAATAAATCAGTTTTCCATAAATATATTTTCAGTGTTTGCAATATGTAGGGACCTATTGAATTGTTTGTGCTTGTTTTTACTTTCATACTTGGTGTCCCATTACATGTTTTTATTCAAGGGATTGCAAACATACTCCTAAACAAGAACTGACCCAAACTACAATTCAGCATTAAACAGAAACCAGTCCAGAATCTTTCATAACACTGTTTTTCACAGTTTTCGGTGATAAGTATACTTATTTGTGTAGCGCACAAGGCCAAAGGTAATGCTTGGAGCGGATAGCCAAACGTATTATATATATCCTAGCAGTGTTTTCAACCTACTACTCTTTTAAGTCGATTGGAATATATCATGTTTATTTCTGTCTTCAGTGACCCCACAAATATTCCTTTTGCAGCACAATGTATAGTCCTTCGCCTGCCCCAGCGTTGACTATGCAACCAAGCCCTGTCTGATAAATGTGACAGTGCTATTTGTGAAAAGCAGAGAGTTATTGTTAAATTTTGAGAATCGACTGTGGGGGGATGTGAACACTTGCTGTGAGAAGTGGTCTTGAGTCAGGAGTGACCCTATGCCAGGAGAGGAGTTGCCCGAGCCTTTAATGTGGTTTGGCCCACCTGGCATTACCCCTATTAAATAAACGGGTAGCCTCTGCCTCTGTTTAGCCGTCCCCTACCCTATCTGTGATGTGTGAGCCAGAGGTGCTCTGCACCTTGCTTCTCAATCAATCACCAAAATTTGTATAGCGTGCTACTCACCCGTGAGGGTCTCAAGGCGCTGAGGGGAGGAGGGGGGTCGCTACTGCTCGAACAGCCCGGTCTTGAGTTGTTTCCTGAAGGAGAGATGGTCCTGGGTCAGCCGTAGGTGAGTAGGGAGGGAGTTCCATGTCTTCGCTGCCAGGTAGGAGAAGGATCTTCCTCCAATGGTGGATTTCCAAAATCGTGGGATGGAGGCGAGGGCGAGGCTGGCGGATTGGAGCTGGCGGGTGGGTGTGTAGAATGTGAGGCGGCTTTTGAGGTACTTCGGGCCCATGTCGTGGAGAGCCTTGTGTGCGTGGGTGAGGAGTCTGAACGTGATCCCCTTGTTGACGGGGAGCCAGTGAAGGTCTTTCAGGTGGGCAGAGATGTGGCTGCGGCGAGGGATGTCCAGGATGAGTCGTGCTGAGGCGTCTGAATGCGCTGGAGTCTTTTCTGGAGTTTGGCTGTGGTTCCAGCGTAGAGGGTGTTTCCGTAGTCCAGACAGCTGGTGACGAGGGGGCCTGGGTGACCGATTTCCTAGTTCTGGTGGGGATCCATCGGAAGATCTTTCGGAGCATGCACAGGGTGTTGAAACAGGATGATGAGACGGCGTTCACTTGCTTGGTCATCGTGAGGGAGGAGTCCAGGAAGAAGCCCAGGTTGCGTGCGTGGTCAGTAGGTTTGGGTGCGCTGCCCAAGGCAGGGAGCCACCAGGAGTCGTCCCAGGTGGAGGGAGATGGTCCGAGGATGCGAACTTCTGTCTTGTCTGAGTTCAGTTTCAGACGGCTGATCTTCATCCATTCTGCGACGTCTCTCATTCCTTCCCGGAGGTTGGCTTTGGCGGTGGCGGGGTCGTTGGTGAGGGAGAAGATCAGCTGGGTGTCGTCGGCGTAGGAGATGATGTTGAGGTTGTGTTGGTGGGCGATGGCTGCGAGAGGGCTCATGTAGATGTTGAAGAGGGTGGGGCTGAGTGAGGATCCTTGCGGAACGCCGCAGATGACTTCGGTGACCGCGGATTGGAATGGAGGGAGGTGGACTCTCTGGGTTCTTCCGGCAAGGAACGAGATGATCCACTCCAGTGCCGCTCCTTGAATTCCGGTGTTGTTGAGGCGTTGTTTCAGGGTGCCGTGGTATACGGTATCAAAGGCTGCTGAGAGGTCCAGGAGGATGAGGGCAGCTGTTTCCCCGTTGTCGGCAGGGTCCTGATGTCATCGGTGGCTGCGATGAGGACGGTCTCGGTGCTGTGGTTTGCTCGAAATCCAGACTGTGAGGAGTCGAGGGATCCGTTGGTCTCGAGGAAGGCGGAGAGTTGTCTGTTGACGGTCTTCTCGAGGACTTTGGCTGGAAAGGGGAGGAGCGAGATGGGGCAGAAGTTCTTGAGGTCCTTGGGGTCTGCGGTGGGTTTCTTCAGGAGGGCACTCAGCTCGGCATGTTTCCAGTTCTCCGGGAAGGTGGCGGATGCGAAGGAGCTGTTGATGATGTTCCGGAGTTGGGGTGCGATAATGGAGTCGGCTTTGTTGAAGATGTGGTGTGCACAGGGGTCGGTAGGGGAGCCGGAGTGGATGGTGTTCATCATGCGGGTGGTGTCTTTGGTGCTGACAGGGGTCCAGGTGCAGAGGGTGGTGGTGGGGGATGCTGGTTCGGTGGTTGGTTGCGTGGCCAGCGCGCCGAAGCCGTTGTGTATGTTGGCGATCTTGCGGTGGAAGAACGAGGCGAGAGAGTCGCAGAGGTCTTGCGAGGGGGTGATGTCGGTGTTGCAGGTGCTGGGGTTGGAGAGCTCTTTAACGATGCTGAAAAGCTCCTTGCTGTTGTGGGTGTTGTTGTCCAGTCGTTCTTTGAATGCTGTCTTCTTGGTGGTGCAGATCAGCTGGTCGCGTGGCGTTCTTGAGGGCGGTCATGTGCTCTGCTGTCTGGTCGTGGCGCCAGGCTTTCTCGAGGGTGCGGCAGGTTTTCTTGGAGTTTTTTAGGTCGTTGGTAAACCACAAGGCTTTCATGCTGCCGGGTCTGTTGGGAGGGTTCTTCAGTGGTGTGAGTTCATCGGCGCAGTCGATGAGCTACTGTGTGAGGTTGCGGGCTGCTTCGTCAGGGTCCGTCGTGTTTGTGGGCGGGTTGTGGCTGAGGGAGGTGGTGAGCTGGTCGGCAGTGATCTTGCTCCAGCTTCTGCAGGGAACCTGTTGCGGGTGGTGGTGGGCCGTGGTTCTCCTGAAGTTGAAGTGGACGCAGCTGTGGTCTGTCCAGTATAGTCCGGTGGAGTGGCTGAAGGTGATGTGCTTGCTGGAGGAGAAGACGGGGTAAAGCGTGTGGCCGGTGCAGTGGGTGGGGGTGTTCACCAGTTGCTTGAGTCCGAGGTTGACGAGGTTGTCCAGCAGGGCGGCGGTGTTGCAGTACTTGTTGTTCTCCAGGTGGAAGTTGAGGTCCCCTAGGAGGATGTAGTCTGTGGAGGTGAGGGCGTGTGGACTGACGAAGTCTGCGATGGCTTCGCTGAATTGTGTGCGTGGTCCCAGGGGTCTGTAGTTGAGGGTGCTTCTGAGGGTGGCCTTGGGGTCGGTGTGTATCTGGAAGTGAAGATGTTCGGCGGCGGTGAGGGTGTCGTCGGAGTTGGTCGTGATGCGGATGGTGTTTCTGAGGACGATGGCGATGCTTCCTGCGGTTTGGTTGACGTGGTCCCTCCAGGTGATCTTGTAGCCCTCCGGGATGGCTATGGCGATGTCGGGGGCTGAGGAGGCGTTCATCCATGTTTCCGTGAGGAAGGCGACGTCTGGTGATGTTGTGTTGAGGAGGTTCCAGAGTTCCACGGCATGCCTGTGGACTGAGCGGGTATTGAGCAGGATGCACTTGAGGTGGTTGTTGCTGGTGCTCCTTTGTTTTGCCAGTGCATTGCAGGTCCTGAGTCCGGTGAATTTGCATGCTTGGCAGGTGAATGGTCCGTGTGTGCGCCATCGGGGTGGCTTGGTAGCAGGCGGTGTTTCGGCCGGCGTTGAGTGCGTGGAGGGTGGCGGCATCGTAAGTTCGTCGGGTGCGCTGGCCAGGGGTCCTGGCGCTGGGCGCGGTCCAGGCGTGGACAGGCATAGACGGGCGCGCCTTTGGCGCACATTCGGTGCTCCCGCTGCGCGGTCGCGCCACAGTTGCCATAAGAGGGGAGGAGGAGGAAGAGAGGACAGCTGGCAGGCGGGAGGGAATAGCCAATGGGTGCCGAGGAGGGCGGGGCCGCACGGGAGGCAGCGGCGGGAAGACGGAGGAAGCGGGAGTAGAAGACTCCCGGCAATCACAGGCACGCTAACACACACAAGGGGTACAGAAGGAGAAAAGGGTGAGGGCAGGCACACCAGAACACACTGGGGGTACAAAACAAAAAACGGGGTGGGCAGGCAGACTCAAACACACTCGGCCAGAGAGTAAGGGGCGGGCAGGCACACGGGCACAGAGCAGGGCCCAGGCAGTCCAGGTGACGATCGGGCAGAGTGCCAACTGTAGCGAGGAAACAGGCGGAGCAGCGGGCAGGCAGGCGGAGCTGCAGCGGTGGGGAAGTGACATACCCGAGGGTCAGGGGTCACTCCTGCTGCACCTGTGTTTTGAGGGATGCCTGCACTGCAACGCCCTTCCTGCGTGTCGTCAGGATTGTAAGTGAGGCATCTGGAGCTGCCACCTATCATTTTCATATTTCGGGAAAAGCTTGCACAGACTCTCACATGTTAGTTAAGGAGACCGCTGCTTGCCGTGCTGTGTCTGTGTGTGAGAGATTTCTTTTACAGCATCTGCCTAGACTGTGTTTTTTGTCTGCGCGAGCATAGTGTGCACTGCTGCTGCTTGTGATGGATGGGCCTTTTCTGTGTGCGAGTGATGCATGCATGGCGCCTATCTGCTGTGCAGCAGTAAAACTTTCAGTTCAGATCTGCATGGTATTCCTGCTCCATGTGAATGAACCTTGCGGAGGTGATACAATGTTTGTGGGAGGGAACCTTGCACTGTTCCAGCCTGCGCTCTGGGTCTCACTTGAGAGGGAAACTTGCTATGTTGTTACTTTGCTATGTTATGTTATGTTATGTTATTGTTATTTGTTGTGCGCACAGCTACTCCAGCCAAGGAGCGTCCTGGCGCATAGACAAGGAGGAACATAACATAACAGGGAAAAAGACAAGGACTAAAAGACTAAAAGGGGGCGGCTAAAACAGATGGGTTTTTATTGCTTTCCCGGAAGGTCAAAAGATCCTCCAGCAGACGAATTTCGACCGGAAGAGAATTCCAGGCTGATGCAGCTTTTACGCTGAAGGAGCGCCCCCCCCATACGGCTGAGCCTAAATCTGGGGACTACAGCAAGGGCCTGGCTTTGAAAACGGAGGGTGCGTGTGGGGACATAAAGAGAAAGAAAGCTAGACAGGATTTCGGGGCCTATACCTCTCAGAATCTTAAAGGTCAAACAGAGGACCTTAAAGAGAATACGCTTCCTCACTGGAAGCCAGTGTAGGGAGCGAAGAACACTCGCCACCGGGCACAATCTGGGCAGGCTGACAATCGGTCTGGCCGCAGCATTTTGGACCCGTTGCAGGCGAGTGAGCTCAGCCTGGTTGGCCCCGACCAGGAGAGAGCTAGCGTAATCCAGGCGAGAGATGATAATTGCCTGGATTACCAGCTGTCTGGTTGGGGCATCGAAAAATTTGAGGACTGGTCTTAAACCTCTCAACAGTCCAAAACAACAGGCTGCTGTTTTTTTAGTGTGTCCCACAAAGGCAAGGCCAGCGTCCAGCCAAACCCCCAGATTTTTCAGCTCCGACACCGGGGTTGGGGTTGGTCCCAGCTCTGGTGGCCACCATTGGTCACCCCACAGCTCCACTCCCCTTCCGACAATCATTACTTCTGTTTTAGTGGCATTGAGCTGGAGACAGTTTCCCGTCAACCAGCTAGCCACCGCCTTCAGTCCATCCTGAAACCTGGGGGCGTCTTGTTCCGCATCCCCGCTGAGAGTAACCGCCAGCTGTGTGTCGTCGGCATATGAGACCAAGGATAGGTCCCACTGCCTGGCGACATCAGCCAGCGGTCTCACGTATAGATTGAACAACGTGCGACTCGGCGAGGACCCCTGCGGAACCCCCATGGCCAGGGGCTGGAAGTTGGACTTGAAAGGAGAGATGGCAACACAGAAGGAACGATTGCCGAGGAAGGAGCGGAACCACTGCAGCGCCTGACCACCGACACCAATCTCCTCGAGCCGATGCAGGAGGATGCTGTGGGATACCGTGTCGAAGGCGGCGCTGAGATCTAACAATATCAGCGCCGCCGTTTGACCAGCATCCAACCTCGCACTATTACTCCCTCTTGAAGGGAATCTTATGTACCTTCTTCAACTTTGGTCTCAGCACTCAAAAAATAAAGTAGAGAAGAGAACTGAAAAACGAGTGAAGGACCAAGA
Source organism: Lissotriton vulgaris (assembly GCF_964263255.1). Classification (NCBI taxonomy): domain Eukaryota; kingdom Metazoa; phylum Chordata; class Amphibia; order Caudata; family Salamandridae; genus Lissotriton; species Lissotriton vulgaris. The sequence continues at coordinate 66,598,783 of NC_141688.1, read as the reverse complement.
AGTGCTAGATGAGAAAGAAAAGGAAAGGAGAGGGAAAAGGTCAGCGAATCTGGAAAAGGGTACAAGCGAGAGTGCAAGAGAGAGCAGTAGGCAAATGGAGACAGGGAAAGAGATGGAGTTATTTCTTGTGAGGTGGATAAGAGGTGAGTCAAGATGGACAGGGTACAATAGAATGAATGAAGAGAAGAGATGGGAAAGAGAGATGACAGAGTGGGCAGTCACGGCCGGCATGGCTTGCGGGTGGTTGGGGGGATCAGGTGGAGGGAGGGGGGTTGTGGAGGAGGTCACTGGGGTGGAGGGAGTTAATAAAAAAATTATTATAATAATAATTAAAATTTACCTTGAGGCCGGGTCCTTCGTCTTCTCGACTCCTGCTCTCCTGCCTCCGACAGAAACAGAAAGCAGGAAGGGCAGAGTGCGCATGACTGGTTTGGGCGGTCCGAGAGGGCAGACCAAACAGCCTTTGCGCACTCAGGAGTGGGCACACCACTCCTCCCCTACCTTTCTTGGAGAGCAGAGCAACCTCTCCCACCCGCCCACATACCAACGCACACATAAAATGGTAATAACTAAAAGCTATTAACATTTTATGTTTCTGCTTCTCGTACTGCGAGAAAGAAGTGGGGTGACGCTCCTCCGCCACAGCATACGAGCCGCCCCTGAGAGTGGAGTGGGATAGTTGTAAGACATGGAACAAGCATTTACAATGCAATGGTTTCGCCTTTGGAAAAGTTAGAGCTATTGACATTGCTCATGACATTTTTTTTTTTACTTATAAATAAATGGCATTGTTATTTACATTGCCAACAGCTCTCTCAGCCCACACAGCTCGCTCAGCTCTCACAGCCCACACAGCCCACACAGCGCTCACACCGCCCACACAGCTCTCACAGCTCTCACAGCCCACACAGCCCTCACAGCCCACACAGCCCACACAGCCCTCACAGCCCACACAGCCCTCACAGCCCTCACAGCTCTCACAGCCCACACAGCTCACAGCCCACACTATGCTGCTGTCTCTAAGAGAAGCACTTCCCAAATTCAAAACAGATCTCAGTTTCAGAGACACACACACACACTTGCTAGTTTCTCTTCACCACATACGGGTCCTCAGTCCTTTGGGCATGTCTGGCCTGGTTTGTGTGATGAGGAGGAGGGGTGGTGGCTGTAAAGAGGCCTGCCTCTGTGCAGGGAGTCCCCCTGGACTTAACACCACACCAGAACACATTTATATGGAGGGGGTCCCCACCCCAAACACCCCCCTTGCAGCTCTGCCCCAGGGATCTGTGGTGACACTCGAAGGCTGCCTTTCTGCTCAGTCCCAGAGCAGGGCTAAGGATAGATTCAACATGTCAAATGGAGACACTCGTGTGTTTGTGCTGTGTTTGCATGAACCAGCTCCATCCATTTCCAAACAAAATCTACCCCTTGAGGACACAGGGCCCCTCTGACCGGACACGGGCCCCCTCTGACCGGACACGGGGCCCCCTCTGACCGGACACGGGGCCCCCTCTGACCAAACCCGCTCAGCACAGACCGCACAAGTGTTAAACAAGCTTTTTCAAAGCAGGCGTTTTAAATTCTCACCGTGACTGTCGCCGTGACTGTCGCAACCCCAGCAGCAGGCACACACTGTGCAGGCTTTTACTATTTAAAGAGCGAGACAGTCATTTATTAATTATTTATCAATACAAATCCATCGGGTGGATGCTGGTCTCGTGCACGCCACGGGCAAGGAATCTTTTAATGTTTATGTACATGACAGGTGTCCACAAACCACCTCCCCGCAGTCAGTCTGTGGTGAGCGAGGACTCACTTCATTCACCCCGGACAGGCCTCCTTCAATGAAGGGGTGGGTCAGTCCGGGTCCGGCCCGGGCCTGCTCCCTACACCGGAAGTGACGCTTCACCAGTGCAGGGTCTGCAAGAATCAGAGCTAAAATCCATCCTGAATACCCCAATGTCCACCTCGCGCCATAAACGAGCTGCGTGAAACGAGCGGATTGAAGTCATTCCAGAGCGCTGTACAACTAATTTTACGAGACACACTAGTGCATTCTGGGGGTTGTAGTTCTGGCTAGCTTAAACTAACCCATTATGAAAAACGTAATAGCATGGTCTGCATTTTACAAACCCCGGGGTGATGCGCGTTGTTTGCCTCGTTTTAACTTTGGATCATTTGACGCTATAACCTCAAAATGAAACATTCAGAACGTAGCAGCGGGTGGAGATAGAAATGAATGCAGATTGAAAAAACGTTCAAAAAGGCAATTTTCATTGAGAAAAAAACCCAATGCGAAATAAATACACAGAAAACAAAATGAACACGATTTTAGGCGAGGACAAATTTAAGTAACTTATAAAGTGACTGCTTCAACAAGCATTGAACGCGCCAACACAACGCTCTGGGAAATGCTCTGAAACAACCCGAGGCGCAGAGGCGGACATGGGTCCGAGGGGGTCATGCGCCCCACTCTTCAAAGCAAACGCAAGTGCCGCGTTCAAGCATCGAATGGAGACCTCGGGGCAGCGAGGTCTGTAGTAAGGTCCAGTCTGGGGCCACTCCTAGCGCTGCACCGGCACATTTATTCTGGACCCCCCCTCTTCACACCCACGGACCCCTTTCAGATGCCCCCGCCCAGATTTTACTAGAGCGCAAACTGGCCGGTAATTACTGGAACATGTGGCTTTTGGAGCAGTCAGCAGGTTATTCCTCAAAAACTTGTAACAGCATCCGATTTAAAAGACAAGTCAGGCCACAGAGCTACAAACACAACATCGAGTGCATCCAAAGTCTCATGCTGCAAAACCAGTTTGGTTTGGTCTCTCAAGAATCCTTCTCAAGCAACCTCCCCTCTAGACACAGCCTTTGTGTAAAGTGATGCTTCTCACAGCAGGCAGCAGAGGGGCTGGCTTCAAGCTGGACTAAATACAATACAGACTGAATGAAGCGTGAGCTCTTAGCACCTGGCTGCCATCAAGCTTTAATTAGGGGCAGACAAAAATGACTCGAGCCAATGACAAATATGGGGGAGAGTGGGCGGGGCTTAAAAGTCCATACTCCAATACAGCATGGCTCACAGAGCAGTGCATGCACTGCCCAGGCTCGACCTAAAACTGACCTGGACTTAAAATTTCCAAATGTGGCTTCTTTCTTTCCCATTCGAAGGACCTTCCCTATACATTTCCTCCTCCTTACGCCGCCTGTATCCGAGCACAGCCTGCTCTCCATCACATGCCTTAATAGCTATTATTGTACTTAAGCAAATTTCCTGCATCTCATTTTAAAGACCACAACCTCTCCTTTGAAACTCATGCCCCCATAACCTAACAGTTTTCAACCATCTGCATGAAATACATCGCTTCCTGCCACTAGTAGTAACACCTAACTCCTTTTAATCCACCAGGAAAAACGTGGAATAAATCCAAGTAACGTCTTCATTGAGGGGTGAAGGTAAACTCTCATTTATACACAATGTGCGCCTTATTGCACACACATAAATAAGCTAGAAAGACATCAATGCATAGATGTGCGTGCAGTGAACTATACCTTGGAGCACAAATGTACTAGCAGTGAGATGAGCTATGTATTAGTGCTCTTGCCACCGTGCACGGTGCCTCGGTGAGGTGTGCACGCACTGGTGAATGTGTTGGGAGAGGGGACCTTTGAACCGGGCAGCAGCACCATGACAGGAATGCGGACTAGACAAAGCCGAGGGCCCGGGCGCCTCGGGTCATTTGCAAAATCAGCAGCTTCCTCCATGCAAAACAAAGGAGACCGAGCCACCGCGTGCAAAAACGCACGGATTCTTTCTCATTTTAGCCAGGGTTTGTACCGTAAAACTGGACATTTTTGAGCCATGCCAAAACAAACATATATCTGGCCCAAGCCGTTTCAAAGTACAAACCGGATCACAACCATGACCAGCATTTTCATATGAAACCGTCGGTGCAGTTTTGATAGAGTTGAGAATGAAAGTTTTGCTAAGGAAAGTCTGTCTGCATACCAACTTCCGGGGACTCGAGTCTCCCGGCCCAGCAGTGTATCACAGCATTTAATATATAACCGCATTTCGCCAAGGACATTCGCGTATTTATCCTGCCTCCAGTGCCCGTAGAAAACAAAAACAGGTGACGAACGTGCCCCTACCTCTACCGAACCCCGAGCAGACATCTCCCGCCGGCGCCGCCGCCGACCTGCTGAGGAGAGAGGACCTGAAATCCGGCGGGGGTCTGACCGGTCAGCACCACGGGCTGCTTCTTCCGCTCCGGGCAAACAAGAGAGTGGATGGGGGCTGGGCAGAAGCGGGAGACCGCCACCCTCGTGAATGAGGCCGGGGGACACCGTTCAGGGGATCCGTGCCGCTGCAGCAGCCGTGTGCACCCTGCGTGCGGAGCCACGCAACACCCGAGCAACACAGCACTCACCGTGGGCGGAGGCGCGGGGCTGCAGCTGTCCTACTCGGCAACACCTGCCCGGCAACGTCCTCCGCTTCTTCCGGGGCTCCCTCCAGGCAGGCCACGGGAGCCCCGCGTGGGCCGCCATACTTCTTGTGGGCCGCCGTCTTCCTTCTTCCCCTGGGCGGCGGGGGGGCGGGCACTTCCGGCCGGCCGCGCTAGGATTGGCCGGCCGGCCGGCTGAAGAAACCTCGGAGAGGACGAGGGGGGCGGGCGGGAGAGGACGAGGGGGGCGGGAAAGGACACGGACGTCGGGAGGGAGGCGGGAAACGTGGGGACGGCGGGAGGAGGGACACAAGGCAGGACAGCAGCAAGCACGGCCCGGCCGGACCAGACTCGGGGGCGTTCCCGGCGTCGCGTGACGTCGGCAAAAGCCAAAGAATCTCGGGAACGCCCCCGTGTCTGGTCCGGCATTGATGGTCAGGCCCCTCGTCCAATGGCTAGGCTCCATTTATGGAGCTAGCCAATGGGACGGGGGGCGTGTTCCATAGTGCCTTACTGTACTCAATAGATTTCTCTGGAGGAGGAGCCTAACGGCTCCGCCCCCCAGCGAAACCTAAAGATGATTGAGACATGATCAGGCACTGAGTGTTGCTGAAAGAAGACTGGTAAAGAGAACGTATAAAATTGTGAAATAGAAGGCTGATGGGGAGGATTTGAACATGCATTCAGACAAAGGGGTAAAGGTATGGAAAACCTTCGTGAAATAAGTCCGGAAATGAGAGATGCATAAGTGGAGGATGGTAGGAATGTAGAAGATTAAAGGGTTAGAGATGGAGTTAAAAGTGATGTTGAATGCTCACTATGAGAGAGAGAGCTGGAAGTAACTGTAAAACTGAAGACAATATTACTGGTTAAAATTAGAGATGACGATGAGTGGCTGATATACAGGTTAGTGGACCAGAGATATGCATGTAAGAGGCAAGTGAGAGAATGGAGGTGATGTGGGAGACAAACCAGAGGAGAGAGTGGTGAACTGGGAAACATACAGCTGGAGTTGAGAGAATGAGAGCAATATAATTGGACACGAGTCAAACCGAAATACAGATAATGAAATAATCCGAGAGGTGAAGGTGCGCCCAAGAGAGTGAAGTAGGTGCAAGAATAAGAGATAATATGGGAGCTGGGAGAGGCAGGAGCGCAGGTCAGGGAAATATTGTAATGAGAAGGACAGTGAAGAATGAAGTGAAGGAGCGAAGAAGACTACATGAGAAGAAACAGTGAAGGCAAGAGAGAACTTTAAAAGAGATGTTGAGTGAAGCAGAAGTGGTGATATAATGAGAGATTGTGAAATTTGATAGAGGGAGATAATGTTGTTTATTAACAAATGGGAGAGATATTTTTTTTCTTATTTGTTTGAGATTTTATATAGTTGGGACCACATTATTGTTGACATCTGAGTGTTGTCCTGGGATGAAATGTAATAAGTCATTTCTTACACGAAGGGCCGGCTTTAGTGCTGGTGACGCCCAGTGCGACAATGTTTGTTGGCGCCCACCCATGACCACCTCGGCCATGAATTTTCTCACTACCTCCTTTTAACAGTGCCCTAACAGTGTCCCTCAAGTCTCCATAACCACTAAGTTTCAAATGCATTTAATTCGTTTTTTAGCACCACTTAAACAAGTTTAGGGTGTCAGAGCACTTTATATCACACACACATTACACAGAGACAGTTAATCATACATCGATAATATAGTGTATAGAAAATGTTACATAAGACAGAGGACTACATGATGTAGGAGTCACAAGTCATCCATACTGGTAGGTATTATAGTTTAAGAGTGCTTGGTTTGGGGAAGCCCGAACTCAGAATTGAAAAGCAGCACTATGGCTGGGGGTTCTCTACAATAATAAAAACGGATTACTACCCAAATGAAGCCTTTTTTGCAAAATTAGTATAATGAAAAAAAAGATCATAAACTCTAATCTATACCTTGCAGTTGGCATTCAGCTCTTTGATCACAGTTCGTAGCTCCCTGTTTTGTATTAGGATGTTCCCTTATAAATTGCAAATAACAAAAGGTGCTCTTGGACAAAAGCAGTAACCCACTGACCTATTTAAATTATATGAATTTGGTAATCTGCATGGTACACGTTCTATGCAGCAGGCATATAAACCCTCGGCGGTACCTTATGATGAGTCAAAACTTCCACTAGACAAAACTCGATCTCTCTCCAGGAAGAACATTAATGATCCAAGTCATCTTGACATTTTTAATGATGCCTGAAAATTGCTTCGAGGCAAGAAATGGGTCAGCAGGTGCTTTTAAAACTATCATTTATTTATATTACTGCTATTACTAGAGCCGCCCTTCATACACGTATAGAAAAAATATATATAGCTTAATTTAAGAATTTGACTTCTTCAAGGTGTTTTTCAAAATCACAATTATCCCAAGAGGAATGTGTAGTATCCTTAGCCTTGATGTTGTCATTCAGGTTAAGCGAGTAACAGTGAGCTAGAACAAGAGAATAATTCCTTACCAAGTGAAGTGGACTCTTTAACAGGAACTCGTCCATCCCTACCTGTAAAGCAGATAAAGGTAGACTCAGACATATTGAAGGAAGGAATAAGAGAGATGGAATCGGACTATCAAAAGGTGTATTGATACATTTCAAGTCTATTTTTAGCACCACAAAAGAAGCACTGCTGCGCACTACCTTGTTTGGACCCCTTGTTCACCGAGAGCTCTTGGGAGTTCCACCGTGCTGAAAGTTTCAGTTCGGAGGATCATGTTGTCAGTGGTTCATTGGATGCTATGGGCCAGATGTATCAATATTGGATTTTGCGATTCCATTTTTATATAGCGCTAACTAGTTCCGAGAGATCGGGTATCGAAGCACTTTACATGAGCGCCAGTTTCGTTCCTGTTTCGTTACATGAGGACACATTCATTTTTGTTAGGCCCAGGGAGATTAAGTGATTTGCCCAGAATCACAGGATGTTGAGCGTCGCTGCTGAGACTCGAACCCGGTTCCCCAGCTTCGAGGTCGGCCGCTCTATCCGTAAGGCTACATCCTCACCCCTAATAATAGCGAATTTTACAGAGTCGCTATTATGGAATCGCAAAATGCAATGTATGTAGGTTTCGCAATAATATTTGCAATTCCTACATATTCCTTAATTGCGAATCGCAAATTGCGATTCTCTATTAAAGAATACCTTCCCATTCATTCCTAGAGGCCCATAGGAATGAATGGGAAGACATTCTCAATTTGCGAGTACCAAATAGAAACTCGAAAATTGCGAATGCAATTTCAAGGGTGATAGGTTGGCCAAAAGGCCACATGCACACTCTAAAAGGTAAGAATGCACATGTTGCGCACATACATGCCCTATGGGCATGTATGTACTCCACCTGGCACCTTGAAAAATGTGAAAAAGTGAATTTTTAATGGGATTCCCATATTACCACCAACTTGAAGTTGGTAGTAATTTGCGATTCCTTAAAGGCAGTTCACAAATTTTTTGGGCTTCCTGCCCATCTTTGTCCTTAACCACTATTTACTTAGGTTGCCCAGGGAGCTGTTGTTTCTGAAGGTAGCAATGGGCAGACTTTGGGTGATTGACTTTTGGATGCTGGCTGTTATTACTTCTCGGGGGTGTTTGCACTTGACTGTCTCTTACGGATCCTTTTTCCACCGTATGCGATGATGAGAAATGGAGGAAACAAGCTAATTGACTGGTGGGCACTGAAAGCACTTTAAGACCAATCCGCACCTTAGTAGGTGCGGATTGGCCTTGTCAGACTGGCAGTGTGTGGGAAGGCAGGCACGGAAGGGAGCTAGCTGATTGAGTGAATAAGGCTATCAAATATATTGGAACAGCTTTGGTGTTCCTTTTGCATCCAGAAGCCCTATGTCTCTGCCATGGCGCAATGGTTTTCAGTGAATTTCCTAAGATCACACAAATTGATGTAAGTACTAGGCAACTTAGGAAATACCTCATCCAAATGAGACAATATTTCTTTAGCAGTGGCACATGGGTGCTGCACGCTGGCTGTGGGTTAAATATTGTTCTAGAGAAATGTAAAATGCAGGACTGGACACTAAAAGGAAGAGAACAGTTTTTGATTGAGGGGTGTAGTAGAGAATGTGAGTGATGTGTCTTTGTTTCTTTTTAAATGGATTTCATTTCCATCGGCATATCCTTCATAAAGTAACCACATGAAGATCATTTTCTTAAGGGTTGTATAGTTTTTGTTAGGCCAGTAGCACTCACATCTCCTACTCTCCCCATTTTGTAACCCAAATTCTAGTATGTTGTGGTCAACACGACTGCATGGCACCTAATTTTGGGAATTACCCAGAGTTCTCTGCTTTCTATTTTGCATAATTTATTCTGCACTCTTAAGTCTGACAGGGTATTGTTTTGACTTATACTGGATGCTCTCTTGTGTCTGGACATAGCTATAGCTCTCTGGAAAGCTCTGAGAGTGAAGCATGTGTCAGGGGTGGCTTTTATGCATTCCAGGTTGGCTTGGATGGTAATTTACCAATCCCAATTTATAATACTGTGCCTGGAGTGCCAAAAGGTTTTTGTCACTTTACAGCTCGGCATGGATATCACTTTGCTGATCCTTTGCTTAACGATTTATGCTGTATTAATGGCAAAAGACTTTGTCCTTTTCCAGCTCAAAATGGAAGGCACTTTGCTAATCCTAGGCTTAAAAACTTTGCTAGAAAACCAGGCATTTGAGGTGAGCAGATTGTGTCCCTTGTGTTGCAGGGTGCTCTATATAGGAGGTGCTCTCCACCCACATTTGGGAACTACCCAGAGTTCTCTGCTTTGTATTTTACAGAGATGTATTTATATCGATATTTTCGAAACTCATTGTATTACAGCCCTGGAGAAGGCCGTTTTCATGGGTGAAACGCATTGGCTGTCTTTGCTGTAAAAGTGTGATGTTTTTAAAAGAGTGAGAACAAGAAAATAAAGTGAAGAACTGGACACATTTTGGAATTTGGATGATAACTCTTTATTAGCAGGATGTTACTGATTGGGGTGCACCTCTATTCTGCAAAAATTGATTGTCCTTGTCTCAAGGGTTGCATCTTGGCAGCAGCTGTATATAGAGTGTGCACACAGACATGAATTGACTCTTCTGGTAACTATTTAAGAACACAGGACATGCAGTGACCTTGGGTCTGCTGCCTTTCTTTTTGGTACATTAGCAAAAATATCTTGGTCTGTAACACAGATGTTACCGGTTTTTTTTTTTTTACCAAACTCGTTCTTACTCCCACTCAGAGTAAAATTAGCAGCCTACTTCGGAGATCCCAAGGTGTGAGAATTCTCAGTAGAGAAAATCATGTTCTATTCACAGGGGACTTTTTTGCCCAACATCCAAAAACATTACTGGGCTACACATTTTACTTGAAAATGTCTGGAGGATAGAGATAACCCTTTACTGTCAAAATCAGTAGCCCTACAAGAAGCTGAAGGTATTTTTCAATTAATTTCCAACATTCAATTATTTTAAAAAGGTGCTTCGCTTCTTCAAGATAATTAACTCATTAAGCACACATCATATGGGAACATATACGCTTGACGCTGCATTCCAATGTTTAAAAGCTCATCCGACTGATCGGGATGCCATACACAGTTTTCCCCAATGACTCTATGTATATATTTTTAAACATTGCATGTTGTAGTTGTAATTGCATTCATACAACACTTACTACCCTTGACAAGGCGTTGAAGTGCTTCACTGCAAACACAGCTTAATCCACACCGTACTGTGCAAAAAAAAAACGCACTTATTCGGGCTAACTACATGCAAAATGTAGGTGCTGGAAGGGGCCGAGTTTTGTAGTGGGTAGGACCGGCTTTAGCGCTGTTGCCCCCCCCCCCCCCACCTAATCACCTCCTCCTCGGATTCCCTCATGACCACTAGCCTTACGTCGCCCTCATCTCTCCATTGACAGTCCATCACATACATTTGTTTTAAAGCACTGGCAAAGGCTGACTTTGCTAATAGGAATATATATCTTCTCAATCAAACCCTTTTCAGCAACATTAGGAAAAGATAATGAAATAATGAGGGGGGGGGGCAAAATAGCGTCCTAACCTATTCTATGCAGTTTGCATGCAGCTCTTTGATTACTGTTCGTAACAGTCACTGTTCTATATTAGGGTTGTATCTTATCAACTGTAGTGACAAAATGATCTCCGTGGTAAAAGCAGTAATCCACATAAAATACAGATCTGTGATCTGCACGGTGCGAGTTCTGCATCACTTTAGTAAAAATTGATACGACACAAAACTCTGATCTCTCTCTATAACAGGAACATTATCATGAGAATTATCTTGACATTTTTTTGATGCCTGAATACTGGACGCATTAGTAACTCTGCAGTAGTTTATAAATCATAATTTATTGCTAAACACAGCATCCCTTCTGGGGGCAGCGCCCCCTGTCCAGATCAGGGCCCATTGCTGCCACACTAGTCGCACTGCCCTAAAGCCGGCTCTGGTAGCTGGCACAGACTCAGCCACATCCCACATCCACCGAGAGCTGACCCAGACATTGTCCTCACCCTAGTTATTTCTGCCCCTGGGTGAGTCTGTACATGACACTGCTCTCAGTGTAGACTAGAAAGGCATAATACAGACTAACCTGTCCCCATGACTGCACTGTGTGCCTTCGTACACCAACGTACAGATGCTGCAGGAAGACGGATGAACGTGTGAGACACAGTGGCGGCTGCCACTAACAAAGGGTGGTGTGGCGGGTGATGGGAGCATTGGGGGAGCACAACTGGGGTAGCACGGGAGGATTGCTAAAATTAATTTTAAAAACTAACCTGACTCTGCCGGCTGTACCCACATCTCGATGCTCCTGCTGGCCTCTTTCTGGTCCCAGCAGCCCCTGGGACAGACTCCCATCCAATTCCCTTGCTGCAGAGCAGCACAGGGATTGGCCTGAGTGGGCAGGAAAGACAGGCATGGAGTCTGTGGGGTTTCTCCAGCCTGGATGCTGAATGCAGTCGTGCTGGAGAAACCTAAGTGCGCATGTGTGTTTTGGTCAGCCAAACACATATGCGTGCTTATGGAGTACACAAACACTCCACCGCACATGCCCCGCCCATCCAAGCATAAGCTGACTCAGAGCCTCCAAACAAAAAAGAAAACAATGTTTTATTTTTTGTTTGCTGTCTCTGCACCAGGCAGTGGGGCGACGCTTCTCCGCCATTGCAGAGGAACCGCCACTGGTGAGACAAATTCACACCACAGCATCAGGCCTCTCGCTAGCAGAGGTGTGCAGGGCTTGTGCTGCACTCCAGGCCCTCCCCCTTCACAAAGACCCTGTTTCTGAAGTAGAACCTTCATCAAAGAAACCTGTAATCGCAAATCTATGATGAACAAACTGCTTATCACTGATTTATGACGACACTTATGTCAAAGAAGCCAGGCACCTCTGTAAAAAAGATGGGCCATTTCATAGATAGGGTGAATTGAAAAAGATAACTCAACTCCGGCAAGATGGGTTAGTGAGTTAAACGCTCGTTGCTGATATCGTAAACTGGAGGTTACCATTTCAAATGCCAGCAAGGGAAACTCAGCCTTCCCACCCATCCATCGCCAGAAATGTTTGTACCATTTATTTTGGTTATAGTAACTCTAGCCAGCTACAACAGTTAAAAACCTCACAGTGCAGTATAAAGCAATACATAAGACTAGTTGTTGTATATATTTGTACAGTTATTATCATTATAATAGTCATTTTACATCCGTGCTCACGGTTTTTTGTTGTTGCAGATCTTTCGTGCTATCGTTGCCAGGAAAGGATAGATGTTTTGCAAAGCTGGCACACAATACTTTGCAAAATCTTTATGGAAACAAGATTTCTTTTTTAACGTCGTTCTTGGTTTTCTTTTTTACTATGCAAAGGTATGAATATTGTACAGTCTGGCACTTTTCCAGGGGAATAATTTGCATACTCCTAATTAGTATGCCTCAAAGTAATGAAGTAAGTGGTTTGGCCACATTCCTATAGAATATTTCCCATCTGTACACCGCCTGCTGAATGTCTCTAAGCGCATTTTTTGTACACTGTACAAAGTATTGGGCTGCTGAAACGACCCCTCGAGTGATCATCATTTTTTGGGGCCGAAGGGGTCACTACTCATTATTTCTTCCTTTTAAATACAGTTCCGATCCATAGTGCCCACGCGTAGGTGGACCAACCACATTTTTAGGGTCCGTGCCAAGATGAGATACTAAAAATATTGGCTGCTGAGAAGCAGGTATGCTTAAGAAGAAACCAAATCTTAGAGAAGTCAAAATGTTAAGGGAAATGGAAGGAATATTGGGGTTAGCTGGGTAATGCATGCTATTTTGGTTGATATAGCCTTTGTCTATTTTTCTTGTTCATTTCTGTTCTTCCAGCACAAATATTTTGGTCTATATTGGAGTTACATTTGGCATGTTGGAAGACGGTGAAAGGTGGTCTATGCTTCTGAGCCTTCAATGATTTTGGTGTGGCTGCGTCTCTGGGTGTACAAACAGACAACCACACAAAACTCCACGACCACCTTCATCTTTTTTCCTATCCCCCACCACATTTTATAATTGCTAATTGGCTTGTAAGGATCATTTTTCTATGTTGTGTTTTCATAATATGAGTGTAAGGTCTATTCATACAGGCTAAGTGTGATTATTTTCTATGCTTTTTAAATCTTTTAACTTAAATTGTACTGCAGGAATCTTCAGCTTTTCCTTCCTGAAAAATGTAGTAACTAAAATGTTGACATATTTGTATTTTATAATTAACTTTATATTCTCAAATAGATTTACCAAATACGTGACTTATTGGCATGGATCCATACGGCCTGGTAAATTGCAAATCAAACTGCCGCTTTATAGCCCTTTCACATAAAACAATTTGAATATAAGAAGATGTCCTGTAAACACTATAGGACTCATTAATATGGCGGGCGGTCCACCTGCCATAGCCCCGGTAAACGGGACCGCCCGCAATGCGTGCGGCTGTCTCGTACCTACAATTAGGATGCGCCCGTCACACTGGCTGGTGCATCCTGCATTTGTAATATTGCGGCAGCCGCCACAATGGCACAAATGCATGTTGTGCGTTTCAATGCACAATGTGACAGGCACCGTGTGGTGACTGCCACGTTGTATTTTGTAATGTAATGTTCACTCCCCCACCCCCCCAGAATCCCTGAGGGCCCGCTAAGGGCCCCTAATGTTGAAGACCGCATGCCTATCCGCCACGGATATGCATGTTCCCGCATGCATTCCAATATGGATGGCGGTGTCTATCAGACAACGCCACCATATTAACAGCTTTTCCGCCCGGTCAACTCATCGACCGGGGAAAACCGACGGATGGTCTTTCCGTCCGCCGGGGTTCACCCGCCATAGTTAAGTAGCCGGAGGAATTTGAATGCGGGCGGGGGAATATGTCGGGCGATCGCCACCACCATGCGGGCGGTGGCGATCTGCCTGACATACTAATAGGCCCCTATGTATCTTATCCAATGTATTTGTAGCTTCTGCCCTCCATGGCTAACACCTCTGTGTATTTCACCCCTGAGAGAGTCTTTACAATCTCAGCATCACCCTACTTATATGGGGCTCTCATTGAAAAGTTTTTGCACCTTGGTAAATATGTGGCAGACAGCTCTCTTTGCTGTTTATGGATTAAGGATTGAAGCACACTGATTTTGTCTCAACCCTAATTCCATGTTTGTTTCTGCAGTCCTGAGTAAAATGTATTTACTCTGTTGTGTACTATGGACTCTGGAAAACCGGTGTTCAATGACTTTTGTTTTTGCTCTAGTGCGAGGGAGATTTCTAGTAAAGTAGGTGCTTCTGCGAGGGCTGACACCCTAGTCAATCTACCACACCCTTGCTGGGATTTCTGAAGTATCGACTGGTGTGTAAATCTCCTGACTTTATTATCCCAGTCTGATTTTCCGGTCCACTGAGTTCTAGAGATCTGACATAACTCCACTCTTGCTTACACCTATTAAGGAGGCTTTGACATTCTTCTTTCTCTTCTTTTCACAGGACCAATCACAGGGTGTGAGACATGATCTGGGTGCAGGCCTCTGAAACCTTCTGTAGTATTGGATCTCCTTATCCTGCAGTTCTACAGTGAGAGCAAATCCAAAATCGCCAAAGCCTGCCACTTGCATTGCTTGGAACCTAGAGACACTCCGAGATCTCCACTCCTGACTGCTCGTCACACCACAAGCCAGGTAGGCTAGCAGGCTCATGTAGTCCTGCCCGCTCAATGGACCAATGTCATTTGTAAAAAATTCAGCCATACTTGGCAATAGTTTCATACTTAGAAATCCAGTGTTCAAAGTTTTTTTTTTTAAGGAGAACACTACTGGTGCCGCAGAATGCCGGGATTACCAAAATTTGAATTCACCTCATTTCTACTTCGACTATCCTGCACTCCCTATCGCTTCATTGCACTTCAGGTTCTTTTTCATTCCTGCTTCATTCCTTTTTTAGCTGTTTTCTTATTTCTCTGTCTCTGTCTTTTACCTTTTCTGCTTTTCTCTCTCTTGTTCTGGTTCCATACCATATGATGAAAAACAATTTCCGGTGCCGATAGTCACCACCTGCAAGCAAAAACGGAATACTTCTTATAAAAGGGCTGGTAAAACTACAAATCCTGGAATTCAGTGTGTTCAGGCTAAAAAACAAGAAATGACCCAAGTCATCGTACAGGACATGAGTGCACTAGACTGACTGTTTGAGGCCTTTTCTTTGTCTTGTTTGCCTCTTACTCCAGTCTGGACTGGTGACCTCTCGCTGGGACACTCCCTTAGCTGCCCAGCCGTACCTGATGAGCTTGGTTGTGTGATGCAAGGGACTTATCTGTTGTCCAGGAACAATGTAATACACCTGCTAGTTTCAAGGGCTACTCGATTTCCGCTAAGTATGCTATGCCAAAACACACACTCACTTTTCTGAGATGTGCAAACATGTTCTCTCCGATGGAATTTCAGTAAATTTACAGTGCAATTTATGAATCTGTGTAATTTTAAAACTTTACTCTTGCTTCATAAATACAGTTGTTATGGTTATTTCGAGCCTACCAGACGCCACAAGCTGTCTGACTGTGAAGGACCTAGTGTGATCCTGCAGTTCATTACAGCCTATTGCTCCCCATTGGCTGGCTTTATTGTCTCCCCCCAATTGTTTGCTTCCTATTTGATGGCTGGCATTCCCTTTCTTACGTATCGTATTTCCCTCCCCAGGAGCGCAGCCTTTTTACAGTCCTTTTAGCTGGCTGACCGGTATCCTTCCACAGCTCACATTTAATTTTCTTTTCCCCTCAGCACTCCTTGACAGAGCATGTGTTTACTAATTCTCCCTTAACCCGTCAAACCTCCCCCTCTCTCCCCCCCGCTACGTTGCTCCCCACATTCCCAGCGTGCGTGTTCAACCATGGCAACAGGGGTCTTTTTGCGGAAGTGTGGATGAAAAGCAGACCTTACTGGTTGTTTTTGTTGTCTTTCCTCCCTTCCACATATTGCATGAAAGCACAAGCTTTAGCACACAAGGGGTTTTAGGGCACATGGTGAAGGGCCATCTGCTACACTTAGTTAACATCTGAGGCAGAAGTTGTACTTATAAAAATGGGTAACATTGAATTTAATGTTCAGTTTAGAGGTACAATGAGATATGAGTTTGCTTTTTATCTAGTATTTAATAATTTTTGTTTGTCTTTTACTTTTGTTTAAACAGCTCTTTACAGACAAAACTTGGCAAATCCACTTACTCTGCTCTTACACACAAAAAGTGAAACCTATTGCCTTTGCCAATGCTCATTAAATCAGGGTATTTGCTAAGTGCTGTATACTGTTGAAGAGTTACCAGTAATTAATAATAACGGCTTGCACACTAAAATCAGTTGCTTTTGCATGCATGTTTGATCTCAGACCCAGTGTTTGGATACACTGCTGTCACCATGCAGTGGTCGCCAAGTTGTCCCGATGTAGCTTCTGGGTCCAACTTAGTGTTTTCAGTGGTTGCAATGAGGCAGATGCCAGAAACTTTGTGGGATCTGGAATTTGAGTGATGGATTCAGTGAATGATAGGACCAATGAGGATACTCAAAGTTTTTGAGGTAGGAATCTTGAGATCATGTTTGTTTTCAGGGACAAGGCAGAGCTGGCTGGCTTGGTGGTGTAGTAAGCTGCCTTGGACCCTATTTCAAGCTATGCAATTGGACCCCCAGCGTCCAGGTGGGAGTAAATTACAGTCATTTGTGGGGTGCAATGACCATTCTCCGCCTCCTGCATCCCTGTACTATTGAATTTTTGCACTAATCATCATAGCTGCACATCTGGGATTGCTACCAAAGCCTAGTTATTTTTAAACTTACGGGTTTATGGTTTTGAGGCACCATGAGATTTACCATAAATGACGACATAGGAAGGAGTAATAAAAAAGCATGCACACACACTCTCTCTACCAAGTTCAAATATTTTTACTTTTTTTCAAGAGATGCCAGACTCTTGACTTGGCCACCTGTTAATGCTCCTTGTCATATGTGTTTCTGCCCGAAGTAAACAATAGTTTTTCTTCACGACCCTACCGCCTTCCCCATCGGTGAAATTCTAAGGAGGCTGCATATTACCTGGTGCACGCCATCTTCGATCATAGAAGACGTCCGTTGGGTCTGGTCTGTCCAACCATCTCAGAGCTGGCGCTTCTCTTCTGGGCTTTCATGTTGCCATCTCTTTGTAGATCTGTTGTGAGCTGGTTAGGCTATTTTCAATTGATGAACCTCTGGTCTACTTGGACCCTGTGACATATCCCGTCTCTATGGGTGGAGCCCCTAAAACTCTCTCCTTGAAAAAGATCCTATGTTTGGGCTGAAATACGTGCGTCAGATGGTTTGTAAATTGTCACAGGATTGATGAGAATTATAAAGAAAATCTGGAACTAGAAGAGAACGTCTCTTCACTGATTACAAACTTTATAAACTTTTGATACTTTCGTGTGTGCTTCCCATGTGGTTCACTATTTGTCTGCCAAAAGAGGACAGATCCATGTTTTTCAAATGTGATAAGATTAATTCAATGATATTTACATTTGAGACTCCTAGTAAAGGCCAAATAAGCATGGAGTGGTGAGTATATATAAAGCCAATCTACAAAGGAGCCCCTAAAAGGTCTTCCCTAGGCTTGCCAAACCATATAAAATTGGGCATTGTAAGTCACTGAAAATGGACTGTTCTATAATAGTCTACAATTAGTGAGTCTCAGTTTCGTACGTTATTTGTTCAAACTTTAACTAAATAGGCTTGTTGCTGACGATCTAACCAACCAATACACACACTGACATATACATGTGTACATATACTTACAAAATTTAATATTATACATTGTGTATGTGTGTATGTCAAACAGTGGCTAATCCACACCAAATTGTCATGCGTAAACTACAGTGAAGTCCCAAATTCAGCAAAGTTTGCTTCAGTTGTTCTAAAGTTAACCGTGCAGACACAGCAAAACGTATAGCTTTCAATATAACTTATTACTGGAGAGGCTTACAAAACTTTGTATAAAAATATGTCACACCAGTCCTCATTACAATTTACCGACTTTATGTGCAATAACTATTTCAAATGATAACACCTGTGCAATGTTTATCGCCTATTATGAAATTTACCAATAATTTTTGGCAGGAACTGCTCATTTTGGTGCTTACTAATGCACTAACATTTGCATGTCCCAGGATATACTAGGAATTTTTTCACTCAATATATATCAGCAGGTTTTGCCTGCCGAACTTTATCTGAGGGTAGCAAAACTCATAATTTTGATGTGTGTGGTAACGCAAGTTACCATAGATATCGGAAGTGATCGGGCAACTCATAGTGAAGGGTCACTGACCGGATCTAATATTCGCTATGCCTATAGTTTTATTTTGATATTGCACCTTAAAATTTGTTAAATTCATTCATGAGATAATCAATTATTTCCAATGTAGTGCGCATTCATACATTTTTTGTACTTAGTTATCTTTCTATGTCTTATGACTAGGCCCATATACTTCCAAAAACACAACAGTGATTGCATGAAGACGTATATGAAAGTTGACCCAGCTACAATTTATTTATAAAACAATTGACACCGTTGTTAATAAACTGAGAAAACGGCATCCTTAGAATTACTTTGATGCCCCTCAAGGAATTTCTTCCAGCATTTTAAATCAGGGTGTAATCAGTTTACTGTTTGAATTCTTCCATTTTTAATTGCTTTACAAATCCATTGATTTGTGCACACCTTTGAGAGATAGCAACAGAGTGAGTGAGAGAGAAACAGACCTCAAGAAGAAGAAACAGTCCACTTCACCTCTCAGGGCGCAGCTTCCTCTCCAATCCCTCATTGGGGGCATCTTGGCCTTTGACCCTGTACAGAGCTCTGCTGCCTTTCGGGTAGGATTGTACTGTACAAATACCATACGCATACATGCGTAGAAACCTATCTACTCCCTAACACAGCCTTGTTGGAAGAGTTGCTGTAGCTGATAACACAGAAATCCAATAATCAGCACAACTGGAAGCACCTAAGGATTATGACAAATTAAACAATCCACATTTAGTTGCTGCATCAACCTTGCATGAAACATTGCTTCATAAAAAGCTTGTTAAATCCTACTGCATTGCATTGAGAGTTGGGACGGATGCACCCAGGAGAGGAGGATAAATAAAACGAGCTTTGTCAAAGCCAAAAGATCTGACCTTGGAAAGATGGTGAGATGGTTACATGTTTTGTAACTTTCTTGTTGCAAGTGTATGCCATTAAAATGTTGTTGTCTAAACGTGACAGCCATATGCTTGCAATAAAAGTACATTTATCACAAATAATCATTGTATATTACTTTAATAGACCAATATAAGAGCTGGCGTAATTAGAAGAAGTATGGTTTAAGCTCATGTGATCAGGAAAAATGCTGTTATTCACAGAAAAAAAGAACCAGTGGCTGAAGTTGGATGATCCATTGCCCCGTGCTGTACTCTGTGGTTGGTGAAAGCAAACTGTAAATGAAGACCGCTGAGCCAGAGCTTCTTTATGAATGCATATAGCGTGCATTGTAATCACACGCTGCTGGCTAGAAAGTTGAAGCGCTCTCCAAGCCAGATCTAAGAACGCTCTGGGAAATTGTATTTAATAATATCCTGTTGGCAGAATATCATATCAGAAAACACAGTTACATGAAATTCTTGAACCAACTGCCTTTTGCTGGAGAGGTGAGTTTAACACTGGCTTTCTCACACCAGGCAATTATTTTATTTTTGTTATGATACTTGGTGTATTGTCTACCAATAGTTTCTTTTTTTTCTTGAAATTCATGCATTGTGCCATTTTTTGTGTTTGAATGTTATCTTATTAAAAATGGAATGCAGTTCAGTGTAACAGCGCACATTGATATTCATTTCATAGTTCATGCACAGCAGTGAAAGAATAGTTGAAAAACTGCCAAAACTCCTCGCATTCAATTTAGGATTACTAGACACAACTTATGCCAGAAGAGTGACACCGTGATTACATGCCTGTCTTGCAAGTGGGAGATAAGGGCTTGAATCACAATGTGGCCACATTACATGCTCTTCTTCTCCGAGCAAGATATTGACACTTACAAGGAAAGCACAACACAATTGTAATACTTTTTTCATACATTGTTGTTATTTTATCTCAGGCTTGTGAAGGGTTTTGGAAAGCAGCACATTTGCTTCCTACATGTTGCCGTATATTACGTCATCCATGTCCTCCTTATGTTCAATGTGAGGTTAAGTATGTGATAGTGAGGAGTGCTCTGAGAGACTTCAAGTGAAACAGCTAAGTTAACAGCTGCTTTCCTAACAATGTTATGTTTTGCATAGTCACTTGAAAAGTCCAAAATATTATAATTTTACAAAAACTACACAGAATTTTGCGAAAGGCATGAAATGCATGTATCCAGTGTATTGTGTGAAATTTTCATGTGAGAGCATACCTTGCATACAAAAATCATACTGGCTGGAAACTGGTATGAGCAGAAAATGTCTCTCAGTAAGAAATATTCTACACAAACCACTCGCTTGGAAGCAGAAATGAGGCAAAATTACCTACTGTGAAACTTCATGAATTTCGTGCCACGAGAAATTCACAAATTTTGAGAGCATAATTGAATGTTCAGCTAGATCTAACTGTCACCTTAAGACCCCTGCGGTGAAGCTCTTTTTTTTTGTTCAGAAAAAGTCCAGAAAACCATCATCAGTGAATTTCTGTTCATCTGCATGTTACAGTGTGAAAATGCTTTCTGAAAACACACACCTTCCCTCTGGCAGATTTATCCCTCAAATGCTCGCCAAACCTCAGGGGAAATGTCCCTAGATACAATGTGGAATTAGGAGATGGGTGACCCTTTCGTTGTGGTGAATAGATACAGCCTAAGCCATATCAGGAGGTCTGTGAAATGAAGCTTATATAATACATAATTGACTCCACTCCAGACACACAAACGGCCCAGGTCGTTGAAGTAGTCTAAAAATTAATTCAAACATATTACTACACAAGGTTAAAATTAATAACAAGCAGATCTTAGGTTGACACATGTGCATAATTCATTTTAAAACACATGTACATAAATAAATACATATATTTGGTTTGTAACAATACATGCATATTGCTCAACAGAGGGACCTTCCCTTCACTCTTTAAAGTGCACATGCTGACATAGGTTCTACTGGAATTCATATTTTTCTTTGGAGCCCCTCATGGAGGCCACCTTGATACCTTGTCAAGGGTGCCAAGGTACTGCTGGAATAACATGTTTGGCCCTCTCAGTTTCATATTGAGCGTGGAACAAAGTATTTCACAAATTTCATCCAAGTTCCATTAACCATAGAGACAAGGTGCACTATTGTCACTCGCCAAAGACCAGTGTTAATAAATGTGAACAATGACATCACTCAACCCCTGACTCCACGAACGAATGCTGAGCACAAACGTAGCCTCAGCACACCATTGCCGGACAATTCTGCCTGAGGATCAAGCTGCATGCGGCCATGGCCCACATTTCCCCACTCCGTCCATCATCCCCTTTGGTTTTTCGCATTTCCAGACCAGCCTGCTTATAGTCCCTGATTTTCTTGTGGTCCACTAAATGCAAGTCAGAGTTGAATTGTGTTCTGGGTTGTGTACTGTCCAGTCCACCAAACCTGGACAGTGACCACAAGCAGATGCAGTCTATGGGCCAGATGTCCAACCGTTTTTTAAGGTCGCAAACGGAAATCAGCCCGTTTACGTTTGCAAAATTGGTCTCCCCCATGTACAAACCCTATTAGCGAGTCAGTAACCTATTAACGATTTGCACAATAGGGTTTGCAACTCGATATTAATAAGGACTGTGCCAAGGGCGTCCCTTCCTAATAGTGTCTTGCACTTCAATGTACAATTGTTTTATGACCGCAATTGCGGTCGCAAAACACTTGCAGTTTACCACCCACTTCAAGTAGGTGGTAAGCCACACGCAAATGGGAAGGGGACCCCTTCCCCTTTGTGAATGGATGCGAAAATGCCTTTTAAAAGCAGGTAGTGGTCCGAACAGAAAAGTATAATTTTTCTTTTTTGCCTGTGTCCAAGCCTGCTGAAGGAAAGAAGGTCCCTTCTACGGAGAGACTGGAACATCAATGAGGTCAGATTGTGATATAAAACCCCAAAATTGTGCAGAACCTCAGTATTGGCCTGTTTTGACGCACGGAACACTAATTTAAACTGTGCCCTGGTAAGGTTTATGGATCGCGCTGAAAAAGAGCTAGAGGAGGGGATCCATCGACAGCAACCTCCGCCAGAGGCGCAGCTTCCTGGATCTCCAAAGTAACTGGAAGATCCTCTTCGCAGGCATCCAGATAACGGAAATAATGTTAGAGCCACCAACCTAAGGATCTAAAGGGGTTGGGGCACAGGCGGGTTTACTCTGGGACTAACATTTTAATCTTAGACATGATCATAAACGCCCCTAAGGGACCATTATCAAAGTATTGGTGGTAGGGTTACTACAAGAGAACTTTGACAAGTGGGGGGCCGGGCGTCTTTTACCAAAAGAACTGGGGTCTATTTTATTAATGGGTATACTTTTATCTCTTGTAACTTGCAAAGGTTTTTTTAAATCATGCAATAAAGATTCTTTCTAGATTCTTTCTATTTTTCTTTTTTAAATGCATCCCGTTTTCCTTTCATGAAAACGGGCTGTATTAAAAAAAAACTGCTTTATTTAAAAAGCAGTCACAGACATGATTGTCTGCTGACCCCAGCAGGCCACCATCCCTGGGGATGCTAGCCATTCCCAATGGGGTCGCAAATTGCACTTGCCTCATGAATATCAATAAGGCATGCAATTCGTGACCCCATTAGGAATCGCAAGCAGTGTCTGAGACACTGTTGCAAATTACATTGTGCGAGTCGCAAAAGAACGCAATTTGCTACTCGCAAATTGTAAGGGTCGTACATCTGGCCCATAGTTTGCTAGTCTGGTGTGTGGGCCACGGATGCTCCCCTTTCCTAGGCTAGTTGTCAGTCACTGACTACAAATGCAAGTGGGAGGAGCGCACATTTAATTGGCGATTCTGGCTTGGGTGTGTTTTCTGGGCTAGTACAAATAATTCAGTCCATTACCACCGGCATATGTGGCCTACATTTACTAGGTTGAGAAACCAAACACAGATCTCTCCCACTTAAAGATGTAGATATTAGACCACATTAGTGAACACGCCAGTTGACCAGAAATCAGGGAATTGATGTAGATGCTCTGTCAAGAACACATGTCTATTTTACAACAAAGGATGCTAAATTAACACAGTTTTATTTCAGGACCTGCCACTGAACAGCCTACGAAATGGGTGGCATGAATGCAGAAAATGTGTCCGTAATGTTCTGGCACTGTAAGTTTACAGACTTGCCTAGGTCTGGGGGCTATAAAGCGCGCTTTGCTTGATTCGACAGCAGCATATTCACAACACACATTTCTGCTGACTGGATAACATGCTCCAGGTCTCGGTTTCCAATATGGCAGCCCTGTTACTGCCAAAGGCAAGAAACTGACTTACAGGGAAATAGTCACCGTGAGGATAAAATCACAGGAACAGAGCACAACGAATGATCTTCCAAACGATGGTTGAAATGCAGTAATCGCTCATCACAGCTTCAGATAATTCATCACAAACTACCAATAAATCTATAATGTAGTCATTCTAGCACTGAGCAGCTTCTAAGTAATACAAATGCAGAGATAAATGTCTGCGGAGTCCACAAAGCACCGCAAACGTATCTGTGTAAAATGCGTAAACTTCAGCTTTTCATCTAGCATGACATCCTTAAAGTGTCAGTGTCACGCATTTTCCATGATTTTGTAAACACTCTTTCGAATTATTAACAATCTGTGCCCAGTCAGTGATGTAACAGGGCATTGCTTGCACTGGTGTCACAAACACAGCTCGCAGCTTTCAGATATGGGCCACGTCTGCTGCACGACAGTGATACACACAGCGCATGAGCTGCAGTTGTGCACTGTGTGTGACACTAAGACACACCAGAGACCAGAATCTCCAGATGTAGACCACGTCTGCTACAGGACGGAGACACAAAGTGCATGGCCTGTAGCATGTGGTGTCCACTAGGATATGCCGGACGCAGTCAGTAGCCTTTGGGTCATATCTAGCCTGTGTTTGCAGTATTCGCAGTGAATGATTGCACACTGTGGATACCACTCACATTCTCAACATTTAGCAGTCCCCTGGGGCTCACAATTAAGGGCCAAATGTATCAAGGCTTTTGCGACTCGCAAAGGCCGAAATTAGCAGAATTTCGGCCTTTGCGAATCGCAAACGGCCTTTTTGCATGTTTTTGAATGTATGAAAAAATCGCAATTTAAGGAATCGCAAAAAATTGCGATTCCTTATTTTGCCATAGCATTTAAGGAATTGCAATTTTTGCGATTCCTAAATGCTACGTATGTAGCAATTTCAATTTGCGAATTTTGGTTAAGAAATCGCAAATTACCACCAACTTGTTGATGGTAATTTGCGAATTCTTTAAAAAAAGCAAAAATTGTCATTTGTTAAGGTGGCATGTGACGCACACACATGCCCATAGGGCATGTATGTGCGCCATATGCACACACATGTATATTTCAGGGGTGCAGCAGGGTGTCTTTGAGACACCCCTGCACCCTTGAAATAATTTTTAAAATTGCGATTAGCAAATTGCGAATTCGCAATTTGAGAATTACTTCACAATCATACCTATGGGCCTCCTGGCCCATAGGAATGCATTGGAAATTATTCCTTATTTGCGAATTCGCAAAATGCGAATTCGCAAATAAAGAATATTAAGGAATCGCAAAAAAAAATAGCGATTTTGTACATAAATATCATTTTGCGAATTCTAAATAGCGGTTCGCAAAAAATCGCTATTTAGAATTCGCAAATTGGAATCTTGATACATCTGCCCCTGCATATCTAGGTACAACAAAGGGGCCCTAGGCTGCACACACTGCAATTACATCACCAGTGAATGATGCAGTGGAGTCCTGCTCCTAATAATTACCAGTGGCTAAAATTGATTCGAGCATTCCCATATTCACATCTTTCTTTTTTAAATGTATTTCTTGGAAGAATTCTGTGTATCTCTCAGATACACCAAATAGTCCGCAGACTTCAGTAAGGGACATAAAGCTAAGCATCTGTGTTGTACACACAGAGCACTGGCTTGTGCTGCGAACTGTCGACCAGATGTACTAAGCCATTATACGGTCACAGACCACGCGATGTGCACAATTACAGGGTTTGCAAACCCAAAAGGACAT
Source organism: Lissotriton vulgaris (assembly GCF_964263255.1). Classification (NCBI taxonomy): domain Eukaryota; kingdom Metazoa; phylum Chordata; class Amphibia; order Caudata; family Salamandridae; genus Lissotriton; species Lissotriton vulgaris. The sequence continues at coordinate 66,573,477 of NC_141688.1, read as the reverse complement.
TTCTGATGTAGAAAACTCAATGTACAAAATTATTGACAATTTGAAGAGTGGTAAGAAACGAAGAATTAAGGGCCACATGCATCATTGTAAGGTTTTGCGATTCCATATTTGCGATTTTTAGGGAATCGCAAATAAGGAATCGCAAAATGGGATGCATGATTTTATTCGCATAATATTTGCGATTCGGTAAAAATCACAATTTTTACCGATTCACAAATATTATGCGAATTCCTAGTTGCGATTTTGCAAATCCCATTGATTCCTATGGGCCAAAAGGCCTTAGGAGTCAATGGGAAGGCATTTACAAATTGCGAATTTGAAAATGCGATTCGCAATTTGTTAATGCATTCCAAGGGTGCAGAGGGGGGTCCAAAGGACCCCCCCCTGCACCCCTGAAATGTATTTTAAAGTGCATGTTTCACACACTCATGTCCTAAGGACATGTGTGTCTGTAACATGAAAGTTTAAAAATTGAATTTTTGAGCATTTTCATAACTTTTCGCAAATTACCACGAGGTTCAACCTCGTGGTAATTTGCACCCCCTAATTGCTAATTCGCAATTTCAAAAACAATCATGCATTGCTTTTAAGAAACCGCAAATTTGCGATTCCTTAAAAGCAATCGCATTTTTGGAAATCGCTGAAAATAGCGAATTTCACAATAATGTATGATGCATCCCAAAAACTTATTTAGGAATCGCAAACGGCCGAATTTACTGATTCGCACCGTTTGCACTTCCTACATAGGTTGATGCATGTGGCCCCAAGACTTTGGCGGTTCGTACTTTTATAATAGGAAAAATAATAAAAGAACCGAACATAAGCAACTGGAATTTCTATTGACTGTTAAAAACAATTTGTAGTGTGCTACCTCCTGATGTATGTTGTAAGCAATGGTAAGTGAAACATCAGGGGGTAACTGATGTAAGGTATTGAGTTCCTGCATTATCTTCTAATACCCACATCTTTAAGTACATTATTCTACTACTTTAGGGAAAAATCTCCCCAACCAGTTCTCCATTAACCTTTTCCATGCGTCAGACAGCCCCCAGCTGTCTGACATCACGGTGGGCGTGTGCGGAGGACGCCGGGGGCCGTCTGATCTGCGCACGCCTCAGATTCGGACGCACCCTGGCGGAATGTCCGCTGCAGCGAAGCGGCTAAGGTCAAGAACATTGGGAAAGGTAAAGAAGTATCGGTCTTTGTCCTCTCTTCTGGTATCTCAGTGGGAGCCCTTAACCTGGCAGGTACTGGTAAGTAAACTTTTCTCTGAATTTTCCTTATGTTTTATGTCAGGATTCAAGAAAGACAATTCCTCTATTAACAGTTTCTTGCTCTCCCATAAACCTTACCTGTCTGCGCTATGCAATTTATTATGCAAAAAATTTAGTCCTGAACTGAAGATATTTGGGAGCTGCTCTACCATTGGATCTCTTACTACAGAACTAAAAATCACCATATATGCAACTCTTGTAAAAAAAAAAAAAAAAAAAATACTCTTTGACCGCCAGCATCCTAATCCTATTTTTTGACCTACTTTGCAGCTCCCATTTCCCTGAAATGTAAACTCACAGTGACAGTACCACTCCAAGGTTATGCTTAGATCCATTGCTTCTGAAATTATCACAGTTACAAACTTCACTACTCCATAAAACTACTTTGTTCACATTTCTTAACGGCCAAGTAGATCACGTTTCCTAGCAAAGCAGTAATGGTCTTTCTACGAGATGCTGATGCAGGTCAGATACATTCTTAAAGCAATATCCAATATCATTGTTATGCAAAACAATTACCTATCTGTGACCTGCTGCGATGGGTATTTTCCATACACCAGGTCCTTTTATGAGACACCTAATTATACTTCTGGACTCTGGCCTGCCAATCCCTCAAGGGTAAGCACATTTTCACTTAGCTGTTTTCATTATCTGCCATTTATGATATGCTCTATTAGCCTCCTTTGACTTCTGCATTTTGTGTCCATGATACGCGTTTGTGTTATTAGGCAGAGCCATTGAGCTGTATTTACCTTACTCTTCTCAGCCAAGCAATCTAGCATCTCCAGTTTATTCTAAAGTCTTCTGAAGCAAACAAGAACAAGTGATGGCCGGAATGCGTGAATTAATCTTAGCCACTGGCAAATGCTTTTTGCAAAAAACACAGTTGATGGACAGAATGTAGAACAATGTCATACATTCATCCCAGTACAAGGATCTGGGCCTAAATCCATAGTTTTTTTGCACTCCACACCACCCTGGGTTAGACACTGGCTATATGCAAATCAGCCTTGACCCTGTGCCTCATGGGAACAGTCCAGTCCGAACTACCAAGCCATGTCTTTCCCAGATCGGAATCAAGCATCCAAGGACCGGTTTCTGGCTTTTTGCCACAATGCCACTCTAGGCAGAGACCAACAATATGCAAATCATATTTGTCCTACTTCCACTGCAGCAGTGCAGCTCAACCTGCAAGGCCAGGTCTCCTCCGAACGGGAACACAAGCAATCCCAGTTCGGATTTGACTTACTTAGGGTTCATCAGTCAAGTATAGCGCAAGTTCTGTTGCACAGTAAGCAGTGGCCCACGTCTGAGCATACCCATCGCATCTAGAGCTTCTATTACAACAAACATCAAGCTGATGGAGGATGGAATACTTGAATTAATATCAGTCACTGGGGAGTACTGATGGCATTAAAGAACATGATTCTTTGCCCACTGTGGCTATTAAGACAGAGACCCAGAATTTGTTTTCCTCCCTGTCTTATGAAGGGCAAAAGAAATTAGACTATGTGTCAAATGCCCTTCCATCACCTTATTTCGTCCTATTGGAAAGGGTTCGGGTGCCTATGCATTGTAAGTCATGCAAATTATCATACTTACATTTTTAACGAGGAAGTTCCAGAAATACCATCGAAAAACAACTTTAACATTCCATTTCAGACGGCTAACTCCCAGACCCAAACGATACAGTGTTCATGCAGCTTTGGTCTTAAAGTAAGGAAAAGGTTCCTAACAAATGCAACAGAAAGTTAAAATTCTATTAAGGACTCAGGCGAGGATTATGCTAAAAATCTTTACTTCGCTGATTTTATATTTTGAATAGCTGCCATTTAAAAACAGCACTTTATAAAAAAAAATCCAAAAAGACCTTGGGGCATAAACATATCAACCAATCATTTAAGGGCAATCCCAATAAAGACCGTCTTCTTTCTTCATGTGAATCATGATAACATTCTTTACTCCCGAATCCTGTTTGAAGCCATCATATCCTGAGAGGATAGACAAAGAAAAGGATAAATGTGATTGAATCCAAAATGTTATCCAACTCGTCAAGAAAAACACTAGAGATATAAACAACATAACAAGTCTGGGGCATTTCAGCTACATGTGAGTAGAACAGAGGACTCTGAATAATTAGGCAAAACAGAATACCCATTTACTTACTGAGAACAGGGTGGGTCTTCTCGAGAAACCTCTCATTGGGTGGGAAATTTTTCATCCTATGGCAGGACCGGAGGTGAGGATTATGCTAGCTCAAAGAATGCTGACTACCAGCTGTGCCACATCCATCACCGTCTTGAAGTAGAACTGCTTAAAGTTTGAGTCTGAGGACCAATCTGCCACGTTCATGATATCTCCCAAATGGGCACCCAAATGAAGGGCCTTGGGAGCCATAGCTCCTCTATCAGAGTGTGACCCAATGGATTGAACAGGCAGCCGTGGTGGAAGAGACAGCTTTATGTGGCTTTCTGAGGGCAATCGGAGGTGCCTCTCACCTGGTGGTCAGAGTTCCTCAGTCATGTACTCCTATGCTTTCAAACATCTTACCACACACAGTTTTGGGGGAATCTGCAGCGGCCAGGTATGAAATGATACTAGTGTTAGATTTAGTTAGTTTATAAATGGTGAAAGAAGTCCCCGCTGGGGAGAACACTCAGCCTGTAATATCAAGGGCTTGAATATCCGAGACATGACACTAGGCACAGTACAATTGCCAACTTAGCCGAATGTTTTCCTCAAGACTGGAATCTGTTAGATTGCAAGGAGAGAAAAAAGACTGGAGACTTGATTAATGTCCATGGAACCGAATATCTAGGTTCCAGAGGCAAGGAGAGGCATATACTATGCAGAAATTGCCTCACAAAAGGATGTTCTCTAACCGGAGAATCCTCCACAGGGGCATGACCTGCTGGAATAGCAGAATGGAAGATATTAATGGATAGATATGCCAAATCCTCTGAAGACAATTCAGACAAGAAGTTCAGAACCTGGACAATATCTCCTTTCCATGTGATCCATGCCCCATCGTAAACACTGCAGGGCCCCACAAGTCTGAGATCTAGGAGAAGACCTATGGGTCCAACTTCCAGAATTCCTGTCTGCCACCTGGTTAGCCTGGCCAGGAAGACCCTTGGCCGAGATATGATGGTCCAGCCTGTACTGCCAGAAGTCCTATGCCAGTTCCGAGAGTGTCTCCGATCTGCTTCCCCCAGATGGTTGATGTATCGTCCATCTTGATGAGAATACACGACTGTATCCTGTCTTTGGTCAAGCACCAGATTGCAAACTAGCCCGCTAGGAGCTCCGACCAGTTGTTCTGCGACTTCTGTTCTTCTTGAGACTAGCATCCTCCTGTGTAGAGCTCCCGACAATGGGCGCCGCAGCCAGATCTGCTGGCATTGGATTCGATAATCAAGTCTAGGCTGGAACCGAAGATCCCTTTCCCGCTCCATGCCTCTATATGGGAAATACATCACTGGATCTCCTCCCTGGCTCATCTGTCAGGGGTTCTAGTTGGGAGTATGTTAGGCCCTTCTGTAAGTGGTGGACCTTGAGCCATTGCAGAGCACGGTAGTGCATAGGCCCTGGGAAGATGGTCTGGATGGATGATGGCAGCAGGCACACTAACCTCACCAGTTGTCAAAGGGAAGTGAAACGTCTGGAGATTGCTTGCTGCAGCTCATGACAAATTTTTGCCACCTTCCTGGATGGGAGACTCAAGGTGGCCTTTAAGGAATCTAGCACAAAACCCAGAAACTCTGTGGTCTGAGAGGGAGCTAAAACCAATTTGCTCTCGTTGAACACGAAACGGAGGCATTCAAAAGGTAAACTGTGGCTTGTCTTAGGAGGGTAGGAGCGGCAGTTTGCATGTACATGGGTCTATGATAAGCATACTGTCCAGATGAATGATGATCTTCATCCTCTCTGCCTACAGGTTTTCTCTCAAGTGCCTGAGGACCTTCTGAGGCACCACAGAGTGGAAGACAGGATGAAGAGGAGAGCATTGAATTTGAATGTCTGGCTTTGCCACTGAAATAGAATAAAGTGCAGATGTGGTGGGAAGTTTGGGACCGCCAAGTAGACATGCTTCAAATCCAGGCGGACCATCCAATCGAGTGGCTCGAGTAGATCCCAAAGAGGATGGATTCCCTTCATCCTGAAATGGCGGTACACCAGCCACTCGTTGAATTGTCGAAGGTTTATCACTGGGCATTGACCTACATCCTTTTTGACTACCACAAAGAGGCTGATGGAACCCAGAGGGTGTGCGGTGGTCTGACAAATGACCTCATAGAATTCTATTTGAAACCCTTGGACCATCTGAAGGGTTCACCAATTGTGATGGGACACCCATGCATGAAAAAAAAATACCAGTCGGAACTCCTATTTGTGGAGAAGGGTGAACACTCGCCATGATTAGTGGAGTTGGAGTGTTGTCCTCTTGAGCCTCCCCTGTCGTGGAATCATTGTTATCTGGTCGAGCAGAAAGAAGCAAAGCTGGCTTTGACCTGCACATGCCTGGAGCCTTGACCCTTGTCCGTAGGATGGGCTTTAGGAGGAGTGGCCAGCTGAGGGTCCCCTTCCATGGCTGGCCCCATGGAAAACACAGGTGCTAAAAATCCTTTTGATGGAAGTCTGGGCTTTGTCAAGGGATGAGAAGGTGATCACAAACTTCCCAAGCTCCTTCAATAGAGGATCACCAAGGAGGCCTTCCTGGGCCACAGGTTCAGCCTCTGAAGCGGCTAGACCCCCAATCTGTGGTCAACTTTAATCAGAAGAGAGCAGCAATGATCTGTGGAAAGGGCACAGTTAGCATTCCCTATGAAAACAATGGCTCACTGAGGCCATCCCAAGAGGACCTCCAAAGGTATTAAGGAGCCTGGGGATTTGGCCTCTTCATCAATGTAGAGAATTTTGTGATGGTACCGACAGTGTCCAAGAGCTTGCCCTGGCACAAACGTCAGGACTGGTCAATCCCTTTCTTGGGATCTCTGATAAATTTAGCCATGAATTTGGCCATCCTGGTATCGATTTCCAGAGTTAAAGTAACTTTACCTTCCAGCGAAGGTCTGGGACATTCAGTCCACAGGCAGTTTCGTGCTTCTATCTCTAGTGGCTTGCGCAGGCGGGCTGTGCCATATTTCACAACCTTAGAGGCCGTAGCCCACTCCGACGAGCGTGATTGGATAAGATCATCAGGAGACAACATGTCCAAGACACCCTCAGTTTTTGAGGGTGGGTTTCAACTGTCATTGGGAGTGAATGCCTTGAGGGGCATGCCTCCTCATCAAAGTCCCTATGGGAATCATCACTCTTCCCCATATCTGGGGAATTAGGCAATTGGTCCATAAAAGATCTCCAACTAATCAAATGGATCAGCCGGAGGCTGTGTGTAGGCCAGAAACACCAGTTTAAGGCACCTGAAGGCCTCCTGATCCACCCCGGGGAAATTGTGTTTCGTGAGTGCCCCCACCCCGCCCCCGTGTTCAGGGGTTGACTGTGGGCCTGAGTTTTTTGCATACTCCTCTGCAGATCGCCAGCATAGGCATTGTTCTACTGAGACAATAGCCTCTGCAAACTCCTTGTGAATGGAGGCTTCAGCAGCATCATAAAAATCATCATCCCAGGGTAGGAAGGACAAAGCCTACATCTCAAAGTATGTGCTTTCAGAAGCCTAAAGAGACAGCGTATCATTATCAGGTGGCAGTATGGCACTGGGTATCCAGTAAGTATTTTAGGGAGACCAGAGGCTTCAATCTATGGGGAAGCTAAGCCCCTGGGACACTACACCCGAGCATATGTCCTGGGTCAGCCTGAAACAGTGTCCCTTATGAGTCTTAACAAGCCTGAGAGTACTATTAAAACAGGCGTATCAGGGAGCCCACAGAGCAGAGTTTTCTGAGCATGTGCAACCGAAAAGTTACAGAACCTCAGGCATAAACAAATTGGGAGAATAGAGCAGCAATCGCAGCGTCAAAGACAATGGCTGTGCTACAGTACAGCAAAATTGGCATCGGAATACAGACCCTGCCGGAGTGTCACTCTCCAGGCTGCATGGAGGCTCTTTATGGTTACCGCAATGCTCTCCTTTCTGAGCCCACTGGGAAAAGTAAGACGTGTGTCATGGAGCCGGAGTGTGGGCCCTGCTGGAAAGAAACCACAGCTCCACCTAGTGGTCGGGCAAGGCCCTACAATAGCGGCCCCCAGCTTCCTGAGGTGACCCTGCCTGGTAAGGAATGCAGAGAGCTCCCGCAACTGTACCAACAAATGTATTACGTTATCCCGCATTTTTTTTCCCAGCAGGGAATCACATTGCGGTTGTTACAACGACCGCGTTGTGATTCCGCATACCATTACTCCGCAAGTCGGAACAACGACTTGCGGAGTGGGGTGCTGGATGTTGGAATAGTTGGAATAGTATAATTTACTATTCCAACTCCAGTCTGTGCGGACACTAGGGAAGGTGTTGGTGTTTAAATCCAACACCCCCCCTCCGCAAGTCGTTGTTCCGACTTGCGGAGTAATGATATGCGGAATCACAACGTGGTCGTTGTAACGGCCGCGTTGTGATTCCCTCTGGGGAAAAAGTTTTGTGGTAAACGTTGTTTACCGTACCAACAAGACAAACTGAAAAGGAAGGTTAACCATACAAGCGCTATACAATAAAGGTACTGAAGCGATCACATCATTAAAGCATTACCAAGTAGCGAATTCTAAGGCATAGGAAGAAGCACTTATCTGTGGCTGCTGAATAGTGTAGAAAAGACACCGCATGGAGACATTAGATGGAGTTTATTGGAATTGCCCTTAAATGATTAGTTGATATGTTTATGTCCCAAGGACTTTTTGGAATGTTAGTTTTGTTGTTTAAAGCCTTGTTAAATGGCTACTGTTCAAAATGTAAAATCAGCAACGTAAACATTTTAAGTATGATCGTCGCCTCCAGTCCTGACAGAAATAATTTCACCAGCTTCAACTTAGACAAGCCCGAAAGAAATAGCATTTCCCTGTATAGGAATATATCAAAATACTTGTTGCATTTATTATTTCTGACAGTGCTGGAAGCACTTGTTCAATAGTGCAGGCCAAGCGATAAAATAACATAATATTAAAATTAGCATAGGCTCCTCAGTTGCCGGACACCAGTAATTCTCTATAACACTTATAAATGAATGTATAGTTTATAATTTTGTTTGTATTTCCTATTTTCAAAACTTTTTAAGCTATCTTTGTTTATTTCTACATTAACATTTGTATATTATGTGACATATAAAGATTTGATTGATGATTAAGGGGCTAACCATTTGGTCAGAAAGTCATAAACCTGAACAAGCAATTTTACTAGCTCGGGCAAGTGCAGACTTCGGACATTTCTGGATTTCAGAAAACTTTCCAGAAGTAAGGTGGGAAAAAAATAACAATTGTAGTTTTCTAGCCATACTCAGGAAAAGTTTTATGATTTCCCTTTTTCTTCTAAGAAAATATATACAGATATATGTTTGCATGGGAATTAAAACAGAGGAAGTGCAAATACGTTTGGTAACTGTTTTTGCTCCACGGGGAAAGAAATCCCCCCCATGGAGAAAACAATTTGTGAGTGTTTACTGTTTCTCAGGCATAAATGGTTCAGATATATAGACATTTATGAATACCCTCAAATGTGTACGTTTTGCGACTCTGCACAAACTTCTGTGTATTCCCATCTTGCAGTGACCACTCTTCTCGCTCAGGAAATGTATTTGCATGGGAAACTGTCAGTAAATCATATTGAACAAAATCCAAATGACTGAGACTATGTGTGCTTAGCCAACAAGGGCTGGCGGTTCACAAGCTGAGTGATCCTGATTGGCTGAGAAGGAGTGCACATTTTGTAGCTCCCTGCACCCATTTCACGTTTTATGTACTTGCACTCACCATTCATGAAAAATAAGAATTTGTACAGAAAATTTCCAGTGGCCTTGTGAATACAAGATGAGGACACATCAACTCCACGGTGCTAGATAAAGGCGTGTTTCATGAACGACAGGGGCCGAAGAAAGCTCAAAGTCTATGAATCTGCATCACTGGCAATAGAACCGAAAGGGACCTTGTTAGATTGGGTGTCAAAATAGGTTTTCAGACCACTTCTCATAATTTATGAACCAAAGGTTCAAAGCATTGTAGGTGTACAAGCCAAAAATACCTGAGTGGAAAAGATGACAAAAAAACTTATAATCTTAACAAAATGCTCCAAATTCACTGATAAAGCTTACATCAATAGATTTAATTGTTAATTGATTAGTATAGATATATCCTTCATTGACCAGCTATGTTAACAAACACAACCATAACACCAGCCTTTTTCAATAGCTTCGAGTTCAAAACCCATTTACACTGTGGGGTGTGGAAAAGAGGTATTATGGTGGCAAACATGCCATAACTCAGCAATGTACAAGCTTTTCCGTTTATATACCCTAATCATAACCGCAGTCCTGTAATTTCTTCACTGTTCCTTATTACTAGTAGGCATGATAGATATTTATCTCAATAATTTGCAAAAGCTGAGATGCAACACCTTCTTGTCATTCTTCAATCACTAAATCAGGTGTTTTTTGAGCGTAACTACTCACCCGTAAGGGTCTCAAGGTGCTAGGGGAGGGGGGGTGCAGGTTCCAGTCCATCAAGGAGGAAGCGTGTCGAACAGCCAGGTTTTTAGGTTTCTTGCGAAGATGGGGAGCAATGTTGTCTGTCTGAGGTGGAGCGGAAGGGCGTTCCAGGCTCTGGCTGTGAGGAAGGAGAAGGAACGTCCTCCCGATCTGGCCTTTCTGGTGCAGGGGACCACGGCATAGGAGAGCTGGACTGATTGTAGGGTTCTTTGGGGTGCGTGGAATTTGAGTCGACTGTTCAGGTATGCTGGTCCGGTGTCGTGGAGGGCCTTGTCTGCGTGGGTGAGTATCTTGAAGGTGAGATGTGGCAGTGTTTTGGCAGATTGAGGACCAGTCTTGCGGCGGTGTTCTGAATGTTCTGTAGCTTGCAGGTAAGGTTTTTGTTTATTCCAGCGTAGAGTGCGTTGCCGTAGGCGAGTCTGCTGGTGACCAGGGCGTGAGTGACGGTCTTTCTGTGTTAGAGGGGGATCCATTTGAAGGTCTTCCGTAGGAGACGGAGGGTGTGGAAGCAGGAAGACGAGACAGAGTTGATCTGGTGGTCCATTTCGAGCTCAGAGTTCAGGATGATTCCCAGGTTACATGCCTGGTCTGTGAGGGTTGGTGGGTTTCCAAGGGCGGGGGGGGGCACCAGGTGTCGCTCCAGGCATCAGGGTTTGCGCCCATGATGAATACTTCTGTTTTGTTGGTGTTTAGTTGTAGGAATGCTTCTAGAAGTAAAAGAAGGGAGGCAGTGGGGCTCCAGTAAACAATAGAACTCAAAAGGCTGTGAGAAGGATGTTGCTGGTTCTGCTGAGACTGTGCAAGTGAGGAAGCACACTAATGGGGCCTAGGTTCCATCAAGAGCCTGGTAAGAGCCCAGCCTCACATTCTCAGAAAAGGGATTTGTGGTTCTGTGCGTGGGGCAGGACAGGTGAGTTTGTTTGATACTGGGCTCATGCTAACTCTCAGTGTCCCTGAGTATTACAAATCAGTCTGGTTGCATGTACGGGTCAACAATTGGGAACTCTGACATAGACCCTGTGAGGAGCATGCCACATCTATGCCTAGCTGAGGTAAAAGTTATGCCACACAGGTTAATCTGTGGCAATTTTACAACAAAATCTTTTGTGGGTTCATGTTTTTCCTGTAAATAAGTTCTGCTGAGATTATCTTGCAAAAATGTTTCATAAAATTTCTTTTGATACAATTGTCAGAAGGTCTTAGTCACAGCCTCACATTTCTGCCTGCCCCGATTCCTATAAATGTATCATTAACTGCATCCAGTACTCCCATTCCTTTATTGGAACAGGGCAGAGGGCATAAAGAAACTGAGGAGAAAGAGATGCTGGGGGGATTTTACACAGGTGTGTGGTTAGATACTCAGGCACCTTTCCATGAATAGAGAGGATGAATGAATAGGGCTTTATGATCTACGCAACCGTAGGACTGTAGATAAAGGACAGGGGTGAGGTACTTTGACATAGCACGAGTGGGTTTAGTGCACGAAATAAAACTGGATTTTGCAGGTACCAATCAGAGGTGAGATGAAAGAGCTATGTATGGGGCGCCTTTGTGTCAGAGTGGAGCACATTCAGGAAAGAGCTGTATTAGAAGCTGCGCCTGCTGCATACAACAGCTTGCATTTTTGTCAACCTATAATTGTAATGTTCTACGCGCTGAAAGCGAGTCATTGAAATAAGATTTGCTAAAATTATACCTAAAAAACTGCATCCATTCCCACAAATGGCTAGGGAAATGGATTCATGGCAACGCGCGGGCTCCGCGGGGCGCGCGCGCGCAGAGAGCGGCACGTGGCGGTGCGCAGCGTCGGCCGAGCCTCCTCACGTCCTCCGCTCATTAAGTCCTGCCGGTGCTGGTCTGTTGTGGCTCTGTTCGGCTCCACTGATGTGTCTCTCTGGTAATTTTGTGTAATTTATTTTAATAATGCCGTCGGGAGTTCCCAGAATAAATACGCGTCTCCTGGAGTGGCTGGTGCTGTATGCTTGGGGGCTTCCCGCCAGCGCTTGGTAAGAGGGAGCTGTGGACCCCGCGGCAGCAAAAAGGATCTGGACAGCAGGCACGCGAGCCTCACCTGCACAATATTAAAAGGGCTTGTGATGGAGCAGGTCTGGGACCCATCTAAGACCCCCTTCTAATACCTGGGGTCTCTGGCCTTCCAATAAGCAGATATTATTTCGAAATTCATAACACAGGTGTCTGTGTGGGAATCATAACGCTTATCCTGGGTCCTCCCCACAAATTAACAACAGCCACGCCCTCATTCTCCTAGAGACGTGTACCAGAAGAGAAGGGTGTCTCCCATGTGTCCACAGTTTGTCATTTGTGATGAGGGTCACAATGATTCAGTACTGACCTTTGTGTTAGTATCACTGTTCGTGGTGAGCCTAGCTGTTGAGAATTACACATGGCCTCCTTCCAAGACCTGTGGGTTTTGGTAGAAGGGCCTTACAGTTTGGTTCATTTCAAGGCGCTGTAGCTCACAAACCAGCTTCATTGGTGTACTGATGCAAATTGTGATGTTATCAGTGATGCGTGAGGTCATGAGCACGTCATTGTGGGGTCTACCTTTGCAGTATCGGCAATAAATGGCAAGTTGCTGTGTTTTTAGGGAATATAATTGGTTCCTTAATAAAAATATATTTTCAAAGTAAGGTGTCATATTTAAAAGGAAACCGCACAGTGTGGATCATGAAGGAAACAGAAGGAAATGGAAAAAAACAGGTCCCGAGCCCATGCATGACGTTTTGGGAGGAAAAAAATGAATGGCCATTCACAGGAACCTGAACCGATGCGTGCAGTTATACTATTAACAGACCGTGCTCAAGCTACAGCCAAATAGACAGGACAGACTCTCTTTAAACCAGAGGTGACCTCTCTAATGAGAAGCCAAAAATTGAATGGCTATGCGACTACTCCACCTGAAATTCAAGAGGGAAGATTGATCTTTCTTGGCACAGAGTTTGTGCAAAGGTTTTTTTTATAGGTAAAGTGACATTTCCCCCACCCTCTACCCTTGCAGTAGTCAACATTTGAGTCTTGTTGAGGGCATAACCTCCTTTTGCTAGTTGCACAAATGCTTTATAACTGCCCTGTCTTGGGACGCGGCGCCTAAGGAATTATTTCCTGCACACCTAATATAAATACGTTCCTGCTGTGATGCGACGCCACACCGCCCTGGTATGTGTGATGTTTCCACTGCTCCTTTAGCTTTACAGCTGCGTATTGCTGGCACTTCTTCTCACCTCCCAATCTTGTTATCTCAGTCCAAATATTCATAATTAGCTAATCCAACATGGTGTAAAGCCCGATAATTAGTGTTTCCGTTTACCCTTTAATCAGAGCCGGCAGGAAGCGTCGCGCTGGTGCGCGGGGCGGCTTAAAGATGACCAGCCCTCGGGGAGCCGGGCCGCTAATCTCACCACAGGCCCAGGTGGAGAAGCAGGCGAGGATCCTCTGAGACACATCTGAGCGCAGCTTTCCCTCAGTCAACACAGAGCTCGGAAGCGGCGGGAAACAGATGCGGATGACGCAGACCGAGGGGTCTGGGGACCGCGTCAGCACGGCCTGGAATTCAGCATCCCTCAGACTTCAAGGGCTCCTGCAGTTTCCATCACATCTCGGACACACCAGTGCTGACGGGCCGAGATCGGCTTGAGCTGGGACAGGGTTGGATTGGGATCACAATTTGGCCGGGCAGTCCCCTCCAAATAGTGGCCCTCAATCCCAGATCGTCCCTTTCATGGATCACCATTTGGTTAGTCTTACTGGGCTCCTTATGTAAGAGAAATGTTTGGTATATTAGGAATTTGAAAGCTTATAGAGCCAGGAACATTGGTATAACTAGAAGCACTGCATTGTGGGCGGACAGGCGAAGACAAATCAAATGGCCCAAGGGCCACAACACCTGATCTGTCTAGGGTTGCTACCTTCTTTTTTTCTTCTATTATCATGACCGGCGTTTTAATATCCTAGACGGAACAAAACTGAAAGAAAATCTCCCAAAGCTGTTTTTTTTTAACTCTGACCCGTATCCACTTTAAAGAGTAAACATAAGTCAAGTTCACTTTGAAATGAGTTCTAAAGCTGCCTCAATGATCTTTGACTGATAGTTAAACTAAACAAAGGCATGAAAGCCATGTTAAAAAGGAATAGAGACATGGTTATACAAAGAGCCATCTTTAATTATCATGATCCGATATTTGAAAAATCTGCCTTGATATATTTTGTTATTTTTTGTTTGTTTTATTAAGTGTGAACTTTTCTCATAGGCATTGGAGCAATTTACATGAGCACCAGTTACATTACACAAAATCAAATTCATTTTTACTATTTTTGGTAGAGAGATTAAGTGAATGGCCCGAATCGTAGAATGCTGAGCTGACGCTGCTATTCGTACCTCGTTCGGGCGTTGGGAGCTTTGACCAAAGCTACATACAATTAATGGTTTTCTGAGATAGGTAGCCTCACAGCAAGGCCTAGGCAAATACCACCACCCCCTCTCCCTTTCTCAACCCCACCAAGACCTTAATGGCTCTGGGGCGAGGTGACAAAACCTGGCACTGAGCAAGGCCGCTTCTCTTACTCACTCCCCCAGCCAGGGCCGGACTGGGAACGAAAACTGGCCCTGTAAAAAGTGGTCGCCGCCCCCCGGGGAGAGGGCTGAGGAGGGGTGGCATTGGGGGTGCGGCCGAGCTCTTTGCCGGGGCCAATTTTCAGCCGATTTTGTTACAGGCCGAAACGGTCCTGTAACAAAAACAGCCCCCAGGGGCACAAAACTGGCCCCCACCCTTGTGGCCCACTGGGGGATTGCCCGGTGCCATCAACGGCCAGTCCGGCCCTGCCCCCAGCCTACTATTGCCTCTGGGCCATAGCCTGGCAGAGGAGGTGTCAAGAAAAGCCCACTGCAGGGGGGCTTACATAACATTGGATCAAGGGCATAACATGTATTTCCCCCTCAGCGAGGCTCCTGCATACCCCACCATGGCCTGAACGTGATGGCCCAGTGGGGGATGGCACTGCTTCTGGGCCGGGCAGGCCACACAAGTTAAGGGACCGAGGTGAAAATGCCACAAAAGCCAGAGCAACTCTTTTAACAGCATGGCAGGGGAATGCCTTTGATGCTGGCAACACTTTACAGTTGCCTGGTGGGGCTGGAAGACAGTAAGTCTCTGTGGGCTGATGCACTGAGGTGCTAAAAAACAGCCAAAATGTGACTATGAATCACTGGTCCATCGCCCAATACCTAAATGCCCGCCTTCCCAATTTGACCCTGGCTGGAGAACACAGCCCACCGCTGCCTGCCCTCAGCCAGCGCTGGTGTTCCAGCTTTGACCCTCCTGCCGAACTCTTTCTCTCCAGAAGTGGTCACACTGATTTTAAATGGGACTAGAAAGAGGCCCAGCCCTACTGGCCAACCCTTTATAAGACACTGAGGACTCACCCCACCCACCCCTGATTCTTTGAGTCAATAAACAGAGTGAGAGGCCACTGTACCTAGGGTAGCACTCTTAGGACACATTACCCATCCTAGCTAGCAGGGGAGCTACACTAAGATGATGTCCCTTCTTTGCAACCCTGCAAGTGGCCTGGCAAGCTGCAGAAAGTGGGCCTATTTAGCAAATGTATTCCCTTCATAACAATCTGGAAGTGGGTAGAAAATGATTCTAAATCCAGGGCTAAAATCTTTGAGAATGTTTTTCATAGGGTTTATAAAAATTAGGCTGCTTTGTTGTGCGTCTGCTAACAGGCACACAGCCAGGAACATCTTAAGGATTTCGGGGACCCTAGCCGAAGATATTTTAAGGCACTATGTTCAGAACAGCTTTGAATTTATGATCCAGTTTCAGCTCTTGAATGCTGTCTTTGGCCGGTGCACAGGGCCACTGATCCAAGTTCTAAACGTGTTTGCATCTAATAGTAAGGGATAGTGACGTATTTTTCAATATTATAATGCAGCAGCAGCACACTAATATTATTCCACATAATCTTTGTGACCCCTCCCATTTCTCATAAGTGAGGTCCTGTTTTGATCTAAAACCAGTCTTTTTATGGATGTTGCATGCTCATAACTCTCACATTAAAAATAAATCAGAGGAAAACAGTATTTAAAATAATCTGTTCAAAAACTCTTCAAGGTCGTCATGCGAAGACTCTCTACAGAACAGAGCTGGCTCTATCAATGTAATCAGGAGAGGCTGAGGTCCTGTGCCAGGGGCCACCTTGCCTGTGCCTTAAAACGTCTCTGCACACAGCATGGAGAAGTCCATCCGGTGCTGCTGCAGAGAGACGAAGCACCCATAAGTTTAAAATGTTTTTACTCCTCAGAAGGACTTCCTAGTTGGTGGCGACCATTTGCATTTGCAGGGACATACAGCCCCTTCTGCAGTAACCTAGGAATGAAGTTTTCCAACCATTCCATGCATTGAACATTACACCTGTAAATGGTCAAATATATATGAATAACACTTCTGAAAGGGGAATGGAGGCCTCACCCATGGACCTATGAATCCCAGAATTAGCAGATGAAATCCCCTGGATAAAACCTTGACCATGTAAACAACGTATAATCTCCGCAGATGTAATTCAACTACGTCTAGCTTTTAACAAAATCATTGTATTCAATTTGCAACGTACATCATACTATATTAGTGAATAACTTATACACTCTAATCACATACACCTTGATACACAGGTATTTGCATTAACACAGATACATAAACTACCTAATTATATGGCTAATACAAGTTTAAACAACAATTAAACACTATACAGCTAGCTGTAATTATATACAGGTAGAGGTACTAGCATTTAGGGATAAAGTTACTGGAGTATTATTAAGAGTCAAAATAGTAGGCGGTGGTAGCTGTTCTAAACTATATGCAGCAGGGCAGGTACTAGTGTGTTAATATGAATAGAGGTACTGATGTATATGTATTTAGGTGTAGGTATATTTAGTGGGGCACAGACAGTGTTAGGTGTGTGGGGATATAGCCAGCCCTGCAAGTGCTGGGGTTTGCATATCGGTCTAAGTATTAATGTACAAACAGGTGTAGGTAACTTGTGTAGACAGAGGTATTAGGGTACAGGTCGGAAAGAGGTGTTAGGGTATGAAAAGGGTCATCAGTACAAAGTTAAAGCTAGAGCTACCAGGGTATAAGTTATATTAGAGGTTCAGGCATATTACAAGTTGTAATGTATTTGTAGGAGTACTGATACAAGGGTACATATAGTAGCACAGGTGATGAGGCATAGGCATAGGTCGAGGACTATGGTAACAAAAAAATCAAAGAAGGGGGTGGAGCCAACATTTGGTATAGGACCCTGGATAAAGAGAAGGGAAAAAAAGAAAGAAGGATTTTAGGGGGCAAGCAAGATAAAGAAAGGTTATACAAGGAAATAGAAGAAGAATGATATGAGGCCATCCTAGGAGAATATTGTAGCTAAAGTATCCTCTGACAGAAATGTTGAATCCTAAATATGGTTTAACAAAATATCATCCAATTGGAATGAATAATAGAAAATCTACACCCAATTTAAGACACAATATATGTCAGCCAGCATTTTTGTGAATGGTATTCTGACATACAGCTAATTAGGGTTCACTCATAAAAGAAAAACAACCACTTTATTTGAATCTGACACATAAGGAATTGCCAGGAATTTTTCTTTATGAATGGCCTTCATCAGGATGTATTTGACTCATTAGGAGTGCTACCCATTTGAGAAAATTCAAGTTTCTGGAGAAATATTATTGAAAACAGGTTTCCTCGAGTATATTTTTCTTCAAAATAATATACGACCATTTTAATATGTAATTTTAGCAGGTTCTCTCATCCTTGGCAAACAGTTCTAGATTCATCCAGCCGCACTTCCACCAGAGGCAGACAGGCCCAGCCTGTTTCCATTCTGCAAACCCTCACTGAAGATATCTGTCTCTCACGGAGAGGCCAGAGCTGCAGCAATTTAAGGAAACAAAACATATTTGACAATGATGACCGGTCTCTGCCAGCCTCCAACGTGTGTCTCTCCATGGCACAGTGTGCATACTGGGCCTCTAATGTTGAGGAGGCTCCAGCACAGTTGTATGACGAGACAACGCATGCCTTTACCACATATCATGTATCTCGCAGTGCCTCTACAACGCAATGCCTTTACCACTCATGTCTTTACCACGCATGTCTTTACAAAGCACTGTAAGGTAAGTGAAACTTATATATGAGACAACCTCCAGGTACATTGATTACTTATTACAGGAACACATCAGGAGCCTACCCTCCTTTATATTGATTTTTTTAGAAAAATGTATATCACATGGGATGAGACATGTGTTCATGACTCTAAATGTAACATCTTTATACACGAGTATCAGACATGAGCAAGGCCTGAGGGCAGCGAAACATTGTTTAAGTGTGAGACAGATCAATTTATACCAGCATACTCAAATGTTACTCCAAATGATGGAGTGGTGTTTGACAAACAATTTTTCCTGTTTGAGAAACAGCTGTATGAACAATTAACAGGTACAGCATAATAATGTACAACAGCAACATGCCAAAGGGTTTGAATTCGGATGAGAAAATGTATGTGCACCTATAAACATTAGTTGAATATATTGTGATTTCAATCCCAGTCTTTCTCAGCCGTAGAGATTTAGATAGGCTGCAAAACAGAGTTCTATATATTTCATTTCGCTTTAGTGAGCACAGTGTGCTATTTCTTTTTCCAATTTTTGTATTTTTGTCAGTTTACCACCCAATAATATAAACCTTATGCAGGGCAGTAATGGGTTTCCAGTTATGACTTGGAGAATTTGTTCATTTCAATTTGCGAAGGAACTAATTGAGTTAGACACTGGTCGAAAACATGGTGTAAACATGTGCTGGAAAATTAGAGGCATAGGGTAGATACATCAGCAGCGAATACCCAGTGCGGTATAATGTAACCAACAAGTTCACAATGGTAATTGCAGATATATGATACATAATTAGCTGCACTTGGCCCAACCATGCCGGGCACAGATGTTTCTCAGTTTTAATTTGTGGAGACCAATCTGGCGCTGTAACACTTTTTTATGAATAACTTTTTCGGTATAATTTGTATACATTGTTAAAAGTACAATGAATCAATCAATTGATTATGATACCCAGCCTACTAACTGAGTATTATTAGTATGGGTGGCAAACTGTTTAATTGATTTGAATTTGCTAAATTTACCATTACACATGTTATATTTTGCAGAGCTTATTATTTATTTCGTTTTATTTCTATGAAATTGTGATGGTTTATGTTAAACAAAGCAGTTCACAGGTAATCCAGGTGAGCACTGAAGTATTTAAGTTCTAAAAAACATGATGGCTAAGTGAGCTCTGTGAAGAATTCAACCAAAACGCGTCGCCTGTGATATTTCTCCAGTAAATAAAAAAGAAACTGATTTCAAATCCATTGTGTCGGTACCTGCTTTCGAAGTTGGGGAGGCAAGACGGTAAGCTGCTATACATACATATATATATATATCCAAAACGCCAAGTTTGCCTGGAGTAAGGGAGCCCACACAGAAAGGTAAAGTATTGCCGCTTTATTCTGTGGAGATTGCAGTGTAGGAACAGCGAGCCGCCTCAACATGAATTAGTCCATCCCTGACACGTTTCATGCACATCACTTCTTCAGAGGGTAAAGGCAGTGGCGGTGCGTCCATTGGGGGCGTTGGGGCGTTGCCCCACTAGCCATGGACGCACCTGCCAACAACAACATGATGGCATGCATAATTTATAAAAAGTCAGGAACGGGATAATATATGAGCAGCGCGCTACCATCTCCGGCCGGGAGAAGCCCGACAGAATCGGCCAGCGCATACGGGAGTGGGCCAGTGGGCCGTGCAGGGGGCGGTGCAAGCAGAATAGCGTTGGCCAGTAACTGCGCGCGGGCCAGTCAAAATAATAAGGACTCATTATGGATTTCACATGCGCAGTGTGTACTACACTAACTGTACACACTGCGCAAGTGAAATCCAGGAGGCCTCGATATTTTGACTGGCCTGCGCATGCGTACTGTGGTCCGTCCACACCCCCCACCCCATGGCACTCGGAGACTAGACAGGCATGGGACCCGGGCCCCGGTCTCATTATGGGCAAATAGCAGTCTGCTCGTGAGCCAATCCTGGCGCAGTGGCGCTGTTAACGCTGCGCCAGGATTGGCTGCTGCAGCAGGATGGTGCCACGCGTGGTGTTGGCTGCTCGACTGCGGTCCGCACTGCATGGCCCAATCATTATCTAGCAAAGTCGAGGTGATTGGCCATTACCACGCGTGGCGCACCAACACAACTAATAATGAAACTAACAACAAGTGAAAGTAGAAGTAGACTCATATAGTCATAGAGTACCACTACCAGAGTCACTACAAGGAGTCCGGCGTCGTTGTGACTCGTCGTCATCGTTCTGCTGCCCTGGCCTGGTTGACTGCTGGACTTATTATAGTGAGTGACATTCCAAGTGTGTGTGCCCCTACGGTCCGGACCTCACTGTCACCACCACCACGACACAGCACCGCGTCCAGCGTCCACGTAAGTTTTTTTAAGACTCGACTAATAACGATATTAGTCAATGGTGGTGTGACAGTACTGTGTGCGAGGGGTGCAGACTGCACCAGAGAGGCCGCTTTTGAAACCCGCTGGGGCCTCGTGTCATCGGCTCTCTGGGATCGATATGTGAGTGATTGGTGACGGTGTTATCTTATGTGCGTTGTGCAGCCCGGGTCCGAAGGATCGACACAAAGTGAGGGTTGAAGTCTCCGTACCGCGAGTGCGCCCTGGGCTGCTGAATTATCGATGGGGCAGGGGGTGAGGCCTCAGCACAGCACACCACTGTTTCAAAATTCAACTCTCTCTCTGGTTGAGACTGAGAGCAGTACTGGTTGAGACTGAAGCTTCACCCACCCGAGCAGTAGTACCTGCATGTTACAGCCGCCCCCTACGCTTGCCTACAGTTAGCATCAGCATGTGTTGTGCACATTGTTCGTTTTTGTTAACAGATCCCGACCCAGACACAGACTACTGCCGTCGGTTTCATCTTTGGTTTACACTACAGTAACACAATACACATACACTGCACAACACATGCTGATGCCAAATCTTCGTTGTGGCTACTGTGGTTCCGACTCGGTATTCTATTGTAGTGCCCAGTTATGCTGTTAGCAGCAGTGTGTGTGAGTGTCAGTGCCGTGACTGGTGGCCGGTCTGACTCTTAACAACACAAAGTCGGACTTGGACGCGCCGCTGTGAGCGCTTCTCACTCAGCCTGGTCAGCCATGACAGCCAAGCACGGCAGGGACCGTACGGGATGAGTGGGGCCCGGCCTGGGCCTGCCAGCCTGAGGTCCGACTCCGAGGGTGAGAACTTGAAGGTCTGATGTCCGGGGGTTAGAGTAGAGGGCTGCACACTTATGGGAAATGAGGATGCTTTAGTTAGTTTATTTATTTATTTGTGCGTTTTTATATAGCGCGGCCTCTACCCGAAGGTGTCAGTCAGTCAGAGCGCTTCACAATAGGAACAGAACAGACAACAGAGAACATTACAAGTGAACAAAATACAAAAGCAAAGCAAACGTTACATTAAATGAAGCATGACAATCAACAAAATACAAGAGGTAGGCAGGTAGCAAGTGACAATCGTGAACCAACAAAATACAAGAGGTAGCAAACGGTGCATTACAGGGGGAAAAAGTGACGTGTGCAGGATACAAAAGCGTACAAAGTAAACATGTCAGAGGTATATAATACTGCAATATATGGAGGGTACTCGAGCATAAGAACAAACGTTACATAGGCAACGGTGGCACTAGTGCATACAGACAGGTTGGCCAACTTCCATCTCAATTTAAAATATTACACTGCACAGGATGTATTATACATACAATAGGCAGAGCAGCAGACATACGATACCTACTGCGTTGTGGTCAGAGGGGTACTTTCTTTCACATATTGTGGAGCTATCTAAAGCTGAACCCCTTCTGGCAAGGAGTGACGTCGTCCCTGGCAGTGGCCGCTGCCTTACCCTTGCCACTAACTGCTTCAAGGTATAAATGGGGATCTGGACGGACTCAGGTCACGTCATACACTAAGCTCCTGATCAGCTTGGGCAATATTGTTGCCATGGGAGATATTACAAAACACTGGGACAGTCCACCTTGCCCGGGGCTGGCAGAATCACAAGAAGAGATAGAATTGTGCAGGGTCAGGGAAAGAATGATATACGAGTGCTGGGGTTATATGCATAAATATGAGAAAATCTGGGGGAACTGGGTAGGGACTGAGCTTGGCATAGGTCAGAGGAGGAGGGTTGATTGAGGGACAGAGGGGATCAGATGGGGGGGGGGGGTGCAGGTTGAGTGATTGTGTTGCTATCAGCTTGTGAGAGAGAGAAGGGGAGGACCCAGGTTATCGTTGTGCTATGATGACTGCGAAGTTTGTTTGTTAGGATATTTAATGTTTGTTGTTCTGGCTTGCAAAAAAATAATAAAACATTTTGGGGAAAGAAAGGCATACTAGTGTTTTGAAAGACTTACGAAGTACATCAAGAACATATGCACCACATAATTTGTCTTGTGAACCCACATATTATGAGTTTGAGAAGGAATACACTCAGTACATCAAGTTTATATTGAATACCTCTAGTCTTTCTATGGAGCGCCTAAGAAAATGTCAGCTATTTTGAACTGACCTTCACCTACTAATGGTCAGGAGACTAAAATGTTCCTTGTATCCACAATTTTCTAATCATCAATTCATCACGAATTTTGCTGAGATAACTTGCAACATTTCACTTGTTTTAAAAATCTAAATTATGAAGAAAGAAAAAGATCTTAATATGTGTAAGCAATTGTTTACTTAAGTACCAAAATGACGTCATCCTGACACTTCAAATAAATGTATTGCTGAAAGAGACACTTCTCGGTATTTTCGTTATCCCATGTTTTGTCAGAATCTGAACAGATCTATTGAGTATTTAAAGCCATGATCCTGGTGGGAAATATCTGTGGCTTGTGACTAAAAAAAAACATTTAAAAACGGAACCAATTATTAACAAGCATTAGGAATGCATTAGGGCTCGGGTTTGTTTTAAGTTAGAGATAATGGCATTGTAAATGGAAATGTGTTTTAGGCACTCTGCACTACCACTCTGCACTACCAATCTGCACTCTGCACTCTCAATCCGCACTCTGCACTCTCAATCTGCACTCTGCACTCTGCACTCTCAATCTGCACTACCACTCTGCACTCTGCACTACCACTCTGCACTACCACTCTGCACTACCACTCTGCACTACCACTCTGCACTCTGCACTACCAATCTGCACTACCACTCTGCACTACCAATCTGCACTACCAATCTGCACTCTGCACTCTCAATCTGCACTCTGCACTACCAATCTGCACTCTGCACTACCAATCTGCACTCTGCACTACCAATCTGCACTCTGCACTACCACTCTGCACTACCACTCTGCACTCTGCACTACCACTCTGCACTACCACTCTGCACTACCCCTCTGCACTACCCCTCTGCACTACCACTCTGCACTACCACTCTGCACTACCACTCTGCACTCTGCACTACCACTCTGCACTACCAAGCTGCACTCTGCACATAACGTCGTCACCCGAAGGCCATCTCCTGCTCCCAACCATCGTTGTTCACAATGTTCCTATCCTTCACCACAGCACAGAGCAGAACAGCACCTTCCCTCATAGACTGACATACAGCATGGTGCCCAGTAGGACTGCGCCAGATTTATATTTAGCTGGTGTCGCAGCCGCCCAAACTCACACTGTGAACCCGAAGTAGGGCATGAAAAGCGCACTCTTTACCTCTTACTGAACTCGCCACCCGTAACCCTCAAATGTTCACAATAAGCCTGAAAGTTAAAATCTTTTTAAATGCATAATTTTTGGAATGAGTGAATGTTCAATATCATCCGAAATTGCACTTTCCCACTTATTTTTATCGCAGCTAAGAGTGACAGTGAAATATACAGCTGGTACCGTGTTCTTCCCTCGTTATTCCACTTACCATGTCAGCCGCTTAAATAAACAAACTGGCAAGCCAGCCCGAAGCACACACCACATCGACCCTGAAGTATCACCTCACAGGGCTATCAGTGCTCTAAAACAAACTCGCTTTACATTCCGTGTTCAAACAAGGAGGTGCAAGCTGGCTGAAAACTGTAAACCTTTTATTCCAAACAAACATTTTAAATTTCGGTAAAAGCATTTCAGCTATTCAAACATTTAAATTAGCCGAGTAAACCCGAGATGAAAGGAGCAACAAAATAATGCATGGCGCGCGCCCACCAAAACGCACTGCAGAATGGTGAACGCGCCCACAGCATCTGGATTCCATTACAGCACCTCCCTGACAGCTCCTAATTGATATTTATGGACGGCCGTGCTCGTAACCACACAGAAAATGCCACAAATGGCGGACGAAAATTACATTTAGCCTATCGTGTCAAGGCTACTAAAAGGACAGCACAGCGAAGACGAATCACTATGCAGATGCCATAACACAAGCACGCGCACTAAGGAATCTATCTGGCCCGAGCCCTAAAGAAACCTTTTTTTTTCTTCTTTAACATAAGAGCTCGAAGCTCCGCTCCACTTCGTGGTGACGTAGGCCGAGCCCTAAAAAGTACAGCTTTAGCAAAATCGCCAAGTAGTAATACTCATTCTGCCAGATATGCGTTTTTCTTTGTGTAATAGGATTTCCCTATCACCTATATTCCTGATTCAAAGAGACTGTTGGTGGATTCTTTGTCTCCCCGTTAACCTGTATCATCATTTATTTTTAACCAGCCAGTAATTATTCATCATCAGTGAGTTGCTGGTGCAGTTTAGACTTTTGTAGATAAAGTCAAGATGGCTCAATAAGAGATAGATCGACAGTTACTGGAAGACTTTATTTTAAAGACTCCCCTTGTTGGATGATTTACCAACAAGTCATTTTTTTCAACAATGCAATTGAAACTGGATGTTACTAAAATGTGTAACCTAGACATTTCTGATCATGGGGAAATACACATTTCTTTGACTTTAGGTTGCTATCTTTTTGGTAGCCATTTGTTCATTGTCACATTCAAGAATATGCTCTTGCCTGCCCTATTTGCTCCAACCTAATTTTCCATGTTCTAAAGCGTTAAGATAGTTACAGCTGTCACCACCAGTAGCTCCTGAAACTTGCCATATGATTTCTACAGAATTTATAATAGATCTTCAACTTAAGAAGGATATATTGTGATAGTGGTTACTCTAGACACAGTTTCAAAGATGGCTCAAGTTTCTTCTTTTCTATGGTTAAGAGGTCCGGGTTGAGAGGGCTGCAGAGTGTGAGGGTCTGTGTTCCAGGATGAGTGGGCCTGGATCTTCGGTTTGAGGGCTTGAGCCCAGAGGCCTGGATACAGCAGGCAGCAGAGTGTGAGGTCCTGGGGTACAGCAGTGTGAGGGTCCATGGCCCTGGGGTGACAGAGGGTCAGCGGTGGGGGGGTACTCACCAGGAAGCAGGCTTCGAGGCCTGGTTGTGCTCGTGCCCCCTGAATATTGAAACCTCAATATTGAGGACAGGATTTCGATTATAATGTTGACAGGTACGCTTAAATTTCCTATTCCTAGCTCCACACATACTTAGGCGCTACATATATCTTCGGGGCACGTAGACTGGCACTGCTGTGCTCCCTTACACCTGTGCGCCTTTTAATATTCCCAGTATTCTCGTCCCAGGATGTTGGCGGTGTGATATCAGGGGTTCAATCCTAGGGGTGAGGGGCAGCTGTCACTGGTGCAGCAGGTGCAGTGGCACAGGGGCTCACG
The DNA here is from genome assembly GCF_964263255.1 of Lissotriton vulgaris. Lineage (NCBI taxonomy): Eukaryota > Metazoa > Chordata > Amphibia > Caudata > Salamandridae > Lissotriton > Lissotriton vulgaris. The sequence continues at coordinate 66,547,700 of NC_141688.1, read as the reverse complement.
GTGTCAAGGCCCCTCCCCTACACTCCACATATGACTGTGTCCTTATCTTCTATGTAAAGCACAGCCTGTGTGAACGAGGATGTGTGCCTTTTGACCTGTGTGTGTTAGTATGTCAGTAGTAATTGTGTGGTCCATTGTTAGGACAATTCCACATCCTATAAACAATGTTTTGGTCCACCGTCTAAAGCATTTGAATTTTCCAGCACTATTACATGTGGCTTGTAAATATATTTGGGCAGCCGCTATTCGAATTTGTCAGCCATAACAGCGGGTAGCAGCCAGTATTTTCATTGGCATAGCCTACAGGTCGTGCCTTTGGGACCTTATGATTGTTTAGCCATGCAACACTTGTTGTTGCACCAAGGATATTGTTAATGTTTTTCCTAGAGAGAGATTAGACTTTTGTGTAGTGGAAGTTTTGACTCATGGAAAGGTAGCAGAGAAGGTTAATGTGCCTGCTGCAAAGAACATGTACCTGATGCAGATCACAAAATGCTGTAAATAGGTCAGTGAGTCACTGCATTTCTCAGATAAATCATTTTGTCACGTGCAGTTCGTAAGTAAAAATCCTAACATACAACAGTGAACTATTGAAAACTGCAAGGTTAAAATTGTACCATTATGTCCCCCCCTAGTCTTTGTTTGATTACCCTAATGTCTCAAAAATAAATTGTTATATTTTTATTTCCAGCACCTGGTAAAGCCTGACAACCTGAACCTCTCCCTAATCTGTGAGGTTCTCAGCATTGTATCTTGAAGTCTGTGATGAAGCTCTGTTGTTATACTGAATAAGCAGCTACCTAGTATGTTATATGACAGCTCTTTAATAATGTAATCCCTGCACTTTCACAATTGCTTTATTAACCTTCCTGCTTTCTCAGATTTGCTTGGAAATGCACCATTTTTCCACTATTTTTTCAAAATTTTCTCGGGGGGAATTCCCCCCGAACCCTCCTTAGGGGGTCCGGGCTCGCTCACTACGCTCGCTCGCTACGGTGCAGTGTGATTATCAGTTGCCGCCCCACCACTTTCAAATGTCACCAGCCGCCACTGGGTAAAGGACTTGCGCAGAATGGAACAAGCTTTATTTTCTTCAAGCACTCCTTTAAATATGATTATTTCAGCCTCAAGGGCGTGGCCATTTGTGTGGCCCGATGGTTCACGTAGTGCCAGAATTTTACTTCAGTGAGTTGCCGGTTCAATCCTCGGTACTTGTATTGAATCCCAAGTGGGTCGTGAAGTCAGTTCTGCTGTTAAAACACCTCCGTTAATTTCACCACAGGCACGTTCTGCTCCTAGCTGCCTCGTCGGTTGGCGCTGCTGCACGGATTGTAACCTATTCGGGCTCTTCTTGCGGCTCAGGTAAAAGCTGCTAAACATCCAAAACACCAAGTTTGCCTGGAGTAAGGAAGCCCACACAGATAGGTAAAGTATTGGCGCTTTATTCTGTGGAGATTGCAGTGTAAGAACAGCAAGTCGCCTCAACATGAATTAGTCCATCCCTGACGGGTTTCATGCACAGCACTTTTTAGAGGGTAAAGGGCTTGCGACCTGAGAAAACAAAGGGTTACAGGGAGATTATAGTTAGCAACACATTTCACTCATACAAAATCAGTGAAATTCAGCAGTTATAGTTAGCTGAATGCGGAAGGGGGCACACAGCCCTGCTCCCCGGGACGATTTCAGCCCTGGGGACCCCATCCCCTGGGACCCGGGATTTAAATGTTGCGTTATTCGCAAAATTCCACTTATAGAAAGTTGCCATATTCTTGCCTTAGCCCTTTGGAGCCTGCAGGCTGTCTCTGATCACATGACTGGGTAGGGTTGGCAGTTGGGCTTTGTGTAGAGACAATGATGTTGCCCTCTCTCTTGTGGAAAGGTGCTTGGTACTTCATATAACTTGTACATACTTAGATTTTGAAAACACTTATCTGTACATGTACAGTGATAAAACAATTGGTTGGCACATTAATTAATAATCAAGATATAACATTCTTGTTGCTCAAACCAAAGGTAATATGGGATTGTATCCAATCTGCGCTCCATCACGGTAGGCCTGTACTTTTGACTTTGTCAAAATAGCCGCCGTTGGCACTTTATGCTTTTAGATGCTACATTGCAGTTTATTCTTTGAAAATGCGTACCTCCAGTTCTACTGATTGGATTTTTGTCGTTTTTGTCTTGTTTTATTTATTAAATGAAGCTAAATTTTTCTAAGCTGGTGTGGGACCTTTTTGTGGGGTGTTTTCACAGTTTTACTGTTTGAAGTGTTGCACAAATACGTTGCCTCTGAAATAATTCTGCCTGCTCTCTGCCAAGCTACCAAGGTGTGACCACAGGTTAAGTTTGATTCAGCTTGTGCCTTACCCTGACTAGGATTGACCAGCACTCATAACCAGTCAACCAACAACCCAATTTCTAACTCCTCTATTACATTGTCAATGTGATCAAAAGCCAATGGAGCAAGCAGACCGACGTGCACAAATGTAATCCTTTGCCACACTAGTTTGTCAGCTACTCACTACACAATAACCAATTTTGTGTCTAATGACAAGTTTGAGAGTCAGTGTGAAAATCACCTGGCACTTGCTACTCAATAGGCATGTGGGGTAGGGTAAATAGTGCAAGAATATTCAATAGGGTGATCTCACCTGATAATTTTGCACATGGCAAGAGTTTGATTACCACGTGGTAGAGTAGTTGAGTCTGTGCAGCGGGATGGATTGAATCAATGTGAAGGAAAATGTGAAGGAATATTCTCTTTTTTATCACTCTTAGAATTTGGACCAGCCTGGCATACCGGCAGCACATCACAATAACCCCTAAAAGTAAGGCAGACTTTTTTATACTTCCCTTCACTCCAAATGATATCCAGATGCAATGGAGGTACTATGCCAAGGCTTTTGCATCAATCACTGTGGTTATAAAGACCAAGCTCCCAACTAAGGTTTAGATGTAGGTAATTGCAAATTACCGATTCGAAAATACCGAATTTTACCGATTCGGTATTTTCGAATCGGTAATTGCTATGTAGAAAAAAAATCGGTAAAAATTACCGAATCGTTAAGATTCGGTAATTACCGAATCGGCATTTACCGATTCAGTAATTGCCATTCATTCCTAGGGGCCTGGAGGCCCATAGGAATGAATGTCAATTACCGAATCGGTAAATACTGATTCGGTAAAATAGGGAAAGAGTCAAGGGTGGCAGGGTGTCACTTTGACACCCTGTTGCACCCATGATTAGTGCTGGTGTGCAGATGTGGCATAGCATACATACATGCCTTAAGGGCATGTGTGTCTGCCACATGGCACTGGTGTAAATGCACACATTTGCATTTACAGAGGTATTCCTTATTTACCACCAACTAATAGTTGGTTGTAAATAACGAATCCTTAAAGCACAGAAGCACTCATTTAAGTGCTTCCTACATCTCATTTACCAGTAAATGATGATTCGGTAAATACCGAATTGGTAATACGGATTTGTTATTCACCGAATCGGTAAATTTACCACCTACATTGGAAAATCGGCCGTTACCGACTGGTAATAGCCTTCCTACATCTAGCCCCAAGTGACTATGAGCCTCATTTAGAGTTTGGCAGAGTCGGAGCACAATTGTGTAGTGCTTGTTACCTTCCAAACTTGTAGTTCTTTGGGTGCTTGTTTTCTCTGAATAAAACGTTTTCAAGCAGGAACTTTTAACATTGCACCCAATAGCAAAGCCCAGTGCCATAGAGAGAGCCTATGGGGTGGTGGTTCTCGTTACAGACAGAGATCCCGAGAAGATAGGCTAGGATCTCAGACTAGGGTGGACAGTCCTCTGCCAGTGGTATGGAGGTCATGACGTATCCCTCCGGTGCACCAGATCTGTTTCATTAGCTTCAATGGGTGGAAATAGAGCTCATCTCTGGTCAGAGTCTTCAGTTAGAATGGCCAATATTCTGTAAGGCTTTTCTAGATGGACCTAGTTCCAGGTGCAGCCGGTACTGGTAACAGCGGTGGGGCCAGGTGGGGTGAGAAGACAGACGACGGGATAGGAAAAGTAACATAAAAAAATTCATACAGCCACTTTCTCTATCCCGCCGCCTGTTCACTTCCTGCCCGAGCCTGTCCACTTCCTGCCCGACAGCTGTTATCAATGCCGGCTGCACCTGCCTAATTCACAACATTTACTGGAGTTAGACAGATAGTTTCAACAGTAGTTTTATCGGTGCTCCAGAAGTAACAACATTATAGGCTGCCACACAGAAAATATTAACATGTGAGTTAATACGTGTGGAGAAAAGGCTTCATTAAGATATGGAGGCGGAAGTTACATTTTTATGGGGGAACACAATTCACAAACATGTTGTACAGTGGTAGCAGAGAAATGCAGCTGCACTTTAGTGCACATTTAAAAACATTTTTCTCATGATGCCATTAAAGTTCATTTTGGCATAGTAGGGTTTGTGGTGAAAAAGCCAGGTACAGCAAATCTGATGCCTACAATGCCTGTCTACTCAAAGAACCTAGCTAACCTAACTATTGTGGCTAACCATGGGTATACATCTCTCCCTAAAAACAGAATGACTGAAAAGATGAGGAAGAGGAGGCACAAACCAGAAAACCTCTGTGGTAGTGAATGGAATATAAGGACCTCCTACATAGTGGAAACATAGCCATCCAGTTATAGCTTTTTTTCTGTAGGCTCTTAAAGCCATTAATCCAGCAGCTGGAAGTTTTGGTTTGAGAGCGAAGAGAAGAAAAATTTGACAACCCTTTGTGGTTTGTCTATTCTGTTGGATGCAATCACTGGGCTTTTCATTTTAGTATCAGTACGAGTTCAACTTTGTTTTTTAGATTTAAAATGGATAGAAACAATGATTTTGCCGCAGTCTCTTGTGGAAAGGTGCTTAGTACTTCATAGAATGTGTAGACAGTCAAAGGTTAAAAAACATATCTGCACACTTAAAGTGAGAAAACAATTGCTAGGCGCCTTGACTCATGATCAAGAAATAACATTCCTGTGGCTTAGACCAGAGGTAATATTCATGTGAGGGGCATTGTGAATCAAAGAAAATGGAAAAACTGCATCACCTCCCATTAAGAGAATATTCTGCATACTCGGGCAGCACACATCCGCAGTTCTAAAGAGCAAGAAAGACAGCCACAGCCTGATACTTAAACTTTATAATACCTGGAATCCTTGCGTGGTTTTCCCCAATGATTTCCCTTCAGGCCTCCTGTGTTTGCTGACTTCATTTGTGCTGCCCTTAGGATTCTGGACACCTTACCAATGCTAAGCAGTGCTAAAGTGCTAGTGCTCTCTCTTCAAAACATGTTGAATTGGCTTATACCCAATTGGCATCTTTAATTTACTTATAAGTCCCTAGTAAAGTGGTACTACCTTTGCCCAGGACATGTAAATTAAATGCAATTAGGGGGATTGCAGCACTGATTGTGCCCCTCACTTAAGTAGCACTATAAACATGTCTCAGGCCTTCAATTGCAGCCTTTGTGTGTGCAGTTTTAAACTGCCATTTCAAACTGGCAAAGTAAACCTTTTGCCAGGCCCAAACCTTCCATATAAATCATCCCTAGGGTAGGCCCTGGACAGCCCAGAGTGCAGGGTGCAGTGCATTTAAAAAGCAGGACATGTACTTTTACGTTTAACATGCCCTGGTAGTAAGAAAATCTTGCATTCTTTTTTCACTACTGCAAGGTCTACCTCTCTCGTAGGATAACATTGGAATTACCTTATTACATGTTCTAAGTGAAATTTCCAAATGGTTACAGGTAACCCCTTCAATTTTGGTATTTCTAGATTCGCAATTTAAAAACCTAATGTATGATGAAGTCGGATTTTAAATTACAATTCTGAAAATGCCACTTTTAGAAAGTTGGCATTTTCTTGCCTTAGCCATTTCATGTCTGCAACCTGTCTCTGGATCACATAACTGGGTATAGGTGTGTATTCCTCCTAGATAGCCACACACAATGGGGAGCTTAGGTGTGACTAGATGAACCATCACTGGCAGGATGGGATCGAGAAGCTGGACCCAGCTCCACTAACACTTAAGTAGGCTGTGTCCTGTCTCCACCCAAGAGGTAGGATACCCCCTTGTAGTTATTCTGGAGCCGGGAAGGCAAGACATCTGTGCACTTCAAAGGCAAGCCTCTAGAAGCTTCTCCCCACTTCAAAGGCACAACTGTGTATACATACTTGACCTCAGACACCATTCTTTAGTACACTTCTGAACATGTGGATACTCTGCCAGGAAGAAGGTCTGCTGTACTGCTGAAAGGACTGCTACTCTGCTGGACTGCTGTTCTGAAGGAACTACTGCCCTGCTGTGCTGACCTGCTGCCCTCTAGCCTGGGTGAGAAGACAACTGGACCTGTAACTTCACCCTGAAACCCAGGAAATCAGTGTGACTCCAAGGCTAGGCTGCTGGCCTCCTAAAAGGCTCCCCAACATCCAGCACCAGTCCCTGGACCCAGCTGCAGTATGTTCTTGACTCCCAAGTGGTGCCTGTCAGGCCGTGGACCCTTGGTGGAGCTCATGGGAGATGAATTTAAGCTTTTGGGCTCTTTGCATCTGCGAATGGGTGGCACCGAGACCTTGCTGCTGCACTGCATAATGATCCACTAACTTCAGATCCTAAGGTTGTAGATCTACTACAAGATGAGTTTGAGTGCCATGTTTTACTATGGGCACTGATCATCAACTTCACAGGGGTATGAATCCATTCTAACTGGAGGTGGACAGAGTTGCTATGTACTTCACAGCTTCAAAATGTTTAAACAAAGTCAGCATTGTAAATCACAAAGCCGGCAAATATTTCTAAAGAATGGAAGTAAAAAGGGTCCATGCACTGCATTGTGAACAGTCCGGCCCCACACATGACTGTGCTGCTCTGTAGTTTCTTACCTTTTTAGGTACTAAAGATAGCTAAGCGGTATGTTGGTAAGACCTATTGTTTCCAAAATACTTTGACTGGCCCTTGAGTTAACCCCACAGCTTGTGATAGAATAGCATTGGTGTCTATCTCAGTTTTCTGTTACTGATTCAATGTATTTTCTCTGTATTCTTCTATCCGCTCCAGCCAGGACTATTTCAGTTTTACAGTGATTTGACTGGAAAAATCATATTCTTTCACTGCATGTTTGAGCGAACTCATTTGCTATTTTGCATGAAGCATTCCATGGGAATACTTGTGTTTGCTTGGTCATTTCTTCTTTTTATTCCACGTCATCCATCCTGTTTATTCTGTTGAATGTTTTTTTATTAAATGTATTTTTTATGAAGATGCACCCACTGATTGCTGCTTCCTTTCATCTCCCCGTACAACGATGCTAGATGGCCCGCTCTCTATCCCGCCTTTAAACTTGTTTTATTTATTTTTTTCCTTGCCAGCACCCGTCACCTGGAAAGGGGTGTGTGGGACCTCCTTCACTTTGTCATGGTTTCGCTTTTAGATACATTTAACAATATATATTTTTCATACACTGGACTTACATGGCCATTTGTCATGTTGATTCAGTAAATTAAAGTGGCCGCCTGTGCTGCAATTCAGGTGTGCGCGTTATGATGCATGTACAATTATAATGCACATGTGCCTTACACTCCCATGCACATCAGTGCCCACTTTTTAATTGGTTATCTTAAATGAAAACCCATTCCAAGATTACCAGGCATGAGTGCAACTGTCTTCATGCAAGCCCACACATGCAGTGTGAAAACATGCACTGGCAAAAGCAATAGCTCAGTCCTTTAGAGCTGAGACCTATTGGCTTGCCAATTCTTGCTTTTCCAGTGGTCACACTCCTTCTCCTTTCCCTGTTCATGGATGTCCCAGGGCTAGACTTCTGGCAGTGGGGAAGAAGACAGAGAAGCCCAGTGGGGTTTAGTATGTTACACCACTGCTACTTAGGTAACTCTTTGCCTTCAGCCTGATATTCTATCCGCTTTGATAAATGAGGGGGACCATCTACCTACGAGAAAGGCAGGGTGTGAGTATCAAAACATGCCGGCCTCGAGTGATGTGGGGTAACCCTGGCTTCCTGACTTTGCTGGCCCCTAACCGCCTTTATCCACTAGAGAAGCTGCCCCGGGGCTGTAGACCATCGACTCTGAATTCTTATTTCTAATTGAACCAGAGGTGCAGCTTTTCAAAATCCTGTGAGCATCCTGCCCACTAAAACAGATGGGTTCGACCAAGCAATGGAAAAGTGCCAAAGCTAGTCCGGATTAGTGAATGTGCACGCTGCCTAGGTCCTCATACTGACTGTAATACTATAACTTTTAAACGGCATTAGAAACATGAGACTGTCATTCTCCTTCATCAAGATGAATGTTCTGCAGTTTGAGTGTTCAAATAGAGTCATTCCTGAACATTCATATTTATTGTGGTTGTAATACCTGTGCTGTACTGAATCTACCCACTCTTCTCTCCATAAAAAGGTTGAACCAAATTACCCCAGAGAGGCACGAAGGGTTTGGATACCCGGCTCTCCATCGCATGGCCACTGATGAGTAGGGCGGACACAGTCTCACCTCCCCTAATGTTAATGTAACCTATCAACTACTCTGAGGATGGGAGACAAGCCTGGCCGGAAGAATTATTCTGAACACCTATTAGCTGAACAGAGGGAGGGGAGGTATAGTGTGAAAAGTTGGCACATGTGAAAGGCGGTCTCTGAGAATACAAGTCTTTGTATACAATGCAAAAGGATTTAATTAGGGTCTGTTTTGTAGCCAGAAATCAGTGATGCAAAGCCAGAGCTGAGGACATGTATTCGATTTTGTTGAGCTTGAGTAGATTTTGAGCTATTGCATTCTGTTCTCTTTGGAGCTGTGTCAGAAGCTTGGCTGGAAGCCTTAGGTTTAGCCTGTTTTCGTAGTCAATCCGCGAAGAAATAGAGGTGGTGCCAATGTAAACCCTGTGCTGGAACTATACACAAAGAATGATCATCCTCCATGTTCAGAGGGGAGTGAATGCAGTTTTGACCACTGCCCTTGCCTGTATGAGGAGAGTGGAGAAGCAAACTAAGGCATCTCAAGGAAGGCCGGGAGAGGGGTCAGGCATCCAGAAACTCATGGAGGGTCACTGGTCAAAGCTCTATTGAGGCATAGCGTCATTCCAAGGTGTAGATGCTGTTATGATGCGCTTCCTTGTGCATATTTGCAAGATCATGAACTGTCAGCTGTGGCCCTGGTCGTCAAGACCTTCTGTGACAAGTGGGTTCAAGGTGTAATAAATGGCCTGTGGACCAGGATTGGCAGGGCCGATCTCTATTTGAAAAGATATGGTATAAGGACTCTTGGACTTTTCTTGGCTGACGTGAGATTGGTAGTTTTCTGTGTTTTGTAGTTAACCATAGGCTTGTATAGGAGGCTGCTTACAGGTTGTGCCACTATGCCAGAAGAGTAATACCCCTCCACCTTCTCCTTGTTTAGGCATAAATGCCCCTGCACATTTACATTATTTCGGAGTTTGTTATGGCAGGAGTTCATGTGAGTGAGCCACCCACTGACCACGTCTTGCTCTGTGGAGGCTAAATCAGGAAGCAATCTGTACTGTTGCAACGTGTCGTTTTTACATGTAATTATAAACTAGAATCAGAAGGTAAAAGTACCTCTGCTATGTTGCATGTGATGTAAGCGCTCATTATCCAGTATCATTCTTCCACAAGTTATTTTCAATTGTTCCTTCAGGTGAAGACCTAGTGTCAAAATATTAATATAACGGTTTTAAAATAAGGTGCACACACTTATTGCCACGCCTGCAATAGTCCTCCCCAAGTGCATCATGGTAGATGTAGTGTAGAAAAGGATTTCCGTCTCTCTCTGGACAATGTAGTTCACTTTCCTTATTACTCTGTTCTTTCTGGGGTTATGGCACATGTATATTTCTTGAGGTACCTCTACTTTTCAGAAATACAATCATTCAAATGAAGAGGGGAGTAAATGAAAACAAAAATTCTGTTTATAGGCCTCTGCTGCTGGGGTTGTCCCAGCACCCAGTGACCACCTATTTATCTGCTTCTTCATAGTGAACTTGTTGAGTAAGATGCCTAGGTTTCTGGTGTGGTCTGTGGAAGTGGGCGGGGGGGCCATTTCCATTGGCCACCAGGAGTCATCCCATGGGGAGGTGTTGCTCCCAAAGATAAGTACCTCTGTTTTGTCAGTGTTGAGTTTGAGGCATTTGTTTTGTATCCAGCTGGCTATATTGGTCATGCACATGTGGAAATTGGTTTTGGTGTTAGTGGGGTTTGAGCCTAGGGTGAGGATGAGCGGAGTGTCGTCAGCGTATAATATGATGTTCATATCATAGGATTTGACCAGCATGGCCAGAGGGTTCATGTGTGTATTAAACTGGGTTGGACTAAGTGAGGACCTTTGGGGAAGCCTCAGATGATGTTCTTTGGGCCTGGGGAGTAAGGCAGATGCTCTAGGTTCCTCTAGTAAGGAAGGAAACAATCCATTTAGGGAATTTTCTTGGATCCCCATCTGATGGAGTCCATGTATGAGGGTGTAGTGTGACCGTGTCAAAGGCTACAGAGAGGATGAGGAAGATCAGGGATGCGGTCTCTCCCTGATCTAGGAAGATCGGATGTCATCTGTTGCTGCGATTAGGGTGGTTTCTGTGCTGTGATTAGTGCGGAATGCCGATTGGGATGGATCCAGGAGGTAGTTGATCTCTAGGTGGTTGACGAGTTGTCTGTTTATGCCTTTCTTCTGGACTTTACCCAGGAATAGGAGCAGGGAGATGGGCCAGTAGTTCTTGGGTCTTTCTGGGTCAGTGGTAGTTTTTTTTAGCAGATGATTTACTTCTGCGTGTTTCCATCCTTATGGGAAGGAGGTAGAGGTGATCGATGAATTGAGGATGGTGGTGAGTTCCTTACTGGAGTTGCTCCCCAGGTGGAACATGTGGTGAGGGCAGGGGGTCACTGGGTTCTTCTGAGTTGATTGAGCTTATGTTGGTAGCAGTGGCTTGTGTGGTTAGTTGAACCCAAGTAATGATTATAGTGTTTGAGGTGGAGTCGCTGCTGTTGAGGATTTCGTCAAAGTTATCGCTGGCTGGTTGCAGGTGTGGCCGCTGCAGGTAGGAGCGGTGTGGCCGGCTGGGGAGGTGGGGGGAGATTTCAAGAGACAACCTCAAGGTAAAATTAAATAAATAATTAATTTTCTCTTGAGGTCGTCTCTTGAAATCCTCCCAGCCGGCCCCACCGCTCTTACCTGCAGTGGCTGCGGCTGGTTGGTTTTGCGTCTAATTTATCGTAGATGTTGGTGATTTTCTTGTAGAAGAAGTCTACTAGGGCGACGCAGAGCTACTGCGAGTGGATTACGTTGTTCTTGGTTGCTGAGGGTTTGGTGAACTCCGGTGATACTGAAGAGTCCCTTGCTGTGGTTGGAGCTAGCTTGGAGGTGGGTGGCTAGGGCTATGTTTTTGGCATTTTTCAGGCGTATGTGATTTTTATTGAATGCCACTTTCAATTTGGCTTGGGTGTTGGGTGTTTTGTTGTTTTGCCGGATTCTTTCTAGTCATTTGCAATTATTTCAAGGCTTTTAGTTCAAGGGTGACCCAGCTGGTGTGTTTGGAGGGTCTCAGAAGAAGACTGTCCTGGGGAGTTTATTCTTATGCCCTCATCTCCTGGTGAGGTTCTACTCAACACCTTGGCAGTGCTTCAGGCTGTTCTGGTGCATTTAACAAGACTGACAATATCCACGAAGCTCCTTCTCTCATTTTAAACTTTGGGCCTAGTGGACAGAGGTCACAACATTCCACTTAAGTTTAGAGTTGTTGGATTTGCTCTTTCATTTCCCATTGTTTGAAAGGTTGTCTCTCCTCTGAGAGGTACAGTGGGGTTTTATTAGAGACTCAGGGTGATGAAAGATGAATAATGTGTTATTGAGGGATAGTTGAAGAGCAGCTAAATGAGCAGTTCCTTAGGCATTTGTCAGATGCTACTGTCTACATTGCGGATTGAAGAGTTTGCAGACTTTGGTACTAATGGTCTCTCTCCTGTATAATGGTATGTTGGTTGTGAGTCCCGTACTTCTTACTATTGAAGGTCAGCACGGGTGCTGTATCACTTAAGCATTCTGTTAATTGACTGCAACGAACCAGTGGACTAAGATGTCATGCTTAAATTACTTATCGTAATTCCATTTATCTGAGTCTGTTCTTCATCCTCCAGACCTCCCTACGAGTCAGGCTAACCTTGGGTGCTTGGAAGCTAGACAATATGTTTTCTGGGTAGGTGGTCCTCATATGTGCCAACTATTGGGAGGGAGAGGGCTACTTCTGTTCAACAGGAAGAGTTGAAGCAAAGCAGTACCTGCCTTGGAAGGTGGGCCCATCTCATTTAGCCATGTCAACAACTGAGAATCTACTCAAGAGAAATTGCTTAACTGGTAAGTAATTTAAACAAAAACCTATCCATTTCAGACATAACATACGCTACCAAAAACAGACCTAAAATAACTTGACATCATTAGGCATTTCATATGCATGAATAGAATAACACAACAAAATCGAGGCAGACATTTTCTACTCTTGGTATAACATAACACAGAGCACGTTTCTCGTCCATCCTAGTAGTATAGCGCTTCTGTCTAGTGTGTCCAGAGCACTATGGTTCAAAACACGATGTACGCTGAGAAATAGTTTGCTTCAAGTAGCTTTCGTTGTTCGTGTGAGGAGGATTGAAGAAGGTGGGCGACGGCAAGACGTACATGTGGAAGGGACGTAGAAATGGAAACACGGACTCCCCGTCTTCACCTACTCTCCACATAGAGACGAACAGCGTGAGGCTCGAGATCACTCCTCAAGTAGCGTGCAGCCTTCCTTATATGGCGTTTTCTTTATTTCTGAAACACGTGGACGTAACCAGGTTTTCCGCCATGGCGTTTCGTGCTGGCACATACGCAGCAGCGTCGACTGCAAGCTTCAGTGAGGGAGCGCCTCACGAACGCACCCCGCGGCTGCCGCTAGGTGGCGCAGTTGGTACTCGAGTGGGCCCGGGAAGGCTGCAGCCACTCTTCCCATCCTCACCAATGCTCAGCACCGCACGCGCTCACGTGGCCCTGCGAAGAAGGCGGCCTTTAATTACCGGTAATGAGCGGGCCTCCTCGGAGTCTCAATATGCCGCTCTTGATTTTGCACGTTGCTGCTCCTACACCCTCCTTTTCTTAAAATCGTCGTCTCTCAGCGGTGCCGGCTGCTGCTCTCTGCCTAGGTTCCCAGCATCAGCACGTTTTATAGAAATCTCCGAGGAGAGCTCGACATAATTTTGCGTAAATAGGAATTTTAGTACCTGATGGACAGCGCCGGAGAGCGAGTGCAAGCATTTCACTGCAGAGCGGGTAAAACATAAGGGGTTCAAGGTAACACTGACAAACACACAAGGAAGAATGACTGCTTGGCCTGGGTTTTAGACGAGTTGAAATGAGTGGGGTGTCTCTGAAATGGGTGAGGCATAAGGAGTGCAACTAGGAGGCTTTACCAAGAGGCGAGTGATTAAGGGCGAGGCTTCAACATGTAAACTAAAATCTTATGCTTTGTGTCGCGTGCCCCCCAAACCGGTGTGATAGTACCTCTCTGAGCTTTCATTTATTCTATTCAGACAGACGTATCACACAAGAGGTTTAGGATAAATGTGTAACTACAGTGATGTTGTAAAAATACTGACAATGTTTCAATATATGAGAGTGTCCATTAAATATTACTAGGGTCTGTAGTCAGCGCCGGGATGCCCCTGGCAGGGCCGGACTGGGAACCAGAACCGGCCCTGGCAAAGTGCTTGGCCAGCCCCCCTCCCCGCCTCCGGGAGGAGAGGGAAGGGGGGAGAGGTGCGACCGTGCTCTGTGACAGGGCCGGTTTTCGGCCGTTTTTGTTACGGGGCCGTTTTTGCAGCATAACAGCCCTTTAACAAAAACGGCCCCCAGGTGCCCAAAACCGGCCCCCAACCATGCGGCCCACCGGGGGATTGCCCGGTGCCCTCAACGGCCAGTCCGGGCCTGGCCCCTGGGTAACTGAGCGCGTTATACATTTTATATAATAATAATAATAACATGGGAGTGGTTTTCAGAGTGTCTGAGTCACTCCCGTTCTTCGCTGCTCATCAGTTTCCTCTGCAGTCTCAGTTAATCCCTTGGGCCCTTTTTCTGCCCACATCTTTCTTAAGTCTACAGCCTGCACATCTCGTGCATCATCTCCTTCCTCTTTGGCACCCTCTTTTCACTCTCTCCTACATGCACTTCCTCGCATCACCTTCAGGGCCGGACTGGGAACCAAAACTGGCCTTGGCAAAGAGCTCGGCCAGCCCCCCTCCATCCGCCCCCCGCACCCCCCTCCTGAAGCTATGCTGCAAAAACGGCCCTGTCACAAAAACGGCCCCCAGGGTCCCAAAATCTGCCCCCACCCTAGCTGCCCACCGGGGAAATGCCCGGTGCCCGCTACAGCCAGTCCGGCCCTGCTGTCAGCACTGGATCTTCACCTTGTCAGTGTGTACTTCCTTAACACACATTTGCCTAGAATCTCAATTGCAGCTGCACATGTGACCATTGCTATGTGTGCTCTGGAGAGGGGCCAAGGACTGAATGTCCATGTACTCTGAATATCTTTTTGATCCACTAATAGGCACTATGAGAAACTCGGACTGCCTTCAGCCTTCACTGCAGAGCTCACAATAGTGGCTGTTATAGAAACACATGGAAGCAATTCTGTTTACTGTAACCACTATAAAAGAGGAATACGCTGCATACATTACAAAAAACTACAGAAACACAACCTCTTGTAAAAAAGCAAACCACTCTGTGGGAATGCAAGATTAAGTATAGCGTGAAATATAAACAAGAACTATATCACTGACCTGAAGACCATGAATATTTTTTCCATTCTTTGTTAGTAATTTATCAGTGCTTTTGGTTTTAAAGGAGGTGAATATAGGACATAATAGGGACCCGTTTCAATGTACATTTTTAAATACTACCTGGTCTGAGACCCAGATTGACCCGGCCCACTTAAAGACCTGTACATGGCGAACATCCGTGTGAGTGTTTATACGCATAACTACTATAGCACAGGCACAGATGGCACAAGCTTCCCTCATATACAATCTACAGTTACAGCAGTGGCAAAAGTAGTGTATGTTTCACAGATATGCAGTGAAAGCTTCTCTGACACACAAACTGACACAGCACGGGTATCTTCGAGCTTCCTCGCAGACTTAACTCATTTATTATTGATAGCTGGTGTAAAAAGCTCTTCCCATCAGGAGAGAGGTCCATGGTCACTGGCCACGAAGGAACTTTATGCATTGACGGACCCGTTCTCAACCAAATTGAGTCTCTCAGCAGTGTTGACAATTTGCAGCTCACAGCCACAGCTAATCTATGCTCTGTGTGTAATAGTAGAGTACAGGATGGAGAGTGAAGCTGTGCAGCAAAGGGCCAAGCAACCCACGCAGAGCCTTCCTCTGCATCTTTGGGAATGTCCACGCAAAGGTATAGGAGTGCCGGCTATGATGGACCCCTCCACCCAGTAGGATGTGCACGTAAAGGTGCAAGAATGGGACCTGGGAGTGACATTGTAACTATTTTCTACCTTAAATAAAAAAAATAAAGCTCTCAAAAATAGGAATTGTAAAAAAAAAAGTGTGATGAAGGTAGTGTGAACATTCATGTCTCCCACACATTCAGAAAAGAACACCACACCAGATGCTTCTTACAGAGGATGTATGTTATTAGTCACAGGGGACCGTGTGAAAGATACTCCTATATGGGGGCTCAATATTTCCCGGAAGGTAAAACTTTGCATGGAGCAGGGTATTACTCAATTGAATTCTGTTCCAAACTTTATACAAAAATTCACAAACCCAATAGGCTTGGTATTGCCCTCCAGCCTTTTGGCATTGTCACTGCTTGTTTTTTTTTTTGTCATGGTGTTTGCACATCTTTATTGTTGGGCATGCTGCTGAAATCTCATCAATCTTAAAAAAAGAAATAGGCAAAAAATATTATTGGTCTCAAAAACATTGCTGCAGCAGTCAACCAAGTAAGGGAACTACTTTGTGTGCGGATGTGTTCCTTATGAAGAGGAAAGCACGTCATCACTCACAGTGTGGTCAGCCAATGGCTGAGGTTGACTGACCCATTACCCAGGCTGTAGTGGGTGGAAGGAAAGTATAAATGACATAGTAACAGAACATTGACGAAGATAGCTGGCCGAAAGCCCAGAGGGAGCCCTCCTACAGCCAGCTATCTTCATCAGGGTTCATCAGTGTTCTGGTGCAGTCTCTTAGATTTTAGTTTCTCCTCTCCCTTTTGAGAAGTGAAGCATATGGTAGGTGCACTGGCTGAGGGTGGTCATGGGTGGTATAGCTCAGTGGCAGAGCATTAGACAGCATGACAGGGTGGTCATGCCTTTCTCAGTCCCACTATTTCCCTGTTCGGGTTGCACTGGAGCACGGTGCAGGAGTACTACTTTTGGGGTAAGATCTTGCATTCTTTGAGGCACTTAGCAGATGAGAAGTCTGAATGTGCCCACGGACCATGCAGTTCTAGTGTGTCCCAGCTGGAGGCGCCATAGATCTTTATTTAGGGGTGTTGCTTCTTGAACAGGATCATGGCTCCCGCAGTTCACTTGTCCCCCTACGGATTGCACAAAAAGGAGCAATTCATTTAACGAGGACATATCTGCTTTTGATGTTTGTCTTTTACTCCAAAGGCCTATATAACCAGATGAATCGAATACATCTGCAGTTATCTAGTATGAAGTCTCTGAAAGTTTCTTCAGTCTCACTGTCTCCCTGTGGGAATGCCTTTAAGGGTAGCTCCTGAATTGCATACAGATCCCTGCAGGTGGCGCTGTAGAGCACGGTTGCTGAAACATTGCCTCAAACATTTGCTCGATGCTCAGGTGTTCTAAGTGTCCAAGCCCCTCCCCAAGCCTAAATTCGACACACCTTCCAGGACTATTAGCCTGATTCATGAAGGAGAAATGCGCTCGCAAAGGGCCAGATTCTCAGAATCTGGCCCTTTGCGAGCGCAATTTTTGCATTTGGGATTCATCATCTCAATTGCGAAAATCGGTAATAGCGATTTCGCAAATTTGCGAGGAATTACATTTAAGGAATCTCTATTTGAGATTCCTTAAATGCAATTCATCATCCATTTTCAAATTGCGAAATCGCAATTTCGGGCCGCTATTTACCGCGAGGTCAAACCTCGTGGTAAATAGCGAAAACTTAGAAAAATGCTTTTAAAAGCATTTTTTTAAGTTGCATGTTACACACACACATGTCTTTTGGACATGTGTGTGTGTAACATCTGTGTAATTTGACATTTCAGGGGTGTTACAGGGAGTCCTTTGGACACCCCTGCACCCTTGAAATCGCAATCTCATTTGCGAGTAGCTAATTGCTAATCGCAAATAAGGAATAACTCCCCATGCATTCCTATGGGCCTTTAGGCCCATAGGAATGCATGGGGAGTTATTCCTTATTTGCGATTAGCAATTAGCTAATCGCAAATAAGGAATCTGTAGGAATCACAAAAAATATTGCTATTCCTACATGAATCCCGTTTTGCGAGTCTGGAATAGCGATTCCTTATGATTCGCTATTTCAGACTCTCAAAACTCCCCAATGATGAATCAGGCTGTATGTAAGGTTTGAATTTGTGCTGAGCCTTTGGTATTTTGGACCTCGCATCTGTTCCTGCCCCCACCCGCATTCGTCAGCGGAAGGGGCAGCCAGGAATAGTACAGATCCCTACTGCGTCCAGTGACCTGCTGCGGAACCAGAGATATACGCTCATGAAGAAGAACATGTTCTGCGGTTGCTTATTGGAGGGTCGTTTGCAGAAACACGAGCACAACATGCAATAAATACGCGGGATGCCACTGGCTTCTTTACTATCCTCTCAAATTTATACGAGCCGCAGATAAATAAATAGGGAATTTAAACCTTTCTTTGATAAGTTAACAACACACCAATTAAGCTCTTTCTATTAGTAAAATGCCTGTGGGAGCCTTTTCAATCAAGTGTCGCTTCTGACTCAGCGAGAGTTAATGCACGAGACCTCGATGCAAGGAGCGGCAGATGGGCCCCCCTGACTGGGGAGCCGGAGCCGAAGATGAGAGGAGGTGTCTAGCGCTGCGCCGCTCAGCCTGTAGGAGGCGCCGCCTCTGATCGCTGCCCGTGAGTCTCAGACTGCGCGCCTTCGTCCTTGTCGGTTCCCATACCAGGGGCGGCCTTAGGCATGTGCAAGTTGTGCACCTGCACAGGGCCACCAAACCCCAGGGGCCTCCACGCCAATATATATCCTTAATATAATAATCCTCTGAGGATGGATACATATTTGCGTGGTGGCCCCTGACAGGGATTTGGTGGCCTCCGGCTCTGTTCCACTTCCTAACACCCTGACCCCCCCATCTGAGCTCCAGGGGGCTCTGCCCCACCCAGACCCCCTCTTCCAGGGCCCCTACCTACGCTCCCTGCCCAGGGCCACCATGAGCCTAGAGCCGCCCCTGCCCGTACCTCATGGCGCAAGTCCTATAAAAAAGTGGGGGTACTGACCAAGTAAGAATATGCAAATTACATCAGGACGGCAAGACGTAGCACTATAAAAGAAAGAAAATAGTGCTACTTTAATTATGTGTGTAAATACTGAGACAGACCAACCCATCTGACAGTCTTACAGTGTCTGCATTTATATACAGGGACATCCCTCTCTTAAGTACCTGTGAAGAAAAGGCAAGCTGTGTGCTTTTGTTTCCCACTGTGGCATTTACATTTAAGTGTGAGGTTCCAAGCGGCCGCCAGCCAGCACATACAAACAAAAGGAGGCCGGATGGCCCCTTAACTTCGGCCCAGCTGTAGGTAAATTAAAAAAAGGCTCCCTCGTTGCCTGCACGTTGCTGCTAGGAATGGAAAGCAGACAGCGTGCAGGCGAGGTTGAACGTGTCTCCGTGTCTTACACCGACCGGGACCAGTTGAACATATTTCTGTGGGGCCTAACTTCTTGGCAGGGGGTACGGCGTCCACCCTGTGAAAATAGTGGGTGGACACCGTGTACCTGCATGTACCCCCTACTTGTGCCCGGCCGTACCTTCATCACGCTCCGGGTGCACACTCTCAATCCCACGCGCCAGGCTCTTGCGCTTCTATCCCATCTCTTTTGCTCTCCATCCCGTAGTCCAACTCTCTCATCTGCTCATTGTCATACTAAGAAAGTTCACAGCACACAGTGTATTCATTTCACCCCCTGCTATACTGACTTCCGTTGTCCTCTAAATTCCAGGACTGATGATCTCATTCCACTCTACACCTGACCCCCACCCACCCGTGCTATCACTCCTGTGCCTTGTTGAGTCCACCATTGTTGCCCTCAACCGACCTCAGGCCCCGCCTTCATCACGCTCTATCCTCAACTTTTGTACCCTCTCTCAATCCTAGGCTGGTTTCTCTTCATACTTCAGTTAGTGTCATCACTCAGTTTCACTCATGATGGCCTCACTCCACCCACTCTTGGGTCCCTGACTCCCCCACTCATGGTGCCTTTACTGCACCACTCTCATGGAGCCCTCATTCCTTTTCATTCAAAGCACTCATGGTGCCCTGACTTCACCCCACTCACAGTGCCTTGACTCCACTGCACTCATGATGCCCTGACTCCACCCCACTCATTGTGACTTGACTCCACCCCACTCGTGCCTTGACTTCACCCCACTCATGGTGCCTTGACTCCACCCCACTCATGGTGCCCTGACTCCACCCCACTCATGGTGCCCTGACTCCACCATAAATGTAAATGTACATTTACATTTACATTTACCTTGACTCCACCCCACTCATGGCACCCTGACTCCACCCAACTCCTGGTGCCTTGACTCCACCACACCTTCGGCACCCTGACTCCACCATACTCATGGCGCCCAGACTCCACAACACTCATGTTGCCCTGACTTCTACACACTCATAGTGCCCTGACTTCACCACACTCATAGTGCCCTGACTTCACCACACTCATAGTGCCCTGACTCCACCCCACTTATGGTGCCCTGACTCGCCCCACTCATGTTGCCCTGACTTCACCACACTCATAGTGCCCTGACTTCACCACACTCATAGTGCCTTGACTCCACCCCACTCATGGTGCCCTGACTCCACCCCACTCATGGTACCCTGACTCCACCCCACTAATAGTGCCTTCACTCCACCCCACTCATGGTGGCCTGACTTCACTCCACTCATGGTGGCGTGACTTCACTCCACTCATGGTGGTATGACTTCACCCCTTTCATGGGGCCCTGACTGCACCCCACTCACAGTGCATTGACTCCACCCCATTCATGGTGCCCTGACTGCACCCCACTCACAGTGCATTGACTTCACCCCACTCATACTGCCCTGACTTCACTCCATTCATAGTGCCCTCACTCCACCCCACTCATAGTGCCCTGACTTCACCCCACTCATAGTGCCCTGACTCCACCCCACTCATGGCACCCTCACTCCTCCCCACTTATGGTGCCCTGACTCGCCCCACTCATGTTGCCCTGACTTCACCACACTCATAGTGCCCTGACTTCACCACACTCATAGTGCCTTGACTCCACCCCACTCATGGTGCCCTGACTCCACCCCACTCATGGTACCCTGACTCCACCCCACTAATAGTGCCTTCACTCCACCCCACTCATGGTGGCCTGACTTCACTCCACTCATGGTGGCGTGACTTCACTCCACTCATGGTGGTATGACTTCACCCCTTTCATGGGGCCCTGACTGCACCCCACTCACAGTGCATTGACTCCACCCCATTCATGGTGCCCTGACTGCACCCCACTCACAGTGCATTGACTTCACCCCACTCATACTGCCCTGACTTCACTCCATTCATAGTGCCCTCACTCCACCCCACTCATAGTGCCCTGACTTCACCCCACTCATAGTGCCCTGACTCCACCCCACTCATGGCACCCTCACTCCTCCCCACTCGTGGCACCCTCACTCCTCCCACTCAATGCATTCTCACTACACCCTACTCCTGCCCATACTCCACACATGTGTTTGTTTTATTTGGTGTTTTCGGCACATCCGCAGGGCACTTTTTGGCAGATATATAGCGTGTTAAGAGTTGGCTGAAGCTATGGACGTGCCACCGTGATTTAGCGGAACCCTCTCACTCTATCCCCCTCATAAAGTCCTCACAACACCCCACCCCACAAACAGATGGTATCCACGTGTCGCTCTTACTTAGCTCCACACCAGCTGCCCTCACTTGACTCCACACCTCCTGCCCTCACTTGACTCCACACCTCCTGCCCTCACTTGGCTTCACACCTCCTGCCCACACAGGACTCCACACCTCCTGCCCTCACTTGACTCTACACCTCGTGCCCTCACAGGACTCCACATCTCCTGCCCTCACAGGACTCCACACCTCCTGCCCTCACTTGACTTCACACCTCCTGCCCTCACAGGACTCCACACCTCCTGCCCTCACAGGATTCCACACCTCCTGCCCTCACAGGACTCCACACCTCCTGCCCTCACTTGACTTCACACCTCCTGCCCTCACAGGACTCCACACCTCCTGCCCTCACAGGACTCCACACCTCCTGCCCTCACAGGACTCCACACCTCCTGCCCTCACAGGACTCCACACCTCCTGCCCTCACTTGGCTCCACAACTCCTGCCCTCACAGGACTCCACACCTCCTGCCCTCACAGGACTCCACACCTCCTGCCCTCACTTGACTCCACACCTCCTGCCTCACAGGACTACACACCTCCTGCCCTCACTTAGCTCCACAACTCCTGCCCTCACAGGACTCCACACCTTCTGCCCTCACAGGACTCCACACCTTCTGCCCTCACTTGCCTCTACACCCACTGCCCTTAATTGATTTCACACTTCCCGCCCTTACTTGACTCCACACCTCCTGCCCTCACTTGCCTCCACACCCACTGCCATCACTTGCCTCCACACCCCCTGCACTCCCTTGACTCCACACCCCTTACTTGACTCCACACCCCCTGCCCTCACTTGCCTCCACACCCCCTGCCCTCCCTTGACTCCACACCCCCTGCCCTCACTTGACTCCACATCTCCTGCCCTCATGGCCCGTGACCTGCCCTCATTTGACTCCACACAACCTGCCCTTACTTGACTCCACACATCCTGCCCTCACTTGCCTCCACACCACCTGTCCTCACTTGACTCCACATCTCCTGCCCTCACAGCCCGTGACCTGCCCTCATTTGACTCCACACCTCCTGCCCTCCCTTGGCTTCACGCCTCCTGCCCACACAAGATTCCACACCTTCTGCCCTCACAGGACTCCACACCTCCTGCTCTCACTTGGCTCCACACCTCCTGCCCTCACAGGACTCCACACCTTCTGCCCTCACTTGCCTCTACACCCACTGCCCTAATTGATTTCACACTTCCTGCCCTTACTTGACTCCACACCTCTTCCAATCACTTGGCTCCACACCCCCTGCCCTCACTTGCCTCCACACCCCCTGCCATCACTTGCCTCCACACCCCCTGCTCTCACTTGCCTCCACATCCCCTGCCCTCACTTGCCTCCTCACCCTCTGCCCTCACTTGCCTCCACATCCCCTGCCCTCCCTTGACTCCACACCCCCTGCCCTTACTTGACTCCACACCCCCTATCCTCACTTGACTCCACACCTCCTGCCCTCACGGCCCATGACCTGCCCTCATTTGACTCCACACATCCTGCCCTCACTTGGCTTCACACCTCTTGCCCTCACTTGGCTTCACACCTCCTGTCCTCACTTGGCTCCACATGTCCTGCCCTCCCTTGGCTTCACGCCTCCTGCCCACACAAGATTCCACACCTTCTGCCCTCACAGGACTCCACACCTCCTGCTCTCACTTGGCTCCACACCTCCTGCCCTCACAGGACTCCACACCTTCTGCCCTCACTTGCCTCTACACCCACTGCCCTAATTGATTTCACACTTCCTGCCCTTACTTGACTCCACACCTCTTCCAATCACTTGGCTCCACACCCCCTGCCCTCACTTGCCTCCACACCCCCTGCCATCACTTGCCTCCACACCCCCTGCTCTCACTTGCCTCCACATCCCCTGCCCTCACTTGCCTCCTCACCCTCTGCCCTCACTTGCCTCCACATCCCCTGCCCTCCCTTGACTCCACACCCCCTGCCCTTACTTGACTCCACACCCCCTATCCTCACTTGACTCCACACCTCCTGCCCTCACGGCCCATGACCTGCCCTCATTTGACTCCACACATCCTGCCCTCACTTGGCTTCACACCTCTTGCCCTCACTTGGCTTCACACCTCCTGTCCTCACTTGGCTCCACATGTCCTGCCCTCACTTGGCTTCATGCCTCCTGCCCACACAAGATTCCACGCCTTCTGCCCCCACTTGAATCCACACCACCTGCCCTCACTTGCCTCCACACCTCCTGCCCTCACGGTCCGTGACCTGCTCTCATTTGACTCCACACGTCCTGCCATCACTTGACTCCACACCACCTGCCCTCACTTGGCTTCACATCTCCTGCCCTCACAGGATTCCATACCTTCTGCCCTCACTTGCCTCTACACCCACTGCCCTTAATTGATTTCACACTTCCCGCCCTCACTTGGCTCCACACCTCCTGCCCTCACTTGCCTCCACACCCCCTGCCCTCACTTGACTCCACACCTCCTGCCCTCACGGTCCGTGACCTGCTCTCATTTGACTCCACACGTCCTGCCCTCACTTGACTCCACACCACCTGCCCTCACTTGGCTTCACATCTCCTGCCCTCACAGGATTCCATACCTTCTGCCCTCACTTGCCTCTACACCCACTACTCTTAATTGATTTCACACTTCCCGCCCTCACTTGGCTCAACACCTCCTGCCCTCACTTGCCTCCACACCCCCTGCTCTCATTTGACTCGACACCACCTGCCCTCACTTGGCTTCACATCTCCTGCCCTCACAGGATTCCACACCTTCTGCCCTCACTTGCCCACTGCCCTTAATTGATTTCACACTTCCCGCCCTCACTTGGCTCCACACCTCCTGCCCTCACTTGCCTCCACACCCCCTGCCCTCACTTGACTCCACACCTCCTGCCCTCACGGTCCGTGACCTGCTCTCATTTGACTCCACACGTCCTGCCCTCACTTGACTCCACACCACCTGCCCTCACTTGGCTTCACATCTCCTGCCCTCACAGGATTCCACACCTTCTGCCCTCACTTGCCCACTGCCCTTAATTGATTTCAGACCTCCTGCCCTCACTTGGCTTCACACCTCCTGCCCTCACTTGCCTCTACACTCCCTGCCCTCACTTGGCTTCACACCACCTGCCCTCACTTGGCTTCACATCTCCTGCCCTCACAGGATTCCATACCTTCTGCCCTCACTTGCCTCTACACCCACTACTCTTAATTGATTTCACACTTCCCGCCCTCACTTGGCTCAACACCTCCTGCCCTCACTTGCCTCCACACCCACTGCCCTCACTTGCCTCCACACCCCCTACCCTCACTTGCCTCCACACCCCCTGCCCTCCCTTGCCTCCACACCCCCTGCCCTCACTTGACTCCACACCTCCTGCCCTTATGGCCCTTGACCTCCTCTCATTTGACTCCACACATCCTGCCCTCACTTGGCTTCACACCTCCTGCCCTCACGGTCCGTGACCTGCCCTCATTTGACTCCACATGTCCTGCCCTCACTTGGCTTCACACCACCTGCCCTCACTTGACTCCACACCACCTGCCCTCACTTGGCTTCACATCTCCTGCCCTCACAGGATTCCACACCTTCTGTCCTCACTTGCCTCTACACCCACTGCCCTTAATTGATTTCACACTTCCCGCCCGCACTTGGCTCCACACCTCCTCCCCTCACTTGCCTCCATACCCCCTGCCCTCACTTGCCTCCACACCCCCTACCCTCACTTGCCTCCACACCCCCTGCCCTCCCTTGCCTCCACACCCCCTGCCCTCACTTGACTCCACACCTCCTGCCCTTATGGCCCATGACCTCCTCTCATTTGACTCAACACATCCTGCCCTCACTTGGCTTCACGCCTCCTGCCCTCACTTGGCTTCACACCTCCTGCCCTCACTTGGGTCCACACCCCCTGCCCTCACTTGACTCCACACGTCCTGCCCTCACTTGGCTTCATACCTCCTACCCTCACAGGATTTCACACCTTCTGCCCTCACTTGCCCACTGCCCTTAATTGATTTCAGACCTCCTGCCCTCACTTGTCTCCACACCCTCTGCCCTCACTTCCCTCTACACTCCCTGCCCTCACTTGACTCCACACGTCCTGCCCTCACAGGACTCCACATCTCCTGCCCTCACTTGACTCCACACCTCCTGCCCTCACTTGACTCCACACCTTCTGCCCTCACAGGACTCCACATCTCCTGCCCTCACTTGACTCCACACCTCCTGCCCTCACTTGACTGCATACCTTCTGCCCTCACTTGACTCCACACCTCCTGTCCTCATTTGACTCCACACGTCCTGCCCTCACTTGACTTCACACCTCCTGCCCACACAAGATTCCACACCTTCTGCCCTCACTTGTCTCTACACCCACTGCACTTAATTGATTTCACACTTCCCGCCCTCACTTGGCTCCACACCTCCTGCCCTCACTTGCCTCCACACCCTCTGCCCTCACTTGCCTCCACACCCCCTGCCCTCACTTGCCTCCACATCCCCTGCCCTCACTTGCCTCCACACCCCCTGACCTCCCTTGACTCATCACCTCCTGCCCTCACTTGCCTCCACACCACCTGCCCTCCCTTGACTCCACACCTCCTGCCCTCACTTGACTCCACACCTCCTGCCCTCAATGCCCATGACCTGCTTTCATTTGACTCCACACATCCTGCCCTCACTTGGCTTCACACCTCCTGCCCTCATTTGACTCCACACCTCCTGCCCTCACGGTCCGTGACCTGCCTTCATTTGACTCCACACGTCCTGCCCTCACTTGGCTTCACACCTCCTGCCATCACTTGCCTCCACAACCCTGCCCTCATTTGACTCCACACATCCTCCTCTCACTTGACTCCACACCTCCTGCCCTCGCGGTCCGTGACCTGCCCTCATTTGACTCCACACGTCCTGCCCACACTTGGCTTCACACCACCTGCCCTCACTTGACTCCACACCACCTGCCCTCACTTGGCTTCACATCTCCTGCCCTCACAGGAATCTACACCTTCTGCCCTCACTTGCCTTCACACTTCCCGCCCTCACTTGTCTTCACACCTCCTGCCCTCACTTGGCTTCACACCTCCTGCCCTCACAGCATTCCACACCTTCTGCCCTCACTTGCCCACTGCCCTTAATTAATTTCAGACCTCCTGCCCTCACTTGCCTCTACACTCCCTGCCCTCACTTGCCTCTACACTCCCTGCCCTCACTTGCCTCTACACTCCCTGCCCTCACTTGCCTCCACACCCACTGCCCTCACTTGACTCCACACCCACTGCCCTCACTTGACTCCACACCCCCTGCCCTCACTTGCCTCCACATCCCCTGCCCTCACTTGACTCCACACCCCCTGCCCTCACTTGACTCCACACCCACTGCCCTCACTTGCCTCCACACCCCCTGCCCTCACTTGCCTCCACACCCCCTGCCCTCACTTGACTCCACACGTCCTGCTCTCACAGAACTCCACATCTCCTGCCCTCACTTGACTCCACACCCACTGCCCTCACTTGCCTCCACACCCCCTGCCCTCACTTGCCTCCACACCCCCTGCCCTCACTTGACTCCACACCCCCTGACCTCACTTGACTCCACAGCCCCTGCCCTCACTTGACTCCACACCTTGTACCCTCACTTGACTCCAGACCTGCTGCCCTCATTGGCGGAGCGCTCCAATCGTTTGGCTCTGCTTGTCATCAGATCGCCTCTCCCCGCTGCCCCCCTCTCCAGGCAGTAGATACAGCTGCTGAGCGTGGCCTGATTTCCACGGCATCTCAAGGTCATCTGTATGATTAATTGGCCCGGTGTGTGCGGCTTGTTTTTCTTGGTATTCTCGAGCTTTGCCTTTTTTTTCCCTTCTCTCTTTCGCGGCCTACTTTCCAAACCGCTGCCGCACTGCTGGAGTAAATAAAGACCGTGCGGCCCTCGCGCGGAGGTGTCAGGGGTGTCCTGCTCTCCAGTGCCGTTGTACCACAAGCATGAATGTGGAGATGTATTTTGGGAGGGAGGGGTGAGGGGGGAGCAGACCACAAACCAGCTTTTGTGTGTAAAAGGCTGCTTTATTGAAACAGATGCACATTAACAATTATAAAACCTCGGCCAATGCCTTACAAATCTAAACATTACTAAATAGAACACTTCCTTAACCCCAACTCAACGCCCCCTCCCCTAAAGTCTCTTTATCCCCGCCCCCCACCCATACATTACATCATTACAAAATACAAACAATGCAAATCCCTGCATAATCGTCTAAACCTAACAATTCAAACAATCTGTTACACAAACTCCCCTGCCTGCCCCTTGACAACTCTTGATCCCCCAACCTATGGAACCACCCCAACAACTTAGCCTGCCCAACTTATCCTGTCGATGACACAACTACGCAAATGAACAACAACAAATCTGCCAAACCCTGGCTAAACACCACTATCCCCAGCACTGCACTTGTTCCAAGCGACGGTACAAAATAATCCCCTGTCCACCTGTTCCAACAAAACCAACCGAAAAAGGGGAACCTAACAAGACCAGAAAGAAAAAAACCTGAAAAAGAGGGAGGGAGGGAGGGACAAAAATGAACCTGTCTAATAACTCCCAGCCACCAGGTCACTAAACCTAAAATAGTGGCTGGGAGAAGGAGCCCAAAGCATTTATACTTGGGCTCCTTTTGGGCTACAAGTAAACAGGCCCAAATTAAAAAATCCCACCTTGGCGGCCCCCTCCCTCTGCCCCTCCCAAAGTGCCGGGGGGGACCTCCCTGTGGTCGGCTGAAGACCCCCCCCACCCAACTTCCCCTTTTAGTGCCTTGGCCTTGTGGCCCCGTGATGTCACTGAGCGTGAGCAGTACATAGAAAAGATCCCTCCACGCTCAGGCCACTTATGCACATGCCTCTACGGGCATTTATCGAGGGCACCAGGCCCTAGAGTCCTGGCACAAGCAGACTCTGGGGCATGCAAATTATCACTGGGATACACCATTTTATGCTTCTTAAATGATTCCAGGCAAAAATTCAGAATAG
Organism: Lissotriton vulgaris; assembly: GCF_964263255.1. Lineage (NCBI taxonomy): Eukaryota > Metazoa > Chordata > Amphibia > Caudata > Salamandridae > Lissotriton > Lissotriton vulgaris. The sequence continues at coordinate 66,519,448 of NC_141688.1, read as the reverse complement.
TTGCATGATCTAAAAGCAGGGTTTCCTTAGGCGTGATTGTGTTCGTCAAAGGCCAGGGTCTCCCAAAAACGTTCTTGACTCCTCTATTTGAGCTGAAAAATAGTTTATTAGTCAATTAAAGCCACAAACCTGCAGAGGACATACATTAGGAAACATATACCTAAAAGATCTAAAAGTGTTATCCATCAACATCAAATCATATGTTTTCTTTGTTGGAAAGCAAACACAAGGTTTACTACCCATCCTGTTCGTTTGCAAATAAAATGCCAAAGTAGAAAGGTTAGAATGACAGGCTAAAAAACCTAAACAATCAATTAAAACCGTAGACCTTGTAAGAATCATACATAACACAACATACACCTACGGATCTAAAAATAGTTGTCCGTCATAAACCGACACTTTCATTTCTTGATTGGGGAACACACATAAAATGCACTATAGAAACCCATCGAGAGTTTGCGGATAACATGCCAATGTGCATGGTTAAGGTAACCTATGAAGACTAACTATTCAATGTGCAAATGTTACATTGAAGAAAGCCTATTGTGCAAATTCATGCTAGAAAAAAGATGGGGTATAGTGGAGCTGGTACAAGCTTTGCGAGCAGAGGCAGTCGTGTTTTATGCATTTATGCCGTTTGCACTAAAAAGTGATAAGCCTCTGCAAACTAACGTAAATAATGTGTTATTGATGCATGGCTTGACGAGTAAATGGGCACGTTAAGATGACGGGGGAAGAAAGGTTATGCAATGTGCAAATTTTACATAGCGCAACGCCTATTGTGCATGGTTAAGCTAGGATGAGGGAGGTGTGGTGAAACTGGTACTGACTTGACGAACTGAAGCGATCATGGTAATAATCCCTGTGTGCAAATTGCACCGAAAGTGTTTGACTTCTGTGCACAGACCCAGTTGATGTTTTATTTATAACTTGACGGGATAGGGAGCAGTTTATGTCCATTTCCCTAGCAACCCGTCCCTGCATGGCAACGCAATCCATGGGTTTCTATCAGCTCTCTTCACCAACACCCCCCAACCCCAAACTCCTCCAATGTCCAAACCTATACCCCAACCAGGTTTTTAAAAATGTTCAGGAACTGCACTAATCTGATATTCAGCATCATATTTCTTGGGTCCTGGAAATCCATCAGTGCAGTTCCACAAGTCCTGATTCCTAAGATATTCAACTCTCTTCTTATCAAACTTCTTCGCTGGTTTGTCAATACAGGACAAATACATATAACATGTTGTAAAATCTCATCCCCTATGGCATAGGGGGCAACTCTTGTCTTCTCCTTGGCCAACTTTCATCCATTTTGAAAGGAAGTCTAGTGTGGGTATTGCGCTGAGTCTTAGTGCCAGGAATGTCAGTTGTATCTTCCTGTGGTAGGTTGCTTCGAGAAGCCGTGATTCTCTTAGGGTTGAATATGATTTGAAGACCAGACACCCATGTAAATGCTAGGATAGCTATTCTTTATCTGCTACACAACGTTGCAGTTTAATCTATTTATTTGCCATTTTCTCAAAAGCTTGTCTAGATATATTGGCATTCCATAGATTACCCAATTTAGGCCTCCCTATGCTGCTTTCCAGGTGGATGTTTCTTATAGACTCCATTTCCCCTTCGGAGGTGGATTTCAGCCCAGACTTGATTGAGTGTATCATCAGCAGCTGAGCGCAATTTGTGGAAGTGCTTAACAAATGCTGCAGGTCTAGCAAGCGCCGGTTTCGTTATTGTGAACTCCAACCTTACTTGGGCAGGCGGGGCTTATCTGGGTAACTGGAAGGTTTGTTTATATGATCTTATCACCAGTTTGTCAAGTAGGCTGTCCTCAGCACCCAACATTATCTCTGATCCACATGCAAGTGTTGGTATCAATTTGGCCTTCATTACTGCTCCCAAAGGGTTCAAGTCGTGGCCTCGGATGGTTCTTGCCAACTATAAAAATGCATAATTGGGTGCCTATGCTTTTCTGTTGAGCGCCTCTCTCTGGGGTATAAATGTCCCTCTTGCATCTATTTTAACACCTACATATAGATAGGTGGATGCTTCATCTATTGTATTTTCACTAAGGTGCAATCTACAGTTTTTTTGATGCGCCGATTGCAATCACAATTGTTTTTTTATGGTTTACTTCCAGTTCATTCTTACCTGCGTATGTGCCAAGACAGTTAAGTAGCGTTTGAAGACCTATTTGTGTGTTGCTAAGAAGTAAAAAGTAATCAGCAAACAGGATGTTTGACAATTGTTGACCGCCCAAGCTAGGGGCATGAGCCATCTGCCATCCAATTCTGTTGATAGATCTGCAATATATAGATTAAACAAAAGGGGTGCTAACAAGCAGCCTTGTTTTAGGCCAGTTGAACTTTAAACTTTATTTGACATGTGGTACCATCTCCGATCTTTAGCTTGACCCACGTGCCTGAATATATCAACCTGATTGCTCTCAAGCTGTTAGGCAGGATTCCCCATAGTTGGAGCTTGGCCCATGACCTATTAGGTAAATAAAATAAAAAATTGATACTTGTATAGCGCACTACTCACCGCAAGGGTCTCAAGGCGCTTGTACAAATACCGCTGTGGAACCCGTCCTGGCTTTCCCTGTGAGGCGTCCACTCCTGGGCACCCCCAAGGTGGAGGCCAGGCATCCTTAGCGTTGTGGGGGCCATTGTGGAGATTAAGCAAGCTATTGCCCAGAGTTGCAGAATTAGGCCACTGCCGTAAGGTTGATTATAGTGCCTTGAACCCTTACAAAAGCAGTTTGATTGGGTTTGAGTCTCCCATTTTAATGCGTCCAAGACTCCAGGTCATGTAACAATAGAGTCGAAAAGAATTTAATGTCCACATCCATGAGAGCAATCAGTCGGTAATTGGTAGGCGAGGATGCCTTGCCTCCTTTAAAGATGGGATGGATTACTGACCCCTTCTAGCTTTCAGGGATAATTTAATTTGCCAGGATGTTATTAAACATTGATGCCATAAAGGCCTCCAACCATGATGTTGCATATTGGAAGAGTCCCTGGGGCAGCCTATTTGAGCCAGGGGTGCAATCTGCCTGCAGCTTTTAGATGGTTTTCACTAGGCATGGGCGGAAAATCCGTTCCGCTCGCGGATTTTGCGGATTTTCGGGAAATCCGCAATCCGCGAGATTTGCGAATCTCCCGCAAAATCCGCAAATCCGCGAGCAGCGGATTTTGCTCGCACTGCTCGCACTGTTCGCGTGAGTTCGCGTGAGTTCGCGCCCCGCGAATAAGTGCAAAATTGCAGAAATACGATCTCTTAGCAAAACTGAAAGTAACTACTTACCAGGTTCAAAAGTTCAGGCTCATCATTAGTAGCCATTTCCTGTAGTGCTTCCTGAGGGGCCCCTCCAGAGTTCAGTTGCCAGTTGAAACTATTATGTGACCCTGCTCTGAACCTCAGAATAGTTACACATATGCCACAAAGGTCCTGAATTACAGCTAAGGGAGACAAGCAGGAGCCAGGCTGGAAGTTAAAATCCATTAATCAGCCCCTAATTCATTATTGTCAGTTGGGACAGGGCAGGTGTTGTAACTAATTTTGCAACAATGAAAGCACTTAGCAAGTGCAAAAGATCACTAATCAGGGCGCACTAAGGAAGCAGGTGCCAGCTAAAAAAATATTCTGTGACACATTAATCAGCCCCAAATTAATTCAGGTCACTTGAGGCAGGGAAGGTGTGCTTTGCTTTGCCGAAAATAATGTACACTGGACAACCAGAGGGTGTGGTGATGAAACAGAGGGTGGCATGGGTGGGCCAGAGGGTGGCATGAGTAGTCAGAGAGTGGCAGTGGTGACAGAGAGTGGCAGTGATGAAGAAGAGTGTCCCAAACAGGCTGGACACGTAGAAACAACAAGTTCGCAAAACTTGCGACCCGACAGGTAAGTTCGCAAATTGCGAAATTGTGAAAAACCCTCGCGAACTGGCAGAAACACGGGCGAACACAAAAAAAAAAAATTCGCGGGAATTCGCGGATTTTGCGGATTGCGAATCCGCAAATCCGCAAAATTCGCGAACGCGAGATCCGCAAAATTCGCTCATGCTTAGTTTTCACTACCTCCGCTGGGGTATGTACGAAATGTGCCATGATACCCTAATCCCTGTGGTCTTTCTGGGGCCAGTCGAGGCTGGTTGCATCCAGAGTGCTACCCTTAAAGTACAGTTTTAGATATTCAACCCAGTCAGACTCACTGATAGTCGCATTATTAGCTGTCCTAGGAACTTTCTTGGATATTAATAAGTTTCCAGAATCTTTTTGAGTCATTTGTTTTTGAAGCATGTAGCAACTGAGCCCATAATGTTTTCTGTTTGTTTTTTTCTACATCCATATCTCCCTTTTCAGCAGACGTCTTTTATTGCAGAAACTTTATTCCGTGTCTTCTGGGTTATGATGGGATTGCTGGAAGAGCTTGTGTACTTGCTTTTTTATTTGTCACATGGCTTGTGACACTATAACAAATCAGTTTAGCCCCTATTCAGTAAAGCTAAACAAGTTTGATCCTGTTTGGGATTTATCAATGGGAAGTGACGTCCTCATGTCTCCTCGGTTAGGGCTTTGAACCCCCCCTGGCCCGCACACATTCTTACCAGATATACCTACTATTGACCGAGGGCTCTTCACCCTTCCCACCATCGTAATTTCAGATGACAGCGGTAGTGTTCCAAAGGTTCTTCAGTTCTCCTCCCTGTCGAGACAATGGAGTAGCTCATGGCCGCAAGGAGAGACGGAAGCTGTCATAATTGACAGAGGGTTAGGCGTATCCCGCGCAGGACTCTTTGTTCTCTGTCGTGGCTGCCAATGTTTAAGGACATGAAGCGGATGTTAATTCGCGGTGGACACTACACCTGTGGGAGTGCATATGAAAGAAGGGCGACGGACAGTGTCGGATTGGTAAGGCGGGTACTCGGGCAATGGCCGAAGGGCCGGTAGCAGAGTTCCAGCTGTGGGCCGTTTTTTGGGCAGCCTGTGGGCTGTCTGTGCTGTTTGGATTCCGCCAGCGGCTTAGTGGGTGCCTGAGTGGTCTTTCTGGAGGCAGATGGGCGGAGGTGTCACTCTTTTTCTCTCGCTGGGTTGGAACATTAATGAATGCAAATTGAGTGGGTGCATGGGGCCTGATCAGAAGTGATCTCATGTGCATTCATATGTGGTTCAGCAGTGTGAACTAATCCACACATTTGTTTAAATCCAAGTGAAATTAAGAAAGCAACCGCAAATGAGGGCCACTTTTTTTTTTATGGTACCCAGACCTATTTTGGATCCCAATCTAACCCTGGCGACGGACGACTCACCGTCACCCCTGTACACCCTCACCCACTCCCCCACCTACCTCTGTGCTAATGTGCAACTGCTCCATTGGAAACCTAGTGGCTTAAGCTCACGCCTCCATCTTAGCTAGTGACTGCATGATGAGGGACTGGAAGGAGTCTGTGTCGACCAACCCCCTGCGCTCGAACTGGCTACCTGTAATTGGGCCACTTTAGTTTCAAATTCAGCAGCCGGGCCAAAATCCCCCTTGAGTGCTCCAAGCTCGCACCAAAACCACATTCACAGCGGAACTTGTATGGTGCTTCTATGCAACGAGCTGCAGGGGGAGAGAGGCCCTGATGATCAACACCCGAAGTTTAGGACGTTTCTGTGCACACACTGTAACTGTTTCCAGAGGTGCGAGGTGTGTGAGAGCACTTAGCCCCATTATTGGTAATCAGTTTTTGACCAAAGACTGTTCTGCACGGAGTAGTTTGGGAAGATGAAGCGGTCAGCTGGCGGTCCTTATTGGCAGATAATAAAAATATTCATGCTGTGTTTTGATGAGATCTGATATTACGACAGTGGAAGGATAAAAGTGATTCTCATGATCTCTGTACTGGTATCGAAGCATCATTTGGAGGGTTCCCTCCATGGATGAGGTGGAATACACCAGACTCCTCTGGAGTATTCTCCTCATGGACTGTGGTGAGATACAGTAACCACTTCCAGAGAGTTCCTTTCATTGACTACGGTGGAGCGCCCAATAGGAAATTCTCTACATGGACGATGGTAGAATACAGCAGCCTCCCCTGGAGAGTGCCCTGCATCGACTGTGGTGCAATGCACCCGCATCCTATGATGAATTCCAATCCAATCCAATCCAAAAGATCTTTATTTCGGCCATTAAGACCATAAAAGATGCATAAAAAAACATACAACATTTTACATCAACATTTGGTACATATAATACAATGGATACAAGTTTTGGGAGTAAAGGTTAGATGAGATAAAAGTGGATAAAAAGATACATCACAATTCTATTAATTCAATTTAAATAATATTGATATAAAAACTTTGCCATAAGGGGCTAAAATTTAATTTAAGACAGTGGCCGGAACTATCATCCTATGTTGGTGAAGCCTTAATCAACTTGGACCTAATACGCCACATGGCGAACAGATATTTTGAGACTGCAAAAACAATGTGAGGGGAGGAGTCAGATTTCAATATTCTATAAGAAGTGGAACAGTTTCTTATTGCCATGTTTCTGCATAAAGGCACCAACCAATACTTCCTTGGGGACCTATAGGTGGGGCAGAAGAATAAGACATGGATTTCCTCCTCATCACAGGAATTGCAGCCAGGGCATAATTTATCCCCTCCATTGGTCCATTTACTCGTAAAGGATTTAAGGGGGAGGGTTCCAAATCGCCACTGTAGAAAAAGCTTCCTTGCTGCGACCGGATAAATAAAATCCAGAAAAGATTCAAATTTATAAGTATTTTTGGATTGGGTAAAACAATGGGTTAAAGTGCCAGTGCTAGGTGCAGTCATTTGGGTTACAAGATTTTGTTGCTTGCAGGCTTTCGCTAGGCTTTTCCGAGGGACCTTGATACAACCAGTTTCGGGGGCCAACCACAGTTCACTGAGGCCCAACCGGAACAACTCTTTTTTAACAAAAGTTAGCCAGGGGATCTTGTCATTGACATTTAGGTTCATTACATGCACAAGATCACTCCTGTAGTGGTTAAGCTCCTTAGTTGACCAGAGTCTGTGCCAAAATCTTATAGGGTTAAGTTCAGCATCCTCCCTGATAGATGATAAGCCCAAGTCAAGACGTAGGGGAAGTAATGGAGTTGCAACTGGAAGGGCCAGGAGACGCCTCATGAAATTGTTCTCCACACGTACCAACTCATTTGCAGCTTGGTGTCCCCAGAGTTCGCTGCCATATAATACAGCAGGTTTTGCTTGGGTTTTGTACATCTCAACTGCGGGGGCTATGGGTTTATATGTTGAGGTGTTAGTAATCTTCAGGATAGCCCCAGACAGTTGAGATAGCCTCAATCGCGAATTTGCAACCTGCGGACACCATGACAGATTCTCTTGAAGGGTAACGCCCAGGTATTGAAATGTTTTTACCCTCTCTAAAACTATAGAATTTAGGGACGGGTTGGGTCTGGTTGTGGAGGAGGGGTTAAAAATCATATACTTGGTCTTCCCGGCGTTGATCTCGAGGCCAAACTGCCTGCAGAAGAGATCAAAGCCATCCAGAGTTCTCTGAATACCCATGGGCGATTTGGAAAGCAGGAGGGTATCGTCCGCAAACATAATTGCCGGTACCCTCCTACCTGCCAGAACCGGGGCGTCGTTGTCTCCAACATTGGCTAAATGCGAGATGACACTATTCACATAAAGACAAAAAAGAGTTGGGGCAAGTACGCACCCCTGCCGAACCCCTCGGGAGACAGGGAACCTTTGTGTCAGAACACCACCCCTCCCACAACGTACCTGGGCGAAGTTACCCTGGTGAAGTCTTATGATTGCCTGGAGTAGATTAATGGGTACTCCCATCTCCCTCAGGACCTCCCAGAGTTTTTTCCGTGGTACAAGGTCGAAGGCTGACCTCAGGTCTACGAACACCATGTATAATCTCCCGCCCTCGATGGTCACCGTTTTCCAATAAAGGAGAACGAGGCGGAAGATTTGGTCCATGGTGGACGTATTTTTCCTGAAGCCAGCCTGGAGGGGACTTAAAATTTCATTTTCCTCCATCCAATCCATAAGTTGGTCTAGTAAAAGTCGCGAATAAATCTTCTGAGGGACATCAATCAGGCTGATCGGCCTGTAGTTGGATGGGAGCAGAGGACAGCCCTTCTTGAAGATAGGGACTATCTCTGCCCCCAGCCAAGTGCAGGGGATCGCCATTCCACCTGCTATTGAGTTGAAAAGGATAAGGAGATACGGCGCCCAAATTTCTGGATGGGACCTAAAGAGGTCACCAGGCAATTTATCAAGGCCGGGGGCCTTGCCCATTGCTAAGCCATCTATTGCACTAGCCACTTCCCCTAATGTAAACTCCAGAGTATCCCCAGGGAGGGAAAGAAGTGCCGCAATAGTGGCATCAGTGTTTTCTAGCTCGTCTGCATAAAGTTTCCCGAAGTGGTCTTCCCATATATATGCAGCTATATTGGGCTCAACCGCGGCTTTGGGTTCCCCTGAGCCAGTGGAGACTATAGACCAAAATCTTCTAGCATCCTTCGCTATTAATGCTGCTGAGAGATCATGCCATCTATCCCAGTCCCAGTCTGACCTCGCACGGGCCATAATGTCCTTGTAAAGTTGCCGCAAAGCAGACACCCTATTACGGGGAGCACCCTCTTTGACTGCAGCAATGAGATCAGATTTGGCCTTTCTGCAGTCAGAGTTGTACCAAGTGGAAGTTCTAGTTTTGTGCTTGGGTTTAGGTACCTCTGGATAGAGGACCTCACCCAGAGTTCCCACTAAGTCCTCGTGTATAGAAGGTAAGATTTTAGATAGGTCCTGGGCACTGGAGTGACTAATTACTTCTTCCAAAGCCTCAAATCTTGGGAGGACGAGATTGTAAATTTTCCCAATATTTTCTTCCGACTTGGAGAATTTTTGCCATCTCACCCTGCGCCTGTTAGAAGTTAATACAAGGTTTCCCCGTTCATCTCCTTTCCCCAGAGAGGAGAGTCCGATGGACTCAGGAAGGTAACGCAAGGTAAGTGAAAGGGCGTTATGATCACTATCTGTGCGGGGGTTTATATTAAAATCCTCAACCTTTGGCCACAGACTCGTGTCAACGAAAATATAGTCCAGTCTTGACTCATGGTTTAGTCTATTAAATGTGCATTTTGAGGGGGTATCTGAAGGTGTGCGGCCATTGCAAGCTCTCAACGCATAGTTAAGAGTTAGCGCCATAATTTGAACCGCAAGTGGCGACCAGGCTCTGGGATGGGGAGATTGGCACGGTGGTATGCCCCAGTAGTCGTCTTCTGCCATGAGGGCCCCTTCCCTCAGGCCCTCTAAGGGTTCAAAATGACAATTCAGATCACCCCCCAAGATCACCTTATAGTCTGGCGGAAGCTGACTCAAAAAGGATGCAAGGTCTTCTAGTGTGGTAGACTCCGCCGTTGGTCCTACTGGGCGGGAATATACGTTTATTATTGCCAACTTCGGGACGCCCGTCCAAGTTAGTAAAACACACTGGATATCCTGGGAAAGTGTGGCTATACATTCCGCTATGCACCCAGTGTGAGATGCTATCCACACCGCCAGACCGCCTGAGGGCCTTCCCCTTCCATTCCAAGTAGCAGGGATTTCAAATACAGCATAACCAGTCTTGTGGACCGGTTCCCTCGCCCATGTCTCTTGAAAGAGGCAGATCTCATAATTGTTTATCAGAGAATCCCATTCTTCGGTTTGTATTTTGTTCAGAATCCCTGCAACATTCCATGAAAGTACCCTCAGGGCTCTGGGCTTAGTATGGAGTGAGGAGCCTTGGCCCTCGAAAATGACTCCAGATAAACTGTGATTACTTCCCGCTAGATGGGTTGGGGTTATGCCATAGACATCTCCAAGCAGTTGCCGCGAAAGGTTAAGCGCTTGGGCATCGGGATTACCGTGATATTCACTTGAGGCCCCCTCAACAGTAGAGTGACCAGAGGAGCACCCCTCGAGTCAATCACAGAAGTCCAAGCCAGAGAATGCTTCAAATCTGTTACTAACTTCCAAAGGTGTAAAAGGAAGCAGGTGGTCCATCCCCCCCATTTGGGAGGAATGGTCCAGACTCCTATAATTGGAGCCATAGCCCCTCTGAGGGACAGATCCCCACCTATGAGCGTTCTTTAGGATCAAGGAGTCAGGGTACAAGGGAGGATAGTGGTTGATTTGATTAGGACCATTAATGCCTGTCGAGGGCATAGAGGGCCATGGACATGACAGGGGGGCCACTAGAGCTCTAGGGTAAAAATATGTAAGATCACACGGCATGATGGATTTTCCAAGATTCCCTGGCATCCAGCTCAGAATATGCCTGACAGCTTCCGGGTCCCTGAAGTTAATCACAATCAGGTCGCCATCTATATCTTTCACCCGCCCCCCCAACCAAGGGAGTCGGCGCACATGCACTATATCCCCATTTACATTCCCAGGGAGTGGTCTGTTCTTAGACAGCCAATACATGGTCTTGTTTTTAAGTTGTTGCGGGCCTTCTCGCTTATCAGGGTCAAGGGGGGGAACACCCGTAAGCACCACTACATAAGGTAGTGATTCCGGAGGCAGTTCAACCTGAGGGATCCTACGTTTTTGAACTATACTAGGGGGTTCCCTCTCTTCAACCGTCTGGGTTGGTCTAGGTAGCGTGTTTTTGCCCTTGGGAATGGCACCATTCGAGTGCATGTCGGTTGTAGAATCATTTTTGGAAGTTGAAGTTCCCAAGAGATTATTGACCACTTTGTTGGTGGGAGGATTGGACACGGGGAGAGAGGCCGTTGTGGCAATGGTAGTGGTTGTGTGAGCCGTCTTAGCTAGATTGGAGGAAGTTGGGAGGGGCTTCTTAGGTACAGAGGATTTTAAACCATTTGATGAGCTAGCTAAAGCTGTCACTGTAGTGGATACGGGAGCTACCATCTGGATGTCAAGTTTATTATGAATGGTCTGCTCCAGATTCCCTAGCCGCTCTTCAATGGCCCTTAATTTGTCCATAATTGGGGAAGTGAGCGTCCTGAGCATTTGCCCAAGAAACTCCAAGGTGGGGGCAAGCGGGAGGATCTCCTCAGAGTTTAGGTTTGGAGGGGTAGTAACAACTGAGAGAGATGGAGTGTCTTGTATGGTTACTGTTGGGGTATCAAGTCTTGTGCCTTCAGTTGATTTAGAAGCAGAAGCAGAAGCTATAGCTGTCCCCCCCCCTTGCCCTTGCCAAATTCAGTGTGACTAATTTTGCTTTTTTGTAAGGAGCCCCCCTTCCTCATTCTCTTTTTGGGCGGAGGACCATGATTTATCTGGGCCACAACCTTCCTCTGCTGATTTTTGGGATTGGTTTTTCCAATTTGGGTAGGAACTGACGGGGGATTCGGGGCTGCATCAAAGTTACCCAGTGATGGGGGGGCAGGAGAAGATGGACTGAAGGGATCCACAAGAGAAAGTGGTGCGGAAGAGATATCTCTTAAGAGTTCAGGGACACCCTGAGATGTGAACGGGTCCTCAGTGATCAATTCTATACTAGGTACTCGTATAGGCAGGGATGTACCCAAGGTGGATCTAGCCTTATGACCCTCGATGGAGCGACGACGCTCCATCCTTTTCTCTTCCAAAGCTTCTTCTCTTTCAATCTCAGAGATGGATTTCTTAAAGTAATTGTCCAATGTGCCCTTGTTGGGATTTGCCCCCGCTTTCCCAGGTGAGACCATGTCCATTATAACAAAAGATGACAGCTATGAAAAGTAACTAAAAACAACCGCCACACAAGTTAACCAGCCACCGAGTCAAAGGGACTTGGCAGCCACTTGACAATCACCTCAGCCGCGTGGTACAGCACAGTGAGGTAACATGCATTAAGTATTCCAGACCAGGGTTTATACCCGAAAGACTCAGGGACAGGGCCCAGCCCAGCCTCACCAGCCACCTAACGGCCACACAACGGCCCGCTCTTCGCCCCGGTCTTTGCCCCGCGCGCGTCCCGCGTGCGCGTGGGTGAGACTCAATGTCATAGGGTGCGACAGGAAGGGGCGGGAAGAGGACCAGCTGCGGCCGATTTGCGCCGCACAGCAGGCTGGTCCTCGCAGTCCCGCCTCTGGGCTTGAGCTGACAAAGTACTTTTAAGATAGCGCGTTGGTGCTCCGATGCACAACGGAAAAGGATTAGCCTGCTCCCTTCTGATGTCTTTAGCCTACGAGCGGCTCCCGCGGAGCGGGGGCCGCGAGGCGTTGAGGCTTGGCAGGCGGTGAAGGCAGGCAACCGGGACGGCACTCCCAGGACGGCAGAAAGGACAAGGATGAATTCTCTCAATGGACTGTGCTGGGATATATCAGTGGAATCTGGAGAGCTCCCTGGAGGGTCTATGATGGAATACCCCAGCCATCTCTGTTGAGTGGCCTCTATGGACTGTGGTGCAAAACACCTGTGGCATCTTCAGTTTACCCTGCATTGAAATGCCACCGGAGAGTACTGTGCACTGACACAGCATCTGGAGAGTTCCCAGCATTGATTGTGGTGGAATACATAAGTGGTGCCTATACTGTCCCTGCATCAACTGAGATGATGTACTCCACCACTCCACCAGCAGAATCCAGACAGCTTCCTGCATGGACTGACGTTGAATGCACCAGTTGCACTTGGAATGCTTCCTACGTGGCCTTACAGGACACCACATCCTCAACACTAGGACAGCTCCTTGTATAGACTTATAGTGCATATTTGATCAGCACTCGATCACCTCCCTGCATGGGTTGATGTGCTACATCCCATCAGACCCTGGACAGCTCCCTGCATGGGCTGATGTGATACATCCCATCAGACCCTGGACAGCTCCCTGCATGGGCTAATGTGATACATCCCATCAGACCCTGGACAGCTCCCTGCATGGGCTGATGTGATACATCCCATCAGACCCTAGACAGCTCCCTGCATGGGCTGATGTGATACATCCCATCAGACCCTGGACAGCTCCCTGCATGGGCTGATGTGATACATTCCATCAGTACCTGGACAGCTCCCTGCATGGGCTGATGTGATACATCCCATCAGACCCTGGACAGCTCCCTGCATGGGCTGATGTGATACATCCCATCAGACCCTAGACAGCTCCCTGCATGGGCTGATGTGATAAATCCCGTCAGTGCCCGGACAGTTCCTGCATGGGCTGGTGTGGTTCATCCCATCAGGACCCAGGAAGTTTCTTGCATGACCTGATGTGGTACACCCCATCAATATCATCTCGCACACAAGAGGGGAGAGGGTCTAAATTACTGTCTACCACCCCGAACCCCCAGTAACAGCCATAATAATCCCATCAGTACCTGGACAGCTCCCTGCATGGGCTGATTTGATACATCCCATCAGACCCTGGACAGCTCCCTGCATGGGCTGATGTGGTAGATTCCATCAGTGCCTGGACAGCTTTCTGCATGGACTTGTAGAACACATCCCAGTCAGCACTCTACCAGCTCCCTGCACGGGCTGATACAGTAGATTCTGTCAGTACTCGGACAGCTCCGTGCATGGGCTGATGTGGTATATTCCATCAGGACCTGGACAGCTCCCCGCATGGGCTGATCTGGTACATCCCATCGGTACCCAGACAGCTTAACGCATGGGCTGAGGTGGTACATCCCATCAGTACCCGGACTTCTCCCTGCATAGGCTGATGTGGTAGATTCCATCAGTGCGTGTGCAACTCTCTGCATGGACTTATAGAACATATCCTAGTCAGCACTCGAACAGCTTCCTGACTGGGCTAGAGTGGTGCATCCCATCAGCACCTGGATAGCTCCCTGCGTGGACTTAAGTACACATCCTGTGGAACACTCTATGAGGCCCTAAAACTGAATGATCTTAGAAGAATAATTGTACATGTTCTCAAGCAGCTCTTGAAGTTCCCTTTCACACCTTAATCAACATCTGTACTGAGCCACGGGGCGCAGAAAGATCAAGGCAATATCACGGTCGAAGGTGATGTCTGCAGAAATGGCATAGACAAGATGTCCCACCAATGCATTGTCCACTTCTCACAAAAGTCAAAAGCTTGGCTGTTGCATAAGGTTTATACACAGCTATTTTGATTTTCTTGAAAATATCTATTTATTTTTCCAGCTTTTTGATGAGGTATTGAGGACGTTAAATAGAAGAACTTCTGGAAGAATGTGTTCATAGCTGGCCTGGATACTTTGACTTCATGTGTTAGTTTCATCATCTCTTTCTAATGCACAGATTTTGGGGTTGATTAGCATTCCATAAAAAGAGCGTAGATGGATCATTTGAATTGTTTTGAATTAACTTGTGAATTTCGACAATTTTCCAGCTCAGAGGTAAAACCCGGTTGCTGTAAAAGTGTTTTATTGCTCACAGGGCGTTTTTCATAACGTACAAATGAATCATCTTGCACAATATGCTAAATATTTCTTTTGAGTGGGTACTTGCCTCATTTATTGTTGTCAATAATGTCGTTTTACATTTTTAGTATCGCCGGCTGTGAATTATACCATTGTTCTCATGTGCCTTGATGCTACTCTGGTATTGCAGATCCTGGCTCTCCCATTTTCAGTTGGCGAGAACTAAGATTCACCTTTTTTTTTTTTGTTCTATGCTTTTGTATTTTCTTAGGGCCCGCTCTGATAGATCGTGTTGCAGGCTTTAGAAGGACCTCGGAGTTTGAGTCATCTTGCAGTTTTCAATGGGTTACACAGTGGATCTCAAGAAACCCACACTTGTTTGTCGTGTTGAATCGACAGAAGGGCCTGCGATCAGGCTGGGGTTGAGCAGACGTATAGGGAGCAGTTAGTGGTGTAATATGGTGGACTCTGAGAAGGAAGCAACACTTCTGAGGCATTGGCAGGAGATGGCTTCGGAAGAGAGAGCTGATGCCAGCACGTCTTCCTTTGGAACATGAATACCAAGTGCAGAAAATATTAAGTTAACATTTATAGGAACAAAAGGCACACTAGGCAAGCAACGATTTTTTTTTGTTTAATATAGCACGAACTAGACCTGAGACATCCGGCATCAGAGCGCTTTACATGAGCATGGTTCGTTACATGAGGACACATTCATTATTTTTGTTAGGCACGGGGAGATTAAGTGATTTGCCCAGAATCACAGGATGTTGCCATTAAGCTTAATATTGTTCTCAAGGGCTCGGAAATTGCACGTTATTGAGAAAAGAACAGTGGAACCGTCTTTTTTTTAAGTGTTAGGCCTCTGTGCACAGTTAATGCGTTATGTTTGGACCGCCCTGGTGTTACAATGGGCGCTGTATTGATTGTAGACCTTTAGACCTTGCTGGCACTTAAACAATATTTGTTTATGCAATTATCCAGTTCTGATGTACTGCAGCCAGGGCGGAGGGGGCAGTAGTGTCTTGTTGAGACAGGGAGGGAACAGTAATTTGCACAATTTAATTAATCTCTGGTTAATAACCACGCATCAGGTTCGTGTCCGGCAGGGAGGAAAGGACTGTTGAAGGAGAAAGCGCGGGGATTCTTTTTAACAAGCCCGTCAGTAATTCCTGCACAGGCCTGGTCTCCGCGTGAGGTCCGCTTCCTTATGCAGATCCAGGCTTGGCTGGATTTCAACGGACCATGCTGTTAATACGACATGCCACATCCAAAACAGACGCAGCAAGCGGCCCCTTCTAAAGAGGCGGAAAATAACTCCGCCTGTAAACTGCTGACATCGAGCGCGCGCGCTCAGCAGGGGGTCCACAACTGTACTCTGGGCGAAGTGTCGACTGCGGCCTATTTTGTCGGCCTAAGTATCAATTCCCCTCAAAGAGGCCCCGGTGCTCCGGGTGGAACTGGCTCGGCGTGATGTCATCAATGGCGGACGGCGCTGGGGCCGGAGCCTTGGTCTGGCCGGATGTGTTCGTGTTATTGCTCTGGGCTTGGCGCCCGGAGATGTGGAGACGCTGGGAACTGATGCACAGGGGAGGTAATTAAGGCAATGCATTCTGAAAATGGTCTGCATTGCTGATTTCTCCATGCAGAGGTTGTGAACCAGGATTGAGTGGATGCGTGTGGTGTAACAACTCGAGCAAGCTGAAAAGGCTGATTAAGGTCCGAAAGCGCTAGGCCTCGCGCCTGGATACCTGCTCTCTGGTTGTAAGATCAGTTCTCTGTGCGTACCCGAATGACACATGGGATCTGGACTGGGAGCTGTCTCTTCCACTTCTGGGTGATGACCCTGGAGCTCGCAGTTTCACTCCTGGGGCTGACAGCTTGGCTGCGGGGATGTGGCCCTAAGACTTGCAGCTTACCTCCTGGGACCGGGTGCTTCAACTCTTGGACTGGCTAACGCGATCTGGTGCTGAGGCTGTTAGTCTGACCTATGGGACTGACATTGGACGGATCTAGTCCTAGGGCTTCCATATGATGCATACAATTCAGTCTTGGGATTGCAATATGACACATAGCATCTGATCCTAAGGTTTTGATTTGATTTGGGGATTTCTAAAGCGCATGGCTGCCCGGAGGCTTCTCCGCGCTGACGATAGGAGGAGCTGTGATCAAGAGAGGAGCCAACTAGTGGTTCCCAGGAAACAGCCAGGTCTTCAGTACCTTTCTAAAAGCCAGCTCATTTTGTTGACTTCTTAATTCCAGAGGCAGCTCATTCCACATTTTAGGAACCAGATGTGAAAAGGATATGCCTCCCCATCTGGATCTTTTTATTCTGGTGGTGTGAAGGAAGTGGGCGTGGGAGGACCTCAGTAGCCTCGTCGGGGTGTGATCAGAGATCATGAATCTGAGTTTTTCTGGACCTTTATTGTTGCTTTCAGTTTGATTCCTGGAATCTGATCCTGAGAGTGACATCTTACGCATGAGGGGCTTACATCTGACACCCACGATCTGGTCTGCTATCTTGCAGTATAACACCTGGAATCTGATAATGGGACTCATATCTGACACATTGATCTGGATCCGGGACTTTCCTCTGACACATAGGATCTTCGGCTGAAAGATGATCCTTTGGCTTGCAATTTGATGCCTGATATTAGAACCTGGGATTGACATCTATCACTTATGATGGATACTTGACTTATGGTATCTGATCCTGGGATGTACTTTTTAGGGCACGCATGTGCTGCTCTGCGAGGCATGTTGCATTCCATCTGTGAATAATGGCCTCGCCCACCGCCTTTTATAGGTTCCTTTCAGTGCAATGCAGAACAATGTCATACATTCACCCCAGTACAGAGATCTGGGCCTAAATCCATCATTTCTTTGCTCACCATGCCATTCCAGTTTGGACTCATCCATATGCAAATCAGTCTTGACCCTGCGCCCAATGGGAACAGTCCAGCCCGAACTGCTAGGCCAGGGTGTTTGCTTTGTTCGTCCTAAGTTGGCAGGGGACGCCCAGACATGGGTCCCTTGCTCACTTTTCCACTGGATTCAAGCTAGCCTGGCTGATGAAGGGTAATACCCAGAAACTGGTCCCAAGATGCTTGTTTCCGGTTCAGGGAAGACCTGCTTGGCAGTCAGTAAGCTAAAGAATGATGATGGAGTCAGCCCAGATCTGTGACTGGGGGTGAATGTCTGAAAACTGAGTTCTAGCTTTACAAATCTGTAATCCCTAGGAATTGGAACTCTATTCTCACTGCCCAAGACTACTTCTGGGACTTGGAGTCTGGACTCTTATGTTCTGTTCTCAATGCTTGGAGTCAGTTTACTCTCCTTGAGAGTCTAAATTCTGATATCTGCATCAGGTTCTATGATTCTTGGAACCTGGGCTTTTGCCTTTGTTCACGGGGCCTGAACATTCCAGTTAAGATTCTGTTTTTGGGAATGTGGACTACTAAGTGGCTCTGATTTAGGTTCTTTTGCTTTTAACTCTATCTTTCTGATCTTAATTGTTGTTGTTTTGATAGCACAGTTCTGCTCTTGAATCTGGAATGCTGGATTTCCAAGTTTTAAGTTTTGTTTATGGAATGAGAACTCCTGAGATGTAATTCAGTACATTACGTCCTAATAGCACAATTCTTTTTTGCCCTTGATTCTGGAATTGATAGTTATGTTCTTCAGTCTTGCAGTCCCAATTGCTGGGATGTGTTATTCTTGCTTCAAGACTTGATCTTAGTTTCTGGTGCCTGTTCTTACTTGTTGGTCTTACAGATTACCATGTATCTGTATCTGTGGACATTTAGAATGAGGACATGAAAACTCTGAGCTACAGAGGGTCTTACCCCTTTTAGGTAAAATTAATGCAGTGTATTGTGTCCCAAACAGAACATAGGTGCTCAGAAAAGCATAGGCAATGCAGAGGAAGAAGAAGGAGTAAGTGGTGTAGATACATGAAATGGTATGAGAGAACAGTGGAGGGCGGTTATAGGACGAGGGCGAAGCATACTTGGTACCACAAAAAGAGTGTGAAGGACTTAATTTGGAAAAAAGTTTGGCATGTATATTAAATGATATGAATAGCTTCAAATATTTTAATAGAGTTACCAGGGTATGGGCAGGGTGGAATTTATCAGTGAAACTGATGGATTTCTCATGCTGGCAAGAATGATGGGGTTGTTAAGAGGTGAAAAATAATGTTTGTGGGCCAGGGAAAAGAAAAAGTCGGAACTTGAAAAAACAAAAGTAATGAATTCAATAAGAGGGATAGAGTGGGATTCTGAACATGTGCGAGAATCCTTTGATAGCTCCACATTCAAATGAGAATAACAGGACAAATGTTTGTCACGGTTGACTGTTATGTTATGCAGATTTGTAGAGCGCACTACCACCCGAGAGGGCATACTGATGCTGAGCAGGTGTGAGTTTAACCAAAACAAAACACAAGATAGACCCTTGGGTCTGATATGAGGAAGAGTGCTGGGAAATACCTTTTACAGGACAGCTTCCCTCACCCATCCACAGGTGGCATACTTCATCATAGGGCAACCTCCTCGCTTTTCAAACCTAGTTATAATCGGGTTACAACCTCCTCTCTGAGAAGGAGGAGCTCATGAATGTTTTTCTGTCTCAGAAGAGAGGTATCCTAAAACCTATAAGAGAGCAGGGTGTGTTAAGGGGAATAAATGAAAAGTATATGTGAGCTAAATCTAGCGCTGCAAAATGCCAATACAAGCTTTAATTGGGCGTACAGAGGTTAGGATTAAAAACAAAGAACTATGTCTGGCGGTTATTGAACCAGTCATAGAACAGTGGAGGCTAACATGTTTGAGCCTTTTACCCTCCGTAGAGGTGTGGCGGCTTTCTTTGGAAGGTGCAAATGAGCACCCGATGCACCGGATCCGAGAAGACCTGGTTGCTACCTTGAGTTTTGCTCCGAGGTCAAGGTGCCGCAGGGTTACCTGTAATTGCGGGTAACATACTGACTGGTAGATCCTACATTTCAAAGTAACAAATCACTCCATTCACTGGTGCTGTATAATCACTGCTTACTTTGTATGTGTGGAGAATTTACTCCACCTTGCTATTCTTTTTGTTGGTCCTGAAGAAAGCTGCCACACCTATACGGCGACACAGAAAAACATCTTTGAGCTCCTACCTCTCAGAGAGGGGGTTGTAGCCCGCATTACAACTAGGTTCATAATGTGAGGAGGTTGCCCTATGACGAAGCATGTCACCTTCGGTGAGTGAGGGAAACCGTCCTGTAAAAGGGATATCCCAGCACTCTTTCTCATATCGGACCCAGGGGTCCATCTGGTGTTTTTATATTGTAATAGGGGGAGTCTTCCCCTGCAGGTCTGTAAATCTCCTCAGGCCCTTTCTTGTGTGTTTCTTTGTGAGTCTAACCAAGCCTAAGGCCTAGTGGAGCTACTTGAAAAGCCAGGTCTTCAGCTTTTTGCGGAAATCAAGAAGTGTGGAGTGGGCTCTGATGTGTAGTGGCATGTCATTCTTGATTCCATGCTCAGGTGTGATACAGGAGAAGGCTTTACTGCTGGATCTGGTTTTCCACATGCTTAGGATCTATGCAAGTAAGAGCCTGCATGAGTAAGGTGTCTGGAAGATTTCTAAATGCAGATTTGATTTGTGAGGTATGCTGGGCCAATGTTGTGTGGTGCCTTGGAATTGTGGGTGAGGAGCTTAAATTGTGCTTATTTTTTTATGGAGAGCCCGTGGAAATTCTTCAGGTGCCATGTGATGTGAGTGAGGCATGGGAGGTTGAAAGTGATTCTTGCCTCTAAGGTCTAATTGGTCTGCAGCCTTTTGGTTAGTTTTTTGTTGATACCACAATAGAGGGAGTTTCTCGTAATCCAGCTTGCTTCTGACGAGGGTGTGTGTGACAGTTTTCCTGGTGCTGATTGGGAGCCGTTTGAAAATCTTCCTCAGCATCTTCAGGGTATGGAAGCATGAGGTGATGATGGCGTTGACTTGGGCGGCCATGCTGAGTTTCCTGTTGATGACTATATTGTGGTTCTTGGCATGGATGTAGAGGTGGGTGTTGGTCTCAGCTCTTTGGGCCACAAGGTGGAGTCTCACTGTAAAGTGCTCTTCCTGGAGATGATGATTTCAGTCTTGGTGGTGTTCAGCTTCAGGCATTTTGTTTTCATCAACTGGGTGATTTCAGTCATGCACTAAACTTGACCCAGGTACTGGGGGTCTTATCAATGGGGCATAGAATGAGTTGTGTGACGTAGGAGAGGATGTTGATGTGAGAGTGGATGATGCTGGCTAGAGAGATCATGTATGCGTTTAACTCCTTCGATGCTCATGACGAGCTCAGCTCGTCATGAGGCACAGTGCTCCTGTGCTCATGACGAGCTGAGCTCGTCATGACCACACCCGTTTTTATTAAGGCCCAGCACAGGAGAGGAATTTGGTCAGCAGGGATGTGTTTAAGGGTGTAGGACTCAGGAGGATGCTTGTGGAGCTCTGCAGATCTGGTCGTGGCTGTCTGTCCGCGGTGTATGGTGACAAGCTGACGGACTGGGTCTTTCCAGTCAGGAAGGAGCAGATCCGTCAGAGTGTTTGTTATTGGATTCAGATTTCTTGTAGGCATTAGGATATTTCACTATTAAGATGCAAGGGTTTTTATTTTCCTGTACCTACCGACAGTGCAGTTGTTTGCCACAGAGCGTAGGCATTGACTATGAAATCTCTAATTAAGTTTGTCTATAGCACAAGTTTAGGAGTGTTCAGGGGCTGTGGATGTTTATCTTTACATAGGGAAACGGAATTCAGATGACCTACAAAATGGACATTGGAAGATT
Source organism: Lissotriton vulgaris (assembly GCF_964263255.1). Lineage (NCBI taxonomy): Eukaryota > Metazoa > Chordata > Amphibia > Caudata > Salamandridae > Lissotriton > Lissotriton vulgaris. The sequence continues at coordinate 66,498,283 of NC_141688.1, read as the reverse complement.
CTATGTTGCATTGAGCCCTTGTTCTGAGAGAAATCATGAATAAAATGCGTTTCCGAATTTGCTGAAAGATGATATGTGCAGGAGAATATGGTGAATGGAAGACATCCGTCCTTTGTTGCGCCGGTCAGTATTCTCCGCAGACTGTGGATATCCCACATAGAGCTTCTTAGATGCACATCTGTTACCAGGGCTGGACTGAGAGTAAAAAGCAGCCCTAGCAAATTTAGTCGGACGAGCACCCTCCCTGCAAAGTCCGGCTCGGACATCTCCGGTCGGCTGCACTGAGGCTTGTATTTTCATTGCACTGCACCGCTGGTCTACAGAAAGAGGGGCCCCAAAAAGTGAAAATAGGCCCCTTGGCCTTCAGCCTACTGGGGAAACGCCCGATGCCAGGTATGGCCAGTCCGGCCCTGTCTGTTACATAACGATTTAGAAAAGGGGGTGGTGATGAACAGAGTGTCTGAATTAAGCAGACCACTCTTACCCAGTCCAAAGATCAGGGCTTGATCCATCACCGTTATTTATCTCACTGCACCATCCCAGCTCAGAACCTGGCTATATGCAAATCAGTCTGTCCCTGGCCCAGTGTATCATGGGAACAGGGCAGACTAAACTACCAAGCCAATTCTTCACCAGAAAGGAGACAAGCTACCGGGGACCGGTTTCTGGCATTTCAGCCTTCTTCGGCCCGGCTTACTTGAATCCTGATGGTGCAGTGGGAAAGGGACTCATGTCTGAGTATACCCTGCCACACCTATAGTGGCCAAAACGATTTAGAAAAGGGGGTGGTGATGAACAGAGTGTCTGAATTAAGCAGACCACTCTTACCCAGTCCAAAGATCAGGGCTTGATCCATCACCGTTATTTATCTCACTGCACCATCCCAGCTCAGAACCTGGCTATATGCAAATCAGTCTGTCCCTGGCCCAGTGTATCATGGGAACAGGGCAGACTAAACTACCAAGCCAATTCTTCACCAGAAAGGAGACAAGCTACCGGGGACCGGTTTCTGGCATTTCAGCCTTCTTCGGCCCGGCTTACTTGAATCCTGATGGTGCAGTGGGAAAGGGACTCATGTCTGAGTATACCCTGCCACACCTATAGTGGCCAAAAACGATTTAGAAAAGGGGTGGTGATGAACAGAGTGTCTGAATTAAGCAGACCACTCTTACCCAGTCCAAAGATCAGGGCTTGATCCATCACCGTTATTTATCTCACTGCCCCATCCCAGCTCAGAACCTGGCTATATGCAAATCAGTCTGTCCCTGGCCCAGTGCATCATGGGAACAGGGCAGACTAAACTACCAAGCCAAATCTTCACCAGAAAGGAGACAAGCTACCGGGGACCGGTTTCTGGCATTTCAGCCTTCTTCGGCCCGGCTTGCTTGAATCCTGATGGTGCAGTGGGAAAGGGACTCATGTCTGAGTATACCCTGCTACACCTATAGTGGCCAAAAACGATTTAGAAAAGGGGGTGGTGATGAACAGAGTGTCTGAATTAAGCAGACCACTCTTACCCAGTCCAAAGATCAGGGCTTGATCCATCACCGTTATTTATCTCACTGCACCATCCCAGCTCAGAACCTGGCTATATGCAAATCAGTCTGTCCCTGGCCCAGTGTATCATGGGAACAGGGCAGACTAAACTACCAAGCCAATTCTTCACCAGAAAGGAGACAAGCTACCGGGGACCGGTTTCTGGCATTTCAGCCTTCTTCGGCCCGGCTTGCTTGAATCCTGATGGTGCAGTGGGAAAGGGACTCATGTCTGAGTATACCCTGCCACACCTATAGTGGCCAAAAATGATTTAGAAAAGGGGGTGGTGATGAACAGAGTGTCTGAATTAAGCAGACCACTCTTACCCAGTCCAAAGATCAGGGCTTGATCCATCACCGTTATTTATCTCACTGCACCATCCCAGCTCAGAACCTGGCTATATGCAAATCAGTCTGTCCCTGGCCCAGTGTATCATGGGAACAGGGCAGACTAAACTACCAAGCCAATTCTTCACCAGAAAGGAGACAAGCTACCGGGGACCGGTTTCTGGCATTTCTGCCAGATGAAGCAGAGTTGGAAGGAGTTCTAGCAATGGCTGTTCCTAGTAACTCAATGAGGCGAAATACAACATTCACCTGCGGTGCAAAAACCATCTCCCTTCCAAGGCTGAGTCACTGGAGCCCTGGCTTTACCTAATGGCAGTGGGCGCATGTATGGAAGCCCATAATTAAGGCCTTCTTGGAGTAGATACAATTTTGCCTTTTTCAGAATGAATCTTTGCCAGTTGTCTTTCATCCATGGTTTCACATTTACAACCACTCTAGCCAAAGATAATAAAGATAATTCATCACAATTGGAGCTAACCTTGTGTTAGACGGACCGGGAGGGTCGGCCGAGTATAAGGGGAGAGGTCTCCAGGGAGAGCCGTCTCCAGCGATCGTACAGACAAGTAACTTCCCCCCACAGACGGACACCACACAAGGATAAGGTTAAACGATACTTTATCAGCAATTCTTCGAGTACGGTCAAATGATACAAGGAGGTCTGGACTCAGGGGTCCCCTCGGTTCGGGTCTCTGGTTGGGAAAAGGGGTAGCGGGACAGTCTTGTTACCAATTGGGTGGATGGATAGCTCTCAATCCTCGAGCTCGGCGTTCTAGATGATCGGGCCGCGGCGGAGCCAGCAGGTCCCGAGGTGGTTGAAGGTAGCGACGGTCCGCGGCGGAGCCAGCAGGTCCCGATGAAGATGGTGGTACAAACGGTCCGCGGCCACGCCAGCAGGTCCCGACGACGATGAAGGTTTACGAAGGTTGCGGCAGCGCCAGCAGGCAGGACGATAGTTCACAAGGTAGGGCTACGGCAGCGCCAGTAGTCCGTCAAGGATGAGTTCTTCTCTGCGTCTCTCGACTCCAGGATACAACTGCCTTCCTGCTCTGGAGCTGCCTCAGTTATAGGGCTGGTGCCCTTTGATGTCCGGACCCTCGCACTTGGAGGTCGGGGGGTCCAGGATGAGGGAGTCCAGACACCCAGCAGGGGGGTGGAGCCAGCGCCCGGGGAGGCTGGGGGCGAGCGGTACCTGGCGGGGGAGAGCCATCGACACCTCTTTCTCCCATTGACCTGCCAAGTAGTCCGCTCACCTCCTGGGTGGATGGTGGTGCCGGGATGTCTGAGGCCTGGCCAGGCCCAGGGTTAGGGTCGATCGGAGGCCACGCGGCCTCGTGGTGCAGTGTCCAAGATGGCGCCCAGGTCGGGTGCGCGGGCCAGTAGGGGATCGGGCCCAAGAGGTCGAGATGTTCAGAGGCAGGGGTCCCGGAGGGGACGGAAAACGTGGAGAGGTGGTGTGTAACACTTGAGGGACCGGGCTCGGGCCTGGTCGGGCAGAGGGGGAGCGGGCCCTTCATGTGGCCTGTCCAACATGCGTCCCCCCCCAGCTGAAGGCGGGGAGAGTCACCCATCCTCTTGGGGACTCTCCTCGTCGAGGCGGAAAAAGCGTGACAGGCCATCCGCGTTGGCGTGGTCTTGTCCAGGTCGATGTTCCACAGTGAAGTCCATCCCCTGTAGGGAGATGGACCAACGTAGTAGTTTTGGGTTCTCCCCCCGCATCTGCATCAGCCACTGCAGGGGTCGATGATCGGTCTGTACCCGAAAGTGTGTGCCAAAGAGATAGGGCCGGAGCTTTTTGAGGGCCCATACCACGGCGAAGGCCTCCCTCTCGATGGTGCTCCAGCGTTGCTCTCGAGGCAGGAATCGCCTGCTGATGAAGGCCACTGGTTGATCAAGGCCTTCGGGGTTCAATTGAGACAGGACCGCCCCAATACCGTGGTCGGAGGCATCCGTCTGGACGACGAATTCCCGGCTGTAGTCGGGGGCCTGGAGCACAGGGGCGGAGCACATGGCGGCCTTTAGTTGTTCGAAGGCTGTTTGACAATCTGGGGTCCAGTTGATCTTCTTTGGTTGATTTTTGGATGTGAGTTCTGTGAGGGGCCCCACTATGCTACCATAGTCCTTCACGAACCGTCGGTAATAGCCCGTGAGTCCCAGAAAGGCGCGTACCTCGGTCTGGGTGATGGGGGGCTGCCAGGACTGGATGGCGGCGATCTTGAGCTGCAGAGGGGCCACCAGGCCGCTTCCCACCTGGTGTCCGAGGTAGGTCACGGACCCCTGACCAATCTGGCATTTGCTGGCCTTGATCGTGAGGCCAGCTCGCTGAAGGGCCTGTAGCACCTCTCGGAGGTGGCGGAGGTGGTCGGACCAGTGGTGGCTGTATACAGCGATGTCGTCTAGGTAGGCGGCACTGAATCCTTCGAGTCCGGCCAAGACCTGATTAACGAGTCGCTGAAATGTTGCTGGGGCATTCTTCATGCCGAAGGGCATGACCTTGAAATGATAATGGCCGTCAGGAGTGGAAAACGCAGATCGTTCTTGGGCCCGGGGTGTGAGGCCGATCTGCCAGTAGCCCGCCGTCAGGTCGAAAATGCTGAGGTAGCGGGCAGCTCCCATGCGGTCGATTAGTTCATCTGCCCGGGGGATGGGATGTGCGTCTGTTCTTGTGACCGCATTCAAGCCCCGGTAGTCGACGCAGAACCGGAGTTCCGGTGTGGTGCCGGGGGTGGCTGCTTTGGGGACCAGTACTACTGGGCTGGCCCAGGGGCTGTCTGAGGGCTCAATGACCCCGAGCGTGAGCATCTTGGTTACTTCTTCTTGGATGCAGGCCCGTACCCGATCTGGTACGCGGTAGGCCCGGTGGCGGATAGGGGGGCTGTCCCCCGTGTCCACGTCGTGCACACACCAGGAGGTGACACCTGGGGTGAGGGAGAACAGGCTGGCGAACTGCAGCAGAAGGTCTCGACATTCTTGGCGTTGTTCCAGGGTGAGGGCCTCCGAGAGTCGGACCCCGTCCACGGAGCCGTCTTTCTCCCGAGTCCGTAGGAGGTCAGGGAGGGGTTCGGAGTCTTCTTCGGCTCCATTGTCTGTGGCCATCAGGAGGCTGAGTTCTGAACGCACGAAATGGGGTTTCAGTCTATTAGCGTGGAGGACCCGGAGGGGGTTCCGTGAAGATTCCATGTCGATGAGATAGGTGACAGGGCCCTTGCGCTCGACTACTTTGAAGGGCCCCGTCCACTTGTCTTGCAGGGCGCATGGTTCGGTGGGGGACATTACCCATACTTGTTGGCCGGGTTCAAATTCGATGGAGGAGGCATTTTGGTCATACCACTTTTTCATGTCCTCTTGACTGGCCTCCAAGTTTGCTTTCGCTATCTCCCTGAATCGTCGGGTCTGGTTGCGGAGGGTTAGGAGGTATTTGAAGACATCTGGAGGGTTCTTTAGAGGGGGCATTTCCCAGCCTTCCTTGACTAGGCTGAGCGGCCCCCGTACGGGGTGTCCATACAACAGTTCAAACGGGCTGAAGCCGAGGGACTTCTGGGGGACTTCTCGATATGCGAAGAGGAGGCACGGCAGTAGCACATCCCACTGGCGACGGAGGGGCTCTTCCAACCCCCCAATCATCCCTTTGAGCGTGCGGTTGAACCGCTCAACGAGTCCGTTTCCTTGAGGGTGATAGGGGGTCGTGAATCGGTAGGTGACCCCACACTGTTGCCAGAGGGACTTCATATATTTTGAAATAAAGTTTGTGCCTCTGTCGCTGACGACTTCTCGGGGGAAGCCCACACGGGAGAAGATCCCCATCAGGGCCCGGCCGACTACCGGGGCTGTCACAGTTCGCAGGGGAACAGCCTCGGGGTAGCGGGTGGCGTGGTCCACCAGTACCAGGATGAACCGATGTCCTTGTGCTGTACGGGGGTCCAGGGGCCCCACAATGTCTATCCCGACCCTCTCGAACGGGGTGGTGACCACTGGAAATGGTTGCAGGGGGGCTTTTAGTTTGCGGCCGCTCTTCCCACTGGCTTGGCACGTGGGGCAAGATCGGCAATGCTGGAGTACATCATTCCTCATTTTAGGCCAGAAGAAGTGGGTCACTAGGCGGCTGTAAGTTTTATCTTGACCCAGGTGCCCAGCCAGGGGGACATCGTGGGCCAGATTTAGCAAGAAGTCTCTAAAACGGAGGGGCACCACTAGCACTCGACTGGCCCCCAACTCCGCGATCCTTTGTTCACTGTATAGCAGATCATTGTCCCAATAGACCCAATGTGTTCCGGAGGTATCCCCTGCGCTCTGGGCGAGGGCTTGTTGGCGGAGTCCCTCGAGGGAGGGACAGGTCTTCTGCTCTTGGCGAAACTGCTCCTGTGTGGGCCCCCCCTCTTGATGCCACTGGTCGAGGCCAGAGAGGTCCGGGGGTTGAGCTGGTTCTGGGGGGACGGCACGGTCGGCGTCTTCTACTGGAGCGACCGGGGGAGGAGGCGCCGGCCATTCAGGTTCCTCGGGTTGGGGATTGGCACGGGCGGCCATGGACCGGGTGGTGACGCACGCCCAGTCCGGGATGCCTAACATCCCCAGGTGTTCTCTTCGTTCTACGGCTGCCCACGGAGAGCTTTCAAGGTCATTCCCCAGGAGGCAGTCTACGGGAGCATCATCTCGGACCGTCACCTTCAACATGCCGGAGACTCCTCCCCATTCGAAAGGGACGCAGGCCATCCGACACAGACTCTCCGAGTTATCGGCTGAACGGACAGGGCAGAGAATATTTGGTAGGAACTGTTCTGGGGTCACCAGGTGACAGCGGACGGCTGTTACACTGGCCCCGGTGTCACGGAGGGCTTCGGCCCGGCGTCCATTGATGCTCACCCATTGACTGTACTTCCGGGTGTTAGCGGGTAGGGGGACCCGCGGGACCATGTCTTTCCCCCCTAAGCAGGCTAGAGCCATGGCGGCTGGCTCCCATTCTTGATGTTCTTGCTCATATTCTTCTTGTTCCTCGGAGATCTGTTCTTCCCCCAGGGCAGCAGCAGCCACCTGGCGGGGTCTCGGGCTCTGGTTCTGTGGGCAATTTGGGTCGTTTGCGTAGTGGCCGACTCGCTGGCATCGGTGACACGTGACATTGGCCCTATATCCCGGTCGTGCCGGGGTGCTGCCCCGGTTGGCCGGGGGGGTGGTGCTGGCAGCGGGGGCGGCCGGAGCGCTGTCTCTTCCTCGTCCTTGGCCCCCTCCTCCTCCTCCTCGGGGACGGTGCTGACCGTGGTGGTTTCGGTTCTGTTCATAGGACCCATTTCGGCCCACTCTGGTGATTTCCCACCGGTCAGCTTCGGCTGCGAGCTGCCGTGGATCAGTCAATTTGCTGTCGAGGAGGTGCTGCCGGAGCTCGATGAAGCAATTGTTTGACAGATGCTCCCACACCATGAGGTTGAAGAGCTGTTCGTAAGTTGTGACATTGCTTCCTTTGATCCAACCCTCGAAGGCTCTGCTGAAATAGTTCACGTACTCCACCCAAGTTGTACCCGGGATGCGGGTGCAGTCTCTGAACCTCTGGCGGTACATCTCGGGTGTGAGCCCATAGCGGGTGAGGAGGGCCGCTTTCATGTGGTCATAGGAGGTCATCAGATGGTCCGGGAGCTGTAGCAGGGCATCGCGGCCCTCATTGAGGAATCTCCCCCATAGACCGGCTCCCCAGTCGCTTCGATCGATCCGGTGGGAGGTCATAGCTATTTCGTAGGCCTTGAACCATTGTTGGATGTCGTCCTCTCGGAAGTATTCTCGGACGACATCCTTGGGGATGTGTACCTTCTTATCTGTTGCTCCCGGGGTGCGGGGTTGCTCGGTCGCCCCTGATTCCTTGTTTTGCTTGCGTAAGTCTATCTCGGCTAATTTGCGCTCATGCTCATATGCCAGTCTTTTTTCCTCGAGCTCTCTTTGTCTCTGTTTTTCCTCTCTTTCTTCTCGGAGCCTCAGATGTTCTAAGTTCAGTTTCTGTTCGGCCAACTTGAGTTCACCATCCATTTTGAGCCGGGCCATTTCTAGTTCATGTAGTCTTGTTCTTTCTCGTTCCTGGATCTCGTCTTGCGAGAGACCCGTTCTTCGCTCCTCGGGAGCCGCGGTGTCTTTTTCTACTGCTGCGATATTTTGGTCCGGGGGTCTGACGGCCCCGGTTTCTGCCCAGGACTCCAGGGCATGCTTGAAATCGTCTTTGGTACTTAGACCGGTGGTAGCGATACCTAGTTCGATGCAGAATTGTTTTAATTCACGATGGCTGTATTCTTCCAATTTCTCCATCTGAAATTTCTCGGTGGATCCGCTTTCTTTGGTTGTCATCGTGATTTCGTCGTGGGGTGAGCTACTCTCTGTACGATTATGCGGTGATTCGGATCGCGCTGCTGGCCACCAATGTTAGACGGACCGGGAGGGTCGGCCGAGTATAAGGGGAGAGGTCTCCAGGGAGAGCCGTCTCCAGCGATCGTACAGACAAGTAACTTCCCCCCCACAGACGGACACCACACGAGGATACGGTTAAACGATACTTTATCAGCAATTCTTCGAGTACGGTCAAATGATACAAGGAGGTCTGGACTCAGGGGTCCCCTCGGTTCGGGTCTCTGGTTGGGAAAAGGGGTAGCGGGACAGTCTTGTTACCAATTGGGTGGATGGATAGCTCTCAATCCTCGAGCTCGGCGTTCTAGATGATCGGGCCGCGGCGGAGCCAGCAGGTCCCGAGGTGGTTGAAGGTAGCGACGGTCCGCGGCGGAGCCAGCAGGTCCCGATGAAGATGGTGGTACAAACGGTCCGCGGCCACGCCAGCAGGTCCCGACGACGATGAAGGTTTACGAAGGTTGCGGCAGCGCCAGCAGGCAGGACGATAGTTCACAAGGTAGGGCTACGGCAGCGCCAGTAGTCCGTCAAGGATGAGTTCTTCTCTGCGTCTCTCGACTCCAGGATACAACTGCCTTCCTGCTCTGGAGCTGCCTCAGTTATAGGGCTGGTGCCCTTTGATGTCCGGACCCTCGCACTTGGAGGTCGGGGGGTCCAGGATGAGGGAGTCCAGACACCCAGCAGGGGGGTGGAGCCAGCGCCCGGGGAGGCTGGGGGCGAGCGGTACCTGGCGGGGGAGAGCCATCGACACCTCTTTCTCCCATTGACCTGCCAAGTAGTCCGCTCACCTCCTGGGTGGATGGTGGTGCCGGGATGTCTGAGGCCTGGCCAGGCCCAGGGTTAGGGTCGATCGGAGGCCACGCGGCCTCGTGGTGCAGTGTCCAAGATGGCGCCCAGGTCGGGTGCGCGGGCCAGTAGGGGATCGGGCCCAAGAGGTCGAGATGTTCAGAGGCAGGGGTCCCGGAGGGGACGGAAAACGTGGAGAGGTGGTGTGTAACACTTGAGGGACCGGGCTCGGGCCTGGTCGGGCAGAGGGGGAGCGGGCCCTTCATGTGGCCTGTCCAACACCTTGTGTGCCAAGCAAAAGGAACTGAGAGCTCAAGCACGAAGGAGAAGGGGGGAGAGGGGCTAGCGAAGCCGAGAGGCGGCAAGGAAGAGGAAAAAAGAGTGACCCTGGGCACTGAAGGGGAGAGATCGTTTAGACCTGGTGTTTTCATGTGGGAGAAAATGATAGGGACAAAGGGAGACCGTGCAATGTTGGAAATATATCAGCTAAGCAGAGAGTGGATATTGAATGTGATAGTAAAGCAAGACATGCTCGTAGAGGGCAGTGACACGAACGAGAAAGAGAGAACTCGCTATAAAGAGATCAGAGGTAAGGCTTGTGAGGAACAGCATAGTTTGGAAAGGTAAAAGGCAAGGTGTGGCTGTTGGGTTGAGAGCTCTATATAATAATCAAAGAACGGGTGGATACTGGATACAGAATTATAGGAGTGGGAGAAATATGGCCCGAGCTTCTGATGAGATGAAAAGGAATTGAAAAGGGAACCGTGTTTAATGCAGGGACTTAATTCTGCCTTGCCTCGATCCTAGCCGCTTTACACACAAGTTTATTTCCTCAAAATACAATTATAAGTTCCCAATTACATTTGGAGCGTGAGAACCTGGGGACAGAACGAATCTGAATACAGAGCGAAATCCCTGTCTCTGTGAATACATCCGCCAGCACTCGCAATCTCCCCACAGCCGCCTTTTTTCTATTAACAAAACAGAGAAATAAATAATCGAATATTAAAGGACGTCTGTTTCGGATGATAAAGTGTATTGCGCCGTTTCTGCCCTGCAGGCATTCCGCACCCGCCGAGCCCACTTCCGGGCCGCGTGTAGGCTGTTTTACATTTTTAAATGTTTGTTGATGCGTGGGCATATTCTTCCCCCAACGCGGCGGCGATTCAAAGAAACGTTGCAGCATCGCTTTCTGGAAGCAATTAGAATTTCACTTCTGTTTTTTTGATTGGAATTGCGACCTTCTGCCGTGTTATTTTTGTGTGATGTATGAGCCTGTTTCTGATCGCTTGTGTTCACATCTGTTTTTGAAAGTTTTATTGTGAATGTGTGGTCAGCTCTCCCGCCGGTGGAGACCAAGCCTCAGCTGTAGTTTTTCAATCCTCTGACACGTTATTTGTGAAACGCTCTGCACTTAAATGGAAAACCACGCAGCAGTACCTGGAGAAACGCCCGGTCAGAGCTGGCACATACATGATTTCAAAATGGCTGCATCGTCCTGCAAGAGGTAGGCAGAGCTAGTTGCGTAATAACTACACTCCACGCTGTTACTTGAAGCGTAAAAGGCCATTTTATTAGTACAAGGATGCAATCATTTAGACTTATTAACAGTACATCAATGCAAGAAATATACGTTCCCATCCCCATACCCAGGCATTCTCCATTCTGCCTTCTCAAAACCATCTCACCTGTTTGACTCTTCACCCATTCACTCGATAACCTCCTTCCGTTCCCCATTCTCACCTTCACTTGCCCGCCAAGCATCGTCTGTTGACTTTGCCTTCATTGCTCATTGCCTCCCGTGCCCCGCTATCAGTCATCTGTGTACCGTTCTCCCCCCACCCGAGGGGTGGATCCGCCCATATGTGACTCCCCACCCCTCCAAAGTACCGTAACGCCTCAGCTCCGCAACCTGCCCTAAACTGGCACCCCCAACCTAAAACCCCCCTAGTCCTTCGCTGAAAACCTGTAGGGTGGGTGGGTGGACAAACTTTCGAAACCTTCCCGGTGGTGCTCAGGTGTCAGGAAGAGGCCGGATCTTCCTCTCCTGACACCATATATGGCCTCCCAATCCCACCCCTTCCCTTAACCCCTCTAGCCCCGCCCCCCCACCTTGTCCTTCCGCTATTGCGCGAAAACCCCGGGGGAAGACTGATCTGCGACCTTCACTTCCCCAGGGGCCGCATTGTGAAGCAAGCGTGACATAGTAGCTCAGGATATTTTTCATTGAAAAAAAGTAGCTCTGATTACAGAAATGGTTGTAGGCAACTGTACGAGACAGCCTGGTTCCGCCATCTATGAGAGGCTGAGAAGTCACCTGGTCCTGTTTCTTGTTGGGTATGACGTTTCTTCTCGGTGTGGAAGGTTCCAGAGTCGGTTTAGAGAGCCGCTCTTGTCAGTTGTGCCCCGCTCTGCTGTCTTTCTCAGTGTTTGCCTGATCTCTACCATTTACTCACAGAACAGGGCTCAATCCTATTGCTGCTGCCAGTTATCAAGAGTTGTCAAGGTGGGAAGAGCTAATGCATCACAATAAGGAAGGGACTTCAGTCCGTTTGGGTCTCTGCAAGGCCCGCTATGCACCCTCCATGTCCTCCTGCTGTCAGGGGGGATGTGATAGGCAAGGTTAATATATGCCTGTCCTGTGGGGTGACCACCTGACACAGAAGCAAAATCTGGACAGGAGTGTTAAAAATTCAGGAACAAGCGTTAAAATTCAGGAAAAAAATTCAAGACAAGGGGTCAAAATTTAACACAAAAGGTCAGTTTTACAGGCACATCCAAGTATAGGCCATGACCCACAACTTTACTAGTGCATTTATTTATTATTTTCTACCAAGCACTATTTTTGGAATACAGAATCAAATTCAGCCACACTACGGGCCCGATGTAGGTGGCCATTTACCGTCCGGTAACGGCCGAATTCGGCCGTTACCGACCGATAAATGGGTTTTCGGATGTAGGGGACCTATATTTTACCGATTCTGTAAATTTACTGAATCGATAAATTTATAGAATCTGTAAAATACCGAATCGGTATATTTACTGATTCGGTAAATCCACATGTAGGTGGCACTCCTAAGAGTGCCACAGGCCCTTAAGAATCTGTATTTTACCACCCAATCCTATTGGGTGGTAAAATACCGAATTCAGATGTGCATGCACATCTGTGCATGCATACCTGTGCAATGTGACACACAGACATGCCCTGAGGGCATGTATGTGTGCCACATGGCACACAAGTCCGGAATTGGGGTGCCAGAGGGTGTCAAAGTGACACCCCCTGCACCCTTGCTGAAATCGGTATTTACCGAATCGGTAAATACCGAATCTTAATGATTCGGTATTTACCGAATCTGTATTACCTACATCACCCCCCCTCTATTTTACCACTTCTTAAATACCGATTCGGTATCATTCAGTATTTAGGAAGTGGTAAAATCTAATTACCTACATTGGGCCCTACATAACTTATTTCGACTGACCACACCATCACACACTTCACCATCACTGACGTCCAGACACACCATCACCAGATCCCCTAACCACCCCGCTTCCGGAGCAAGGTCACCAAAACCCAGTGGTCACAGGCCTTCACCACCTCACAACCCAAGGCCTCAGCAGACCTAGACCAGGCCGTCCAGAACTTTGCTGCCCAACTGAAAACTTTAAAATCCAACAAGACCTCCCAATACACAATATGATACACCCCAGAACTCAGGACCACCAAGCGCCACTGCCACCGACTGTAGAAGCAATGGGGAGCCAGTAAGAACCCCGAGGACAGAACAACTCACAAAACAGCCCTCAGCAACTATCACATACACATCAAGGAAGCCAAGAAAGCATATAACATCGATGTACAGCAAGACGCCCCAAGTTTATTGCCTCTTCCTTACTAGATGTACACAGAGCATCCAACTACCTCCCTTCACCTCCGCCCAAAAGATATATGCAGCATACCTCAAGGATCATCCCTCAGCCCCACCTTGTTCAACCCTCTACATCAGAGGTATTCAAACTTTTCCAGGTTGAGCCCCCCCAGCTGAATTCCTCCAGATGTTGGGCCCCCCCACCACCCGACCAAAACCTCGGGAATCCGGCACACCACATGATCGACTGCAACGCGCACCCCACGGGCCATATCCGGCAAACAATACTCAACACAACAAGAGTACCTAGCAAACTGCAGGCCGGTGAGTGGGTGTGGCGAAACGACAGAGGCGTACCACACCACTCAAAACACAATGCTCCAAGACAAAGGAAGTCATCACAACCCTCCCCATCCATCATGTACACCTTGTCATCCACCAACTCCCCCACCATTCATTCCTTCCCTCCATCTGTGCCCCATCCACATCCAAACCCCTTCAACCACTTGCAAACCCATCCACCATCCATCCCTCCGTCCATCATCTCACCCATCCATCCCTCCATCCACCCCTTCACCCATCCATCCATCATCCATCCATCCCTTCACCCAATCCATCCCCTCACCAATCCATCCACTCTTCCACCCATCCATCCACTCCTCCACCCATCCATCCACTCACTCATCCATCCAACCACCCACCCTCTCACCCATCCCCCCACCCACTCATCCATCCACCCAGTCACTCATCCGTCCACCCACTCAACCCCCCACTCATCCATCCACCCACCCATCCATCCATCCCTCCCGCTCTCCACCCTCCCCACACTCATGCATGCACTCTCTGATCCATCCATCTCCATGCTCCTCTCCTCACCCATCCATGCACACACCTGCCCATCCACTCTGCCAATCATTCATCCATGTCCTCACTCATCCATACATCCATCCTCCCTCTCTCTCTCCATTCCCCCCTCACCCAGCCACCCATCCCTCCATCCACCCTTCACCCATCCACCCACTCATCCATCCACTCATCCACTCATGAATCCATCCATTGACCTCTCACCCACCCCTTCACTCCTCCATCCATCCCCCATCCATCCACCCTCCTCAATCACCCATCCATCCCCACATCCACCCCTTTACTCATCCATCCATCCATCCATTCTTCCCTTCACCCATCAATACATCAATCCATCCATCACCTCTCTCATCCATCCACCCACCGACTCGCCCACCATCCACCCCCCATCGATCCATCCACCATTTCACTGATCCATCCATCCCTCCACCCACCCATCCATCTACCCTTCCAACCATACACACATCCATCCACTCCCATCCATCCCTCCACTCATGCATCCATCCTCACTCCCACCATACATCCACCCCTTCACCCATCCATCCATCCCCTCACTCATCCATCCACCCCCCACCCATACATCCACCATGTCACCCACACATCCACCATTCCACCCATCACTCCACCCATACATCCACCACTCCACCCATACATCTATTCACCCACATGGCAACATAACGGACGTCTGGTGGCCGGCTCCACCCGACATCCCTCACACATTTGATGATTCAAATTCGAATCTGAAGACCAACATCCCTGAACACAGACACTTCGGTGCCCCACACAAAGATCCTCATGAGTTGATGACCGCAGACCAAAGCGGATGCTTAAATATTGCTTCATAAACCTTCTAGCTTTGCCATGAAATTCTTTATATAAAATGCATAATTTTCACCACTTTTTTCAAAATGTTCTCTGTGTGAGAAAACCCCTAAACCCTTCTTATGTTAGTCGGGATTGGTCACTTCGTTTCCTCACTACATAAAAACTCAGCCTCAACTTTTACGCCCCACCACTTAAAACGACATCAGTCACCAATCTATTTCTACGTGGCTCTTCTGGAAGTTGCAAGAAGTGCTTGATGCTCACTTGACCTCTGCTCTGCCGGTGTTTGGCTCTTTTGGTGAGCAGCTCGAGAAATCTTAAACTCTGGACATTGTGAACTATACAACTATACAACTCAGCTTCGCCCGGGCACAGAAAATCAACTAAATACAAGGGGCGGGATTCTGTGTTAAAAAGCTTGTGCTCCCCTGCCCCTAGACCAGGGTTCTGCAAACTGTGGGGTGCTTCATGGGCCAAACCCGGATTGCAACCTCTCCCTCCCTTCCCAAAATAACTGAATGTCTCCCCCTCCCCCTCACTGCCACCCCCCTTGAAAGGCTGGGGCCCTGGGCCAGAGCCCACCCTGCCCGTGCCTCAAACCCTCTCCGGAAACCTTCGCTCCCTTCTGGGAAGAGCTAACTCTCCCAGGAGGGGGTTAATTCACGGAGTTGACAGCTTCAGCTGCAGTGGGAGGCAAGGGGTCTCCTCTGCTAAAGCTGAAAGCGTGTCTGTTTGTTTGCTTTCATTTTTAGCATAGGAGACACCTTGCCTGCACTGCAGCCGAAGCTGTCCACTCCATGAATTGGCCTCCTCCTGGGATAATCACCCAGACAAAGGAACGGGCACAAAGGGAAGATCGGAGTGGAGCGCGCGCCCCCCCCCTGGGATGGTGCCGTGCCCCCCCAGTGGGGCGCGCCCCACAGTTTGAAGAACCCTGCTCTACATGATCCCCCTTGCAGACCCACATACTCAACATAATCCCCTAAGCAGACAACACTCAACTGATTCTCTCATTCACCCAGAACCCCTCCATAGCTAAAACCAACTTTTTGCAATGCCATGACCAACGTAGCCATCTGGATTAGAAACAATTGCCTCCAACTCAACTCCGACAAAACTGAAGTATTGATCTTTGGGAAAACCACCTTTGCATGGGACTACAGCTAGGGGCCTGAAGAACTCAGAACTACACCCACACCAACCGACTATGCGTGCAACCTCTGTGTTATCCTCGACAGCCAACTGACAATGAAACGACAGTTCATCACAGTCACCTCCTCCTGCTTCCACACACTTTGCATGCTATGCAGGATCTTCAGATGGATCCGAACCGGCACCAGAAAGGCTATCTCTCTGGCCCTCATCACCAGCTGCCTCGACTACGGCAGCAGCCTTTACGCTGGCATTTAATCCGGCATCTAAGAAGACTCCAGACCAAACAGAACACCACAGTCAGACTCATCCTGGGGCTGCTCAAATGAACCCACAACACCCCACATCACCCCACATCTGCGAGATCTCCACTGGCTCCCCATCCAGAAGAAATACCAGTTTAAGATCCTCACACATCCCTACAAAGCTCTCCATGGCCTAGGACTGGCCTACATCAAACATCAACTGAACTTCCACTAACCCTCTAGACACATGTGCTCCTCCTCACTTGCCCTCGCTCATACCCCCTACATCCATTGCAGCCGCAGTGGTGGCCGTCCTTCTCCTACACCGCCACCAAGACCTGGAATGACCTTCCCCTCCAGCTCTGTGTAGCCCCCTCGCTGGCAGTCTTCAGAAAGGGACCAAAGACTTGGCTCTTCGACGGAGACACAGCAACCAGATACATCTAAGGGTGACAGTGTTGCCCTTTGATAAAGCTTTTGATTGATTTATTTATTCACTATGGTCTTTTTGTGATTACCTTTAGATATGCTAAATTCAGGTTACACATTACGTCCTTGTTCAATTGTAAGTGAATGCCTTTGAGTATGGTGTCAAGGCCATCCACTTTACCCCAAATGTACCCAGTCTTTCTTTGGAGGCAAAGCAACAGCAACATTTTAATTATGTTTATAAATATTTCAAAAAGCATGGCAAATATTTTGGGAAACAGTGATCTTCTGCTTGTATAAAAAGAAATTGAACAAAAACATCTTCCTCACCTCAACCACCAGTGTACTTTAAACCGAAAAAAATGAATGAGGCAGAGCAGATGGGGTGGGTGACAGTCTCACACCTAATGTCAGGATGAGAGGCATCCACACCTTGTCTGTAGTCTCACAGTACTGGAGTGTGCATCCAGGACTTTGCATTTTTCTCAGAGCCAGGAGCCTGGGCTACCAGTTAAGGAGAATTAAATAGGAGGGTGAAATCGAGATCAGATGAGAGATTCACCGCAACTGATTTAAAGGGTTGTTTCTAAGAATGCTAAGAACTGGATAAATAAAAGCAAATAACATGGCCACAATGCAGGAGCACTACAACTCTCTGGTTTTCCTAACTTATCCCTGACATTCAATCTCCCGCCTCTGCCTAGTGGGTTTTTACTCACCGGGACTGGTGGTGAGCGAATACCCTGCCCTGTATCTGTGCTGGACTGACGGCGAGCTCCGTTGTGACTCCTTAAACCATCTGATCATTGCTTTCTGCTTTTTATTGTGTCTGGACAGGAATTAGCTCTCCATTTGGGGATTAGCTTCGTACAACTCTGACCTGGGGTCCCTGGATACAAGATGGTGGCACTTAAAATTCGCTTGAAACGGAGAGAGAACTATCTTCAGTATTCAGTCACAAAATAATGGAGGACCCTAGGTATGTTGAGTAGGCATGAAAGAAAGTTAGGACTAATCACCAGTTTTGCCTCTGGAGCGACCATCTTTTAACCGTGCCTCTGATCTACCATGGTGTGACCTGTATTCTTCCTTGAACCATCTCCAATATTCCAGATCCCTTTTGGTCTCTACCAAGTCCCTTGCCAAATTTGTCAGAATAAAACTCACTTGACACACAACGCGAGATTGCTCAAGACCCAGTTTCAACTTTTGAGCAATAGAATATCCATTCTCTCTAAATACTTTTGAGGCAACTTCTCTACATTAGCTGTTCCCAGCTTGACATTCTTCTCCACTTACTCCGTTGCTTCTCTCAACACCATGGCTTCAAACTTTAAAAGCCCCAATGTGGACCTGCTGTCACTGATGTGGCATTTTGCTTACAAGATTGTGTACCCTTCTAACCTATCTTAAAACGCTACTAGGAATTTCAAACATAATCTTCTCAAACGGAACCCAGAAACAAATGTTTTAGATGCCTATTTTTGTACATCTAAAGGTGTTGTTGTTAACAACCTTATCTTCTTCACTAACTGGAGAGCCCAATGTAGTAGAGCCTGTAAGTCCATGTTCCGATCCAAACCATTAAAGAAAACACTTCATGATTTTCGCGTATCCATCATTCTATCTCCAATCCAAGATATGCAGATCATCTTTCCCTTAGACACCCCGGATGCGACATCCAATTTCCAGGCTGTAATGCTGCACATCCAACAATGGATGATGTCTAATCAACTAAAACTAAATCCGGAAAAAACAGAACTCCTCCTGCCTTGTTCTAGCTCTGCCCACTGGGGACCCCAATTCTGGCCAGCTGAACTGGGCACTGCCCCTACTCCATCGAGTTCAGTAAAAAGTCTGGGTGTCACCATTGATAAAGATCTCTCCCTGAAAACTCATGTCGGAGCCATTATCTCTGCTAGTATGTTCCAGCTTCGCAAAATCCGGAAAATTTCTCATCTGCTCTCTCACGAGGCCTTGGTGCAAATTGTCATCTCCCTCGTTCTTTCCCGCCTCGACTTTTCCAACGCCCTTTACTGGGGCCTCTCCAGGTCCCTGCTCCACCGCCTCCAGATGGTGCAGAACCAGGCTGCAAGGCTTATTTGTAAAGTCCCTAAATGGCAATCTGCTAGACCTCTCCTGGCCAAGCTGCACTGGCTTCCCATTGAGCAAAGGGCCGCCTTCAAGATCGGATGCATAACCTACAAAGCACAGCATACCAAATGCCCGACCTTCCTGAAATCCCTCATCAATCCCCACCGCCCGACCCGCAATCTCCGCTCTGCTCACCTTCATCTTCTCACCTCCCCAGTGTTCAAGCTAAAAAAATTGGGTGGCCGGAGATTCAGCTCCCTGGCACCCAAGCTGTGGAACTCCATCCCCCTACACATTAAAACCTCTGACACCTTGCTGAGCTTCAGAAAAGGCTTAAAGACCTGGCTCTTTTCAAACTCTCACTAGCCCTTTCTCCTGCCCCATTTTCAATCTCAGCGCCAGGAAACCTCCGGTGTCAGTGCGCTTTACAAATGTAGCTTAACATTAACATTAACATTAACAATCCTCAAAGCTGATCTGACCATTTCTCTATACAACAACGGGAACATTCTTATTCAAGCATCAGACCACAATCTAGAACAATTTGATAAACTCTTTATGAGGATCAAAAATTCATTCATAATAACCCAGTGGTACTTCCAAATCAGGGGTCTCCAACCTTTTCTGTAGTGAGAGCTACTTCTGATCAGTAAAAATCATTGTGAGCTACTAAATGCCAAGCAACTCGCACATTTTTACGAGACACCCCCCATACCCAGCTTCATTGACTTTAAGCCTAATTTCTTTAGAGACCACACTGTGATTTGAACATGCACTGCAGTGAACTGATTCCCCGTGGACCGCAAAATGAAAAATTCAGTTCAGCAATTGTTGATTGTCACTTGTTTTCTTTCTATTACATCTGACAAATTCTGTGTTGGTACACAAAATATTATTTTGGACCTTTTAAAAAACATACATAAAGGGTGGAAGAATATGGACTCTGGAGCTAACTTATGATGGCTGCATGAAAGCAGTGCTCAACCAATCAGTTTGTACACACTGTGAGGTGCACAGCAGATTCCTTGTGATCAAAACTTGCTGCTAGTAGTGCCTGGGGATGGTGATCTAGTGATTCTGAATTAGTTGAGGGTTCTGCTTGGTGACTTGGCGGTGCATGGTCTCAGAGGCCTGACAGCAACTGGGGCTGTTGGTGAGGCTGGGGTTATATATGTGTCTCTTTTGCCATGTCACCCAAACCTGCTGCTGGCGCCCCAAGAGCCTCTTAGCTCCACAGATGAAAGTGCCTACCTGACACAGCATATGGCTGTGTGTGTGAGATTCAAGTGCCCTCAGGGAGAAGAGCTGCTACACTGCCTGTCACGTGCTGGACCTGGATGCCACGGGTTATAAATAATTGCAAGGGCCTCATATTTGCATGCCAGATGAAGCTTTGCGGACAATTAATGGAGCATGATACCTGATGATATATTTTTTTATCACATATCACTGGGGTGACATTGGGTCATGCACCTCCCACTGTTCTTCTCTGCCGTGATCCTCCTCAACAACTTCGGCCCACCAATAAGTAATCCAGAGTGTGTACTGCGCAGGAACCCTCTACTGTTGATATGCCCCGCTGAAATTTAGTTTTGAGAGCAAACCATTACCTGGGCGACTAATGGTAGACTGATAAGGTATCATGACACCATTCTGTGCAATGTATTTATTCATTCCCCTTTCAAAAACAAATCCCTTTACACCCTCGCCATGCAACCAAGCACTGAAGCCATACTCATCACAGTACTGCCAGCTGACCTGCTGAAAAGTACTTTTCTCTCTTCACACCAACATACATCTAAGAACCTTTCAAATAAAGTTACCTAAATATATGACTCTGGCAGGGGAAACATATTACGTAAGCACTAACTGCCTGACTAGCAATGTGATATCGAAAACAACCAGTACAGGAAACACAATGGACAACTGACTAGCCATGGAACTCAAAGGGGCACACCCATCCATGCACACGACACACTACACATGTTTAAAATTATCGGACTCATTTTATGTTCACATTGACCAGCAGACACTGATACTAGGTCAGGCGCTTAACAAGCCTCTTGCCAAGAATACACAACCAAAGCACATCTTTTTGAGGGAAGTCCCAAATGCCATAACAAGGGTCCATAGAATGTAAAAGTGCTTATTTGCCAAACTATTTGTAGAAGGGGCTAATTACGCATTGTCTGTCCCCTGCTGCCGGGAATACATGAAAAATGTTCTTCTCTAATATGTAAATACATATTTCTGTTGCTCGATTGCTGTCAATACCTGGTGCAAATTAATTTTAAGAGTTCATAAGATGAGCGTAAGAATCACAGGGCAAGGGGACACCAAGCAGGGGAAAATACCCTTTGAGGTCAAGCAGACTGCTTTTGTTATTTCCCTCCGCGCTGCCCCGTCAGCTGCCACTGTTCACAACTAAAAAGCATACACAACTATTTCACGACGTGGCTTACTGATTGATCTGCTGCTTCCCACGTAGATCAGAGATTCTGTGCCAGGCTGGAAAAGGCAGGTGGCGCAAGGTTAGGTAGGTTAGCAGCTCAGTACTGCCTGCGCCACGCCACTGCCCATGCTATCAAGATTTCTGGCGTCTTTCTGCACCGACACATGTCATGCAGATTAAAAACACGGTGCTACGCTGCGAAAGGCAGGTGGCGTAGTGATAACTCAGATGACTAACAACGTCGTCATATTCAGCCCGCCTCCTACTCCCCAGCTAAGCTCAGTTAAGCCTATCAAAGCAGCTGATTTGGGTGAGGGCGGAAACAGCTATTAAAAATGTCCAAAAACGGCAAAAGGAAATAAAGGGTTACAAAATCAAAATGCCGGAGAGAGCTACTCACAGGGCCTCGGCGAGCTACCGGTAGCTCGCGATCGACCTGTTGGAGACCCCTGTTCCAAATCAAGGTCTTTCTTCCACATTGAATCTTCAACTCCCTGCCACCAGTTCTGCCTCTTCCTCCCCTTCTACCTCACTCTCTTGAATTCCAAGCAATTACCCACCTTGCACCAACGCTGAAACTTCTGAGTGAGAACCTAGGCCTCTTCGCCCAACTAAAGAATTCCAGATTACCAACCTCCCCCTCTCCCTATACTCACAGGTCAGTGAATCTCAATGCCCATTATAACCATCAACAACAACAAGCAAGGGAACTGCAGGTCTCCCAACCAACTCACATCTTCACCACCTTTGTCGCCTTGTGTGCCATGCTCATCTGACTGTCAACACAAGATAGGCAATGAAGGTTGTAATCTGGTACCTTTGCCTGCTCCTCCTCTCACCTCACAATACTCCTCCTCCAACCAAACCACAGCTGCCTTTCACCTCTCCTGTTGCTTTCGTACGAACAAATGAGGAATACACACCTACTACCACTGTTCATTCATCTGAGGGTTCACATTTTCTGTCTCCCCACATATTACTCACACATACTTTAAACCCTCCCAACATTGAGGCTAAACTGACTGACATTATGAAGGATCTACATTTTGTCAAAGAGGGCCTTCAGAACTTAATACACTTCTCTCTGTTAAGAGAATAGATTTCTGAGGGATGCCTGTCCTACTTGTGCATCCACGCTAGCATCTGTGTCCAGGCAGTAATTCCTTGTGAATGTATGGACTGACCTCCATGTAGCTGCCTTGCAAATATCCTCTAAGGGAATATTCCTCATTAGCGCAGCAGTAGCTGCCTTGCCCCTGGTAGAGTGAGCTTTGGGTCTACCAGAAAGAGATTTATTGGCTCGTTGATAGCAGCAGAGAATGCAAGAGACAATCCACCTAGAGATTAACCGTTGAGAAGTAGCTAAACCTGTGTGGACTGGGCCATAATTGATAAACAACTGTTGTGAATTCAAGACAAAAGGTCTTGGTCTTGTCCAAATAGAATTTTAACACCCATTTAATATCCATTGAATTATGTCATCCTTGCAAGAAGTGGGATCAAATTGGTTGGAACAGCACCGCATACAAAATCGCTTCCATTTAAAAGCTAAGCTGTTTGTTTATATGGTCACTTTGTTACCTTTAGAATGTCCATACAGTCCTGAGACAGGTTTGTATGACCATACTGCACTATCTCAGGAGCCATGCTGCCAAGATGAAAGGCTGGGGTGCAGTAGTTGACCTAAGAACTTCGTGAGAAGGTCTGTTCTGCAAGGCATTCTGAGATGTGGATGGATACACCGGTGAAGGAGGTCTGGAAACCACCGCTATCTCGGCCATTCTGGGGTGATAAGTATCATTTTGGGTTGTTGTGGACGCCAGTTTCTGTAGGAGTGTCGGTATTAATGAGACTGGGGGGAAAAGCGTTATGAAATTTGTTCGACCAGTCGATTCGTAGGGTATTCCCTAGAGATCTTGGATGGAAAAATCTGAGATCAGTCATGCCGTTTTTTGTTTTCTTCTGTGGCGAACACATCTATAGAAGGTGTGCCCCACAAACTGAAAATACTTTATCCAACTTCTTCTTTCAGTACCCACTGATGGTTTTCGTCGAGACCCCTGCTGAGCACGTCTTGCTGGATATTCTGCTCTCCTGGAATATGCGCAGCTACCAGCGTTAGATTCCTGGCGAAGAGCCAGTGCCAAATCGATTGGGCTTCTTGCGACAAGGCTCTGAACCTCGTTCCCCCTGCTTGTTCAGGTAGTACATGGTGGTTGAATTGTCCATTTGAACAAGCAGGTTGTTGGTCATGAATGAAGGGTGAATCGCCGTGAGTGCCAGGTGTACTGCTCGGCGTTCCAGAAGGTTGATATGATGCATCTGTTCTCTCAAAGACCATAGCCCCTGTATCTGTTAGTGATCTATGTGGGCTCCGCAACCGAGCAGTTAAGCGTCTGTGACCAAGGTCTGTGCTGGTGGAAGCTGATGGAAAGGCATTGCGCTCAGGAGATTCTTCTGGAAACACCACCATTGGAGAGATTTCACAGTATGAATTGAGAGAGTGATCTTGTCCTCCCAGTGTCCTGAGAACTGGTTCCACTGGTCATTCCAAGCACTCCTTGACCATCGTGTTCAAGTTTACATAGAGGATAGCACATTGTTCTACAGACTCAGTGATTACTTCTCGTAGGTGATATTACGTTAGTGTGGAGGAATGTCAGTCTTTGATCGATATTTAGGTTCTTCAAAATCACTCCCCATACCCTCTTAGGTACTGCCTGTTGACACCGTATGAACAAACATTACCTCAATAGAGTTTTTACCGGGTGTCTTCAGGATAATGGACACAGTGGTCCCAGGCTATAAAGAAAACATAAAGGGGTTTGTATTTTAACTTAATAACTTTTTGTCCTAAGAATCATAGACATAAACTGTGGACTCTGAAGAGGTATAGTGTACCTGTAAAGAACAAAGATGGGTAGATCGATTGAAAACTAATCTTGAAGGACTAAATGTTACCATGGCATCAATTTGCGTAAATCAGAATTAAATTCATGTACACTTAGACTGTAACTACATCTCGACCTAAAAACCTAAATACATCTACACTCACCCCCTAGCCCTAAAATAATACACCATCAGCTTATTCTCGAAGTTATCTTGAACATTAATATGTGTATGAATACCCAGCAGTCCTCTGTTTATGTCTATGATTCTTAGGACAAAAAGTTTCCAGAGGAATGCTTAAAATTGTAATAATATGAATTGCGTTTATAGCGGTTTAATAAAGGCAACAAATACATTAAAATTGCACCCTCAAAATAATCTCGATGAAGCGAAGAAGTATACGAACTACACTCTTTTTTTTCTATGTCTATGAAAGATACCAGTATGGGACATATCTAGATTACGAGTCTTAACGAGTCTAAATGTAACATCGAGACACAAAATTAAGACAATCATTATACCTATATTCAACGTAATGACGTTTAAGGGCTTCTAAATAAGATTCTTAAATAACTTTAGGTAACATATACCGAAAGAGTGGGAATATGCGAGTCCTTCTTCTATTGTGATGCCCCGCGGGACACAGCAAATAACAGCTCTAAATGTGATTCCCGCGTCCAGGGGCAGATCCATCACAAGACGCGGAGGAATCTCCACGAGCGGGTGAGAAATAATGCCGGTTCTGAAAGGGAACACATCGCGGAGTAAGATTAAGTTAAAATACAAACCCCTTTATGTTTTCTTTACAGCTTGGGACCACTGTGTCCATTCCCCTGAAGACACGCGGTAAAAACTCTATTGAGGTAATGTTTGTTCATACCGTGGCAACAGGCAGTACCTAAGAGGGTATGGGGAGTGATTTTGAAGAACCTAAATATCGGAGAAAGGCTGACATTTCTCCACACTAACGTAATATCACCTACGAGAAGTAATCACTGAGTCTGTAGAACAAGTTGCTATCCTCTATGTAAACTTGAACATGATGGTCTCCGTATTGAACTTTCCTTGTGAAATTAACTAGCATGAATATGCGTTTATCTAAAATCGAGAATTAACATTTTTAAATATTTAACTATGAAGTGCTGTATATACACCCCCACTTTTCTTAATATCTCGTCCACTACAGGTACACTATACCTCTTCAGAGTCCACAGTGGCAACACAATATCCACTGTTATTACTGCACAAATCGTGTGAGTACAGTTTCTTTTTAACGTTTGTTTGTCCTGACGAATGCTCCCTAGACCCGGCTGGGCGAGGTGGGGCAGAAACATGTTGACGATTTCTTTGAACCTTAAAGTGGTATAACCAGACCTTGTAACTCGATCTGTGTGTATACCTGACTTTTTTAACCAACAAACCTCATCCTTCAGCTAATAAAATACTCCTTGTGATGTAGGTGTGTTCTTTTAATCTAATTGTGGGCCGATACATATCTCTGGACACTACTGCGCTATACCAGAGGTTGCCTCAGGCTTGAGGCTGGCATACAGCACGAATTCAGATAACCTGATGAAAATGCCATAACGCATATGTGGGGCGGAGAAACGATATAAACCGCAACCGATATCAACATAGAGTTTATGAGGGTTGTCTAAGAAAACCAATGCAACACAGTTACGAGTGTCCATTTTCATATTGATTATTTAGATCGTTTCATGGGAACAGAATGGACAACTATTCCTCCTCCCTCTTTTGGTGATTAATAATATTATACGTAGAAATCCCCTACGGGAGAATCAAAGTCAACCATGAACTTTCCAACAGTAAACCGATCTCAACAGGAGTACCTCAAGAATCGATACTTTCTCCCACACTGTTCAACTTGTACATTGAACCTCTCAGCGAAATGCTGAACAATTCAAACATAAACTACCACTTGTATGCAGATGATACTCAACTATACATGAGAATGTCTTCCCCGGATGACATCAAAAGTCTTAATAGTGCACTTCAGAAAACCCAACAATGGTTATCTCAAAACCACCTTATGTTGAACACACTCAAGACGGAGTTCCTCTTATTGCCCCCAAAATCAATCAGCCCACATTCATGATTGGCTCAAACAACTAACTGCCCTTAATTGCATTCCACATGTTGTAGATTCCACTAAATCAATGGGCATAACCTTGGGCAATTGTTTAAATATGCAAGACCACATCAGTGCAACAAAGAGAAAAGCCAATCACCAACTCAAAAAATTAAGGAAAGACAAAGCTTAGCGAATCACCAAATCAAAACATTAGGGAAAGTCATACCGTTCTTACCCCCTGAAGACATGAAACTAGCTGTCCAATCACTGGTCATCTCCCGTTTAGGCTATGGAATTATGACTTTGACTGGGCTACCCAAAGCTAAACTGGCACCTTGAAGGGCTACTTTGAACTCTGCTGCCAGACCCGTCATGGGATCAAGTAAACATGAGCCCATCACACCAGATCTAATCCAACTCAACTGGTTGTCTCTCAATGCAAGGATCTGATACAAGATAGCGTGCTTAATGCACAACGCGCTACATCATAACACTCTTTTATTTGACAAAAAAATTCTTGACATTTCAGGCATGAACCGGGTTCTTAGAAGTTCCAAAACTCTACTGCTGAAACCACAAAAGTTAAAAAGAAGAAACCCCACAACCACGCGTTTTCCGGTCTAGCTCCAAGAATATGGAATGATCTCTCTCCAGAAATCAGAACGAACCCCTCAACAGCAGCATTAAAAAAAGAAAAGTCAAAGGATTACTTTTGAATAGCCAAATGAGACAATAAATCAGTTGCCTCCTATAGTAGCTCTCACTACTTGTATGCAACTCTGGCCTTCCACTCTACTAAGCATTTTGTGCATTTGCAACCTGCTATTTGGTGTATCATTTTGTGGTTAATGTCTAAGATACAATATACAGCGCTTTGATACCCTAGAAGGTATTGTTCGCGCTATATAAAACTTTTCAAATAAATAAAGAAGAAAAGAACAAGTTAAAACAATTCCTAAAATTAGACAAGATGAGTCCGCCATGAGTATCGGAAAGTATTGTGTACCTTGGGAGTTATCATAGCAGAGAGGAGAGAAACCGAAGAGGCACTGTCTAGTGGTTGGACAAGCAAGCCCCACCCACCTGGGCAAACTTGTCTGGTGCAATGATCCATTGGTTGTGCTTGCCAAGAGTGAGCAGGTGCCAGACCCCTTGTAAGGTTGTGCTGGGCAATTGCCCACTCTGTCCATGTCTTCAAATAGTTTTTCAGTTGAGCCAAGGCCAAACCAGTGATCTGGCTCATCCCTAAGTACCAAAGTACACGTAGAATCTTCATATTATTTGGGATGTAAATAACACAAACAAAATGTAAGAACTTGATGAAGATTTTAAAATTTAAAAAGTGTTTCTTTAACATTTGGTAGTGTTTTCTCCTTTATATACAATTAGTCCCCAGATTAAAATGGAAATCGGTTACATTTCGATAAACAGGGATTAATATCTTCCATTTCCCAACTGATTTTCAGTATGGAAATGTGGGCAAAACAACATGGTCCCTCCAAGCTCAGTTTCCTTTTTGGTCTTCTCTCACTTTCAATAATGGGCTGCATGGCACTAGTGAAGAAGGAGGTGCTACCCTGGTTATTGTATTATTTTGCAAACCTTCCCCTGCTTAGCCCTCATTCCTACAGAAACGTGTCCCATGTCTGATTTGGAGGCTGGTGGTGCAACCGAATAGCTTTTCCCACTCTAAAGCTACCTATGACTGTAGGTGGATTTGCTCCTCTGTACTTAGAACAATATTATTTAGCTGCACAGTTCCAATGGGTGGCTCGCTGGCTGTCTGGCCACGCCAAGCATGAGATGGGGTTTACCCATAACAACCTTAAGGAGGACTTATTGTACCCTACTGACTATTCTAATGTACACAACCCAGAGTTGTTCTGCACAGCTTTCTCTTGCCTTACTAGAACCCGCAAACTCACTAACATAAATAAATCATATGCTCCTGCACTAACTTTGCTAGGCCTTCCCACTCACACAGGATGGCTACGCTCAGGGCATTTCTGTCAGTGGCATGCTGCAGACCTCTCAAATTGATGGACTTATTTGTTGACGGCAAGCTATTAAATTTCCAAACCCTAATGGCAAACACCTTAATCAATAAATGCCCTATTCATGTCTGCCACCTGGGACCATCCCCACATGAGGTGTGCAGAATGCTCTACAGGATAGGAACTGGCAGCAAACTGATAAGCTGAGTGTGTACAGCTTTCCAACAACATGGAGACCAATACACAGCATCTCTCTTTAATACCTAGGCTACTGACATAGTCAAACTTCTGCACAATTTAGACTGGGCTGAAATATTGGACTATCCCACAAAGTATCCTTCAGCTGACATTTTAAGTATATTCAATTTAATATTCTTAATTGAGCCTACCTTCTACCTGCCTGAATTAACAAAATATATCAAGGAGTTGCAGCTGCATGTCCTCGCTGTATGCAATTGAACTGCACCAAGGATGATAATCTCCCCCCTCCCTTAAACCACCCGACAAATACACTACCAGTCTCTATGTACTGGTTGTTCTTGCCACATCTCGGCAACTACACAAGGCAGTGGTCTGAGAATGACACCAACAAAAATTAGCAGTGAGTCGGAAAGGCCATTGGAATTATGTATCCAACAGAAAAAAACAATTAAGGTATTGAAAAATAGGGAGAAGCTATCAATGTGAGCGAGTTCCCATCAGTCCACCATCGAGACCGCCCTTCATCATCTGGGATCTCTTATTCCTTTCGAAAACTGGTAGACCACAACAGACCGGCAGATTTTTGATAACCAGGTCAAGGGTGTACCAAGCACACTAACTCAGATGTGCACAGGGTGTGCCTAATGAGGAACTGAATAGCAGTGCTAAGAAGTGAAAGTGTTGAAGTGAAAAAAGAAAAGAGAAAGGCTCTAAAATTAGGTAGTGATAGGGAAAACCAACTTTTAATATGCACCCTTTCACTCCCAAATCAATAAAAACAGTGCAAGTAGTAGTGTAACAAATAACTACCAACAAGAAGGTCAGGGTCATCAAAAATTCCCCTGGGACCTCCTCCAGTGTTCTAGTGGTCTGAGAATGCCTATCTCTGACACACTGCATGACTTTCGCACTAGGACACTTCCTTCTAAGCACCACAGGGTTTATTGCTCTGCTTCCGCATGCTGATAGGTTAGGCAGCTACTAGAAAATTATGAAGGGGTTCTGCCCAAATTACCCTCCCATACCTGGGCAAGGAACATCAAGAAGATGAGGAAGTAGAATCGAAGGTACTGAGGAATCAATTAAGCATAAACTTTCACAACAAGATATATTTAATTATCCTGTTTTTATCAGTTATTTGTATCAGCATCAAATGGTACAATATAATAAGGACATATATATACGAGTCACAAGACAAGGTGGCACAAAACAACCTAGTAATCAAAACAAAACACTATATACAACAACCTACAAATACAATATATACACTATATATACAACGGCGTACCCTACAAAAAACGGAAGATAAAGTAAATCAATTTTCTAACAGTACCCACTCCTAACTTCGAGTGAAGTATCACAATAAAGGAAGTCCTTGTAGCGCCTGAGTTGTAAATTCTCTTTAACACAAGAAGTATATATTAATCAAGGTGCCTGATATCAAACACAAAATACAAAATATAGGGACTCCTTATCACAAAGGTGTCGACGCAGGCGCGGTCGCGTTTCCGCCAGTTGTGTCTTTTGGTTTCATCAGGACAGGGGTACTTTAAAGAAAAGTGTAATCCACACAGGGAAAACTAGTCCTGGGGACAAAGCAAGCCTCCTCGTCAGGTGCACACAAGGCGGACCCTCCAATGAGTAAAGGCATCCGCTAAAAGGTCCAGCTGTCCAAACAATCGTCCAGCTACCGGGGGAGATTCTATCACTTTGGGGGTCGTCCTGAAACCTCCTTATTTTAGTTTCTTTGATCCAGGTCGCAAAGCAGAGTCAAACCGCATTACACGAGCCTCAAGGCAGCACAACCATCCGTGTGTCCAAGTGAAACCCAGTTCACAGCAGTTAGGCAGTTAGGCAGCAGCAATTGGGCAGGGGTGTGTGGAGGGTCAGTTTGTTGCACATAAAAAGTAAAAAATTGTGTGCTAACTCTTTCTAAATGTATGTATCCCCGTACAGTTCTTCTGTAAATGTGAGATAGAATGTGTCGCTACATACCTGGCTACTACCCTGCTATGTAACCTCTTTTGGGATAAAACAATATCTAAAAAAAATATGGTAATTTTTCAGGTTAGTACATTAGATCCCAACATTGCATGGACATTCATATGAAGTTAAAATCTCTAATCATGAACTTTAAAACATTCATTAGCCCGCCCTCTTGACAACCCCACAAGTGAACAAAGTTGACCATTTGTCTGGTTTCCCTTATATCATGGCCAATAGTATTGTAGTGGATGGTGGAACATTACAGGCTAATAAAACCTAGAAGTGATTTTTTTGTACACTGTTCATCTTAAAGTGAAAGGGCTCTCAAATGCCACTTTCAAGTAAAATAGACACATGAAGTAAATTGTTTTGACTTAGATCACACAATTTATTCATGAAGGAAATCCAGGATTTCAACCCAGGCTTTCCTGTCACACATAGTGCACCTAAGCCACTGAATAGGTTAATTTATATAATGAAGGTAAAGAAAGGAAGGACATCATATGCTTATATCGTTAACTTTTTCAGACATTGCGTAGATATTCAATGCAGTGGTTGAAGTGCATTAGAAAACGTATGGATACGGCAGTGGGGGCAGGGTCAGTAAGCGCAGTGACGGAATAAAGGGTGAGGCTAAAAAGAACAACATTTTTTGTAACCATTATGTTGATCTTTTACCATCAAGTAATTACATATAAAATAATGCACTCCTTAAATGAAAAATAAATTAAAGTTAAACTAATTATTGGGAAAATAATTTTATGCCATGAAATCTCTAATGGTTATTGCAGTCACTACAGATGTCTATGGGGCACATTCATCCAACATATTTGCCTTCGCAAACGGGGCGATTCGCAGAATCGGCCTGTTTGCAAATACAAAAATGCAACAAACCCTATTTTGGCAATTCAGTAACTATTCGCTATTAGGAGGGGCTTGTTTAGGGCGTCCCATCCGAACACCAAGATGTATCTGTATGTTAGAATGTTGTATGACCGAAATGCTGTCGCAAAACATTCACATTTTACCACCTACTTTAAGTAGGTAGTAACCCATTTACAGCATTTTGTAAGAGTAGGCAGTGGTCCCACGGACCACTGCCTACTGTTAAAAAAGTAATAGAAAACGTTTCATTTCACTTTTTGTAAAGCATCTCGTTTTCCTTTAACCTTTTCCGTGCTGATGACAGAACCGCTCCGTTATCAGCCACGGTGGCACTGTGCTGATGACAGAGCGGTTCCGTCATGGCCCGACCGACGCGCCTGCGCAGCGATGATTTCGCGCCTGCGTGGAGCGTTCTATTGAGCGGGCGGGGCCATGACGGAACCGCTCCGTCATGAGCACAGCTCAACCGAGGCTAGTGACGGAGCAGTTTCGTCACCAGCACGGGCGCGCCGCGCGGCCCCCCGCCCCCTTAGCGTTGTGGCAGAATAGCCGCCGCAGCGAAGGTGCTATGGAAAACGAGATGCTTTACAAAACAAAAGTTTGCTTTATTTAAAAACAATCACGGACATGGTGGTCTGCTGACCTCAGCAGGCCACCATCCCCATTCCATCCCCATTTCATCCCTTTCCTAGGGGGTCTCAAATTGTGATCTACCTCATTAATATTAATGGGGTAGAGCGATTTGCAAACCCCTAGGAATCGCTATCTGAAACTCTTTGAGTCTCATACATTGTAAATTGCGATTCTCAGTAATACTCAACTAGGTATTCACATCTTACAATTTTGATGCATGTAGCCCTTTGTGTGCAATCAGAGTCCCATAGAATTGAATAATGTTTGGTGCAGCAGGTAAAGTAACCTGTGTATTTTTAGCGCCATGAGGTTTCTAAAAGCACTTTGAATGTGTACGTCATTATATTAAACATACATTACACACTGCATAATATAGGCTGCCTCAAAATGCATTTAAATTTAGGATAAAGATAAAAAGTGCTTCTAAAGTATAGATTTCAATAATATGCAGATTATACCTAGTGCAAACACTTTTTAACTTTCCATTAAAAGCATGCACTCCACAGCTCAGCTTGAACACCCTTACAGTAACTCTCAAAAAGAAAATATATTTTCCATCAGGAAGCTTCAAGTGACTCCATCAATTACTGCCTATATCAGCTCCCAAGCAGCCTTTACACTTGCAGATTTTCTAGTTGCACGCATTTGCATTTCTTTTGGGAAGCAGGCACCCTGTCAAGAAGGTTCGTTTCTTATCTGTCTGTACCCCCCTCGGAAGTACAGCACAGAAAACTCCCTCCATTCCACTCCAGCTGGGGAATCTGAATTGACGCAATTAACTTTTGTCCTTTAGATGAAAGGCAAAAAATATGAACCAATGCCCCCCGTTAATCCATCCATCACAGACAACGGACATTAGGGCTAAATCACGGAGTCTGTGAAAATTACAGATGGGTGGTCACCATAGACTTAGACCTGGAACTAAGGAAAATGGGCCACACTCACTGGCTGGCCAGTATCCAGTGTGCCCCTCACAGTTCTTCGGACCTGGTGGTACTGCAGCTGCTGCACTAATGACAACTGCTCTCTTGGAAAGACCGAGTGGATCCCGGATGCTAGGAGGATTATAAGCCACTGTAATAGTTCTAGTGGTGAACACCATTTGTTGGATGTGTCAAAGGCATGTAGGAACGCTACAAGAGGGTCCTGACAGAATTGTACTGTTTAATTTTATAGGGACCATCCTAGAGAGGCCATCTGGTGAATGATGTCACAATAGATACAACCCAATCAGAGGTCATCCATCAGAGACCTTCAAGAACCTTTATTGTTGGTGCTTGGTGAGTAGGTAAGGTTGGCTAAGAAGAGGCATCCTGATGCACAGGTAGATGAGCACTTTCTCTTGAGTGAGGAAACCGTTAACCAGTTGAAAAACAGAGAGCAGGGATTAGCAACAGATTATATAAGAGGTGACCTGGGTCCAAGAGTGATAGTTTGGGGATAAGTGTGGGCATTTTTTGTTGATTAAGGGGGTAGGTGTGCCCAGGAGGAGAGCATGGCTTACTTGTGAAGTTAGTTGCTTGGTGTTTCTTTAGAGCAGCCTTGCATTTGAACAGTGGAGAGGGAAGTTAAACAAACCTGTAGGTAATAGATGACAACAAATGAGACTAAACATTAAAATAGAAGTGATTCTCGTAGAGTGAGAGATGAAAATGGGCATATAAAGGCAATATTGTTAAGGAATAATATAGGCGTGTGTATGTAATAGTTGCTTGATAGAAGGTGGTTAGGGCAACACTAACTGCATTATTTCGAAAACATGTGGATTGCACTCTTTTCACAGTTAACGGTGATGTGAGTTGCATCACAGGTAGGAGATGAAGGTGATCCTGTACACTGCTGAAATACTATAATCTTCTGATAACAACATAGCATCGGAGAGATTCCTGAAGGTTAATAATGAATTTTGATTTCTTCTGCAGAGACAGAAAGCTGAAGTCTAAATGATGTAGTAGAGCTTTGAATTGAGGGAAGAAGAGTCATTGGACAAGCCCTCATGCAATCCAACAGGAAGAAGGAAAGATAATTTGTAGCTCTAGTGAAGACATTCTGAAATGTTGCAATTACAAAGGTCACCTGGTGAGAATAATGGTGAGACCGCATGTGTTTGCTGCTGCCTTAGATGCAAGTATACTTGGCCTGAGGTGGAAAGCTGTGCCTTCCTCATTTTCTGGGGTATCTTTGAGATGTACGTTTGCCTAGCTCGTGAGAAACTGTGTAAAGCCTGGCCCGAGGCAATGTAGCACAATTTTTTCAAAGACATTAAATAAGCTAGGGGGTATCACTTAAATAGAAATAACATGTAAACAAACATATTCAAAATATATTAGAGTAAAAATCAAGAAGAGGTGGTCGTAGTTTCTAGTCTCTGGCACTGATGATTTTTTCCGCTTTACTCCATTCTACCTAGTTTTCAGATTGCACAGTCCTAGTTCCGTTTACATGTGCATATGCCTTAATTTATAGCTATTTATAGCTCTATTTCCTTAGGTATTAGCCACATGGTTGTAGGTCCCATAGGGAGTACCTCTCTGGTCTGGAGATGGTTGGAAGACATCTATCCACAAAACAGACAGGGCAAATGGAATCTGAGCCCTGCTGAACCAGCAGGTTACCAACAGTCATCATGGGCATGAGCTCTGACTTGGAGACTTGCACTTTATAAATGTTTGATTGATTGCTAGAACTCTGGCTGAGAGGGACCCCTAGTCCATCCTTGGGACACACTTCTGATACTAAGGCATAAGACTGGTGGAAAGCAGCACTGACACCATTGCGGATAAAGGCTAGGTTGAATCCTAGATGACGAAAAGAAGGTTCCTCACAATCACATAAAAAGGTCACTTGATGCAGTGGTGCAAGCTCACTGGTAGCATCTCTGCTCTTCGGTGGTCTACCCATCTGGACTTTTTTGTCCTGCTTGTAGCCCACCACTGCCTTTGGCGAGGGATCTCTCTCGGGCTTCAAGGTGCTGTGTGCAGCTCCTTTCGTCATCTTAGGTTTGGTTAGGTTCTCCTCTCACCCAACACTTCTAGGCAAGCAGACAGCTGCAGGACCATGGGCAGAACTGCAGGCTTGGTCTGGAGACAAACAGCCCATTGTCTTTCCAGTACCACAGTCCCTTACAGACCGAGGTGATAGATTTCTTCAAAGTGCTGGAATGAAGCATCCTCACTTTGTGACAGCTGGGACTGCATGCAGTGTTCAAAGGTTTGGTGCAATGTAGTCATTTTGGTTTTATTCCTGCACACTTTTTACACAGTGTAGGCCTAGAGGAGGTTTAGTCTTTATTACAGGGCATATTTCAGATACTCTTTACTCTATCTGGGGAAGTTGTCTGTGGTGAAAGGTCAGTGGATTGTCCTAAAATGTGGAATGAATGAGAAATTGGCGATGGGAATGACAAGAAGTTGGACAAAAGAGCGCTTTGAGCCAAAGGGTCGTCATGGATCCACAAATGAAAACCAATGGCACAGAGTTGCAGCTGCAATGCTGGGAGAATGCCTTTGCGCATTACGTTGTCTATCACACAGCCTTGTTTGTTGCGCCACGTTCATACATATGGTCATTTTAAGACGAGGCAGAAAGAGCACTGCCATTACTAGGGCTCCTGGACTTTTATACGGGGAGCCAATAGACCTCACTTCTGGGTGCAGGCAAGAAGCGGAGCTTTAAAAAATGAGAAATTCCACCTCCATCCGGGAACTTTAGGCATGAGAGTTAAAAGGTACATGCCTCATCGAGGAGATTGGCGGGCGAAACATTTTTGCATACCCCTCTCCCCCATCCATACAGCAGAAGAGGGGAGCAGGAAGGCAGTGGAGTTTCTGGAGGGGCACCCCGATAGCTGTGAAGGGTTTGTAAAGAATGTAGGAGGACAGCCAATGGACGGCTAGGATTGGAGTCCTTCGAGAGTTGAGAATTTGAAAGAGAGGAAAGTAGTCAAGTTTGCCAAAAGCTACACAAATATCTAGTGCATGTCAGAGATTTTACGCACAAGTTTAAGGCCTTTGAATAACCAGCAGTGGAATTTAGGGACCGTGGATACTCTGTAAACTCTTTATTAGAGCATGACTGTTTGTAAGAGGTAAAATCAATACTGTAGTCCAGGAAGATCTTTAAGATGCTTGATCGAAGGATAACAGTGTCCCACGCATTGGCAGTGTAAAGAAGAGCCGGATGAGTTGCACCCATATACATAATTCTGGCCTAGACTTTAAGTCAAGGTAAGGGTACTGAGCAATTAGTGATCACTTCCTCTTGCAGAAGACCCAATGTTTGTGATCCAGCCACTGCTTTATCTCACCAAGCCCATGACCTTGGCTTGATGAGGCTCCAGTTTGAAGTCTACTCATGTGATTAAAGGGTTATAGGTGGGCACAGTATAAAGGCGCATATGTGATGTTTTCCTAAGTTGTAGCACTAGAAAGAAAAACCTGATGCACAATCATTGATAGAACTAGAATATTATCCTGGTGTATTATCCAACCTGCGCACTGCGGCCAGATGATTCACAAAGGATTGAGATCTCATGCTTCAAATAAGGCTCATCCAACGTAGGCACATCACACTTTAATGCTTGACATCATGGGATCATCTATCACATGCACTTCTTCTCGAACCCGAGCAGTGCTTTAGTCATCCCGGTGGTCATGGGAGTTTGGAACCAGGACTCAATTTTGGGGATCTGAACTAATTTTACATCATCAAGGTGTGAATTAGAGAAAACAAGAACATACATAAAAGAGAAAGAAGGAGGAACTGGAGAAAGCAACCAAACAGTGAGAAAGGAGCGAAGCAACTTCAGAAAGAACCCACAAGAGCGTGGTTAGGAGAAAGGAAGTGTGGGGTGGTAGAATAAAAAGGTAAAATCAAGACTAGGAAAGGTTAACATTCAGCTAACCGAGCCTTCAGCGTTTGGCAGCACACGTGGCGGGCTTCTACGGAAAACCTTGGGTCCCTGAACTTATTTTTTGCAAATTAAGCATTAAATCCAAAATTAGCATGCAAAGATCCGCCTTCAAGCATAGCACACATGTCTGTCCCACATTTCTAGGTCCAGATGCAAAATGGTGTCACCTTTTTCTACTGTAGGGTCATAGAGCTATAAAATATCACATTAAATCACTCTTTTAGCAGTGGTTCGACAACCTGTGGTTGGCCAAAAATACCTCTGTGAAATACTCAGCAGTCACATTCCTTAAGGGGGCTGCCATCTGGTGAATGATTGGTGTGTGTGGTCCAGTGGGGGTTGTCATACTTTCGAGAGTGTAAGGCGTGACTAATCAAAGATGTAAAATGGGAAAATTAAAGATTTTCACAGTCCCTTTAAAGGTATCGCAGCCTTTTTTGCTGAAATGAGTTATTTTGAGTCTGAGGCGCTAATCCGAAGAGGCCTGATTGGGAACAGGTTTCTACTTATAAGAGCTGGTTTTGCAATGGCCAGAAGAACTACTCTGCAAACGTGTTGTTCAAAAGATGGACAGTACTACTTCCCACAGAAGATTAACTATCTAAGTGGCTCCATGAAGTAAGTACATAGCACATCGTGTGCTTCGACACAGGCAGACTCTGCTCATCTTTGTACATATTATATTCCCCTCCTTTCGAGCTTCCATGTGCACTGGGTTGACATTTTGGCTTTGAATTTCTTTATCTGGTGCAGAGAGCTGGCTCTGGTCTCCATCACTTCTATTAGTTTAAATTGGTTACTTGCTGATGCTTCTTCGAACTCTGAAACAGGAAGGGATTTGAACACATGAATTTAGTGCGGATAGAAGCAAGTAGTATTCTCCTAAAGAGTACTCAAAATGGCCGTCCTGATATCAGTTCTGCAGGGATGGATGCTCTGATGGATTTGGCTGACGCGTGCTCATTCCTCACATTGTGCCTGCATGAGGTCAGCGTGGCATCTCTCCGACGCCATGTTGGTGCGAGCAGTTGGATCCCAGCAGCGATGATCTTGAATGCTCCTCAGTCTGTGCGGCTGGGACGTCAGCGGTGGTTGAGGAGTGTTGAAGCGCGTGCTGGGGGTTCTAAGTGTGAGCGACTTTACCCCATCATAGTTCAGCTGCTAAATGGACTGAACTTCATTCGTGCTGTTGCTTCTTTCCTGTTGCACCTTGTTGACTTCCTGCGTTTGGCAGGTGCTAGGAAGGTGACTTGAACAAAGATAAAGGGGTCCAACAATTGAGGAGGGTGGATGAGACGAGCAACAGTGAGTTAGTGAGAAGGATGGATAGATTTTTTTTTTTTAATTCAGACATGTAAGGCACCATTCACTGCTGTTTATTCTGTGTGCCCTTCTCTGTTCTGAAGCCCAGCCATCAGTTCCTCCAATAAACTCTGCGGTCTAGGTCTTGTGTGGTGTAAGGCATTGGTGTCAGTTCTGAATTAGCTTTTACATGCTAAATTATATACACCTGGCCCACATACCCATTTCCTTAGGACCAAGAACCCTAAAATATTGTTTGGGTGAAGATGAAAAATAAATTTCACACCTGCAGGCTCAGTATGTCTTTTTTTTCATTTCTGTAGGTATCATTTTAGTGCAATCATTGTTCATCAATGGCGGTCTACACCAATTGACACATTTTCTGACAAGCACTCCTACTGCTTGAGAACTTGTAGAGATCACAACCCACATTCAGTGGACCAATCGGAGAGGCACTTAAAACCAATGAGGAATCGTTTTCCCATTTCACCTTCTGCTGTGCTAGAGCGTCATAAGGTCAACGTTCACCTATGAGGAACGTGTTTAAACCCTGCAGGTTGACATTATTCTCTTTCACTTGAGTGTGCCTTTGCTGGTGTTGGTGCCTGATTCTTTAGATATGTCTGTTACCGGCTAATAACCTGTGTGCACAATATCATACATGCAAACCAACATGTAAACGGCGTTCATCACAGGTAACCTTTAACAGTATATCTGTTGGGTATCGCGTTGTTTGTGTTGTGAGAAAGGTAAACTGCATAACGAGAGAACTCTGTTAACAAATCTCTCCGTGTCCCTCTAGCAAGAGGCTATGTGGCCACAAATGAAAGATGGAAGTGGTCCAGTGGAAAAGCTTGACTTTGAGATACAGTTTGGCTCACGGAGTGTGTGGATTAAGTACAAATCAATAGAGTTAAACATGTATGAACAATGTCTTTGCACAAGTTAGAAAAGTGACACAGTATCTGAATCACAAAAGCAGTTTACGAAATTACCCATGATGCTTCCAAGTACCTGAAACAAGTTCCTTGTTTGATGCTCCACTTGGATGCTTGAAAACAAACACGAGATAGTGGTAGGATGACAATTTCTTTTTTGAATGCGTTGTATCATGTCCTTCTTTGTAAATATGTGGCAGTACTTGGTGCAAATACCCTTTACCACTGTATTATGAAATCAGGTTTATGAAGGTGAAATGTGTGTCAAAAAGGTTTGTGCATATTTGCTGTGTGGCCTTTTGTTGTGGTAGTGATGTGCTGCTGTATTTTTGTGCATCATTACTGCAATTATGTGTGTTGTGGCTCTGTTGCGTTCAGTTTTGACTTTTTGTTGCATAATGCCTTATGTTGAAATTGTGTTGTTGCTTTGCTTTGTTTGTTATTCTGTTATGTTCTGTAGTTTGCGCTTGATACGTCTACAGATGTTACCAGATTTCCAGCCAAAAGTCACGCATTCCTTTAACCCCATCGCCGTGGGGCTAATTCCCCCGCGGCGCGGGGGGAGGTGAGCTGCGCGCTGCGCCACGGTGCTGATGACTAGCTCGGCTCATCATGCAGCACGGTGGCCGTGTGCTGATGACGAGCTGAGCTCGTCATGGCCACGCCCACTCAATGGAACGCCCAGCACAACGGGGCAATTATCCCTGCGTGGGCGTTCCGCGGAGGTCATGACGAGCTGAGCTCGTCATCAGCACACGGCCACCGTGCTGCATGACGAGCCGAGCTCGTCATCAGCATGCAATGAGTTAAAGTTCCAGTGAAAAACAACAATTTACCCCTGCCTATGGTGGTAAAATGTTGCTGCTCCTGCTCTTCCATTATTTATGACACTAATCAGCTCAGAACAGTGGCAGACACCGTAGCTTACATTGTCCGTTGGAGTTCTCATTTTATGGGCTAGGGCACCTAAGGATTAGCCCGGTGCCGTGTTCAGACAGTAGTGGAGCATCACCACAATCCGGTTGCAGATTACATCTAAAGACCTCCAATGAGTCCCTACTTAAGGGTATTTCGAAAATCCTTGCACCTCAATTGCTTCTGAGGTTATTTCTCGTTCAATTTGGAGAAAAGTCCCTTCCTGTTGTACCCAAGGAACTTTTGTAAAGGCACTTTATCCTGAAAGTAATAATAGAACCCTATTTGTTTAGTATACCAAGAATACAGAATATTTTACTTTACTTTTTCTAAATTGAATTCTCTCAAATGATTGCACTCGTGAACTTGTAATAACTGTCTTGGTCAAACTAAGGAATTCTCCATTTTAGTATTTGAGGTATTGTTAAAGGGTAAGGCTGGATAAATGTTCTGTCTAAAAAAAAAATTCCTACGAGCAACAGCCTCAAACAAGAATGTGTCATGGCTCCTTTCCTGTTCAACTTGTATCTAGCGGAGTTGACAACAGCTCTAAATAGCATCAACTCTCATTCCCCCCCAAAGTGTCCGGATTTAGAGCTTCTCATCGTTTAATTAATGCAACCGCCCTGTATACTGCAAATCGCGGGTTACGAGTGAATCTGAACAAAGTAAAAACAATGGTAGTGACTAGATGAAGACACCAAACAGTGCAGTGTGATACAAAAGAGAAATCACATTCCAACTTCCGCTTTCTGCTCCTTAACCCCTTCGATGCTGATGACGAGCTCAGCTCGTCATCAGCTACGGCGCTCGTATGCTGATGACGAGCTGAGCTCGTCATGTAACGCAGTAATTTGAAAAAAGCTGCACACAGTGGGAAAAGCCGCCGCAGCGATGCGGTTAAGGATCTCTTGAAAAGGAGTGTCTCTTCAGCCACTTCTTCAAGTTATGGCTGCCAAACATGTTCCCTCTCGTACATACGGAGCTGAGGCCCTGAGAGGAATAGCCAATAAAATAATAGATAATGCCATAACAGGGACATAGCGGCGTGTGTTCAACCTTCCTCGCCTGCCCCTCCAGCTCAAATTCGTCATGAGTTTGGCCTCGGGGGACAGAGCATGAGCAGCCTGGGTCCCTATCTGAAATTCTGTTTTAAGCTAAACGACGATCCCAGATCCACCCTAAGAAGTATCGGGTGGAAGCCCATAAGTGACCCAAGAAACACCCTTACTCATGATTACTTAAACCTGGCTTTAACCACATTTAAGGCAGAGGAACATTGGGCCTTAACAACAAACTTTTAATAGAGTCATAAATTCAACTGGGAACAGATCTCACCCCTTATCGATAAAGCATCGATAAAGCTGCACTGTCCAAGAGATCTCATGCTTGGAAGATAATAGGCTCATATGGCCTCCTAAAACCCCAATCTTACTTAGGGGAACTGTTAGGATTAAAGTCCATTAGGGTTAAAGTCCACTCTCAAGCTGCTGAATCGTCAGCTGGGGATCTCCAATCCTGATGTAATTCCATTCTGTGTGGCAGTTCTTCCACTGAGATCTCATGCCGGCTCTGTAACTACTCAAAGGAAGACATTTGCCACATTGTCTGTGCCTACCCAGCTGTAATGACAGAACAGAAAGGCCTGCTGAGGCAGTACTTTATTAGGAACAGAATACGCAAGTGCCAGCAAGCGATCAAAGCCTGCCTTCAAGGAGAGGATGTAATGTTCTGCGGGAAATTTCATATGCTTTTTGTGCATTAAAGATTCAAAACTAGCAAAGACAGGATTACAAAGGAGCTCTTTCTTACTGTGATTGGGTACTGTCTGGAAATTGATCGAGACTAAGTTTAGTAGTCATTGTGCTAGGATTAAAAGGCACTGGCAATCAGGCACTTATTCACAGGGCACTTAACATCTATTAGTAAGCTGCATGTGCTTCCTGTTAATTTTAGTATTACCTTTAGTGACTCCTTATGACTAGTCGTCTTCCTCTCTTTAGCCCAGAATGCCCCATATGATGAAATTAAGCTAAGTTAAATTACTAATGCCCACATGCATCATTGTTACATTTTGCGATTTCTTAATTGCGAAAATTAGGGAATCGCAATTAAGAAATCGCAAAATGCTATGCATTAAAAAATCGCAATATTTTTAGCGATTTGGTATTTTTCCTTAATTGTGATTCACAATTTGCGAATAACAATTAAGGAAAACACTTCCCATTGATTTGGCCCATAGGAATCAATGGGAAGGCATAGACATTTTGTGAATTTCATTCAGCGAATCGCA
Source organism: Lissotriton vulgaris (assembly GCF_964263255.1). Classification (NCBI taxonomy): domain Eukaryota; kingdom Metazoa; phylum Chordata; class Amphibia; order Caudata; family Salamandridae; genus Lissotriton; species Lissotriton vulgaris. Next base: position 66,456,272 of record NC_141688.1, on the reverse strand, counting down.
AAATCTAAATGGAATTTCAAGGATGCGGGGGGGTCCAAAGAACCCCTCCCTGCACCCCTGAAATTTAACTTTGAGAGCAATTTACACACACACATGACCCAAGGAAATGTGTGTGTGTAAATTAAAACTTTCAAATATGCAACTAGTGCATGTTTGAAAGTTTTCTGTAAATTAGCATGAAGTTCAACTTCATGCTAATTTACCCCTTCCAAATTGCAAATTCGCAAAAAAAAATGATCATGCATTGCATTTAAGAAATCTCAAATTGTGATTTCTTAAATGCAATCGCAATTTTAGAAATTGCAACATGGTTGCGATTCCTAAAATTGTTAAATGCATGACGCATTCCAAATGAGTCAATTGCATTCGCAAACGGCCGAAAATTGCGATTCGCACCGTTTGAGAATGCAATTGACGTTGATGCATGTGGGCATAAGCACCTTATTTATCCAGAGTATTTGTACAACTAAAGGTATTATGTTTTATCCACTGTAGTCTTCATCTTCCTCTTCTTTCCCTAGTATTCAATATATGACAAAATAAAAACCAAATTAAAGCACTAAGCACTTTTTCCTGAGTATTTGCAGTATCAAACCTATTATGTTTTATGTCCTGTCTTCTTTCTTTCTTAGTCTAGTATTTCTCGTGTGATGATCTTGATACCAAGCCAAGGCATTCAGCCTTGTCTTATTGAGTGCTTGCACTAGTATGGTATATTCCTTCTAATTTGATATTGGTGATTAGGCGCATTAAAACGTTTATAACTAATGAAGGATGATTGTCCAATCATAGGCAAAACACCAGATTTTATTCTATGATGCTTTTAAAAATTGTGATTCATATAACAAATTGTAAATTTACATTAACTGAACAATAAAGATAATTGGATTGGAGTTATTTTTATACTCAAAAATATATTTGCAAATCTATAAAAAAAAAAACGACCCCCATCTCTTTAACATGATGTTAGTTGAAGACTACTAGGTAAAATCAATTCTATTTTGAAACCCACCGTTGCTGGTCTTGCTGCCAACCCGCATCCATTCTAAATAGGTTGCAAGCACTTGGAAAAAGATAATGATGAACAGGGTATTTGTTGAAAGTAAATCTTTGTTATTCACGGGGTATTAAGTTATTATCAAAAGTGTAAGTTCTGAATCTACTAATACCATTAGTTTTAGCTATCCCTAGACATCTCCCGCAAAAGGATGGCTCTTAAGTGCACTCCACCACACATCAGAGCACCTCTAATGGGATTAATGGACAACAACTACAATTAAATACCCCCGCCCCACACACATGGTCCAGGAATATAATCGATGCACATTGCGAGTATAAGGGTGGGAGGGACACGTGATCGTGAAAGCGGTCTTGAAAAGGACCAAAGACAATTGAGAAAGCCCTTAAAAAGATGTTACATTCCCAGCCCACGTTTCGGTCAGTAGGGAATATTTTTAGGGCAGTTTCTTTTGTTGGAAGCCATATATAGATTTTAACGGGAAGACATTTTCAAAGCATGCCAGAAGTTGTGTTCTGACTGTCAGGCTAGACCATGGTGGGTTAGTTTAGATCACTTCTCTTGCACAGATACATAGTTAGTTGTTTGCCCTTTTTTCTGACCCATTGCTACTTTTTGTTGGTGTAATTGTTAAGTTAGGGGTGGTAGCAATGTTTGGTCGTTAAACTTCCCCTAGGACCCTCATCTTCCCTGTTGTGTTCAGGGTCTGTTACTGGCCAGGAAAGTGTTTTGTTTTTACGAGTTAAGGGCATGACATGTTGTTAGGACTAATTCTGAGAATTAAAAGGCTTTTCTACGGCACGTGTAAGTGAGGTGAGGACCAGCATTGTGGGGACTGACCATATCTCACTATGAGTATCTAGTCCGGGCAAAGAGTGTGTAGAGTCTAGGGTGTGATATTTGTGACTTCTGTTCTATGAACTAGCGCAAACTCAAGAAAGAGTGTTTCAATGAGTGCTAGAGAGGGATAAGGAAGCTGATAGACAGACCTGCATTAAGCTGATTATGCCAGGAAAGAAAGACATCTTGTCTTTTTTTCATAGCTAGTCTGTGAGGCTCAGGGAGGCTTTGCCATTTGGGGAGCTTCGAGTTGTGTGTGTTGAAATTTTCAGCTTTAGAAACTGGTGCCTGCCGACAGGTCATTTGGCCTTTTCCCTGGCCCACTTGTGTACACAATGGTGTGCTGGGGCAGTGGAACCTCTTCCATTTATACTTGAGTGTCTTACCTCGACATTTCATTTACAGTAACTTCTATGCCAGCAGTTTGAAACTGTTTTATTCTTTTTGAGGACTTAGTGTTGGATTGAATTTGAAGGGTTCCACGCTGTCGAGAGCCTTTGTGTTCAAGAGTTGGAGATAATCAAGGATCTCTGTTAGAGTGGGGAGCATTTACATTTTCTCTGTGGTTTGCAAATATTTGGATGAATTTTGTGAAAGTGCTTAACTGCGATGAGTTGCGTCACACTTGTCTTATGCTTTGACTTGCCGCGGAACTCTTCCTCAATATGAAATCGGATATGGGCATGGTCTGATGAGGATTACAAAATTTAAAAATGTTCAGTTTTAAATTCTGGTAGAACCTATGGCCATCAGAGTGGGTTGGTTGATCAGTCGCCTTGTAAAGCATAGTTTGTTGAGGTCACCTGATTCCTAGAGCCCATATTTTGGATGCTTAGTCTGTATATATTTTTTACATCTCCCATGGTGAAATCCCTCCCGGAGATAGAATTCATGAAAAATGAAGGTCCAGAACATCACCTTTGAAGAAGCAATGGCATTTCTTGCGAGAGCGGAGAACACGTCAACACTCAAACGAGGTGGCTGGGCTTGTGGCATATTTCATCAGCACATACACACAATAATCAAGAATTGGGGCTTGACGAGCTGGGCAGGAGCCAATGTATTTGACAATTTACATGGTCTCCTCCTTTTCCTATGCCTCTATCTTTGATGAGTGTCTCAAAGTTTGTTTGGTGGATGTCTGTAATGTTAATTCCCAGGGTGATGTTGAAGCGTGCCTCAGTGGGTGGCGTGATACGTTTGTCAGGAACCAATTTGTGAAAGTTCTGCTTTTCTATTGTGGATCTTGCACATATGAGAGCATCCAAAAAGTATTCATATAAGCTGTGACCAAGGGGTTGTGCTCTTTCGTCTGTCTCTGTTTATGGGAGTTAGTGAGACTGGCTCATGCTGTGCTGGGGAACACATTTTAGTTTCTGGTATGGTGGTACTTGTCATTGTGGAAAATACCAGTGTGGGCATGTCTCCTGGACAACCGTGTTGGTGCATTGTTTTGACAGTGTTTCCAATTACAGCAAGTATCCTGATTGAAGATGCGATTCCTTGAATTCAGAGCTTGGTCGTTAGAGATGGTTTGGTACCTCGTTCTTTTGCTGCTGGGACTGTTTTTGTGTTCTAAAGTTATTTGTCTGAAAGAATGAAATAATTGCTCAAACAGTAACAACATTACATGATTATATTGAATCGTGCCTTTTCTTTGCATGCAAAACGTTCTTGTGAAGGATCCTTGCTTGTAGACAATTTGTACATGACGACCAGCATGTGCCCTCTCAGCTCCTCATCTGAGAATGTTATTGGTATAGATGTTAAAAAGGCTAGTTCAATAGGTTCATTATAAAGTCGATTTGAAGGTCGGTTTTTAAGGTATGCAGTTGGTGGAGAGCTTGTTCCAGCTTTTGTGTTTGCTATATTTGCTCTAAGTGGATAGGATGTGCCCAGGCATGTGTCCCTTGCTCACTTTGCCACTTGATTCAAGCTAGCCTGGCTGATGAGGGGTGAAACCCCAAAATCGGTCCCAGGATGCTTGTTTCCAGTCCAGGGAGGACCTGGCCTGGCAGTGCGGGCTGGACTGTTCCCATGAGCAGCAAGGTCAAGACTGATTTGCATATGTCTGGTTCCAAACTGGGGGCGGCTTAGTGAGCAGAAGAACGATGATGGATTCAACCCAGATCTGTGACGGGGGTGAGTGTCTGAAAAGTTTCAGCACTCTGTCCATCATCTTATTGCATTCGCTTGATGCAGCTATGTCACACGTTGATGACCTACAACCGGTGGTTAATAGAAATCTGGAGAATTAGGGCACTGTGGTCGTCTGTCTCAGTCCGTGGAGAACTGGAAACAACTGTGATGTTTGGAGTCTTCCGTTTTATGTGACAAATGATGTGCCACGTTATGTTGCGTCTACTGACAGCTTCACCTGTATGTTGGTAAATAGAATGATTGTATTCAGTATATACATAGAAGGGGATTTGTGTCCACACCTTGATCATGATTCCATGACGTTCTTGTCAGTCTAAGTTTCCTGCACCCGATTGGAATTCTTTCCTATCTGTTTATATGAAGCATTTCAGTCTCTCCATTTTTGATTGGATTTGTTGTCTTGCACTTCTGATGTAAGGGAACGTTTTTTATTTAAATTTTGATTTCAGAACTCCATGATGTCCCTACTCGCCTTTCATCATCCCCACCCCATTGTTGCGGTCTCTCTTTCTGTCCCCCCCACCCCTGTCGGTCCATTGCTCTCCCAACATACTTACAGTTCTATGTTTATAATTTAAATTATTTTTCCCAAGAACAACTATACTTTCTTTATGTTTCCCCTTCTTCGCCCCTATACTTGTTCATTGCTCCACAGTATTCCTCCACTCCTCCCCGCCCTACCTCCTGTTTTTATTTTTACATTTGTTTTTTGTATTTACTAAGAGCCCTGCAACTGCAAAATGCTACTTGGCAGCACACTTCTCAATTGTGGTGCTCCTGGTCACTTACTTTTAGTTTGAATTTACTATTTTATTATGGCTGTTGCCAATGTTTGAATAGTAATTATAATGCTAAAATGGCCACCAGTGTATGTGTGCACGAGTATGTATGCATCATGCTTGAGCTCCCTTTTTAGAATTACTTTTCTCAGAAAGAAATCACATTGCAAAATTAGTGCAGTTTGTGCACATGCATCATCATTCATCATGATGCACCAAAAGCCATTTTTTGCCTGTGTAATGCAACCACGCATTGGAAAAGCTGATAGGTTGACACCTTTTAAAAATAGGGAGACCTACTGGCTTTACTAGTGCTTCTTATGTTCAGTGCTTAGGCATATCTGTAATATTCAAAGGAAAAAATGCTTGAATTGGGAAGCTTTATATGAATGTTTTATTTCCATTAAATTAACTGAGACGTGTTTGATATTCCAAGATGGCCGCAGACACACTAGTCATATTCTGAGCCATTTTGACTACCATTAAGTGTGGATGCTATGTGTCGGTAGTGGAGTAATAATGTAAGTAATGTGGCAAACAGGCATGCAGTAGCAACACTAGTGTGTTCATGCATGCCTATAAGCAGTAAAGCACTGTACATAATGAGTGACTCCTACACTGTTTGAGGCAGAGTGCATGGACTGAGATTACCCATGGCCAACACGAGTGCTTGGACTCCTGGTATTGCCAAGACTAATGTGGGTAGTGCTACTCAGACCGTAGGAATGTGGAGGTAGAGGAGCTTAGCCAGACTGCTCAAAAACAAAATTAAAATTATAATGTATTGTTATTATCATTTTATTTTTCCTATTGAAGTCAGTGGCCCTCAGGGCCAGCCTGGCCAGAGGAGACGAAGGACTGGTTTGTACTCCATAAGTGTGCATTACTGCTTTGCCGGCCCTCTTGGCAGCCAGCGAAAGAGGGAACCACTTGTATTGAGTGGTGAGCACAGGTAAGCTGGCTGAGATGAAGTAGGACCCTGACTGAGGAGTGACCCTTAGTCTGGAAGAGGCGAAAACCAGAGAGAAAGTCATATGCTATCCAAGCAGAGCAGAATGTCTGTATGTGGTGGTGAAGAGGTAGGTGAATAATCAGTGGGCGTTGAACCCGATTTGGGACCCATCTGCCTCATTAAGGACTCAGTGAAATGCACATCCAGAAAAGCAACCGATGTAATGTGAGTTTTCCAGGGGACCAACTGGATGGAGGGAAGAGGGGCCTGAAACCCAGCATAAGGGGTGCAAACTTATCTGTTTACTGACTACCTGAAATCTGCTCCTGTAACTAGACCTTAATGAATAACTATACAGGCCATGTAAGAGACCTCTGAGCAGATGGTGGCGGTGGTGGTGGTGAAAACTTGCAAAAGTTTCTTAATGTTTTTGGGTTCCCCAAATAGATTCTCTTAGCTCCTGGATGTGGGTGTTAAAATAGAGGGAGCTCCCTGGATATATTCTGAGACCACAGGTTTTTTAAGGAGAGGGGTGCCCTTCCTGGGCTCTGCCATTGTGTCTGCTGTACTGCGATTGAGCCACTTACTGACCCTGGGACTTCTACAGACAACTGCTAGTTGCTTCTCAGAATATATGGCTGTAGATTGGAATAAACAACAAATCATAGTGGAGATTCAGGACTGGATGGGCATCCATTGACCTATGTTTAACTCGAATATAGTTGAGATCTTGGTCCCATGTAGTATAAATGATTTGGAGGGCTCCGCGTTCTGGCCTTTCCAGAGGGATACTTGTTTCTCTTTTGGGAAGGCTGTTAAAAACATTGGATTCAAGCTGGACACAAATTAAGCTCTTCTCCTCAGGTAGTGGCAGTAACGTATACCTGCTTCTATTAGCTCCAATGCTCTAACACATTCTTCCTTGTTTGACTCTGTCTAGGACAATCTCAAAGATGACCAGACTTGTGTGATGAAGACTTCACGTTTGTCTCAAATAATTATTTGAAACCAAAATGATTGGAGATATTCAATTTCAAGTTTTAAGCAAAAATAGTGCCTAGAAGCACTAAGCACCAACTTTGATTATCTGGTCATGTTGAACCGGGAGAAAGTCACAAGTTCAGGCTGACCACGGTGGAACACGGGCTGGATACAGGTACCCAGTTAGGACAGATAAACAAAGTTCCTTGTGTCTTAGTTTGGGGACCGTTGCAAGCTCCAATTCTGAAGAGCAGCGATTCAAAGCCTTTCATTTTAATCGAGGATGTCATCAACAAGGGGCTTGTGATGTGAAGTTCTGAGTCGACGATGTGTTGCACATCAGTGGTTCTGATGAAGCTGTGGGTCTGAAAGGCGAAGTCCTGCACCGCCATCCAGGATGCGGTTGACAAGGGGATTATGATGTGAAGACCTGCATCAGGGATGTGTCGCACAGGGGCAATTCTGAATAGACCTCAGGATGTGATGTGATGTGAGGTTCTGCATCCGGGATGTGTCGTGCTGTGGCAGTTCTAATGCTGCAGTGAAGAGATGCGTTGCACTGCTTCGATTCTGCTCACAGGACCACAGCTGTGCTGACAGAGCATCTTCAGGCCCAATAGCAAGGGTTCAGGACTGGGGTAGCACCCCTTGGTGGGTAGTACTCACAGTAGACCGAGTCCAGGTGCTGGGTTCAAGATGGTTGAAGCCTGTTCTGTCCATGAGGCTTCTGATCAGGTCAGCCAATTGCTCCTCAGAGTTTATCTGGTGGTCCTTGTTTCAGGGCGCCGGTCCAGTCCTTCACTCAGACAGCAGGGCAACAGAGTAGCTGTTCTTCTTGCAGAGCAGTACAGCAGTCCTTTGAAGTCTTCCACAGGTCGAGAGGTGTACTGAAGAGTTGGATCTGAGGGTCCAATATTTATATCTGGTGCCCACTTTGAAGTAGAAGAAGGTTGTGAAAGTTTCCACTTCCAAAATGCTTGGAAATTCCGGTCTCCCTGGGCTGGCCCTAGATTGTCGGGGTCGCAATAGACGAGTGTCAACCCCTTTTGTGAGTGTACTCAGGCAGAGCCTATGTGATATGCAAGTGTGGTAGGTGACAGCTCCCCCCTCATCAAGTTAGAGATGGCCCATCCTGCCAACACCTATTAACCTTTTGTCTCACTGTCTGAGAGCAATACGCAAAAAAAACTGCAAGCAACACCTTGTCATGTGCCCCAGTACAGGCTGCAGGCACCAAATGGTTAGTATAAGAAAATGACAACAGTCTATAAGTGCAATTTCAGAGCAGCGACTTAAAATCCAACTTTACCGTTAAAGAGGGCTTTTAATTACAATTCTTTAGGCACCAAACTTGACATTCCTACCTACTCCCAATTGAAAGTAATCACTTTTTAAGTATAATAAGTTAAACCAAAGTTATCGTATGAGAGAGGTAGGCCTCAGTAGTGAAAACTAGGACATGTAAAACTTAAAAGTAGATGTCAAACTCTTTAAAGACACTGCACCCTGCCCTCTGGGCTGTTGAGGGCGTAACCTAGTGGTGACTTATGTGTATTAATAAGGAACGTTTAGCCTAGCAAGATATTTATCTTGCCAGATCGAAATGGCAGTTTAAAAATGGCACAATGAGTGCAGCAGGCCCACTAGTGGCATTTAATTTATAGGCCCTGCTTACATGTAGTACCACTTTTCTTGGGACTTGGAAGTAAATAAAATATACCAGTTGGGTGCAAGCCAGTGCTACCATGTTTAGAGGAGAGAGCACAGTCACTTTAGCACTGGTTATCGATGGTGAAGTGTGCAGAGTCAAAAACGAAGTCTGCAAAAATAGGAGGCTGAAAAGCAAAACGTTACTTAAAGTACTTTCAAAACCTTTTGTTTCATTTTCAAGAAGTATAAACTGTGAGGAGACCTCTGTTAGGGTGTGAAGGTGAAGGTGTTTTATGCCTTCTCTTTCTGATTAACTATTTACTAGCTTTCCATTCTTGTCTGTCTAAGTAATGGTGCTTTGGTTTTTGGAAGTGAAACCCTTATACCTCTTTACTCAGTTCTTTATTCTGATCATAGTAATATTGAATGTGCTAGGTATTCTTTCATGATTTATTGCTGAACTGATTGTTCACCTGTACTCCCTTTTTAACTTTATCCATACATATAAATATTTTTGTATATTCAACAAAAGATATTCCCATGTTTGTGCTTTTCTTACTCATTTACTGATTGTTTTAATTGAAAAGTTGTGTTTTTGATCTAACTAGACTCACACGCAGTGAAATTCCTTGATAAATAATCAGAGAATTTTCTTATGAATAAAATCCCTTGAAGGCGTCTTTACTTGTTACTAGTTAATCAGAAGCAGAGAGGACTAACTGTTCCATCTCAGTGTTCATAACTGGTTAGAATTATCATTTCTTTGATGGTTGTCTCAGTCCACATCACTAAAAAACAATTCAAATTCACGTATCTGCTTTCTAATTAGCGGTGGATGTTTCTTTGCCTACAAAAGTGTTACTTTTTTAATTTGTGAAAGGGTCCTCGTCAGGAGTCCTCCCTGGCTGGCTACCAATGATAGTACTTACTAACTCGATTCCGGTTTAATTTGATTCATCTGAACCTTGGATATTTCCCAAATTGGAGTACCCCGGAAAATGCAATGCTGTGTTTTTGTGATAACTTTTCCACCCGGAACACAATGCATTTTTTGATGTTCTGTGGTCATTACACAGCATTAAGGGCGAAATTTCTGATCCCCATTTTAAAGGAGGCTGGGTTTATTCAAGTTAAGCCAGCTCTTTTGTTTCCACAATTATTGCAGACCCCAAGGATCATGTTCCATGTTGCCAGCTTTTTAGTAGGTGCTGTTAGGATTAAGAATAGGAACATGGTTAATAACTCCTAAATGTTGAATTGAATTGGGATGAAATTGAGTATTATGTTTACACAATGAAAATGTTTACACAATGAAAATGAAATGTGGGTATCTATAATGTATGATGTTTTGTATCCTTTTTAGCATGACCTCATTTTTATGAATTTTTAAAGGGAATTTTTAAAACTTTTGACACATTTTTTAATGTGTATAATTAATTCTGATTTTATCTTGTATATTTTATGCATTCCAGTATATGTACATTTTGTATAGTACTATTGTCTTTTTATGATATTGATTTATCGAAATAAAGTATTTTGACTGACTGACTGACTGATAGTACTTACACAACTACTAGCCATCACACTGGTACAATAGTGACAATTTAGACTGTTTGAGGCCCCCTAAAGCTAAAATAATGGCTTGGGAGGCAGTTATTTGTTGTTTTAATGTCTATTTGCTTAATAAACAACTGTTGTTGTGGTCATCTCTATATTTCACACACCAGTGCCACCAAGTGGTAGCTGTCATAAGTCCCAGTTTTGTGAATTAAGTGCTGGTGCTGAGCACTGAAAACCACCGGCTCAAATCAAGCACTGCCTTGATGGCTCTTTAAAAAGAGGAAAAGGTTTGGTGGCGAGATTACGGTGTTCGCCTTTGTAATGATAAAAAATGCTAATGATCGTGGGCACAAGGTACTGCATTTAAATAGAGGGGAACATTCACGGTTCAGAGCTGAATGTTTACTGCACTGCTGATTCATGTGTCATCAGTACAGGCATTAAGGGCCCAGAGTATCGCAATGTGATTCAATGACCTGCCAGACATCGGTGGCACTGTGATGCTTCATGAATCACAAATCTATGTGGGTACAAGGTGCACAAAGGGAAAAGAGAATTAACAGCTATAATTTGGAAAAAGAAAAGGAGTGGTAAACATTCCCTAAAACTTATTGAGCACAATTCAAGGCTTAACTGCATCACATAGTAAAATATCTTGAGCTATTTGATAAACAGAATACATACAGTAAATCAGCTGATTAGTCCTTTAAAATACTTTAAAAATCATGAATATTACAACTTTCTTATAAAGGCACATTCCTTCTTCCTTGATTTTTCGCAGGTAGTTTTAGAAGGACAGTTTCCACAGGTATTTCCTTGGTGTCTGAACCTGCCCTGCACAAAGAACTAACACATGGTTCGTAATGTCAGTCACTTGTAACTATTGCCCCCCCCCCCCGCCACCTTCCCTTCCCCCTCCCCATTGCACACATAGCCTTCATTTTCACATTTATATCAAAGAGTAGTGTGTGAACCATTTCTGGAAGATATGGTTGCGCATCTACCACATTCTGCAGTGCTGAGTACCTCCACCAATCCAGGCTTGTGCAGCAAGGAACGCAACAGTGAGCCCTCTCATACTAAAAAATCAGCTGAAACGCTTTTAGATGGCACTGCTGCTTCACCTTTAAATCGGGGTGGGGGGCGTTAGAAGGAGCTGTGATCCATTCAGCTTCCTGTTAGTCAGTCAAAATCAAAAAGAATGTCTCACTTGTACCTGCAACCAGGGTCCAATTAGTTCTATCAATCAGTACTTGTAGAAGTACTTAAAAACCCTCATTCACGTAGGCAGGTCATGTGGTGGTTTATCTTGATTCTCAGAAATTTATGGCAAGTGAGAGGTGCTCAAGTGACGTGTGGTTTTTAAAAAGTGATCCTCATATTACCTGTAAATAATAATTTTATTATTTTTGGTGTCTGTCTTTGTCCAATAAGATGGTCGACATGTTTCAGAGTAAATACTCTGAATGCAAGGTCTGTCCGGCGACCCGGGACCCAGAGGGCAGTGACGGCACAAGTTGTGAAACCTGCACACAAGCAGGTACCAAGCTGCCAGCCTATCCCTTTGAAGCCCGACTTGGAACTTCAGAAGGTACGACCGACCTTGCATTCAGAGTATTTATGCTGATTTAAATCAGAATTGGACTAATATCCAATTCGCTCACTAGTTTTTATGTCCTGAAGAAAGCCCTATGACCCCTTGGGGTACCAATAAGGGCTGAAACATGTCGACCATCGTATTAGACAAAGATAGTGCAGTGGATTCATAATTAATCTGTCGCTGCGCACATCACTTTTTTTATATAGTCTTCCCATACACCTCTCACTTGCCATCAATTTATGATCACTACTGTAAAAACCAGTGGTTCCCTCCAGGTGGAGGAAGCATACAGAAAGAGACGCAATGATGATGCCGTCACATATCTAACAAAGGTAGAGAATCAAGATAAACCGCCACATGACCTGCCTACGTGAATGAGGGTTATAACTCATTGGACCCTGGTAGCAGGTACAAGTGATCCATTCTTTTTGAGTTTGACTGCTGCTTCACCACCTCATTGAAGTTTCGCCATGGCCAGTGCAACTTTCAAGATTGTCTGAATCTGCAGGGGAGCACCACAGCACGTAAAGCACCTTTAACCACCAGTGACTGCAGTTGATTTTCCACATTGGAGTTTAAATTCTGCTGTTAGATTTTACTACAGTTAGTCCAAGTTTGCTTCGCACTGCTTCAATCAGTCATCCTGCTCTCCTTATTCTGTCTTTTCTGGATACTGACCTTAAGCTGCTTGGCGGTCATTGTAATCAGTGGCGGCTCCTCAATAATGGCGGAGGAGTGTTGCCCCACTGCCAGGAGATGATAAATAAAACGACAATAAAACATTGTTATTATCATTTTATTTATCTCTGTCTGCGCTGCTTATGTGGGAGTGGGAGGGGCAGGGCTGGGAAAACGAGACAGTACGTTGTTCCTATGGGGGAAGGATGAAGAAATGTGACAGGCCAAGAATGTTGTGTCAGTTACAGACAGATGCTAGATAAGACAAGAGAATGTGTGATTGTACAGGGGTAGCTCCAGGGGTGTCATGCTTCACCATAGGGCAACTCCTCGTTGGGCCGGCGGTGCAATGCCCAATGGGCCCCACAGAGTAGCTCTTTGCCGGAGGTCTTCTTGGTTTGCCTTTGTGAAGCTAAAAGATGTTGTGGGGGGGATAGTGTGTGCGAGGTTAAAAATAGCTACTGGATTCTCCAAAGATAATTTATTCGCGGAGTACCTGAGCCATGAGTAAAAACCCTGACTAGAGAGTCGTAAACTGAAGAGGGAAATTTAACCAGCTTCAATTATTGAATGAGTGAATTGTGCAGGGGGTCAACTTGTTTCATGCCTTATTCAGTCCGTATGGATCCAGGCAATCCTTCAGGACCTATATATCCTCATCTACTCGAAGGGGGCAGCGTGTATCGGGTTTATGAAAAGAAAAGTCACTTCCCCTTACGTCAGAACCCTACAGTATTCCTAATGTTTGGTGAAAACGAGAGGTATAATATACCTTCTGGAAAAAAGCGCACCTAAAATGGGGGGAGGGGTATTGCCCTATCGGGGACAGGCCGGGCTGCTCCCTGGCATTGTGAGAGAGACCAACTTTAGTCCGGATGGCTCCTAGTGTAGGACCTACACATGGCCGGCCGTCCAGGGGCAGGCTGGGCCATGGCAGGGAGAAGTGTGCACTAATCAGTGCTCGTTTCAGTTTGGCCTGCCATCTTAGGCAGGTCAAACAGACATGTCCACTTATGTTTCTCCAACCCAGCTGTGCTCAACAGCCGGGTTGGAGAAACGTCACACACTCCCAGGCACTGTCTGAATGGAAAACCAGGCCTCTCAGACAAATCCTGGCCCTGCTCTCATAGCTTCTGGATTGGGTGGGAAGCCTGTGCTTAGTAGGAGCAACGAGGCTGCAGGCAACAGGAGCAGAGCAGCAGATAAGTGATTTTGTTTTCATTTCCCAACCCCTTCCCCCGTGCCACCCTACCAGTTTTGATTGGCGGCATCCGCCACTGTCTCTTCATCCATCCCCTTGCTGGCTCTTTAAAACTTTCAAGTCCATACAGCGTTAGTGCATCTACCCTCAGATTATAGGCTTTTAGCACTCCATGTACTTTCTGTGATCTAATGCAATATACTGTTTCCTTAAACTACCAAATACTGCACTAACCTTGGCCTTTAATGCATTGGAGTGGTGGGCACATTTCATCTGCGTGTCAAACAGGCTTAGGTAGGTTTTACTGTAGTACATGAAGCTTCAACCCATTAAGGAACCACTCTAACTTCCCCCATAACTCGCTCTGCCAGCTACTTAGTGCTTCAGACTAGCATTGGATGAAAGGCTTGTATAATGTTTCCAATGCTGATCGGCAGAGTGGCCCTGTTATTTGACACTCCTGAATATGAGGAAATGGCTTTTGCTCATATGCTTAGTTTGTGAGTGTGTGCCATGACAATACCATTCATTCTGCTTTGTTGTACCTGCTGAGCCGCATGCCTGTTGGGGACTCTTGGTTTATATAATGGAATATTATATTATGTATATTTATGTAGCCTTATTAATGACATTGTTTCTGGGTCCCGTGTGTACATCTGTCTTTCCTCTTCTGTCTTTGGATATCATGAAAAGCTACATAAGTCAAGTGTTGAGAATACACTCTGGTGCAACCCTCAAAGATCAGTGCAGAAGAAAAAGCATATTGTCTGCTGACTCTGAACTTCATATCTCTGATTTCAAGGGCATGCAGCCAGTTCTCTGCCTGTGGAGTCCGTTTTTGTCACTGGGGGCCGATTTTGCAATATCAGCCCCCTATAACAAAAGCGAGAGCGGTGCTTCTTGCTAACACCCCATCCCCTCACTACCACAGCCGGCTGAGCAGCTCTCTGCCACAGTTGGTTGCTGCTCCCAGTCCAGCCCTGATTACATCCCAGATGCAACATTGTATTGTGTCATCTGCTCCTGCTTTGTGTAGTTGGATTCTCAGATTCCCCTTATCCTTTTCAACCTTGTTGATATAAAGTACCTTACCCACCTTTCGTAGGCTTATTCCAGGTCCTCTATCTGGCCTTGACATTCTGGTTCTAACTGGGTGGGAAATGATTCTTCTACTTTATTGATCTGGAGTTTGGAAAGATTAGTATCGTCTCATACCTCCTGCCCCCATCGCCACACAATCCCCATCATTTTTTACTACAACTTCATCTACTGAAGATTTCATCCTTGGATTAGAACAATAACAATATGTCAGAGGAGGGCTACCCTTGTCAACATTTAAAATAATTGTTCAATCTTCAACCCCTCATCATCGTTACCTTTTTTTTTTTTTTTTTTAGTTTAATATAGCGCGAACTAGACCCGAGAGATCGGGTATCAGAGCGCTTTACATGAGCACCAGTTTTCGTTGCATGAGGACACATTCATTTTTATTAGGCACTGGAGATTAAGTGATTTGCCCAGAATCACAGGATGTTGAGCGTTGCTGCTGAAACTTGAATCCGGTTCCCCAGCTTCGAGGTCTGCTGCTCTAGCCGTAAGGATTCATCCTCTCCTCTCTACCTTGTTCTTCTTAAGTTATTGACTGGTGCAGTAACTCAGAATGGCCCTTGGCAACCTTACTATTGACATCTACACTCTCTGACTTCTCTGAATTTTCGTACGACATGATACTCTTCTTTCCAAATGAGTATCAATACCTATTTGTAAGAAATCAGGTTTTTGATTGAGGGGGTGACACCCCTACTCAAGCAACAACCACAATCCTTTTCAGGGTGAACCACAAAAGTCACTAAATTAACCGGAGATTTAACCCTCTGGCAGCTTGGCATGAGAGCAGTCAGGCTTAACCTAGAGGAACAGTGTTAAGTATTTGTGCCGCATTACAACAACACAAGAAAATCCCACACCATTAAAAAAATAAAGTAACGTTTAATAAATAAAATGAGATCAATATGACAAAAATCTAATCAGTAGAAACAGAGGTAATTTCAAGCATTTTGGTTAGTGCTGCGCCTAAAAGCCGTAAATCGCCACTCATAGTCATCTGGCTGTGCTAGACTTGGTGAAAGTCACAAGTTCAGTCTGACCACGATGGGGCGTATGCTGGATACAGGGAACAGATAAGTCCATCTAAAAAAGTGAACTTCTCATAGTCCATTCACAGGTAGAGGGGGCAGAAAAAGGTGCAGATATAGCATTGTGGATGGTGGTTGCTGTAGCACGAAGAGCAGGATGGTGTCATGGATGGTCGTCGTCACTAAGTTCGGGTCAGGCATCGCTTCTATTTGTCTTTCACCACTGGCTGCTGTTGCTGTACCTCAAAGTGCAGAACTTGCATTGCTGGCGGTCTCTGTAGCTTGAAGAGTCAGGATCACCAGAGCTTTGCTTTTACAGTCATCTCGTGCGGCACAATGTCACGTGAACGGGTCTTTTAATATGAGCTTATATTGCCCTCGCTGGGTTCTGGTGATATTTACAAACCATATGACAAAAGGCAGCGTGGTTTACAAATGTCACCTGAATCTCGAGATTGCAATATAGGACCATATTGAACATATTATTCATTATGTATTTTTTTTTATATTACATGAACCATTAAATGATTTCATTATTCTTTCGAAAGATTTAGAGCCCATGAGTGTCATCTGTTTAGAATGTATTGTTTCCCTGAAACTGTAGATTCATCTGTTAATGTTGTGAGAAATATTTGTGTTTTGTTGGGGAGAACGTGCTAATATTTAAAATGTGTTTTATGCAAAAATGTGTATAATTATTTTACATCAAATTCGAAATAAAAAAAAGCATTGTAAAGAAATGAAAATCATATCATAAAATGTGTTTTCTATTGTAGTGCATTGAATGAATAGAATAGGTTTAACAGGGCATGTATAAAGAAAGAAAAGAAAATACAATGTCGGACTGTATATGCTCGGTGCTAGAGCCCTTAGGGGCAGATGTATCATCCGTTTTTTTGTCGCAAACGCTGCGAATCGCAAAAAAGCAGCGACAAAAAAATCGGCAAATGCGATGTATCAAAAAATCGCACCGCAAAATTAAGGAATTGCAAAATTTGCAATTCCTTAATTTTGCGCAACCATTTAAGGAATCGCAAATTGTGATTCCGTAAATGCTATGTATGTAGCATTTAAGCTCTGCGAATTTAGGCTAAGAAATTGCAAATTACCATCAACTTGTAGTTGGTGATAATTTGCGAATTCTTTTTAAAAAAGCACTTTTCGAAATTTCTAAAGGTGCCATGTGACACTCATACATGCCCTTAGGGCATGTGTGTGCGCATATGGCGCACATACCCTTAGGGCATGTGGGTGCGCCATATGCACACACACATGTCAATTTCAGGGGTGCAGCAGGGTGTCCTTAAGACTCCCTTGCACCCTTGAAATTATTCTCAATTTGCGATTAGCATATTGCGAATCGCAAATTGAGAATAACTGTCCATTCATTCCTATGGGCCTTCTGGCCCATAGAAATGAATGGGAAATTATTCCTTAATTGCGATTAGCTTAAATGTGCACTTATGAATGCTAAATCTCTGATCAAACATAGCACAGAGTGCGCCCTGTTCATTGAGGAACAGAATATTAAACATTCATAACGGAGTCCTGGGCAGACCAAGCCTCTGGACATGACTTAGCCAAAGCCACTCCCCTAGGAATCCATTGTCATACCCAGGACAGACCTCTTAGGAGAGAGGGTGGACTAGCGGTCATCTATCACGACTCACAGAAGCCTGTTGTGCACATTGCCTCCAATGCTTCCTGCGATGCTCTTTCGTTCAGCCTCAATACTGAGCAGTATAATACCTTCAGATGTGGCTTCTTAGAGATGTTGGGTACTCTACTTGAAGAAGGACTATGTTCAGAGTCCTTTACAGTATTAGGAGATTTCAATTTCTATCTTGAGGCCCCTGCTGATCTAGACACCATCACACTGAAGCAAATGATGGAGGTCGTGGAACTCAAACAGTTGGTTGAAGGTCCAAAACACCTTAAAGGACATACACTAGATGGGATTTACTCTAATACTGAAAATCTGACCTGCAGGGCAATACTCCCACTGGTATGGTCTGATCATAGTACCATTCTTTTTTAACTAGTGGAGTCAAAAGGCCTTAAATCCTACCGGAACCAATAAGGAAGATTGCTAAAAGAGCCTGGAAAGATGTAGATGGCCTAGAATTAGAAGGGGCACTGAAGAGAACCTTGCAGCCACTCCAATCTGGGGTGGTTAAAGCCACGTCGGCCTATACAGATTGGATTGACGCAGCATGCAATAAATTAGTTCCTACAAAACAATGGACCCCCAAGCGGGCCCAACCCTCTGCCCCCTGGTGATTTAAAAAAACAGAAACTGGCCTGTAAAAGATTAGAACGGGCATGGAGGAATGGGTAGAAAAACAAGGAGAGAGAAATCTATAAGCACAGTCTCAGATGTTATTAGGAACTACTGCTGGAAACAAAAAAGTAGTTATTTTCAGAACAAGAAGATATTTTTCAAGCTAAGTCCAACGCCAAAGAAATTTTTAAAACTATTACCAAACTTGCTTCGCCAATGGCCCCTAAGAGCTTAAGTAGCCCAGAGCTATGGGAAAAATTGGCCACTTTCTTACAACAAAAGGTAGAATGCATTTTCTCTACATTTACTTCAGGCCCGAAGGGTTAAAGGATGCAGCCACCCACAACAGAACCTAACAGACCCAGCTCTTTGCCAGTCCTAGAGAAATTCTTGCAGCTAGAAACATCAGAATCAATTAAACATCTGAACTCTTTTCGATCAGGATCTCCCATGTACCCATGTCCAGTGTCTGTAGTGAAATTAATTCTGGAAGGCATAGGTTCAGCTCTTACCCCATTACTTAAGAAAATATTCATCACTGGTATATGTCCCGGGGACTGGAAGCAGGCCTCTATCCTCCCCACTATTAAAAAAACGGCTCTGGATCCTAGGGACCCAAGCAGTTACAGGCCAATCTCATGGCTTCCGCTTCCCGTAAAATTTGCTGAAAAAGCAATTAACACCCAGCTCGGTGCATTTCTTAGACTTAATAATACACTCAACCTGTCTCAATACTGGTTTAGAGTGGAACATAGCACGCAGCTGGCCTTAATAAAATCCATAGATGAAGTGAGGGAGGCTTTGGACTGTGGAGGCAAGGCAATTCTGATTATGTTAGACCGGTCCGTGGCCTTTGACACGATCCACCAAAAAGTTCTGATGGCCGGATTGTCTGAAGTAGGGGTTTGAGGTGTTGCCTGGAACCTCCTGCACTCCTTTATATCAGAAAGAACACAAACAGTTGGCTTGGACAACAATAAATCAAAACCGTTTTCCCTCCACTGTGGGGTGCCTCAGGGCTCATTGTTAAGCAAGACACTCTTTAATGTGTACATGATATCGTTGGCAAGTTTGATAAGATCTTTTGGTTTCCAACTCACCTCCTATGCGGATGACACTCAGATTGTGCTATACCTCAGAGATGGAGCGGAAAAGGAAACTGGGGCATGCTTTTACAACTGTATGAAAGCTATTTCAGGATGGATGTTGACCAACTGCTTGAAATTAAACTCAAGCAAAATAGAGGTAATTGTATTCAGATATAACCCACACTTATGGACACCAGATTGGTGTCCACAAGAATTGGGGGTTTTTACTCTTAGGGGGTTGGGAGCGCACCAGACACGCCCCAACGTAATTACCTCTTGCATGATGGTTCATGTAGTTCATTATTTCTCGCTCAATTCAATTCAAAGTGTTCATAGCCAGTGCTGGATTATTAGTTTCAATTCGTATCCCTACACGCGTATTTCATGATTCCTCAATCGTCAGTAGGGACAAAAGCAAAGTTCCTAGGTTGCAGGGCGTGGGGCCTCATCTCTCAGGGCCAGTTCCACTCACAGCATGAAGATGCAGGCTCCCGAGCTCGTCAGCTCACAAACTTTATACTCTTAGGGGGGTGGGTGCGCACCAGGCACGCCCCAACGTAATTACCTCTTGCATGATGGTTCATGTAGATCATTATTTCTCGCTCAATTCAATTCAAAGTGTTCATAGCCAGTGCTGTATTATTAGTTTCAATTCGTATCCCTACACACGTGTTTCATGATTCCTCAATCGTCAGTAGGGAAAAAAGCAAAGTTCATAGGTTGCAGGGTGTGGTGCCTCATCTCTCAGGACCAGTTCCACTCACAGCATGAAGATGCAGGCTCCCGAGCTCGTCAGCTCACAAACTTTATACTCTTAGAAAATTAAGCCTTTCATTCCTTGTGATGATCTCAAAACAATCATACAATCCCTAGTCCTTTCTAAACTGGACTCTGAAGCGCCATCCTAACAGGGTCACCAGAAGCTCACCTATCCCCTTTAAGGTCAGTCCTTAACATGGCAGATCGACTCATAACTGGTGTAAAAAGATTTGAACACATTTCACCAACCCTCAACGCTCTCAACTGGCTTCCCATAGAGGGTAGATGTATTTACAAACTGGCCTGCATCACACACACGGCCCTTCAAGCCCAATCCCCCAACTACCTAAACAGCAAACTAGTGAAAGCAGGAAAATCCAGAACTCTGAGAAACACCAACTCACTTCTTCTCATCCCGTCGAAACTAAAAAAGAATACGACCCAATGCCGGTCCTTCTCTGGTAACGTACCCAGGATGTGCAATCGCTCCCTATCGACCTCAGATACAACCCCTCCTCCCCTGCTTCAAAAAGGACCTGAAAATGCTTCTCCTTAACCAATACTTCACCGACCAAGTCAACCAACCCAGGCATCAATAACCTAATGGTCTCCACCCCAACTCTGACCCTCAAGGATGGTGATTTTCTGACTGTGTAAACCTGCATCATTCTCCCTTCACCGGATACATAAGTATTTTGTCTTTGCTCTTATCTTTATGCATCCTCATGTCCTGAGATGTTATGCAATTTTTCTTTTTCTTTATGTATTTAACGCGCTCTGATACCCACGGGTCTAGCTAGTGCTATATAAAACTTTATAAATAAGAAATAAAATAAACATAAGCACGGTGGTGTGTCAGCCTGCTTCATGATACTTAGAATTATAAGGAAAATAAAGCCTTATCTTCCAGAAGGCAGTCTCGGGATAGTGGTCACTGTACTTGTTATGGAGCGCCTGTATTACTGCAACAGCCTCTATCTGAATGCCCAAAAACAGCAAATTAGCAGACTACAGATCGCACAACACACCTAAATTTGTCTCTGTCAAAAAAGAACTAATCCAACTACACTGGCTCCCCGTGGAACAAAGGAAACGTTTCAAGGCCCTCTGTACGACTTTAAAGCCCTCAATGGAATAGGCCCTGATCATCTGAGGCAAAGATTTAAATGGCATGTTCCTGGTAGGACTAGTCCAAGTTCCCACATTCAAAAAAGTTAGTTGGGGAAGTAGGAGTTTCATCACCTGCGCATCTAAGGCCTGGAATGCTCTGCTGTTCCATTTGAGGAATGCAGCAGCTCTCCTTACTTTTAGAAGGGGGCTGAAAGCATGGCTGTTTACTCAAATAACATAATTTCTCCGCTAACCAGCAGGCAGTGCACAGCGCCAGGACACCTTAAGGTAACCGTTGCGCTTTTAAAACATTCAATTAACATAACATAACCACTGTACGTCTGCGGTGAATCAGCACTTGCAAGCAGCTACAGGTAGTGCATCGAAAGTGCATTTCTGGTACCAGTACGAGCAAGTTGGCTTTTGACCTCCTCATCCGAGCATGAGCCAAGCCATTTGTGCAGATAGAGCTCCTGCAATATTCAATCGAGTTGTAGAGCATAGCCTCCTCATAATCTGAGAGCACTGCCATTGTGCCTTTTGGATATATGGAATTATAGATATGGGACAGTTAATAACAGGGATATTGTGCATGGCTCTCTTAGAGAGCTTCTATCATTTCAGCTTCTGAAAGTTATACACCTTGCTTTGCCATCACAACAGTTGAAAATGAAACTGGCAATGTCATAAAGGTCTTCCAGGCCAGGTGTCAGGGCTCTCTGAGTGTCTGTCTGCTCAGCTCTGCTTGTCTGCTTGGGAAACATCCTTTGCAACAGAGGGTTAACCACACAGTGGCTTTACTGTTCAACTTTAAACATGCAAGTCTAGTTAAGGTAAGCAGATAAGTATATATGGGCATGCATCTCTCCTGCAGCAGTAGCCAGATATTTAGTTATAGTTAGGACCATGTTTCCATAGGAAGAGTATTTTTTGATTTGCCTATAATTTTGGAGTTGTTTGACAAATCTTCAGGAGATTTTCCAAAACAAGTGCCCCAGTGATTTTTGTTGCACTTGGAAATTTTCAGAGTGATTCGTCAAGCGGGGCTGAGAAAAAAGGAGGTTAAAAAAAGTGTTTTTTCAATATTCATTTCCATAGAGATTTTTAGACACGACTGCAGCCCCAACCACTGGATGGAATTACACCGAACCCTGCAGAAAGGTAGGTCTTAGTTCTGAAATAACCCTTTTTGTTATTTGGTGTAAATCTGTTCAGTAGTTGTTATGATATTTAAAGAAGTGTTTATTTGTATATATAGGGACATAGATCCTCAGAGGATCGAACAGCCCCCATGCTGAAATGTTATTGACAGCCAACACTTAAAGCAGAAAGTGTTGGCAGCCATCTTGTGACTCTGCTTCAGCCGAGTCCCAAAAAAACATGTTAAAAAAAGAGAAGGTGGCAGAGTAGTAATATCCTGAACCCTTAGGCTACTTGGGGTGTCCCACAGGGAACATGAACACAACAGGGAGGGAAGGGTCCAAGGGGAAATTTACCGACCTAACAGGGACCATGCAGGGCTAAAAAAGGATTTTTTAAAAATTTGGGTGGAGTCACGCTGGATCAGCGCCTCTCGCTGAAAAAGAAAAAGAAAATACGCATGCCCTTCCGCACTTCTCAAATGTTAGTCCTCGAGTGGGCCAGGTGGTAAGTTGAATAAGAAAAAGGAGGTGGCTATACGGACCCTCCTCCTAGATCTTATGAAAGTCCCAGGGAACGCCTCTTCCCAGGCCAAATCTGCCTAAATAAATGTGAGGAGGGCCCGAACGGCACATCCCTTCAGCCCCGAGGACCGCTACTTCTCTAGGGCACTTACAATTATGTTGGCAGGCCCGCTGGACTCGGCCACACTGTGGGGACCGCCAATTCCAGAGGCTAAGTAAAAAGAAATAGGGAGGCCTCACACACCCCCGTGCCTTAGGGACCACCACCTTCACGGCGCTAAACTGCTGCTAACAGGAGCAGCATTGCAGGCCGTCCTTCCCCCGGGGTCAACCACCTCCCCGGGGCTAAACTGTTTCTAATGGGGGATCTTCGCAGACCGCCACCTCCCCGGAGCAAAATTAGCATTTTAAAAGTAGGAGGAGGCCTTGCGGCCCCCTCCTGGGCCATAAATGGCCCTTGTGACCACCACCTTCCATCGGCTGACATGTCAACTACAAAGGAGGAGGGCGGCAACGCACCCCTCCTCAAGCCAATAATGGCCCTGGGGACCACCACCTCTTCTGGGCCAGCTATGTCACAGGGTGCCACTACACAGTGGGTTTATGAGTGGCCGTATGAGTGAGTAGTTGTGTGAGCGGCTCTATGGGTGAGTGATTATTTGTGTGAGTACTGGTACGGGTCTGTGAATGTGTATGTGAGCAGTTGTGTGAGACACATGCAAAATGCCAGACGCCATGTAGAATCAAGTAATGTCTAATGTAACTTACTATGTCAGCAAATCTCCTGTGAAATGAGTTCGTGAAAAAGACATAAGCATCAAAACCCACTCTTTTGTAAAATCTTATCAGTGCCACCGATGACAGCCCAGGCTCAGTCAATCTGCCAAGCTTGTATTGCTTAAGTAGATTAATGTCACAACCTGAGGCGCATCAGTTTATGTTGAGTTAGATACAAGAAGACAAAACATGCAGAAGTTCGATTGAAACCCTCCAGAAGTTGAGACCTTAAAGGGCTGTTTGTAAAACCCATGGCCTGGATAGATGCACATTATCCTTCTTGCAAGATTAGCCCTCAGAAACTGCAGAAGTGTGATTTTACTTAAAATGCCAAGCCTTATCCATCATCATTCTTCATGTGCAACTTTTGCACTTTCTTTAATAAAACATTTTTAAACATGACAAAATGCATAAATGTAATACGAAGCACTGTGTGACGGAATGGAATGTAAAACTGATATGTAAAGGGCACTGTTAGGCAAAAGGCGTCCTGGCGCAGGTGAAAACATTGTTTAGTAGAAAACAAAAAGAAAAGGTAACAGCGGACACCTAATGCAAGAAAAGCCACGTTTTAGAGACTTTTGTAAAAGGTAATAACTGATTTAAAAAAACACAAATACAAAGGCAAGGAATTCCAAGACTTTGCTGCAGTCACTGAGAAGACACGCTTCCTATGAAGTGCGGCGAAATTTGGGAACGATTAAGAGTTGAGGACTTCACCACACAGGCACGATGGCACTTGTGAAACTTTCACTGAAGATACCTAGTGCAAATGAGTTAAAAGGCATAATAGACCAAGAAAGCGCCTTGAAGGTAACCAATTTAGTGACTGGAAGCCGGTGCTGGATATTTAAAAAAAGAGAGGCAGAGGAGCATTGGGGCCACAGAAGGGCAAGCCTGGAGGCTGCATTTTGAATACGTCACAAATGTTTCGTCAGCCCCATAGCATCTCCCAAAAATGGAAATTGCTCCCAAAAGTAGAAATTCCAGTAGTACACCAACCCGTGTGTCCGAGCAGGGAGAGGCAAGAGGATTTAACGTAAAAGTAACATAAATTTACAAGCATTTGCAATACAATGGTCTCGCATTTGGGACCTTATATGCATTTAGATATGCGGCACATTAGCCTGGGTGTTGAAACATCTACTGTTCTTTAACAGGGAGGGAAAGTAAACGCTAAACTGCGGAACACCACGCCAGGTGTGGGAACACATGGGAAGAAATACATCCTGTCAGCGGTAAACTATATTGTCCAAAGCTCTGTTTTTAATATAAAATCAGCACCTTCGGAGGTCAAATCACTGAAAATACAAGATTTTTAAAAAATGGTTGTCTACGGGTGCTTGTTGAATACAAGTTTCCAAGGCCTGGAATCTAGGGATTGCGAAAGTGATTCTGGTATTTTACTGACCTCTGCTGGTCGTTTTCTATCAAGAAAGTTAAATAGAGGCAGTTGCCAGTGAATTAAAAAAAAGAAAGTCCCTAAGTAGAAAGCAATTCTGGTATTTTACTGACCTCTACTTGTCATTTCTATCAAGACAGTTAATTGGAGGCAGTTGAACAAGCAGAAAGCAATTCTGGTATTTTACTGACCTATACTGTTTGTTTTCTATCAATAAAGTTAATTAGAGGCAGTTGAACAGAAAAAAAGGTCCCTAAGCAAAGGCAGAAGCAGACAAGTCCTAGGGCTGATCTCCAGATCCCACAAAGTACATACAACAGATCTTCCGGCTCAACCTAAAACAAGAAGACGACAAATGATTAATCTGGCTGTGTAAGGAAAGGTCTGCATCAAACTGGAATACAAGATACAAGACAGCAGAGACCGGAATTAAGGCAGACCTCAATTACAAAGGCCAAAAGCCCCCATTTAGATTTTGTGTTGAGTTCCAACAAGACACTACCAATTCCCTGAAATACATTTTAGTGAGTTACAGTGCTTTAAATGGGCTGGTACTGTCCGGTGCTGAGTATCTGCACTCCTTTAACTTGAGAGCAAGAGTACCTCCACTTCTCAGCACTCCTGCTGTACATTTAATAAGCTAGTACTGGCACTTCTCAGGAACAAACAAGTATTCTAAATAGTGTATACCTGCACTTTTCTATTGCCACTTAAAGCACTGGGGAGTTTTTGGTCAACCATCTGGCCACTGCAAGTATACATTCTTGAAAATTGGGCAAGGAATTGCTTAAATTATCATCCAAAGAAATTACAATCTGAATGTAAATGTAAAAAAAATGTAAATTGATACTTGTATAGCGCATTATTCACCTGCAAGGGTCTCAAGGCGCTTGTACGAATACCGCTGTGGAACCCATCCTGGCTTTCCCTGTGAAGTGTCCACTCCTGGGCACCCCAAAGGTGGAGGCCAGGCATCCTTAGCGTTGTGGAGATCAAGCAAGCTATTGCCCAGAGTGGGACTCCATGATTGGAATAGGCACCGAGGCGAGAATTATCAGGTCCATGGAATTTTTAGCCCAATACCTGCCGAGACAGGGAATTGAACCCTGGTCCCGGGCTAGACCTCTGCATCAGGGTCTGCTGCTCTAACCATTGAGCCACACTTCTATGTAGCTAACCTAAAACCAAAGTAATAAGTAAGTCGTACCAACAGGTCCACACACATATAAAAAGAGTGGAGCACAAGAAAGAGCCCATAGAAACTCCCTGGGCAAAGGTTTTAAACTCAGAGCGATAGGGAGGAAGGTAGATTGCCTTTCGATTTTGAAGGCAGATAGGATCTAATTCATTACAGAAGACATATGTATAAGGCTGTTCATTTTAATCTATTAACCATAGTTCATGCTCACAGCCCGTGGCATATAAAAGCTGATATCATTTCCTATCCCAGTGCATTGAATGCACTACTCATTCACTCTCGCATGCACTTACTCACTAATACATGTCAACACTTGTAAATTGTTCTATGTAAACACCAACACTGTTGTGGCTTCTACAAAAACCTTCTAGGTACAAATTAGAGTGCAACGGTACAAGATTTCATATATAAAACATGTAATTGACTGAGTATTTTAAAGTCTGGTTGAAACAGACAGGAACAACGCCTTTTGTTTAGATCTATGTATGATCCCCAGTATGCAGATGTGCTAGGTAGAAACATCGACCAATGTCAGGCCAAGTCCTGATAGCCTGTTTCCTGATAGTATCAATATATTTAGTACTGAAAAGTAAGAGAGGATTCCTTAATTGATTAGTGTTAGAAATGGTGCAAAAAGAGGGCTAGTAATTTTCTCATATCCCAGGTCATCTTCCATCACGAGCACCAGAATCCTTAAAATGAAGGCCCACGACATACAGGGGGCATATGTATCAAGCCCTTTTCCCGTTTGCGAACGGGAAAAGGCCTTTTGGGATGTATCATTCCAAAAGGACATTGCAAATTATTGAATCACAAAATTTGTGATTCTCTATTTTGCAATTGCATTTAAGGAATCGCAAATTGCGATTCCTTAAATGCAATGTATGAAGCACCGAAAAAGTGTGATTTGGCCTTAAGGAATCGCAAATTACCACCAACTTCAAATTGGTGGTAATTTGCGATTTCTTTGAAAAATGCACTTTTTTGCATTTTCCAAAATGCCATGTGGCGCACATACATGCCCTTGGGTGTCCTTTTGACACCGTGGCACCCTTGAAATTGCATTCTCAATTTGTGATTCTCTAATTGTGAATCGCAAATTGAGACTGTCTTCCCATTCATTCCTATGGGTCTCCTAGACCATAGGAATGAATAGGAAGATATTCCTTAATTGCGATTCGCAATTTGCTAATCCCAATTAGGAAATGCCAAAGATTTGCAAAATATTGGCACATTTTTTATTACATCCCGTTTTGCAATCCTCAAACAGCGATTCTCTGAAAATCGCTATTTGAGAATCGCAATAATGGTGTTTGATACATATGCCCCTAAATCACTGACTTCACCTACAGAAATGATTTGGTATCAGTGATACCCAGATGCTCTCTCAGCTGAAGCTACTACCAAAAGATTATGTTATCCTAGACTTGGACTCCATGCTCCAATTGCAGAAGAAACAGGTACGGCAGAGTTCACATGCCCTTGGGGGTCCCAAAGATTCCCTAAAATACTTCTTCATTCTCATGCAAAGATAAACCTCTTGAACCCTTGGGACTAGGCTTCTGGATAACTTGTATTTCTTAAGTGTAAGCTCGTATATCTCCTTTTTACTTTGCTAATCCAGCCATACACAATTTCAGTTTTGCTTCTCTCCACCACGTGGCTGACTTGGTTCAAGTTGAAAATGTCTTGTGGGAACCATGAAACTGCATGGGTGCTGCTTCCATAGGTGCTGAGCCAGCAAAGCTCACTGTATGACTTTAGATAAAAATAGACTCATCTTGCAGCTGGTGTCTCATGAGCCAATTGTGTCCAGGTCTATACTTTGAGTATTAATTTCACGAGAAAACCCTTCCTTGTGTAATGCATGTACACACACATAACTCTTATAACATTTCATGTATTAAGTGAAGAAAATATACACAATTTGTGACTACCTGTATTTAGGCTTTCAACAGTTGCGGCCTGTGCAGGAAAGAGCGGTGGGGCTGGGTTGAAGGGGAATTTGACAGACGACCAAGAGGGGAAAATTAAATAAATAAATAATTTTCTCTCATGGCCCCCCACCCACCCCCACCTCTCTTACCTGCACAGGCCGCGGCTGGTTTTCAAGCCCATGGCACCCAAGTAAACTTAAAAACAGGTAGTTTGTGACTGCTTATATTTAAGTTTTCAAACTCCTGGCACCCAAGTATATTTTGGCATAAGTATGATAGGCTTTAAAGTTTGTCTCCCTGTGGCTTTAGAGCAGGGTCCTCTGATGTCCTCATCCCTTGAGATGGTAACAAGCCCCTGCCTACACGTGATTCAGACCACCTGTGCTGCATTCACGTTGGGGTCAGTATACTACTATAAATCCCACAAAATGAAATGAAATGCTCTGTATAGCGTGCAATGTCTGGGTCATCCCAGAGGTAAGCCCAGGTATCCCACATTTACATGGTCAATTCTAGGCAGAATCGCGGTCGCAACTACTGGTACGCGCTGATACTGGGGCAAGAAAGGAATTATAGCTTTTAAGGTACTAGCAAATAGTCGCTGCTAAAACCACCTGATCCCTCAAATGCAACTCCCTGAAGAACAAGAATTTAAGAGCCTTAACCTTGTCCTATGGACAAGGTGAATATCCTACCCTTTTCAGGTTAAAGGCAAGATTTCACAGACTGTCCTGTCCCAAAAGCAGTCCCCCTCCATCTTGCTGGCTTTTTCTGACATTCTCCACCTGAGGAATCCTACACTCTATGTGTAGGATTCCTCAGGTGGAGAATATCAGATAAGCAAAACCAAAGGGGATGATGGATGGAGTGTTAAACATTGCAAGCACTCACCCCCAGTCAACTGATCTGGGTTGAATCCATCATCATTCTTTAGCTCACTCTGGCACCCCAGTTCAGACATGGCCATATGCAAATCAAGCTGACCCTGTGCCTCATGGGAACAGTCCAGCCTGATCTGCATTTGTCACCACGAGAGGGACGGGTATGCTCAGACGTGAGTCCTGTGCTCCCCATGCCACTGGAGTCAAGCTGCCCTGCCTGATAAGGGCTGAAAGCCCGAAACCAGTCATAGAATGCTTGTTTCCAGTCCAGGAAGGACCTGGCCTGGCTGTTCGGGCTCGAATGTTCCCATTGGGCGCAGGGTCAAGACTGACTTGCTTATGGCTGGGTCCAAACTGGAATGGCATGGTGAACAAAAAAACAATGGATTTAGGCCCAGTACTCTGTACTTGGGTGAAGGTATGACATTGTTCTGCATTCTGTCCATCAATTGTTCTTTTTGCATTTGTCACCCCGAGTGTGATGGGTATACTCAGACGTGAGTCCTGTGCTCTCCATGTCACTGTAGTCAAGCTAACCTGGCTGATGAGGGCTGAAAGCATGAAACCGGTCCTAGGATGCTTGTTTTCAGTCCAGGGAGGACCTGGCCTGGCAGTTCAGGCTGGACTGTTCCTATTGGGTGCAGGGTCAAGACTGATTTGCATATGGCCGGGTGCAAACTGGAATGGCATGGTGAGCAACAAATGATTAATTTAGGCCAGATCTCTGTACTGTGGTGAATGTATGATATTGTTCTGCATTCTGTCCATCAATTGTTCTTTTTACATTTGTCACCCCGAGTGGGACGTGTATGCTCAGACCTGAGTCCCGTGCTCTCCATGCCACTGGAGTCAAGCTATCCTGGCTGATGAGGGCTGAAAGCCCGAAACCGGTCCTAGGATGCTTGTTTCCAGTCCAGGGTTGGCTTGGCCTGGCAGTTTGGGCTGGACTGTTCCCATTAGGCGCAGGGTCAAGACTGATTTGCATATGGCTGAGTCCAAACTGGAATGGCATGGTGAGCAAAAAAATTATGGATTTAGGCCCAGACCTCTGTACTGGGGTGAATGTATGACATTGTTCTGCATTCTGTCCATCATTTGTTCTTTTTGCGAATGTCAGATAAGCACAAGTTGCACCTGCATCTATAGTAATTTCCCAATGCTTAATTTCTAATGAATAAGTGTAGGTGCCCAAAAGCTCTGCTTCTTATGGCCTCCGTCAACAGAGTGCATAAAATGATTTTGCCAACACTTAAACTCCAAAATATAGACTACCAGAATCTCGACGAAGCTTTAACATCTCCCTAAAAACCTGCCATCAAGCATTTCTCTCCCACTATGCAAGGTCTGGAGTTGAACCCTGTCCAAAGATATGTCAGAGGGACTGGCTACATTTAAGTATTCAATAAAGGTCGAATTTATCGTACGAAGATATTTATGTATGCTAGGGATTTCAGCAATCTATACTCTGGAGCCTGTGTTTTTTCAAAAGATACTTTTGCAGTATCCGTTTCACACGGATCCAGGCGTGTGTGCTAAAAGGCGCAGCAATATTCATGTGCCACCAGCATTTCATTGGCGCTGACATAATGCGTCCTGGAGGGCATCAACATCATAAAGGCAATTACATCTGGAAGGAATGGCTGATATTTAATGATTCACTCAGTCTTTAATTAAAGCCAGTCGCCTCCTGCAAGCGATTTGATGTGGGGCGAAAAATGACAAGTTTCTGTGCAGACCTCTTCGCTCTGGCTGCTGCTTCTGAGCAAATGCCCATAGAGGAGAGATAATGGATAGCCCCAAGCCAGGGTTAAAATACGCCGGTGTAATTGGCGTAATTTAAAGAATGGTGCATTCTGCTTGTTACTAGAAAAGCCCGAAATTATACTCCATCGCTCAATTACGACGCCATTCACGGCAAAATTATAGTGGGGTAGCAACACAAACAACCAGTACGAGAACAGCTATTTTTAACGCTTTTTACTGGGCGCAAGGCTCCTCACTTAAAAAATGAACTCAAGGACACATTATGACCTAAAATATACGGCTAGAGGACAGCTTTGCATTTCACATAATTACTCGTAATGTGGCGTAAACTGTACAAAATAACTAGGCGTGAGCAAATGACATTAATTTTGCATTCTCTTAGCAGTGTTCTGATGTTTAACAACCCTTCTGTCCACTTTAGGTGATTGACACCCATCTATCGCTTGATTAATTGCGTGCAGGTCACAAACAGGGAGCCTGCGACCTGCGTCACAGGCAGCGCCCTGCAGATTCCGTTTGACCCGGGTGTCATTTGCATAGCTGCAGAGGACGGGGTCAGAAGAGCAGATGACCCGAAGGAGGGGTGAATAGTGAAGGTAAAGCAGACCATCGGGAGGCCCCATACGTCAGAGGAGTTCGGATGACGTGCCAGTGGCTGTCGCAGAGCCAGTGACTGTGAAGTGATGGCGCCATGTTGCCAAGCTCACAGTACAGATTTGCGCCGGGCATTTCTTTACACTGCAGGCACAGCAGAAACATGTCCGGGCAGCATGCGAGCGCCGCCTGGGCACGTTTTAGTGCCAAAGAATCCACCTCCTTCAGTGCGGAGGCCTCTGCTGCTTTCAGAAGGCCCAGGGGCAGACTGGCTGCTTCTCTGCCTTTAAACTTGTTATCTCTGCCCTTGGAGCCTCTTCTCTAATTAGCTTCTGCAGCAGAAGCCGTAGAAGGCGCCCAAGGAGGCAGCCCTAAGTATCACAGCCTTCAGAGCAGCGGATGTTTGCCAGGAGAGAGTGAGTCTGCATTTCCCCAATGGGCGACGTGTATTTCCGAGACTGAACTTGACATCACAAACACACACAACTTTAATCCCCTGCAGTCCGTTTCATAATCCAGGCCCTGGCTGTCTATTGTAACTTTAAAGCTTCCGCTGTCAGACACTTGGCACGTGGATTGAAGAAGGGAGGAGGGGAAGTCTTCATTCCAGGACTGCCTTCACCTGAACCCTTCTCCCTCGAAAGGGGGGGTGGGGGGCTCTCCATCCGGTGACCCAGCAGTGCACATAGGTGGGGGGCACAGCTGAGGTTGGTGATATGCACAGAGCAGTGCTGCATCTTGGTCCTAAGAAGGTTGCAGCCACAGACTGAGTTGCATTAAGTGCTGTGTATGAATACCAAGTGCTGGAACAGGTCAGACTGCTATCAAGGTGCAAAGATTTCCCCACCCTTCCTTATGTGACATTTACGTAGAGGAGGGCGAAATGCCAAAGTAGCAGTGAGAGCATAGCAAGACCGGGGTGCACGAGATATGGTAAAACCAAGTTTGGCATGTTAATCGTGCAACAAGTACCGGTTAAAAATAGTGTGTGTGAAAAATGGGCCCAATTTACTTTTGCACAATTATGCAAATTTAAAAAGAATGTCATATTATGCATCTAATGCAAAACTCAAAACTGGCACGTGGAGTGGAGGAGTGTGGCTCACTGATTAGAGCGGCAGACCCTGATACAGAGGTCTGGCCCGGGACCAGGGTTCAAAAATGTCCACGGACTCGATAATTCTCGCCTAGGTGCCTACTCTAATCATGGGGTCCCACGCTGCAACTCTGGGCAATAGCTTGCTTAATCTCCACTACGGCTGCCCACCCGCTGCAGGATGCCTGTTTTCACCTTGGGGATGCCCAGTAAGGGTTATCTCACAGGGAAAAATCCAGGACGGGTTCCCAAGGCAAGCGCCTTGATGCCTTCGGGTGATACGTGCGCTATATAAGTCGCAATACATACATACACGTCACCCTTAACTTCAGCGGGACCATTGGGTTGCGCTATTGTGTTGTGTTCAATACTCCTGGTTAAGTCTATTCTTAACAATAGAATTAGCGAGTACTGCTGTTTACATGTACTCCGAGTGTAAACACTGTATTTTAAGGTTCGCCTCATTAGAAGGGTGTTTTGAGCACAATTCAATTTGTATACATATTTGAGGATTGCAGTGCTGGTTTTGGGACCATTTATAAGTAGTGATTTTCTTGTTAATTTAATTTATATTTCGTTCTCTAGCTTGACTGAAATTAGCTGCAAAACAGATACCCAGTCTGGCATCTTTCTGTAAGAGGTGTCTACTGTGAGTAGTTACACTTGAATCGGTTTATAGAAGACAATGACCTTTGAATGAGCCTATGGGGATCGGTTTCCCCCGTCTTTTGGCTTTTCCTTGGTTTGTATTTGGTTGCGGGTGTGTTTGAGCCACATCTTGGTTTCACATGTGGCGTACTTCATTTTAAGAATTTATTATTTTAAGAATTCTTTAATTGTAATTATTTATTATTTGTACTATTTGTTGCTGTAGGCATTTGTTTTTAAAATGACTTATTACCATATTAACAACACTTTGTCCTGAAGATGGTGTCATGTACTTGTTAAGACAATTGGAGACTGAAAAATCGCCAAACTCATCACTGCAATAGTGAACTTTAAGAACTTACAAACCCCTCTGCTAGAAAAACTTATAACAAGGAAGATATAAAAATGTCAGGCGGTTCAGGGAGTCTCGCGGGGCCCATGGAGGACAGCCGCGCCACCCCCGCGAGGAGCAACGCCCGATTATGAAGCATGAGACTCGCAAGGATGTGTGAGGGCCCTACATCCAAAAGGAGTAATTTCCCCACCTTCTTTGAAACCCAACTACATTGAGAGACTACTCTGATACTCTTTTCAACTGCAATAGGTTGCCTTCTCCTCTTTCTTTAGGAACAGTTATCCCTTAGTGAGTACTACGTTAGTCCTTGGGAGCAACCGTACTGGACCTTTATTTTTCCTACCAGCTCCCAGTCCCCCCCCCCTCTTTACATTGTGTTGGGGTTCAGAGACTGTCACAGGACCACTATTAGGACTATTACAATCTGGTGGTGACTTATGTTTAACAGTGGGATAGTGCCTCTGTTCACAACCTTGAATTACATTAGTAATGTTATTGAATATATTGCAAATTGAGTTGTTATGCATCGAAGTGTTTCTGCCGTAATGAACTCTGTGTAATTAGTTATTTAATTGTATGTACCGTTTGTCATGTTCTTACCTACTTCACGTCAGGTTTTCTAGAGGAGGATATTCTTGCTCTATTTATTTATTTATTTTGCAGGTTTTATATAGTGCGAACAAGACCCTTGCGGGTGTCAGAGCGCTTTACAGGGCATGTGTAAGAAACAGATACAAATATAGAAAAATATAGGTGAGTCTAGTACACAGTAATAACTAATACAAGCTAGCAAATACATTATATGGATATATAAATAGTTCAAGTAAATTTAGCCATGAGAATAGATACAACTTCTTTTTTTAAAGAGGCAGGAGAAGGGTTCTGTCTCGTTTCTGGGGGCCATCAATGAGAAGGTCCGGTTGTAAGTTTACTTCTTGGCAAATCGTTGTGGTTTCAGAAGGAGATTCCTGGAGCTCCTGGGGGATCTGTTACCACAAGAGAGTATCAGTTTCTGAGCTAGATTACTCGGAGTATTGCGATGTATGGTCTTGGCCGTCATACATGCGATTTTCAGATGAACTCTAGCCTCGAAAGGTAGCCATTTGAGGGCTCTTAGGTCTGGGGTACATGTGAGAGTTTCTTTTGGAGCCTGTGATGAGTCTAGCAGCTGTGTTGATTGAAGCTCTTAGCGGGCCGTCGTCGATCTAGGAAGGCCGCAAAGAGCGACACTCCCATATTCCATTCTTGGGATTACTAGAGCTTGAACTGCCAGTTTGAAGTCATTTGCGGGCAGAAAGGGTTTCAGTCTTCTCAAGCATCCCTTTAAGTAAGCAACTGGACTGAAGTTTTTCCTTCAGTAGACAGTGTGTACTTTATAGAGCCAGGAATAATTCTCAAGCCTGAGTCGAGCCTTCTACATTTGCAGTACCAACATTTTATTTGCAGAATTTCTCACTCGTTGAATGACTGAGGGGTATGGGGAATAAGGAAGAAGGTGCATTACCAGAGTTTGCATGCCAGTAAAATGTTTTGAGTAGCAACAGGTAATAAACGGTAGGATAATGGAGGCTCAGGGAGGATTCCTATGTTGTCTGAACTTGAAAGTTTTGGAGAGGCAATCAACAAGGATCCGTTCCTGGATCCCAGCATTCAAATCCAGACCAGGAATCCTTAGTATGGGTGGATTTATGCGGTGGACGCAATAGTAGAATTCATTGAGGTGGTCCAGTTTGGTCATGCTGTACTTTCAATGAACAGAGTTGTCCCAGACCTTTATGCACATCTTGGTTGAGGTGCATTGGCAGTGTGCTGGAAGGCCTGGCGTCTGCGCGTCAGGACCCTGCTAAAGCTCAGCAGGGGATGTATGTGTGTTAGAAGTCCAGGACTCCCATACCATGGCACGCTGAGGGTTAAGAGCTATTCATGGGCCCCATTACAGGCTGCTAGAGGCCAGTATGCACGTGTTGTTCTTGCCATGTTGAGACCCTTTATGCGTGCCCTCGTGGGCAGGCGGCAGGTCATTTTTTCTCTGTGTGCCCTTCTCTCGCCCTCCGGGCCTCTGGGCCGGCATGCTGTGCCATCTGCGCTGCCCCCGTGCCGCAGAACTCTCATTAGCTTGTTGAGTCTTCCCACTCCACTTATCTCAGATTTGGAAAACACTTGTCTGCCTTCAGCTGGAAGCGGAATCATCAGGGAGGCGGTGATGGCGGCTGACAGCTCCCTGTGCGCTCTGCCAGCCGGTGCCCCGGCCGGCCGGCCTCGGGCGCTCTCCCAGCCGGCTGCCTGCTAGAATCACATCACCCGGCCCTTCATGCCTCGGAGCTGGGCTTACATGGCATGCATTCATTTGTTCGTAGTTTTATGCGACTTTCCCGGTTGTCCGGACTGTTGAGCTCAATGCAGAGCAAAATCTAATTATAAGAATTACTGTAACATTGTTTAAGACCCAAATGTGTCTCTTTCTTATATTCATGATATTGTAAGCACGCGCTCCCTTGTGCAGTCTTCCGGGTCAGTGGCCGTTGGGTTTTCTGTGTTTAGCGCGTTATGCAGCCTGCAACAAAGCAAGTCCTACAATGGTTTTTGTAGAATTAAGCTGCAAAGTTTCATTATATGACGTCTACAGTAACATTGGGATGACTGGCCTGCTTTAAGTCACAAGATGGGGCTAGAGATCCCTTGGTCCAAAACCGGAAGTACATTTGAGGATGCTGTGGGCTGAAAACAGACCATGAGAAAATGAAGCTGCGAAGCCTGCACGTTTCCTCCCGTTTCATTTAGATGTCCCAAGGGACGTAACTCCGAGGTGCAGGGGGCCCCCAACACTTCAAGGGGGGCCCAAACGTTCAGTGGCCCCAAACCTTCAGGGGGAGTCCATTTAGCCAAAGGCCTATGGATATCTCTGAAATATGAGAAACTCGGGGGCCCCTCATCACATTTTGGAGGGGGAGGGCATCATTTGGCGTTACGACTGCGTATTCCTGCAGGATTGTAAATGGAAGTGACCCAAGGCAGTGCCCACTTTAGGTGCCGAGCTGCAATGTAGAGGCTGTAACTGATAGTTCGAGTGGCTAGGGCTTTGCCATGTGAGACATACATGTTTTGTAAAATAAGCCACTGGGGCCTGCAAATAAAACAATTCACAGCCCACCATCTTCAGGTCTTTCCATGTGCTCCGGAACTGTTTACTTTCTACCATCCTGCTCTGATGTTGAGTGAATCTCTGAGGTTTAGTGGCAATCATGAATGGGACCCTACCGCATGTCAGGAGCTCATGTCGATACGCCCTGTCCCCTCCACTCTATTGCAGCTGCTGGCAAGGCCTATCTATTGTCATCTTTCATACTGAGCAGACTACCTGAGATCGTACTTTACAATTTGCTTCGTTTTTAGAAGACCTTCGAGCATTCTTTTCTCCTGCTTCTTTCTGCAATTCATTGAGAATTTCTTGGCATGCCAACAGGTTGGATAATAGGGGAGGTGGGCCAGGAAAACTATAACTATATAGAATGGACCTCATTCTTAAAAACAGTGGGAAATGTGCAGCAGCAGGTTCGCACCGAGCAAGAGGGGTAGATTTCTGACCGTTTGAAACTTCCCAACATATTGAGGTTAGGCCTGGAAATCTGCACCTGTTGCAGATTTCTGGTCACAGTCCCAAAAAGGTTTCGTGAATTTTCTTTTTCTCCTCAAAAAATATGCACCTCCTGTGAAGCAAGCGGGACCTCAGGCTCCTTACTCCCCCTATGGGCTCGATGCATCTCCAGCGCTGAACGTTTGGAAGGTAAGCGGAGGGGAGGCACGAGTATTGGTAGACCCAGTCGTTTCAGGCTGGCTGGGACTCATCGAAGCCAGGCTGAATCCACCGTCCTAGATAGGATGAGTACAATGCACTTGTCTGATAACGTGTGCTTATCCTTGTCTAAAACAATGAGCTGTCAGGATTATCCTCAGGGTCAAAGTGTACAGTGTTGGCACAACACCAACCTTGCAACACACTTCCTACAGTAAGACTCCACACCGTATGCATAATACACTGGTCTTTCTATTACACATACATTGAAATCAACACTTCATAAACATAGGATATATACTGTGCAGGCATTTGCAATTGTAGACCTCTCCCATTAGCAGCAGAACTGCATCTACATATCTGCACTATTCACAGGTATTCATAAAACTCAACATTCCCAATATTGCATACCCCATATAGTTGCAATGGTCGAGAAATCACAGGTTTCGACTGTGCCTCATGACACAGCCACTTAGTCACTCAACCGACACCAGCCAAAGATACACATGGCCCCTTCTGGCAAAACTTTGATTAGGTTATCACAACCTCCTAAAGAGGAAGGAAACACTTACTGGGTTTCGTCCCTCGAGATTAGCCCCTCAAGCACCCAGTGGCACCTTCATGAGTGCGGGATCACTACTCCCCCGCGTAGGCAAAAGGTTGTGACACCGGAAGCTGGTGCGCTTCCCTATTCGAGAAGTGTTTCTCCTCCGGCGGAGGTACAAGCTGCAGTTGTTCTCGGCAGCCAGCTGTGGTTGCCCAGAAGGCACAACAAGACCCCTCATGTCCAGTCACAATATTCTGCACAACAGAATACCATGTGTCGTGGGTCCCGCAAGAGGGAGCTAGAGACCTCGACTGAGGCCATAATGTCAGGCACAGTTGTCCTCCAAATCTGGAGGTCAGATGCAGTCTAGGCTGCCTACTTGGGTCCGGTGGACTTGGCAAACCTCTCCCAACACCTCGCCGATACCACATGCTGCTGAGTGCAAGCTAGCACATGTTTCCGGTTGCAAGCACGGGTCCCTCGGACTCAGCAAACGTCACCCACACTCCTCATGTTCTGGCATCCCAGGTGACCCGCTGATCTTTACGAGCACACCCCTCTGCAGAGTGTGATTATGGCGTACATCAGGACGGTCCTTGTCCCAACGGATGATCACTTCAACCTGTTTCCGCTGAACCCTGCATGGTACTTTTGATCTCGTGGAAATGGGGAGCCCTTGGCAACCCACGTCTGCAGATAATTCAGTTGCAGATACTCCTGCCCCAAAAGTTCCTCTTGTTAATGTCCCAGCATAGAACCAGTGTATTATGGTTTCAATCCCAAAAGCATCTCTAACTCCTTAGGGCAGAGCCCCAGTAGTTATACACACAATGGCCTTTGAAGATGAGACCAGTTCAAAAGGCTACCTGTGAAATTCACTAGCCCTCTCTAAATTCTGTCATGTCTGCCATCCTACCTCGCAAGGCTTGATCAATATCCTTAATGGGGCCAAGACCCTACACCTTGCAATGTAGGTGCCAATTTCATCCCCACCTATCTGTCCCAGGAAGGCCCGTCCGAGTCAGAGGTCTGTAGTTTACCATGAGCCTCCAGTTAATGGTTGTCTTATCAAGAATGCACAGATGTAACTGTCCTCCAGCACCCAGAATGTGGATTAGAGACAGGCTGACAAGCACACAGAGCCAAGAGCACAGAAATGACCACTTTTCCAAAGGGTATTTCCATGTTGGTAATCTGGAATCCACTCGCACCACCAAACATAATTTGCCATTACCAGCTCATCGATATAAACACTATACTGCAACCGTTCTGCATGTGGGAAATAAAGCTCAATAGCCTTCCCACAGTCCCTCATGTCAAGCCAATGTGAAAAGCAGGCCCTACCATACCGAACGCACCAACTGGTGTTACTCACTACTAGTTCATGTAGTACACAAACCCTACCTCTTCCCGACACTGCACTCTGTCCCTAGGGAGCACTCAGATATAACGAGAGACATGCATTACCTTGGCAAGTAGCTTCTAACTGCAAAACCGTGTAACAGTAACCTGCACACATAGGCCCTGTCATGGCAAACCTGTGGCATGTTTGAAGCGCGACCTCTGTGGGTGGCACAACCAGTGCTGCGGCCCACGGAGGAGCATTTGAGTTACATTCCCTAGGTATATGTCTTACCCTTAGACAAAGGACTTACAGCTAACTCAAATCAGCTAATCATGTATACACCAATCACCGGTATGTATATACCAAGCACAGCATTTTGGCAGTGAATGGCAGTGTCAAAAACGTTCAAAGTCCCAAGGCTAGCACATAGATCAGCGGAAAACTGGGAGGGCGCAAAAAGACGAGGGAAAGCACCGTAGAAAGGGTCATTTCCAACAAGTATGCACACTTGGGCACAAATGTAGGCGTTCTATATTCAAGCTGCTTGTGATATCTTTGTGTAAGGATGAAAGTCCAAATCTCCATATACAAGGAAGATGGATGTACAAAAGCATCCCAAGAGTTCTGGAGTTCAGCGCCCTATGCTGCTACTGGTTTCAGACCATCAACACCTCAATGTAGAGTTCCACATAGTATCTAGTAGGTGATCTTGGCGGCAGGCTCAACACCCAGCAAGGACAATATTCTAGGGACAGTGGCTGTGGCGGATAATTGAGGCCCCACATTGAACAGGTTGGGGTGGATAGGGTTCTTTTGTCAGTGCAATGATTATGTCTACCAGGGATGGTCACTACACTAGGACTTCTCAATGCACCTTGTATGTTGTCCTAGGACCACTGAATTTGGTGACTGCCATCAGTCAGTAGGCATAATCTCTGTTTTAGAGCAGACAGGCAGTACTGGACTCTTTACTGGGTCTTTTGTGCTGGAAATGTTTGCAGTTTAGACGACAAATTAGCAAGCAGAAATGATGACACATAGTTCTCTGTTAGAATATATTTCTAGCTTGTTCCCAAGAAGAGGATAATGATGGTGACCACATATAGGGGCCGATTAGGATGGAGGATTTTCCGCCTCCTCTGGGCCGGCGGAAGCCACCTCCGGCCCGGAGGAGGCGGAAAATCCATTGCGGGCTCACCAAAGACCCACCGCCACATTACGATGGCTGGTGGGTCTTGGTTTCTGTCCGCTGCTTTTCCGCCGCGGTCGGATTACAACCGCGGCGGAAAAGCTCTCATTTGGCTGGCAGTGTCTATCAGACACCGCCGGCCAAATTAGGAAGCATTTGAAAACATGCTTTTCCGCGGCGGTTTTTCCGCCGTGGAAAAGCATGTGTACTTTTGATTTTGGGGGCCCGTTGCGGGCCCCCAGGGTGTTGGTGGTGGGGGGTGCACATGGGGGGTACCTATGGTACCCCCCAGCATTTACATGCACAATGCGGCAGGCACCGCGCGGTGCCTGCCGCTTTGTGCATGTAAATGTTACACATGCACTTTTAACATTGCGGCGGGTGCTGCTTGAAGCAGCACCCGCCGCAATGTTAAATATCCAGGATGTGACCGCCAGGGTGGCGGTCACATCCTAATCGCACATGAGGGAACGCCGCAGCCCATGCGGACGTTCCCTCATACTCTGGGGTCGCGGACGGACTCAAGTCCGTCCGCGATCCTAATCGACCCCATAGTTTTACATTCTCACCAGCACTAGAATAAATTAGACAGGCCAATGCATGGTCAGATATTTCCTGCAGTATTGGGCTATAGGGTCCTGTATATATCTGTTTTGCGCTGAGGATGGAGTGATCCAGTTCCAAAGAAGGTCTATGCTCAGTTTGAAAACTAAGGCAGACGCTTATGAGAACACATTGCTTTGAGGGCTTTCACCTGAACTGTAATACTAAAACTCAAATTACACAGAAACTCAAGATTATACTTCCAGGCTTAACATAAGTATACAATCTGTTTTCTTCCGAAGCTAAATGTTTGGTATGGATGGTGGGGCAAGTGTCAAATGAATCTTTTTTGGAGACAAGAGAGAAGAGATGTACACCAGTGACCGTCCAGTGGAGTTTGATGTCAACCTGAAAAAACACACAGGGGCTCTTTTGAAAGGGAGAGATGCTCTTTCAGTAGCAAATCTACAACCAAAAGGATGCCCTATAGTGTGACCATGATGAATTTTACACTTGATTGTAGAATAACACTGTTTCCAACTCATGAAATCACACTGTCTTCAGTCATTCAGCAGCCCAAAATCTTCTAAGGCGCATATTCCATGGGAATGAAAGGAGCCACATTTTCATGCATACGATAACAGTAACTTATGGTGTTTCAGAGCTGATATATGAGAACTACTTATTCAGAGGCCAAAAGGTGGAAAACAAATATCTGAAATAAGGAAAGTTACTGGGTGAGAATGTCAAAGACTCAATTAATTGTATGATAAGACAATATAATACTGTAGCGGTTCCAATTGAGGATTTTTTTTTAGCAGGCATTCTCAAAGAAGATTGAGTCCATAAACATGTCACATGCACTGGAATGCATGAGGCTGGCACTTAAACAAAACGTCTTTGAATTCCAAGGCAAACGTTACCTCCAAACCCAAGGGGCTTCCATGGGTAGTACTTTTGCCCCCAGTGTGGTAGGTCTACAGGTACGCCACTTTGAGGACAAGTTAATCCATAACGATAACAACCCTTTTGATTTCACATCTAGTTGTGGAAATGATACACCAATGGCATCCTGATTATCTGAGAAGGAGAGGAGAATACAATCCATAACTTATTATATTGGCTGAATACCTGTGAGCAACATCTGAAATTCACCCATAAAATGAGTAGAGTTACTCTCCCTTTCCTGGATATCAACATTATTCCTGAACATGTGGGGGATAAAAACCAACACCTACAGAAAACCCACTGACAAGAATAGTCTGTTGGAGTTCATCAGTTTTCATCCTCGCCCACAATGTAAATACCTACCTTAAAGCCAGTTTATTTGACTTAGGAGAAACAGTAGCAATATCCATGATTTCAAGGGTCAATCAAATGAAAAGCCAGTGGCTACCTGAAGTCTATTATCTCAAGAAGTTCCTTTAGAGACAGAAACCAAAATAGGGAAGGATTCCTTGACACCCCAACACTGGCTAAGGATAAGATCACTTTAACCTGTGTCACCATTTGTAATATGGCCTCTAACCACATCAAGAAGATCATTAATAAAAACTGGTGCCTGGTCCATTCAGGAAAAATTGCATTTTGAGAAACCAAAGTTCTACCACGAAAGTGGTCCGAAACTGAGGGATGATCTGGTCCACACCAGACCATGCATTTCTATCAGAGAAACCACCACTGTGTCATGATTGTGGGTTCTCCCAAAATTCACAGAACACATCCCATGTGGCACCTGTAGTGTATGCTACCTAACAACTCCAACTAAAACCATTGATTTGGATTTAGAAAAACTATAGGTTTTGAGGAGACACATAAACTGTAAATCATTAGATTAAATATGTATGTGATCACTTGTCAATGCAACCTGAAAATACATTGGCATGACTTGCAAGAAGATCCATACCAGAATTGGTGAAAATAGAAGCATTATAGGATGTAATAAATGGTCTACAAAGTTCAAAGTCTGATAACTGCAGTTTCACAATGCCTCCGGCAGAGCACCATTCCACTGGCACATCTGGGTACAATTACTGTAGGCACTCTAGTAACTGTACCCATTTCCATCATGAGTACAGTCAACACTGTGGAACAATCTTGGCTAGACTGAACAAGTCCACATTTGTATGGAAAAAGACTGAATGTCCCGCACTTCGATTACACAGTTTGCACACTTTGTACTGCTGATATTGCTCATGTCTACCATCTCATGTGGGTAACAAACTTACATTTGATGCATATTTGACATCTAAGACTAAGAGTATTCAAGACCATTAACACGCATGTCAATAGTTGTTAATGTGTACTTCAGATCATACCTCACAAATGCTGCCATGTTGCATTCAGTGACAACCTGTGTTTGACACTGAATGACTTGTGTTTTCACCCTCACAAAGTCCTACACACGGACTCACTCTTCAGAAAGGTGTTTACGGAATTTTCAACAATATCATAGGTAAGGTCATTGTGACATGTGGCCAGTGTTATCCTAGCTGTGACTGTCCCATGGCATTGTGTACTGGTAATTCTTGAGTAACCTAGACATGCATATTTTAATAAATCATTTTTTCCAAAAAATACTGTCCCATGGCATACATGTGATCCCACTTAGCATCATGTCTGGGAGAATAACACTGTAAATTATTTGATCTGGGTTGTCTTAGAACGACTGGAAAAAGCAACTAGGAAGTAGGAAGGCATTAGTTTCAAAAAGGAAAAACGCTGGCCGTACCACCTCCAGACACTTTCACTAAAGAACTGAAAACACATATTTGCCGCCTAAGGTTTAAAGACCTCAGGACAATGACCAGCCAACATTTGAGCAGTAAACAAATGATATATCTAGATAACTTCTACACTGCAACATCTATATGACCAGCTTCAGTGACCAGATCTACTAGACCAATTTCCCCATTATCTT
Source organism: Lissotriton vulgaris (assembly GCF_964263255.1). Lineage (NCBI taxonomy): Eukaryota > Metazoa > Chordata > Amphibia > Caudata > Salamandridae > Lissotriton > Lissotriton vulgaris. The sequence goes on along the minus strand of NC_141688.1, from coordinate 66,412,827 downwards.
ATTGTGACCATGACTGTTATCTTATAATAAGAAATATCTTGTTAACTGGATGTGTGCTTGTTGGTGGGGCAGCTGTGCAGCAAGGATACAGTGAGCAGTACTTAATTTGGGCCAATAGGGGGCCATGGCACTTATTTTAGGGGACCAACACTTATTTTTCCGCACATTTACCCAAACCATAAAGAATCTGTCATTGTTTAAATCTCTGCATTGGAGTTTTACAATATTGTATACAATAAACAACCAGCGTGTTCAGGCTTCTACCCACACAGTAACCATTGTGCTGGAGTCTCCTCAGACTGGAGAAAACTTCTTGCCAGGCAGAAGTCTTGCCTTTCCGCCAGCACTGAACAACACACAAAGGCAGTTAAACAAACAATGGAGTACACATATATAGGAGTCAATTGGGGGAACAGTCCACAGGCAGTAACGGGTCGCAGGCTCTGCAGGGTACCATACAAATACCAGAAGATGCAGAACCATGGATCAACAACACTGCTATGAACAATTCCCCTTTCAGGGTGGCCTCTCGTTCTTTGGCTCTAATCTGGAAACATATGTGACCCTCAAAGTGTAGTTGGGTCCCCTGCCACCCTGAAGATGTAGCCTGGTAAGGACATCTACCTCTACGTTACCACATTTCACAAGGTCGTGTAGCCAACACCCCATGTCCGGTGCTGAGCTGGCCTTCCATGACATCGCTATCCATCTCATAAAGGGTACCAGGGCCAGAGCAATAACTCTGCGTTACTGCTTATCGCCTTTGCTTCTGGGTTGTATGCCCTATATATAATATTCGGGGGTGAGGGGTACCACTCGCTCTACATCTTTAGACAACGTCTGTCACCTCCCCCCGTGCCCCACGTAGGACAGGGCAATCCCACACCATGTGATGGAAGTAAGCGATTTGAAGGTTACATCGCGGACACTCCGAGGGAGCCACCAGGCATATCTGGTAAATGCGTTTCGGTGTTATGTATGTCTGATGCAAATAGTTGAACTGCATGTAATGGAATGTATATTCCTGGAGACCTTCTTCATATGCCCCTAAGCAGTCGCCCATTGCTTGTCGGACAGGGTGGTGCCCCATACACTCACCCACTTGGCCCTAGCTGGGGCCTCCGCCCCACAGTGCTTGGTATGTAGGATCCTATAAATCACAGTGGCAGCCTGCATAGCATCCTTGTGTGTGAGTAAAACCCTGCAGTGGGAGTGATGCCTGCGGTTCCTCAGCCCCCTGCCACAAAAGAGAGGCGAGCACAAGACAAATAGCTCTAAACTCCAGAAAGCAGCCCGGTGGTATCCCATAGCCCATCATTTTCAGTGTGGTCTGGGATTATGATGTTTGGGCAGTTATTGCAACACTGAACCCACACAAATTGTCAGAGACATTTTAAGTCATGGACAAAGTGGGCTCTGGCACAGGGCCCCCATCTTTCAAGGGACCCACTCGTTAGGCGTTTGTGACAGTCCTAGACTAGTTAGAGATTTTAAATAAGGAGTTTGTTTACCTTCTTTTTAGCCAGTTTAGGTCTGGCCTTTTACCTTAGAGAAAACAATGGTAAAACAATACCTATTAGATTCTGGTTCGATTCAGCAAGCGTTTAACATTTCAAAGTGTTTAGGTTCAAGTGAGGTATAGATTGGCATTGTGTGCTATCTCTGTGAATGCATCCTTCTTTTTGGAGCTATTATCAGACAGTTGCAATCAAGCTTAGTACCACCAGAATCATAACACCAGTCCCACGCAGCAGAAGCAGTGTAGTAAACAAAAGCACCCATCAGCACTATATGCTTGAAAGGTGATGACAGACAAACTGCACCACACATTGTTGGTAGAAGTTTGGGATGGACCACCAGTCTTTCTCCTTTTGTGGCACAGACCAGGTGAACAGTAAGAATCCACCTGTGAATGGAGGATGTTCCCTTCAATGGTGGGGAGCACTCAGTGTTTGTAAAATTCCCCTCACACACCAAAAGGACCCTTGGTGTCATGCTTCATCATTGGGGTCTTCGCACCCCTCTACGGGATGCGGCGTGCTACTACATATGACTACGCGGGTGCACTTACTTGAATGACTATGTGTGGTGCGTGTGAGGGTTTCAAAATTATGTGCATGAGTGGTGGGGTTATAAAGTGTGTGAGGTGGATTCTTACTCATACATACTTAGGTAGGGAGAACAAATCCATATGATAACTCTCTCTCTCCCTCTTGTGTTATTTTCACAGACCAGGGGAAGACCGTGTTCGCCAAAAGTAGGGCCCCCGTGTAGGCCACGAGTGTAGATCGCGTGCCAATCTGCAGCGCAGAGCAGCATTATACGATTCCTTCTTAACTGCAAGGTCCATGCAGTGCGACTCCTCGGCCAGTACAATCACAGCACAGTGCTGACTCACAATACCTGTCCTCACACAGCAGGTACTGACGAGCATTAAACAAAAATGCACCCTCCATATGTACAGGCACAAAAGATGAGGCACCAGCACACTGCCCTATATGCAACAGGCTTGTTCATGCCACTAGTCTTTCTGCTTCACTGGTGTTTGCCAGCCAGAGAGAAACTGTTTATTGCAGGGTTGTGACCAGAGGTAGGCCGGCCAGTGTAGAGGGTTGTCAATGATTCCACCGCAATTGCAGAGGTCATGATTGTGGTGAAAATGTATAATACATTCAGGGTTGTTGTGAGCAGGGGGCTCCAAATTATATTTAGCCCAGGGCCCCCAAATTTCTTAAGATGTCCCTGCATATTGTGTTACATGCTATGCGTTCAAAACGGATTAACACACCAGCATATATTTCTTTCTTTAGCTATGTGTAAAGCTCAACATTCAGCACTTCTGTTGCCTGATGTTTTTGAGGTGGGAAAAGGTGGTGGAGCATTGGATGAATTAGTGCCTTGCTCCCAGGCTAGGATGCATTTCTAGAAACTGTGGTGGTCCCTAACACTGTAAAGGTAATAATACGTTTATTCTAGGGGTAAGTTCTGAGAAAGGATAAGATGTAGTCACTGTGCCTGGCCTTGCTGTGTCGTGGCACTCAGAGCGCCCAGTTAGAGGATAAGTGCAAGTTTCTGTGAAGTCGCAAGAGACATTTTAGTAGTGGGACAGCAACCATCATGTCTGTGGTATTCCCAGTTAATAATGCTGATAGAGACTAGAATAGCATGTGTGTAATACTGGCAGTCTGTGTATGCTGTATAGCGTGAATCTAGCTAAAAGGCAACATAGTGCTCACCAGGGTCAAAGGCAAAGCTTAAGTCAACAAGTGGTAGGAGGGGGAGCTGGGCTCTGGGCGCAAAAGCAGACTCTCACTGCACTGAGATGCAGAGTTTTTAAAGAGGTGCATTCTCAGCTCTCAGGTCTCTCCTACACTAGAGCCGCGTTGAGTCAGTCCAGATGGATATGGGGATGTTTCTCCAGAACCTGGGTATTGCTTTTGCTTTTTTTTTCTTCACTTGTTAGTCTCTAGACTGGTGGCATCCTGGTTGCGGGTGCCAATAGAGACCACCCCAAAGGAGATGGGATAATGCTTCCAGAGGACGTGGGCTTCTGTGTTTCGGACTCTCTGTAGTGTGTGGATGATGAAGGCTTAAGTTCTAGGTAGACTTTGTTTGCTTATTCCAGTCCCGAAACCAATAAGTCTTAAAGGCTACCGGGCATGCTCCGCGGCAGAAAAAATGGTCTACAACCTAGTATAGAATATGACACACACTATGACACAAACAACACTATGTACTTTGGCACACCTCTTGGCATACCCCGTGCACAAAGTACATCACTTTCCTTCCAGCTTTATGGATGGGCACATATTTTCACTATTGGTCTGTAGCAGAACATGTCCCCAGCAAACTACAACTAAAATAAGCCCAGCCTCATTTTTGTCTTAGAAAATCTACTCCAACTAGTTGGAGCACTCGTCCCTTCTCAAGAGTGCCCTTTCCTTAATGGCTGGTTGCTCATGTTGGTGCGTTCTGAGATTCACTAATGTGATTATTCATTGATGGTGCCTTTGTTAACTACCGTACAATGTACATTGCTGAATAAGTTATTGCATAAATCAGGCACAAGGGAAAAAGAACATCTGCACAAGACAATGAAATAGAACATTAGGGCCCTGGTTGTATTAACACTTAGAATAAATGATAATTATTCGGTACTAATGAATCCGAAATGCAGGGCATCACCAGAAATCCGAATGCTCTTGTAACCCAGCAGCAGGGTTACCTTTCGATGCACCGCCGGGCCGCGGCAGCACGAAAGGCGCACCGGAGTTCATTTTGTTGTCAGAGAGCTTTGAGAAGGTGCTATTGTGCTGTTCATTAAAGTGTCACCCTGGCCTGTTTATTATGACAGCATTTTATTGTAATGCATTGCCTTGCACTTATCCACATCAGAGCTCATGCCCATGTTTCAATATGATTATTATTATTATTCTACATTATTCTGTAATTTTATAGTCCTCTCCTCTGTATTTACCACCAGACTCTGGTCTTTGTCACCATCTAAGATGGAAATTGTGCTTCTCGCATTCTTCTCTTTATATTGAAATGTATTGATTTGAATCAGGCAGTTATCCAGGCCGCTATCATTTCTCGGTTGATGCTTTGTATCTAGGAGTCTCCCAGACACGGCTGAGGAGATTCCAACGTGTTCAAAACTCCGCTGCTGAATCTCCCTAGATGGGCGTCGATGGCCGTGGCCCTGCACAAGTTGCATTGGCTTCCAATGGAGAAGTGTGTATCCTTCAAGGCCCTATGTTAATTCTAAAGGGCCTTCAACAAAGCTGGAGAAAACTATCTTATCCACTTAAGCAAACCTCGGGCCAGATGTAGGTCGCCCAATACCGGTCGGTAACGGCGGAAATTACCGAATTTCGGCCGTTACCGACCGGTATTAGGCTACTGAGATGTAGGTGGCCTAAATTGCAAATTCGGTAATTTACCGATTCAGCATTTTAAGGAATCGGTAAATTACCGATTCCTTAAAATACCGAATTGGTAAATTACCGAATTTGCAATGTAGGGAGCACTCAAATGAGTGATTTTCCCATTTTAGGATTCGTTATTTACCACCAATTATAAGTTGGTGGTAAATAACGAATACCTTCGACAATGCAAATCTGTGCATTTTCAACTGTGCCATGTGGCAGACGTACATGTCCTTAGGGCATGTATATGTGCCACATCTGCACTCGAGCACGATTCAGGGGTGCAACAGGGTGTCAAAGTGACACCCTGGCACCCTTGAATTTTTTCCCCATTTTACCGAATCGGTATTTACTGATTCGGTAATTGCCATTCAGTCCTATGGGCCCAGGCCCATAGGACTGAATGGCAATTACCAAATCAGTAAATACCGATTCGGTAAATACCGAATCTTACAGATTCGGTAATGTTTACCAATTTTTTTGCTACATAGCATTTACCGATTCTAAAGTACCGAATCGGTAAAATTCGGTATTTTAGAATCAGTAAATGTACTTTACCTACATCTTGCCCCAAATCTTCTGTCTAGGTGTCTGAGATCTGCAGAATCCTCTTAGGCAGAGATCCTTGTTTTCAGGAAGGCCCGCACTGGGGCAGTTCCTTTAGGGTTCTTGCCTCGAAGCAATGGAACCCCCTCACTTTGAATCTAAGACAGAGCTCTCCTTTTGCAAGATCTTAAAACTTGTTTTTTGTTAGGTAGTTTTGCCTCCCTCTGTTCACTCTGGTAGCTTTGACTTGGTTAGCGCTGTGACGCTTCTCCTGAAGCAGCAATGCGCTTTATAAATCAATTTATTATTATTATCATTATTAAACACATAACAACCATAATCAAAAGGAAACTACAGGAGGCTATTCAATAAAAATACGTGGTGGTCAGTTGGTAATGTTAAGATTCAAATGAACGTTTATTTCTTAAAAGCTCCTCAAAATCTGTTATGAGTATGAGAAATGGGGAAAGCCCAGTGTGGTATCTCCCATGTGTTTCCACCCCTGCTTCTTCTCCCCTCTTCATGTAATATGGAATATTCCGTTCCCGGGATTCCATGAGCGGTTAACCGCGATTCAGACCGGTGTTCTCTCAGCCGTTGCTGGGGTATCTGGCAGTAAAATTATGTCTTCACTATGAGTTCCTTGTGCTGATTTCATGTCGCCTTCCCACACTCGGGCAGAACGTTGTGAAACTGTACCGCTCAGAAATTGTGATTAGTGGCATAGCAAGGATGCCGTGGACCCTGGTGAAACCAGGGAAAATGACTCCCATGACTGCTGTTGGGGTAGACCTTTGCGCTTATTCTTCTTGATTTAAGCGCTGCTTTCGATACCGTGTCCCATTCCATCCTATTGGAGTCTCTCTGCTCCCTTGGTGTTGTTGGACCAGCGCTTGCATGGGTGGCCTCATTTCTCAATGAGCGCACCTTTCAGGTTTTCTCAAACAAAGCTGAATCTACGATTCACTCCTCTGCTTACGGCGTCCCTCAAGGGTCTATATTGAGCCCTTTGTTGTTCAATATTTACATCAGACCACTTGCTTCTATCGTAGAGGACGCCGGTCTGTCTATATACTCATATGCAGACGATTCGCAGATTGTGTTTTCTTTGTCTAGCAGCAGGGCTCAGGACACTTCTGCCCTTAAAACTGGCCTTTCTCGTGTTGCAGCTTGGATGCAAGCGCATCTGCTTAAGCTCAACGGAGACAAGACCGAGGTGATCCTACTAGGCAAACATAAAGATCTGTGGGGCTCTAGACACTGGCCCAGTGATATGGGTCCGCTGCCTACCCCCGTGCTTGTTGCCCGTAACCTCGGTGTCCTGATCGACGATAAACTCTCGATGAGGCAGCAGGCAACTAAGGTCGCTGCAATCTGTTTCAATACTCTACGCTGGTTGCAGAAGATCATATGGATGTTGCCTGAGTCCACTCGAAGAACTGTCGTACAGGCCCTTGTGATGTCCCGCATCGACTATGGCAATGTGCTTTATCTAGGAGCAGATAAAGCCACAATCAATAAACTCCAGGTTGTACAGAACTCAGCTGCTCGCCTGCTGCTCAATGTTCCACGGAGTACGTCCGCAATGCAAGCTCTGCGTGAACTTCACTGGTTAAACATTTCTGATCGTGTGGTCTTCAAAACTTTGTGCTTCCTATTCAAGATTCGTCAGGGTTCTGCTCCCATCTACCTGCACAATCTTGTGATTCCTAGAATCCGACTGGCAAAAATGGGAGGCCGTTCATTCACATATCTAGGACCCAAGATGTGGAATGCTCTCCCGTTGGCGTTAAAAACAGAAACTAGTCTTCTTGCTTTCCGTAAAAAATTGAAGACTCTTCTGTTCTAAGTTCCTCGGTTCTGTTTTTTCTTTTTCTCTCAGCAATTGCTTGTTTTCTTCTCCAGTCTGTCCCTGACGCCGGGAAACCCACTGCGGGTAGCTGTGCGCAATACAAGTTCAATAAATAAATAAATAAATAAAATAATGCAAATATCAGGTTTCAGTGGGCCTTCAGGGCTCTGGGGCCTGGTGCCACTGCACCTGCTGCACAAATGTCAGCTACGCTCGTGGGTGTGATTACTCACACTGTATCCTAATGTTTAGTTACGTATCAATTATATGCATAATTGATCAGCACCCCTTCTCCCCCCACTTGATGTAATAAAAAAGTAACTTTTTGTGAGGCGCCAAATATGTGACCCGTCTTTTTAATGACCAAGCGTTGAATAAATACCATATTTCGCGCATCCACAGTTTGGCTTACATTCTTTCGAGCACATTTTGACAAATTGTTCTTCTATAGAATGTTGCCTTTTTGACCTAATGTTGGTAAAAGTAGAGGATGTCTGTTAAAATGGTCACCAGAATCTTACTTAAACGGATACTTAACTTGCAGGCCCCGCTGGTGCCACGTTCTGAGGGTCTCCACTTCCTGGTACCACAGTTGACCTTCATGAATCCTCAGGAGTTGGAATAAATCTTAACAACTATTGTTTGTTTTTGAGGGGGGTTGGAAATGTTGTATAACATAACCTCGTAGCTTTCTAATGCAAGCTATTTGATTCACAGGATGGAGTTCAGTTCAGGTTTCTGGTGAGTGTATCAACCACGACCTTGAATTGAATTGGTGCCTTAGCGTCTTCTTGAACTGAAGTGCGTGTCTCCATTGAAGGTGGAGAGTGGTTTGAGATCTATCTATCTATCTATCTATCTATCTATCTATCTATCTATCTATCTATCTATCTATCTATCTATCTATCTATCTATCTATCTATCTATCCATCCATAGTTATATATATACACACACAAATACATATATATGTGTGTGTATAATGTATACATATGTATATAAAATGGAGGTTTCAATTACCTGATATATTTACAATTTTGTTGCAAAGGCATGCATGGTAAAGGCATATGCGTGATAAAGAACACGTGGTATAGGCATGCATGGTAAAGGAATGCATTGTAATGACTTTCATCCCTGTTAGAAATGTGTGGGTGCCTTTGGCCAATGAAACTAGCTGAGTGCCTGATGTACTGTTGCTAATTGAAAACCAGACTTCACACACCAAGGACCAGATGTACGACCATGGCATTTTGTGACTCGCAAATTGCGCTCAACTGCGAGTCGTAATTTGCGAGTCACAAAATGCCATGTACAACAGTGTCTGAGACACTGTTTGTGCTTCCCAATGGGGTCGCAAATTGCATGCCTCATCAGTATTCATGAGGCAGTTGCAATTTGCGAACCCTATTGGGAATGGCTGGCCCTCCCATGTATGGTGGCCTACTGGGTGCAGCAGACCTCCATGTCTGGGACTGCTTTAAATAAAACGTTTTATTTTTTAAAATGCAGCCCGCTTTCCTTAAATCCTGCCCCAAAAAAATATTTCCCCCTGCATTCACAAAGTGAAAGGGTCCCTTTACCACCCTCTTGAAGAAGGCAGTAAATTGCGGTTGCAATACATTCTTACATAAGGTAGCGAGTCGCTATTAGAAAGGGGTGCCCTTGGAACACCCCTTCCTAATAGCGAGTCGTAAATCCTACTTAGCGAGTCACAAATAAATTGCGACTCGCTAAATAGGGTTTGTACATGGCCCAATAGTATTTTGCATGTGAAAACGGGTCGTAAACCTGTTTTCACATGCAAAATAGGGTCGTACATCTGGCCTGAAATGGTTTGTGAATGGGGACGCAATTTGTGGTGTGACATAATACTGAGTCACATAGCAAATCCTAGATTCAGGGTCACAAAATGAACTGCCTAATTAGGCATGTCATAATTTGTGAACCTCATCTCCCCAAAAACAGACATCATGTTTGTTAAAGGAACCTGTGATGCCTTTAAAAAAGAAATGTTACCAGTTTGGGAAGACATTGCGAAAGCATACCACTGCCTGCTCCTCATGCGGCTGCCGTCACAATTTCCTTTTTTTTATATATATTTATGACTTTTTCCCCCGTTGCAAATATAAACAAATTAATACGTCATGACATTTTCTAGATATGTAATACAAAAAAATCATATGTATGGAGAGCGCAGAGATAAAAAAGCAGAATTCATTCACAATTATACAAGAAACCTAAAGAGTTAACTACTCGAGTCACCTTATGGGTCACCTTTGATAGTGTGAAAGAAGAAAGTGCCTGTGTAATAAATCAGTTGATAATTACCAATTTTTCATTTTAAAACAAAAAAGGGACTAGTTCACCAGATTTCTAATTGGGGCCCATATTTTTTGCCCAAACTTCCTTTTCCTTCTACCACAGAGCACATACACTGAAGATACAATATTATAGCTAGCGAGCATTTTAAACCGCCAATTGGAAAAGGTAGGAGGGTCAGAGCTTATCCATTGAGAAGTAACACATGAGCGAGCAACACCCAATACAATGAACAGGAATCCTATCTGTGGCCTAACTCTTTTGTTTAGCTTTGTGCTATCTAATAGCCCCAGAATAAATAGAGTTGGGGTAATTGATACAGGATACCTTAGTTAGGAAGGCCTCAATGTCCTGCACAAAGATATCCATTTTTGGGCAAGAATAAAACATGTGTAAAGTATCAGTAGCAGCTAGGCCGCATCTATTGCATGTTCCTCCTCTCCCCCCTTCAGCCCATTTAGCTACTTTTGCTGGAGTATTATAAAAATCAAAAACTGACATAAAATGTTGGCTTCTAAGGCTCCCTGTTCATAACACCTGATTTGCCAGCTCCACTGAGTCTTCAATAAAGATTGCATCCTTTCCCAGCCTATTTTCCCATTTAGTATTCTGGCTCCCTTATCATCCGGGAAAGATTGAATTACATTTTGATAGATCTTCCTAATCCTGGACTTACTCCTCACTAACTCCACCAAAGGGAGTCCTTTCTGATATCCACCTTATCCTATTCTCATTACCACCAAGAAAACTCAAAATCTACAGATATTTAAAAAAATCCCTTTTGTCCACCCCCAATTTTTCCTGCAGGTTCATAAATGACAAAAACTGGCCTTTCCTACACAGATCACCCAGGGCACCAATTCCTTTCTCCCCCATCTAAAAGTAACTTGGTCCTGAAAGATTGGTGAAAGTAGACCCGTAGCGGGTAGTGAAGTATATGCATTTAGATTTGAAATCTTCCATTTCAGCTGTACCTATCTCTGTAACCTATACATTTTAAATGTCGTTTTTTTTAATAATAGTTGGCTTTGAGCATCCTGACCAGACAACCCTTAGCTTCACACCCCAACCCTATTTCATATCTTGTTGGTCTGGCTTCCTCTGGAATTTTAGCCTTATCTCCAACTAATAGGATACCCATGTGTTGTAAAATAGATGCCCAATAGTAGAGAAAGAAGCAGGGAATTGCCCAGCCTCCCCGCTGTTTTGGAAGGGTCAGCCATTTGGCCGCCCTTCTTGGTTTACGGTACCTCCATAGGAATCTTTGACAGATCCTATCAACCTTTGCTACGGTGGACAAGGAGAATTCTAGAGGAACCGACCTTAAAACTTTGGGTGGACCGACATTTTAATAACATTACTTCGACCCCATAAAGAGAGGTGCAGATGATCTAGCCTTTCTAAATTTTCGCTCACACTATCCATTATTGGAGTGATATTCATATTGGGTATTTTATCTATAGCAGCTGTAATCCTAACCCCCAAGTATATTGCCTCTTGGATGATCGGGAGAGCTGTAGTTTGCACGGATCCAGAGCAAAGAATTTGTGTCTTCTTGATATTTAGTTTATAAGCTGAAAAGATTCCAAACTGTTCAGTTATGAGCTTTAACCCTGGAATTGCTAAAACAACATCCGTCGTAAGCACTGCAATTTAATCTGCATACGACAGTGATCTATAATAAATATCATTGACCTTCACCGCCTTGATATTGATGTCCAGCTCCAATTTTCGTAAAAAAGGGTCAATATAAAGGGTGAAGAGCAAAGGAGAGCATGGGCAACCCTGCCTTGTGCCTCCTCTAATATTAAACTCTTTTGAGTTCTGCCCTGCTATTTGGAATACAGCTTTTCGCTGAAAATATAATGCACTGATCGCTTGGGTACATTCTCCACAAAATCTCTTCCACTGCAGGACAGACCACAGATACCGCCAGGAGACCCTGCCGAACACTTTCTCGGTATCCAACAGGACGACCCCCAGCAGTGATTCCGTGGCCTGAGCTCAGTCTATGAGGGCTATAACCTGGCGGACATGGTCAGTCGTGTACCTGCCACGAATGAATCCATGCTTATGTAGTGAAACCAGAGGGATGATGACCTTGCCCAGTCTGGTTGCAAGTACATTTTACTATCACAGTTTCTAAGTGATATGGGTTGATACAATGTAGGTATCAGATCAGGTTCCCCCTTTTTTTAACACAACTATAGCCGTCTGCTGCCATGATTTAGGGGCATATCCCCTCTGGGCCATTTCAAATGTTTGCAAGATCTCTTGCTGACATGATTTAGAGAATGTCCTATAGATCTCCAGGGGGATGCCATTGGGGCTAGAGGGGTTAAAGCTGTTTCCAGTTCTTCCAGGCTAATCGGTGATGCAACTAATCGTAAAGTGTTTAGTGGTGTATGCCCACTACACCACACCACAAGATACTTTACGAGTAGTTCTTGGCACCACTCCACCTTTTAAAATAAGGCAGTTTACCTTCAGAATAAATATTGGTTAGGACTAAGTGACCTATTTTAACTCACATTTTCCTTACATCTACACACACTAGGCCCCTCACCCCCACTGCACCCACCGGCAGGAACAAAAGATCCCCGATAAAGAGCCCCGGTTCCGGGTGCCCGTCGCGTATTGCAGCGCTGACCTGACGAGGGGCTGGCTCAAATGATGAAGCATGGCACCTAGCTTGCTGGGTGTTTGAGAGCCCTAGTTCCGATAAGGAGAATTCCCTCTCCTCCCCTCACACAATAGTGGTCCTCCAGTGACCCTACTACCTTTACATGCTCCAACCGTCCTAATATACTATCACAGAGGAACTCCGTACCCACCTATTATACAGCCTTCTGGGGCATGTACGTTGGACCTCATTAAACTAGCCCCCAGTCCCTCCTTTTGTCTAATATGTACATATTTAGCTGCCACCTCTGGGCCAAAATGTTGATTTATTTTCGATTTAATAATTGAAATTTCCTGTTTCCACTCCTCGCTATTAAGACCTTTACTTGCTTTCCTCATAAGTTCAAGCTCCGCAATTTCTAACTGCTTGAACCATTTCCTTGTTTCATTCTGCATAGTTTTCAGTCAAGAGATGGAAAAGCTCATGGTCTCTCCTCGAATTCCCACCTTAAAAGTATCACAAACTATAGTATCAGAGGATTAACCTCTGTTAGTATCGAGGAATTAGACAATCCACTTAGTCATAGGGTCCCAATATAATTGATCGCCCAAAAGTTTCCTTTCAAAAGTCTAGGGCCTCTGAGCCCTAGTAAACCCGGTCAGTGAGACTTCGACTACCAAAGCATTATGATCTGAGATGGCCATTGGATAGCTCTTCACTTTATTTATTTGAACGAATTGGTCAGAGATAAAAGAAATTGTTCAGCCAGACTAATTTGTTATGGCGAGGCGAATAAAGGGTGAATCCTGGATCAGCTGATCTACACTTGTGACAACTTTCGATCAGACCAAGTTCTCTCACCAAGCCTTGCAAGGCTTTAAAGACACTTACTTTCCTGTCCTGATAAGGTAAATCAGCATTTATATTAAAATTACTATCTAAATGAATATTAAAGTCTCCGCAAAGAATCAAGGGGTTTGGCCAAACGGCAAGTTGAACACTTAGATAGTTTAATACATTGGAATCATCTAAATTAGACCCATAAATGAAACAGATTGTAATAGAGTCATTATTAGCTGAGAGTTTGTATTTCACTATGGCCCAACGCCCCAGCTTATCTTCCTTAACTCTCTTGCACTGACCCAAACCGTGTTTTGCCAGGATTGCGACCCCTCCTTGTGGTTGTCCCCTGCCAAATGCATGCTAACCTATTAAAACCTAAGTCCCTTAGCCACTATCTCTTGCTCCAGGGTATGAGGGTCTCCTGAAGACATACTACATCACTTTGCATATAGCGAAGATTCCTAACCAGTATGTCCCTTTTTTTCTATCATTGAGAACACACATATTTAATGAGCAAATACGAATTTTACCCATCATCCTTGTGTTGGCAATACTCAATATCAAATCTCTCCAACAAGTACATTAATTACGGTTAATCATAGAAATCATTTCAATCTTCCTTAAACATATATAAACATCATGACATATAAACAACAAGCACCTTAGCCTTTGGTTATCCCCCTTCCCCTTTCCTCCCCGCCCCCCACCTTGACCTACCTCCCATGATCCCCTCCGTCCTCCCCCCTCCACTTGAGCCCCACCACCCTTCACTAACCGTTAGACCAACCAGATCCTGTGATGGAGAGGGAGTCCTCCCGCATACCCGCCCCAGCCACTGGCGTAACAAAAATTGAGGGGGCCTCCCTGCACGGTACGAAGAGGGGCGCCCTCCAGCTGAATCAGGAGCTCTCTGGCCAGAGTGCAGTGCCGCGTGGGCCCCCTGGAGCTTGGGCCCCCCGCAACGTGGGCACTCAGGGGCCTATGTTACGCCCCTGTCCTCCGGCCCCCCAAAAAATCCGGAAAGCTATTTCCTATGAGAAAAAAAGAAGAAAAAAACACAAAACCTCCAGTAGAGAAGAAACACCACAAATATATGGTTAGAGTAAAAAAACAAAAACATAGTAATTCCCTTCTACATACGTAGAGTTTACTCAAGGATCTGCAAAAATTATTTAGCCAGAATCTCTGATGAGTAAAAGTTAGCGATTTCCCTCTAATTTAGTTTGCCCGGATTCAATAAAAACACCCAAGCTCCCTTACTCTGAAACGGTTGTGTCACCTGGCGGAGTCGCCAGCGATGTTCTACTGTCGAATGACAATAATCGGGCCTCACAAAAACGGTATGGCCATTAAAAGATTGTTGTCAGTCCGGACGGGCTAGTTCATAAATTGCCTGGTGAAGGGGGAAGTTCCTTACATAGCTCAAGATAGCGCAAGGTTTATTTAATTTCCAGATGCGAATACGTCTTACAGAGACAGCTTCCCCTGTGCAAATAGAATACAACCCCCTTTGACGTGTTGGCATCTGATCAATGGTCACAAACCATTTGTAGATTCCTGTTCGGATAATAAATTGGAGGAGGGCACCCATTTGTTTGATTTTCAGAACAGGTCACAAAAGCCTTTTTGCGAGTCAGAAAGAATTTTCAGACTCAAAAAGAAGCATTTTAAAACAAAAATCTTTTAAAAGTTGCTAACCGCTTTTGTTAATCACAGGCTTTGCAAAAACAAATTAACTTTGTACATCATAGACTCTTAAGAGTTGTTTGGTGGCCATATTTTATTCCCAAGACTATATAAGTGTTACCTATCTCACGCCGGTTCTTGCTCTCACTTGCCAGACCCAAATATGAAGTCTGTCTTTCAAAGTCACCATTGATATTGTATCACATTATAAAATTACAATTATCTTTAAATATATATGAAAAGCCTTAAGTGCTTCTGGTTTTCTCCTCCTGCATGTTGTACCCTTGTCACCAGATTTTTGAACCTGTCAGATCGATCACTGATTGTCTTCCTTTTTACATACATAAAAATCCTTCTGATCATTCAACCTAACTCCACTTTAGTGCTTATCTTATTTTTTTAACTTGCCTAGTTGGTTTTTCATATTTGTTCTTGAAAATGATGTGCTGTAATATTTTGTGTACTACTATGCTATCTTACGGAAAGGTTTGTTAATGTAAGTTTGTTCCGTAGCACATGGTTCTTGAAGTAGCCACAGAGCAAATGAATCGTTTTCTTGTTGCATATCTGAAATCTTTTTTTATATACCCCACTTCCCTTCTAAAATCTAATGTGCATGTACAAGTACTTGTAAATTATTCATTTCATATTTTCAAAGATAATTTGTTTACTTACCAGCTCTAGTCCAGGCTGTTGTTGTATTCCAAAAGCCATAATCTTCTAGTCCCTGTTCCCTGAATGTCCCATCTTCCCTGCTGCTGATGGCTTCCTCGTTGTTTTATTGCTGGATCTGGATTCGTTCCCTGCCTGTTGCCTTCTTCTGCCCACTGAAACAGCTATGCCTGAAGACAGCCATGAATCTTTCACACACCAGTCTCCCGCAAACTTCCCACTCCCATCGAACTTCTTGACAGCTCACGCCACCCATTATGATAACTCTCTGGCCTTTCCTAGTAGCCCTTTCTCATCGATTTAGTATAAAAACTTAATTTGCTACATTGGCATTTGAAGGGCTGTTACAGGATCCTGACATTTGAGGCTTTATTCTTTACTTGGCTGCAGTTGTTACCCATAATGTGTCAGTTGCCTGACTAATGTCCTTTCTCAGTGCAAGATCTAGATCTGGTTTTAGGTCGGCCAAGGATGCTACAAATCTTAGCACACACATGGGTACATCACAAGTCGCAGCAAATATGACGTAAAAGCAGAAGTCGTATCATCCAAGCAGCTAAAGCACAAGACATACAGCCAGATTCATCATTGTCCCGTTTTGCGAGTCCTTAATAGCGATTATTAAGGAATCGCTATTAAGGGCTTGCAAAACGGGATTCATGTAGGAATCGCAAAATAAATTGCGATTCCTACAGCTTCCTTATTTGGGATTAAATGCCTAAAGGCCCATAGGAATGAATGGGGAGTTATTCCTTATTTGCGATTAGAAATTTGCTAATCGCAAATAAGGATGCGATTTCAAGGGTTCCAGGGGTGTCTAAAGGACACCTTGTAGCACCCCTGAAAAGAAAATGTAGACTGATGTTGCGCGCACACATGTCCAAAGGACATGTGTGTGTGTAACATGCAACTTAGAAAAAAGCATTTAAATGCATTTTTCTAAGTTTTCGCTATTTACCACGAGGTTTGACTTCGTGGGAAATAGCGGTCCTAAATTGCGAATTCGCAATTTTTAAATGTTTCATGAATAGCATTTAAGGAATCTCTAATAGACATTCCTTAAATGCTAATCTTCGCAAATTTGCGAATTCTTTATTAGCGATTTTTGCATTTGGGATGATGAATCCAAAATGCAAAAATTGCACTCGCAAAGGGCCAGATTCTCAGAATTTGGCCCTTTTGCGAGCGCATTTTGCTTGATGAATCTCGCTGATAGTGTGCATACGGTTATAGCTCAGGTTATACTGTGCATGTGGTTATAGCACAAGTCCTATCCCTACGCATGGTTATAGCACAAATTGTAGTGTACACATTGTTATTGCACAAGTCGTATACCATGCATGTGGTTATAGCACAAGTCATACACGTGGTCATAGAACAGGTTATACCATGCGTGTGGTTATGGCACAAGACATACACATTGTTATAGAACAGGTTATAGCATGCATGTGGTTATAGCACAAGTCATACATGTGGTTATATAGCAGGTTATACCCTGCATGTGGCTATAGAACAGGTTATACTGTGCATGTGGTTATAGCCCAAGTCCTATCCCTAAATGTGGTTATTGCACAGGTTATATCGTGCATGCGGTTATAGCACGCACGGTTGTAGCACAAATCATAGCATGAACATGGGTATAGCACAGGTCGTAGGATTAAGTGATGTTGCAACCACTGTAACACGTCATGACAAAAAGAAACACTATGGATGGCCATTGCTATGATCAAACGATGAAATGGGCTTTGAAATTTACTACCCCTTACCATCGAGTATAAATAACGACATAACCTCTGGCACAAACAATGACCTTTACCATGACAGAAAGGACTGACAAACCCCCTAGTCAAATGATGACGTTTGTTCTGCCACATAGACAAGAATATTGTCTGGCATAAGTGAAAGATTAAACATTTGGGCATGTATGGTCATAACCTCTGGCACAGCTGATGGCATATAGTGCAGATAATGTACTTTGTGCCAGAATGTATGCCACGGTGTTTGAGATTGAATGTGTTCACTCATTTGGACAGAATGCACGGCTATCACGTTCCATTTTGCTTTCAGTGTTCCTTCTGGTGACACAATCGTTCTCCGCGACATATTAATGTCTGTACTGGTGCAGAGAACTCGTGCCTCTGGGTACCATGGGAAGTGTGGATTATTGGATGCAGTCATGAAATGCGCGCCAGAAAAGGCACAGATGCCTATCGCTTTATAGGCAATATACTTGGAAATTTGGCCTTTAAAATGCACCACTTGACCACATTTAAAATATAGATTGTGGATTGGTCCGTCAAGCTGCCACACACGAAGCTGTGAGCTAACAGCAGTCCTAGAAAGAGTTTTAACACCAGCCCCATATTACTCCGAGTGAGGTCAGCGAAGAAGCTAGTCTCCAGGAGGTCTATGTGTTTTGATGGGAGTTCCTCTCCATGCATTTGTTTTTAATGGGTACAAAGGATTCATTTTTACAGCGGTTTTCCAAATACATTCTTTAAAAATGCATATATTTAATGAACAGCTCTGAAGAGAAACTCATGAAATATTACAGTGCCTTACCTGATGATTCGGCACTATATCGAGGAGCAGTATTTCTATGAACCAGCAAATCATGTATGAACCTTGGGATCTGCTCCCTCGTGCCTGTGAGAATGCTTAAGCCCATCTGTAGCCCTAAAAGCCCCCCCCCCCGGCCCACCAGCCCGGCAGGGGGTTTCCGTATAGTTGCTCTACCCATTTCAGACCTGCCGGTCCCTAACCCCACTTGAAAGGGTAGCTCTGCTTTTATGATTGCTTAGTCACTTGAAGAGCATTTGTCATAGTGGTAACAAGATACTAGGTCAATTTGTCACATTTCACGTTTGAACCATTGTAGGTTGACAGCTGTGGCTCACTTCAGGACTACTCTCTCTAATTTCCTTTGAAATTTTTTATGGGTGAAATCTTTTCCAACACCTTCTTTGATGCACAACCTGACAGCTTACAAAGTGGAATTGAATTGCTTTTCTATTTTCCCTTTAACTTACAGTCCTTAGATTCCCAGCTTCTGCTTTGCTGAAGTTTTAAGCCAAGTAACTGGATTTTTACTCTTTCATGCAGTTGTGGTTTGCTGGCAGATATTTGCTTCCAAAAATACACTCTGTTGGCTATTGGCGGTCGATGGTTTCTTGGAATTTGGTGCGAGAGGTGACTGTCCTGGACCTTACACACCTCCATTGGCTAACACGGTTGCCTTTCTTTTTCAGGCATGGCATGACAGCGCTGCTGTCGCTTGACCTTATGTGATTAACCTTAAAAAGAGCTTCCAGGAGTATTAGAAAGAGGGATTTGTATTCCCCATATGTTAGTGGACTGGAGTAAATTTTTTAATTGAACACAAATTGTGTGCTTCCACAGAAAGAGTGCTTCCCCTCCAAGCAGCTGTAATCATTTGTTTATTCAGCTGGATGAGCCAGTGTTCTTTATCAAGTCAGTCTATCATGTTACAACAGAGTTAAACTTTAGATCCAGCACACACCACAGCAATGCTATATGTATCCTCCATAATTAGATATTTACACTTAATTTTTGTTATACTCTGGCCACAGCACAGATGGGAGGAAGGCAGTCAGGAGAAATGTGTTGTGGTATTGCACTCCCTGCCACCTCCTCTGTTTTTTTCCATCCATCATTGACTTCATAGATACCTTAACATGGCCGCTCTTGACAGAATGGCGGGTTTCCTCTCTAATTCCTATAAATAATGACACAAACGATGACCTTTACCCTGAGAGAAAGGACTGACAAACCCCCTAGTCAAATGATGACGTTTGTTCTGCCACATAAACAAGAATATTGTCTGGCATAAACAGTTTTAGTATAGAATAGGCTTTTGAGCACAGCGTGCGTATTTGGTTGTGAATAGATAGTGTCATAAAAAATGATGCCCACAATTTTTGCCGCTCGTTTAGGTTCTGGAGGGGTGCCTAGTGCCAGTGGCCACCAGCTATTATCGCAGATGCCCTGGGCCCCTCCGAAAAGTAGGATTTCAGATTTCCCAGTATTTAGTTTTAGACAATGTTGGGAAATCCAGCCTGCAAGTTCAGTTAGACAATTTATTAGTTTGTTCTTAGAATTGGTTTTAGTTAGCATGTCTAACAGGGGAATCACCAGTTGTGTGTCATCGGCGTATGAGCAGATGTCAAATCTCCATTTCCTGCTAATATCTGCCAGAGATGAGACGTATGCATTAAACTGGGTGGGGCTTATGGTAGCCCCCTACGGGACTCCGTACTAAATGCTTTTTGAGCTGGAAGTGCAGGAACCCATATGAATTGTTTGGGTCCGATCTTTCAGAAAGGAGGCGAACCATGCCAAGACTTTAGAACTGATCCCTTTTTAGGTCTCGTGCCTAGCGGTGCAGTGATCAGCATCGCGCGCGCAGCTGGAGTCCTTTTGAAGGGGGTTTGAAAATCGAACTAGGAATCGCACACGCTCGTGCATGTGCTTTTCCTTTTGTGCTACATAATTGGACTTTACGTGCATCTTGTGTAATGAAAAACAGCACGCTATTGGCAAAAGGCGTGCCATTGCTCCACCCTTGGCCTATTGGTGTCTGTTACAAGCACTGGCCGTCATGTGGTTTTAATTATCTTGCCCAGACACGGGCACAGTAATTGAAAGCACATGTGTCGCGGGATTGTTCTTATGCTATAGTAGTTATGGGTTTTATCACAATATTCTCGTATAAAATGCCATAGACGCTGTTGTTCAATTGTACAGTGAACTAATACCCTTAGGTGAAAAGCGCTTGATAAAAATGCAATACAAATGCAATGTTCCTGCATTTAAAAGGATAATTTCCCAGTATTGTCCGTGTGCTTCCGTGCCAGGCGGTGCAAGTGCATGCCTGTGTGTGTGTTGTTAACAGTGCACAGTGTGTGAACAAGCCTAGCCCGTGTTGCTAGGCATGCAGACATGTCTTCTAACAATGTTCACCTAGCCGCCTTCTCCTCTGCATAAGCATCTACACAGGGAGGTTTGAACTTCTGACCTCATGCCAAAGGATGTCTCGTGTAAAACTGCACCTCGGCGATGGTTGTTTTAAGCACCACCAGGTGAGGGTTGGCGGGGCTTCAACTTCCGTAGTTAGTGTTATAGGGACCATGGCATCTTTGCTCGGCCAATGGACACCCAGGCTAAGAGCCCGCAGCACACTGGAAGTACACATGTGCAACCTGGTGTCAGGGTTTTAAGTGGGCCGGGTCTTGCCAGTGCTTAGCTCCGGCTTTTCGAAACAGCAGGTGCTGAGACGAGTTCCTAACGGGCTCTCTATTTTTGTCGTCACCCTCAGGGTGAAAACAAATCTTATCTCTGGAGCAGTACCACCCTTCACTGACTGTGAGGTAACTTCGAAGAGACTCGTTATAATTCTTTCAGTCTCATCATTTCAAAACTTAAGCATTTTCAATGTTCTATACAACAAAGCCATAGTTGTCGCTTTGCTATCTCAGGCAACTAACAACCATTGATAAAACAAATAGTTCTGGCTTGTTGTAGGTGTAGTATTACTTTTATTGGATATCTGGATGCAATGGCAGAAGCAGCAAAATACCAGTCTGGCGACACACTATGCCAGGCACAGATTTTTAGCTTATGTGTTTTAGGCCACGCCTTTAATTGAATCTGCCACACCCCTTGGAGAGAACCCCAGGTTTTTTTAATCCCACTTAACACCCTGCCTTTAGTAACTAAGTATCTATACTCGACCGCATTTCATTTTCTCTACAGACCCCTGGAAATAGAGATTAATTTGTTTGTTTTTTTGTGCCCAAAATTTTACTAGCAAAATTGATTGTTTTTAATATAAGCACATTGTTACTTTGTAAAAATGATTAAACAAAACAGAATGCGGCTGGTTAATGTTGCTGCAGAGGTCGGCAAAGAGGGACTCTGCACGCCTTCGGTTCAATGGGAAGGCAACTCATCTCTGTGGTTCATGCACCATAATTTATACTGCCATGATACATTTTTAGTTGTGTGTGGCATGAAATGCGTTCCATAAAAAGCCTCAAAGCCGACCTGTTCTAGTTCGTTTAATCTCTCAGTCTGCGGTGCGCATATGCACTGACCGGCACGTATTTTCAATCTCTCCAATTGCCTAAAGTACAGCAAAGCTCACAAACATTTTTCTTAAATATTCGACGACTGAAGTTAGAATAGTAAATCATCCTCTCCAAGAATATGTGGGGATATTTTTAGGCCTTCTCTTAGAGTTTCGGGGAAGCATGGACATTCAGGCTAGTCCCTGGGGGCACAAACAGGTGGGAAGCTTGAATATTTGCAATACGGAATCGCCAGCAACTGGCGGTCAGGAAACGGGAGCACGCGCTCTAAGGGCATCAGAGAAAGGCTCACCTGTCACCCTTAGGACTTTAAACTCCCCATTAGTGTTCAAGTAACTCTACGGCAATGCAGGGCTATGCACGTGAAATATTCCGTCTCGTCTGCCCCCTCTTCCTCCACCCCCCCCTCTCATCCACCTGTGATCCTCTGCATACCTGTGTGCAGGATACAGAGCCCGCAGCCCGGCACGGCTCCACGTTCCTCGAGTGTGTTTGTGTAGAGGATCAGCGCCGAGCATATAAATACAGCTCCTCCCGAGGGAGCCAGAGAGCAGCGCTGGGATTGGTGGCTGACGTCTGGGACTCCTTCGAGCTACAGGGAGTCTGACCGTCTATACCCTGTGGGTGTCTTTGCATTACAGCTGACGGCTCGAGCTCCGGGGCTGACTGACACCTAGGACTGAAATCCATGCTCCCAGGGTGTCTGACCCCCATACCCCCAAAGCGTCACGCCCTTTGGGTGTCTGTCTCTATACCCCGTGGGTGTCTTAGAACTACTGAGGTCGGCTCGAGCTCCGGGGCTATGTGACATCTAAGACGGAAGTCTGGGCTCCCAGTGTGTCTAACCCCCTACCACTAAAGTGTCAGGCTCTTTTGGAGTCTGTATACCACTTGAGTGTCTTAGCACTATAGCGGGCGGCTCAGGAGGCCTGGGTGTCAGACACCTAGGGCTGAGGTCTGTGCTACCCAGATGTCTGACTCCCTACCGCTGAAGGCTCAGATTCTGTCTATATATCCTTTTGGCGTTTTAGCACTATAGCAGGCAGCTCGAGCTGAGGTCTGGGCACCCTGGGACTCAGACCCCTCTATCGCAGAAGTGTTTGACTCTTTAGGTGTCTGTCTCCTATCCCCTTGGGTACTTTAGCACTAGTTTTTGCACGATTAATTATGGTTTTATAAATTTGCTGGAAGCACGCATTTAGGCTACTCTGAATGGTGGTAACACTGTGACTGTGCTGGAGATATTCTTGAATCTTCAGTTAATGTGTTGAATTCCCAATATCCTACTGTGCCTATTTATGAAGCATCCTATAAACAGTTTTCCTATCTGTACTCCATTGGAGATAGGCAGTGTAAGAAATTAAACCTTTCAGAAGGTATATGTGTCATATTGATTACATAATACAGAGGGAACACAACTGATTGTTTGGCAAAGGCAGTAGAGTCAAATTTAAGAAGAAATGTATTCCTTCAGCTGCTTTGGAGATGCCAACGTTTGACTTTTTATGAACATTGATCCTTCCATATTTTCTTCTCTAGTTATAAAAGTTCTCTTAAGGTTTTTTTTCTAGTGTTTTTCTAACTATGTATTTCCCATCTAACCATGCTGAAGTGGTGTAGGATAGTTCTGAAGTATCCTGCCACAACCATAGATAGGAAAAAAAAAGGTTAAGTGAATACTTTTAAAATTAATAAACAGTACTTTTACCTGTTTGGAAAACTATTTAATTTTGGTGTTTTATAAACTAAAAGAGATGATGCATAGTACATTTAATAGTCTATGGTAGTCTTCAAATATTGTGGATAAAAGTGCAACAGCCAGAAAGACAAAATTGCTCCATTGCCTCGTTCTCTGATAACAAGGAATGGCTATTGGTTGCGGTGAATAAGCAACTTTGACTGAAAAGATCATTCTTACCTAGAGAATTATCTCTTTGGTGCCAATTTCAATAACTGATCAATTGCTGATGGTACTACTAAGACCTTATTTTTACCAGGTTGATTATGGCATTAGAGCAATTGTGTTTTAAGTCTTGAGCATTGGGTTAAGAAATTGATGCATTCTGGGGTTTGTGGTGAGTAGGTTCACCTTAAGTCAACAAAATGGGCTCAAACCTCCAAGCAATGATTTGTAAAAGAAAATTTCGGGGGTGGAAATGGTGTCCGTTTGACATTAATCCACGAATTACCATAGCTGTACTGCTACCAAGCCAGCAGGGGGACTCAAAGAGCAGTGGTTTTCAGGTTAAGAGTTTACATTCAGGGACGGCCAGCATATCCTTCAATGCTTTAGGTGGTCGGTAATCGAGTTAGATTAAATTGGGTAAGAATTCAAATATTGTTATTTATAGGCCTTAGAAATGGTAGGAGAGCAGTTTTTCCTATATGAAACAAGCTATTAATATTATTGTTATTATTTGCTATTAAGAGTATTGCTGTTAATATTATCTTACTATATTTTAATGTAAACATTTTGTTTAAAAAAAAATCGAGAAACAATTCAGAACAATAAACCCAATGGATGATATCATGATCAGTCAAGTAGAAAGCTGATGAGAGAATGATCCCACTCACTGACATTTGGGATATAAAGAGCTACAAGACTCAGAGAAAGAGATGGAACATACCCTCAACCCCTAGTTATGTGTTGTCTACCAAACAGCTTGTCTGGTTCTGAAAAGACCTGTTGTCAGCTTAAGTGGACTTAGAAACCGCCCATTGCTTACCATTGTTTCAGTACTCTGTTTTTTTCTCCTTGCAAGAGGAATGTTGTTGTTTGGGAATTTTCTGAGTACCTTTTGGGAGTAACACCTCTAGGGTTCTGTTGTCTTTGCCGAAAACTTCCATAAAGAGTTCTGTGGTCATGTAGAATGTCACTGCACCACCTTTTTTTTGGTAACTCCTGTGGAATCACCTAAACAGTGGATTAAGTGAAAGAAAGTTTTTGCCTATTACGCAAGGGTGTGTGGGGCTTCCCTAAGCACAGAAATGAGGACCTCCATGTTGTTAAGCCATTTCGGTCAGGAAGGGCAAGATGTATTTGAGCATTTTCCAGAGCTGTTAGGTGATTAAGTAGCTATTCTGAATGAATACGAGATTTGTCTAAGGAAACTTGACTTGCATTGTCTTCCTAAATTAAGGACGATCCTCGAGTGCTACCACTTTTGGAAGAAAATACAATGACAAGGAGCGTTGCGCACCAAACTCACTTGTGGGTTTGATGGCTCCAATGAATAGCACTTAATGGGCCCGTTTATGCTAGTGTGTATGTTGGAAAAAGCCAAAGAAACCATGTGGCAAAAGGATAATCCATCTCTGCATGAAGTCTTGATGATAACGAAGACTCATGAACACTCAAAGGCTTGTGTTAAAATTATTTACAGGGATGGGTCACATGCTACCAAGCAAGATTACAATATTTCTCTTTAACTTGTATGTGAGAAACCTGTAGGTGAGAAGTCTAATGTGGGAAAAGCACCTCAAGACAAAGTGGATGCATGTAGGAAAACGGTCAGAACATTTTCTGGCAAATACTTTCGCTGTAGTAATGGGGGTCACATGGCGAACAACAAGGACTGACCAGGGTGGAAGGCTATTTGCAAAAATTGTAGAAGATGGGGGCACATCACAAAATGTTGTAAATCTAATCTAAAGCAAGAGCAGTAGGTTGTGATGATAGTGATGTGGTGGAGGGGGTTGTAGTACTTCAAACTAAAGCTGATGGGTCAGACGGCCCACTAGAGGTTGTGCAAATAAATGGGGATCTGGACTCAGGAGCTAAGATAACCTTAATACTGAAGGTATTTTAGTAGCAAGAGCTAAAGAGTAGAGTGAAACTTTTGAAAACAGACATCAAACTCAGGGGATATGCTGGTGAACCTATCAAGTTATCTGGGCACTTTTGGGGTAGGATAGAGTTCAAAAATACAATAATCCCAGGGAAGATTTATGTTTCGGTAAGAGAAAATTTCCTGATAAGCTTGTAACTTCATTGGGGCCTATATATGTATCTTGAGCCCAATGAGAATCCTGCAGTTTGAGTGACAGATATACCGGTAGTCAAGAGTGTTTTGGATGAGTGTAGTGAGTTGTTGAATAAGTTCTCGGATGTTTTCAAGAAGGAGTTAGTGCGTCTCAGGAATTATGCACGTATGATTAAGCCAATGTGAATGCAAAACTTGTGAAGGTTAGAGGTGTCCATTTGGCAGTCAAAGAGAGTATGAAGAAAGAATTGGATACGTTGATTGACAACAGCATTATTCAAGAAGTGAAGGCCTCAGAATAGCTTGAACCAGTGGTGATGGCATGCAAGGTCAATGGGGGGATAGGTTGTGTGAGGACTTGAGGGAGCTCAATAAGGGCGTGGCTGCTTCCCACTATACCCTACCCAACATCAGCGAAATGCTGAGCTCTCTCAATGGGGCCAAGCATTTTTCCTCACTGGATCCAAGTACGCATATCACCAGATAAAGTTGGATATGAGATTACAAGAATTTACTACCTTCACCACTCCCTTTGGAATTGTAACATTGTTGAGAATGCTGTTTGAGCTCATCTCAGGTGCATCTGTTTTTCAGAAAGCAATGGAAAGTTTGTTGCGCGGGGTGGAAGGTGTGAAAGTTTATCAGGATGATGTGTTGTTGGTGGTTGGTTCAAATGTAGATGAGCATAATGGAAGATTACAAGAGGTGCTGGAAAATCAGCAGAAAGGTGGATTGATGCTTAAATGGGTGAATTGTATATTCAATGTGTCAGAGATAGATCACTTAGAACATTTGATCACCGGGTCTGGTATTCAGCCAAAGTTTGGGCTGGTAAATACAATTAAGATTCTGTTATCTCCCAAGTGTAAAGAGGATGTGGCAAACCTTCTTTACCACCCCCTTTTGTACCGCTTTTGGTCACCATAAATGTGGCAGGGTATTCTCAGACGTGAGTTTCTTGCTCACTTTGCCACTGGATTCAAGCAAGCCGGGCTGAAGACGGCTGGAATGCCAGAAACCGGTCCTCGGAAGCTTGTTTCCGGTCCAGGGAAGACATGGCTTGGCAGTTCGGGCTGGACTGTTCCCATGAGGCACAGGGTCAAACTGATTTGCATATAGCCATGTTTGAACTGGGGTGGCAGAGTGGGCTAAAGAATGGTGATAGATTAAACCCAGATCTTTTGACTGGGTGTGAGTGTTTGATTGATTCAGATGCTCCGTCCATCACCACCCCCTTTTGTACCGCTTTTGGCAAACATTTTAGGCATGGCTGATTTCTATAAAAGGTTTGTCCCCAAGGTTGCTTACATAAAGAATTGTATGAGGCTACTTCTGAAAAATTGTAAGGAATTTAATGATGTGAAATCTTGTTTGGAGAATGCCTAGGACCTTGGGAGTTTTTATACAAATGATGATCCCATTGTCATGACTGATGCCAGTTCTAAAGGGTTAGGGGCTGTGTTGTTGCAGAGGTCTGGTGGTAAGTGTACGGCCATTTAATTCATATTATGTGGCTTAAGGAGAGCTGAAATCAATCATTCATTTATTGAGAAGGAGGCTCTAGGGGTCTTCTGAGCAGTAAAAAGGCTTACGAAGTTTCTTTGAAGACTCAAATTTGAAGTAAAAATAGAATATAAGCTGCTTAAGGAAGTTTTTATGAAGAAAGGAATTAATAATTAATCAAATCTCGAGCAGCATTCGCTGATAGGTAGAGACATTTCAGGATTTTACTTTAAGATAACTCATGCGCCTAGAGCTTGTAACTTGCCGCAGATTGTCTGTCAAGGTTGTGTTCAGAATCTGAGACTGATGATTCGATTCAGGATGAGTATTTTGATGGGAAAAGTTTGATGAGGAAGTGAACGTCTGTGTAGTGGTACAGGAAGAAGAGTGGAAGAAGGAACTCCAATAGGATGAGAGTTTTTGGAAAGTTGTCAGGTTGGTCTTAGGTGGTGGACGTGCGAATGCAAGTGTGACGAATATACACTATCATATTGGCTGGCACGAGACAAGTTTACAGTTGTTGATGAAATGTACCTGAGGGGAACTAAAGTGGTGCCTCCACTGAAGTTAAGAAGAAAATTGGTATAGTGTGTTCATGCCAGCCATATGGGTATCTGAAAGACCAAAGAAATGGTCAGAGAGTGTTGTTGGTTGCCAGTGATGGTTCTAATGGTAGAAAGAGAGGTAAGTGATTCTGTTGAATGCATGTGGAGTGATAAAGTATTCAAGGGCAGTACTCAGCCGATGGTAATAAGATAAGGGAACAGGCTTCAGGACAATGAGCTGATATTGCAATGGATATGCTTGGGCCTGTTAGAGTTACAACATGTGCAAAGTATGTCCTAGTGTGTGGGTGGATATGTACTCTCACTGGCTAGAAATGAAGGTGGTGAGCTCATCTCAGCCAATGGATTGTATCTGTTTCCTTGAAGAGTCGTTTTTAGAGAGAGAGCTTTCCATCTAGCATACTTACAGAAAATGGAGTTCAGCTTACCTCTGGGGTTGTTGAAGATTTTTTGAGGATGAGAGGGATTAAGCATAAGAAAGCTGCACTTTATTATCCTAAATCCAACGAAGTAGTGGACGCTTTATTAAAGTGTTAAAATAGAGCCTGCAACAGTCTCTGGTGTGTGGAGTGAATTGGTAGGAAGGAATGAGAAAGAAAGAGAATATCGCCTAATGCCACCTTTTTCTTTGTTTAGAGAAAGAGTGCGCACTTGTGAAATGGCTCCTGTTTTATTGAATGCCAAAGGGATGGAGGTTGATGAGAATTTGGGTGAGATAGGAGAATGAAAAAAAGAGAAGAGGAGAAAATGCAGTCCATTAAACTCCATGACAAAAGAAAATCTGTAAAGGAGACTGTTGTGTAAATGGGAGATTGGATTAATATTGAATCTCCAAGGAAGGATGGGAGAGTGTCGAAGTTCAGTCAACCCACCAGAGTGAAGAAACAGTTTTAAAATGCTGTGAAGACTGATGATAATATCATTTCGAATCTCAGCAGGGTGGCTAAATATGACTCTGCATTGGGTGGCAATTTGCCTTTGCTGGAAAAAGATGTGGTTGCGGATTTGAGAACCAGACCACAATGTGAAAAAAGGACTATTTCTAATCGGAGTTAGGTCTCTGGTGATTTTATGTTTCATTTGATTCTTTCTTTGTGTATAAGGCTAGAGTTAATGTCATTAATTTCTTGGATTGTATTGCTTTTGGTATTTTCTTTCGTTGTGTATAGTTATGTTTTATTTTCTGTTGTTTGTTTTGGTATGTAAAATGAGGGAGGTGATGTGGTATTTTAGGTAACAGACTCTGCAGGATATGGAGTTCTGTAACCTGATAATGTTCTGTTGCCATGTCAAGTCAAGTCAAAGAATTTATATAGCGCACTACATACCCAGAGGGTCTCAAGGCGCTTAGGGAGGGGAGGATGCTGCTCTGTAATCAGCACATCAGCACTGGAATGTAGGCTGAGGGTTCCGATAAGGCAGTTGGTAGGACAAGCTTGAAGATTCTTCACTCTGGCTGTGCATATGGTCTCTGTTTCTGGACACCTGAATAAAGGAGTTTATGCAGTTCTCAGAAATTGTTTATGCATCTTAATAATGGTGTTATTAGACAGGTGAAAGAGGGTAGTAATATTTATATTAATTTTAATAACATGTTTTTATGTACCACTTTCCACTGCTGTTTTGCCATTTTGTAGCAGGTGTTACTGTTACCCTGCTCGATTGCACTCAATTTATGGACTTTGAACCTTCGAAAGACCAAGCTGCCTCAATAGAAGAAATTCTGCCAAAAGTTATTCCCTCCACTTATGGACTTTCTACTAGTCAGGCATTGCCACTTCTTAAAAGCCGGCCACTGTGGAATTTGACTAAAAAGCTCCCTTTTTCTCTGGTGTCCCATCATGCACCCTATCCACCCTGACATCGACCAGGCAAGCCGATCCTTCTATGTCAAGCACAAATCCCGTTGTACCCGCTCTTGCCTGCTCTCTTTCTCGTAAAGCTGATACATGCTAAAAATAATGTCCAGCTACCATGTAACCTACGGGTTTCCGTCCCGTTCGATGTTTTTCCTTTAGACCAGAACAGAGTCGGTCGGATGGGTGACTCGGAAACCCCCCCCTCCCTAACTCTGTCACCGAACGAGCAGCTCTCGCTCGTCAATGATTTCCTAGTTTGTGAGGACAGCCACGTGTTGGGTTAACAACCAAGGGAAAACATAATCAAGCACCCGAGACTGCCACAAAGAAGAATAGTTTACTACAGCCCATTCTCCTTCTTCCCCGCTGCACACACATACCATTGTGAGACCTCACTGCCCTTGTGTACGAAGCAAAGAACGCACAATGCCTCGTCCTCCTTACCTTTCCGACAGAAATGACCCTGTGACAATGCCCCGATTCTCTGTCCTCAGATACTAGCAACCCTGTAACTTGTTACGTCAAACACCCCAATGCAATATGTTTGTCTATGTGTAAATGCTATTCAGGTTATTCTTTAAACGAGAACAAGTATGCTATGTTTCCTGTATGATTACATCATGAATGATTGAATCGAGTCTAAGGGAAACTCCTTCTTTTTGATTGTACTCGTACTGTATATAAGTGCTGTTATGTTTCAAGCAAAGTAGACTACTCCTGAACCCGCTTGGTGAAGGAGCTCTCCCTTAACTCGAGTTCTGGAATAAAACCCTTTCAACTCGAAGACCACGGACTCTGCTCCTCATTTTATGCATTACCATTTTCTTGGGTAATTATAGAAATTCCGAACGGCGTAAATAACTAGCTTTTTATTTACCACATTAATTGGCGCCCGAACAGGAACGCTCCCTCTTCCCTACGCGCCGGAGATGTAAGTCGGGTCCTTGTCCCTTCCATACTTTCGACGGACTTCAAGTGCACAACAGCGGGGTCTTCCCGCTAACTCCCTCGAGACGAGGAGGAGGCAGACTACGACTGATCATCCACACGAGGCGGTGAAGAAGATTGCGGAGCGTCCCAACCCAGAGCCTGACCAGTGAGAGTGCCGAGTCCGAGGTCTTTGGAGCCCCGAATTCCTGCGCAAGCGTCAAGAGTCCGATGACCAGGTCTTCAAGTTTTGCTACTTGGTGAGTACCACTGAGATAGTATAAAGACGGGTTCCATTTTTGGAAAATGGTAAAGACATGCTTCATTCGTGAAACCGGTATGATTGCACTATATTCTAGTCTATAAAGTGTTCGTTTTGTTTTTGTACATTTCAAGTCTTTTAAATTGTAATTCGTTGAGTTTAAGAATGCCTCTGTTTTCCAAATTACGTACAATTGGCACCAAAAAGAATCTATTAGAGAAACCAGTTAAAGTTCCGCCTCGAGATACTCCTGGATATTTTATGTACAACAAACATGGATTGAGTGCCATATTATTTTTAGACCTTTGGGTAGACTATACCTAGAAATTAGAGATGGTGTATAGGTGGCCTGCCACAGGTAAATGGGATATAGAATGCATTATGAAAGTGGAGGAAGAGTTATGGAAAAGAAAGGCGAGGCCCTCACAAACAGAAGCCATTGAGTTATGGCGTAAGGAAGCGCATAGGAGGGCCCAGAAAGAACTAGGGAAAGTCGAGAAAAGTAAGAGAATGTCGGAACAGGCTAAAGAAAAGCAATTACAGGAAGAAGGTGAGAAAGTACTAGCTGATCAGGTAGAGAGAGAGAGAAATGCCCTTGTTACTGGTATTTATCCCGTTTTGTCTGAAGAAACTGTAGAAGAACACCCTAAGTCCCCAGTAAAAGTAATTCCCACTGCTCCCGAAAATTTCCTCCCTGCCTATCTGTCCGAACCACCTCCCGCTTATGTAAACATGCCTAGAACACGCCCGTCCACACGTGCTCCTGAACTAGTAGCCGATGGTTCCACCTCTGATTTAGGAGTATCCGGGAACGGGGCTGAGGATAAAGATGATGTCCCGCCTCTTGAGTGTCCTTACAACCCCGAACCCGGTAATGGCCCAATGGCCACGATATCAGAAAGATTAAGACTAGCCGTGGGTCAACTCCAAAAGGTCCCTGATATAACAAAGCATTTGAATAGAGTTTACGAATTCATATGGACAGGTGAAGGTCCAGATACTTTGGTCCAGGTCATGAAGAACAGAAAAGTTCCCATCAGAGGACTGCTCCTGCGGTTCATCATAAATTGTCTCATTCTGGAACTAGACCCGGGTAATGGAAGCGTAGACTCTGAGTTAATAGACCTTAGTGACCAGGTGCACAGAGGAGCACACGATCTGGGACATCAGATTGACAAAGTAACTAAAAGACTGGTTAGGAAAATTGTCACTATTTACTCTGAGAAAGTCACACAGGAGGACGACTCAGAGGAAGATGATAGCCCGACACTAGATAAAATGAATTTCCTGGGTGTAGCGCGACATTGTCCTGGCTCTACCCCACGAATACCGCTAAAAATCAAAAGATTAGATCCTTCTTCGGAAGATCTTTTCCAGTCCATGGAAAGAGCCCTAGATGAATGGATGGACAATGAGCCTCCCCTTACCCAGCAAGAAAAATAATTGGCCCGATCTGCCACCCATTGGATATCACAGCACCGAGTATATGGCCCAGATATAGTAGCGCAAATGTTCTTGGCTCTTCCTCGAGCAGAACAACGACTAGCAGGTATTTATATGGTCCAACACCTGGCTATCTTATATGAGAATAACTCCCACCGACCAGACAAGCTATACAAATTGTTACAGGAAATAGTGACAGATAGGTGGAGGTCTCGGGGACCGGAATTGATCAACACCATTCTGGACCTGCGCCTCCGTTTCCTGCAACTTACTTTAGCTTCATCAGATCATGAACCTTACGGTATACGCCAATATCCTTTACGAGAAGTCCACCCTATACCCCAGCCAGATGGTACACTGCAACGAGTACATGTGTATACTTCCTTAACCAAGTTAGAGATAATGGAAATGAAAAAGATGGTGCCCTCTCATGAAAAAGATCCCGGAGGATTTCACAGGGAGTTGAAAGATATCCTCCAAATGGGTAGTTTTACATATCCAGATATAATAATACTCCTTAAAATAATTCTACCTACAGGCATATTTGACAAATTGAAGGAAAAGGATTGGGAGGTGGGTGGTAAAAAGATCACGTGGGCTGCCCTAGAACAAGAAGAGACAGACAGAAAACCAGGTGAAGGTTTAGGTGAGCGTGTAAAAGAACTGCCCAGTCTCCTCATACAGGTCTTGCCTCTGTTATTGACAACGAAAAAGGAAGATTGGGATGCCATTTCTGCCTGTAAACAAAAACCAGACGAGGATACGGGTGATTCCTACACCAGATTAGAGAAATGTTTTTCTATAAATAGTGGTCTTGCACATAGCAGCGAGGCATATCCTCATCTTTTTGTGTCCAAATTGGTGGACAACGCCTTACCTTCCATCAGGAATAGAGTGTTGAAAGTTGAGAGTACCTGGCAAGCAAATAGTCCTTCACAAATGTTGCAGATGTTACAGTATCACCACAACAGAATAAGGGAAGAACAGGTACAGGAAAAGAAGAGGGTAAAAGACACAAAAATGAAGGTACTGGTTGCACAGATGGCACCAGTAAATACGGGCCCCAAAGGTAATGTAGGGGCCAATAAAAGTACTTGCAACTATTGCAAGCAGCAGGGCCATTTTGTGAAAGAATGTCCAGTTCTGAAACACAACATAGTGACAGGAAAGACGAAAGAACGCTCACACACTCCTAGACCAGGTAACGCTCAGCAGCCTCAAACCATTACACCGCCACAGGTTCAGAAGCCCACTACTGCTACCACACAGATGTACCAGTACGCCCAATCAGATTACCCCGAGTTTGAACCGTGTGCATGAGACAGCCTTGAGAGAGAAAGTGACTTGCCCCTTATTCCAGTTCCAGTAGATCAGAAAGGTCCATATGTACAAGCTCACTTACTGGGACAAGACAGAAAATTCCTCATAGACACGTGGGCGAGTAGGACTACCATAAGTCATAAGGAAGTCCCAGAGGTTCCTCTCTCTGGCTCACATAATATATCTCTGGGCTTTTCAGGAAAACCGATCATAAACAAAGTATCTGAACAAGTCTCTTTAGGAGTGGGTTCTCTGACACGTACTACTGATTTGGTCCTTACGGAAACGTGCCCAGAGAATTTATTAGGTATCAAGACACTCAAAGAACTAGGAGCAGTAATATGCTGTTCACCGGAAGGAGTAAAATTGTTCCTACGAGATTTCAAAGGACATTTCACAGTCAAAGAATTCGACCCCAGACTAAAAGACATCCCACAACATTTATGGGCAAAAAGCTCGACTGATGTCGGTTACATGGACATCACCCCACATCAAGTCACGCTCAAGGAGGGTGTAGTCTTACCCCGTATACGACAATATAAGATTCCACCCGAGGCTGAACAAGCATCACTAAAAATAATCCAAGAACTCATAGAGCATGGTGTGGTGATCGAGACTGATTCAAATGTTTGCAATTCTCCAGTTCTTTCGGTCCTTAAACGGACCTCAGGCACCCCCGGTCTACCGACTGGTGGTTGATCTCCAAGAACTGAACAAATGTGTGATCCCACAATATCCGGTGGTCCCAGATATTTCTTCACTATTGACTGCCATAGATCCCGAAGCTGCCTTTTTCACAGTCATCGACTTGAAGAATGCGTTTTTCAGCATTCCTATACATCCCGACAGTCAATATCTTTACGGATTCAGTTTAAAAGGACGAAGCTTCAGGTTCACTAGAGCTCCCCAAGGCTTTACAGAAAGCCCAAGCATCTACAGTCAAGCACTAAAAAGACAACTTGACAGTATCAATATGCCTGCCAATACAGCGTTGATACAGTATGTCGACGACATCCTCGTCACTGCAAGGACAGAACCAGAATGTGAAAAAGCCTCTCTCACAGTCCTACATTTCCTGACAGACAAAGGTCACAAGGTGTCTCCCTCAAAATGACAGTTCTGCACACAGCAAGTAGCTTACTTAGGACATCTGCTGTCGAAAGAGGGTAGGCAACTAACACAAGAACGAGTCCAATTGATTTTGACAATTTCCCCGCCAAAGTCACAGAAGGAAGTCCGTGCGTTCATTGGTCTCACTTCATATTACAGACAATGGATCCCTCAGTATGCCCACATAGTCAAGCCACTCATACAGTTAACCACAGTGGAAGCAGCCACTCATACAACTCTCCCTTGGACATCAGAACATTCCCAAGCATTTGTAGCTCTGAAACTAGCTCTGTGTCAAGCACCAGTTCTGGCAACCCCGAACTATAGCAAGCCTTTTACCCTGTTTGTGACAGAACGTGACGGAACAGCACTATCCGTCCTCACACAAGACCAAGCAGGAAGAAACAGACCCTGTGCTTATTTTTCTAGCACATTGGACCCCGTAGCGCAAGCTTTGCCTGCATGTCTGAAATCTGAAATCTGTTGCGGCTACAGCCCTGGCCATAAGACAAAGTGATTCAATAGTGTTAGGACATCCCCTGATAGTACAAGTACCACATGCTGTGGAAGTCCTTCTGAACAGAACACAGACCCAACACCTGACTGTAGCAAGACTGACAGGATATGAACTAACGCTCTTCCAGCCACACATAGAGATCAGACGATGCAATGTATTGAATCCTGCTACCCTTTTGCCCTCAAGCTCAGATGACACGACACAACATGACTGTGTGGAAATGATCGACGTAGTGACAAAACTAAGACAAGACCTAACAGATGTCGCACTCCCAGATCCTGATGTAACACTCTATGTGGATGGATCATGCATGAGGACAAGTGCTGGAGAGTTAGTAGCAGCCTATGCAGTAACAACGGACTGTAAAGTTATAGAAACCCAAAGAATTGACATTCTGTCAGCTCAAGCAGCAGAGCTCATCGCTCTGACACAGGCCTGCATATGGGCAAAATGATTGAAAGTGAACATCTATACCGATTCCCAATATGCATTCGGTGTAGTTCACAATTTTGGAGTGTTATGGCAGGAAAGAGGTTTTCTTACCTCACATGGGGCCAAGATACAGCATGGTCCCCTGATTCAAGCCCTACTAGATGCCATACACCTACCTACAGCCATAGCTATTCTGAAATGCAAAGCACATACCAAAGCTACAGACACTATATCTAAAGGAAATGACTTAGCGGACCAGACTGCTAAACAGACAGCCCAGAATCCAGTGAACACATCAGACTCTCAGTTACCCACACAGACTGTCACTATGGTAGTTAGAGACCCCGTGAAAGATGTGCTAGACATTCAGACACATGCCACCACAGATGAAATAAAGAAATGGACTGAACAAGGAGGGGTCCAGACAGATCAGGGTTGGATGACCAAAGACCGAACAGTATGGTTTCTCCCTGACTCCATGGTACAAGTCATAATTGACACGGCCCATAGCCGTAAACTATCCAGCATACCTTTCTCGCCTAGGTAGAAAGGTATGCTGGATAGTTTACGGTATATCTGGTTTAACAAACATCTGAGATCTGCAGCCAAACAAAAAGTAAAAACTTGCATGATATGTTGCCAATTTAATCCTGGTAAAGGTGTATCAGTAGAACAAGGTGGATTCCAGCCTCCTGATCATCCCTTCGAAGTCCTCCAAATGGATTATATCCAGATGGACAGATGTAGAGGGTACAAATATGTGCTAGTGGTAGTGTGTACACTGACACAATGGACTGAAGCATACCCTGTCTCAGACTATGGTGCCCAGACAACAGCTAAGCAATTAGTGAGAGAATTCTTCCCCAGATACGGGTTACCAAGGGTCATTCATTCGGACAATGGACAGCCTTTCTCCTCCAAATTGATGGAGGCTGTTTCTCTTTTATTGGGATATTGCTGGAGATTCCATTGTGTCCGACACCCTCAAGCAGCCGGCCTAGTCGAACGGCACAACCAGACCTTGAAAACAAAACTAGCCAAAGTATGTGCAGAAAAAGGGATAGACTGGGTCACTGCTCTCCTGTTCGCTCTCTTTTATATGCGAATGGTGGCACATTCCTGGACGGGACTGTCCCCTTTCGAAGTAACATTCGGGAGACCTCCTAACATCTGGGGTGTCTTTTCTCCTAGAAAACTGACTGACATTGATTCTAACATGCTGACAGATTACCTGGCTTCCTTGATGTCTGCACTCCAATCTTGTCGTTCACAGGTTACAGCAGCATTTCCAGACCTCACCACGACTGGAGATCACGCAATCAGGCCCGGCGACTGGATCTTGGTCAGAAATTTCGACCGTACCA
Organism: Lissotriton vulgaris; assembly: GCF_964263255.1. Classification (NCBI taxonomy): domain Eukaryota; kingdom Metazoa; phylum Chordata; class Amphibia; order Caudata; family Salamandridae; genus Lissotriton; species Lissotriton vulgaris. Next base: position 66,375,967 of record NC_141688.1, on the reverse strand, counting down.
GCCCCCTGGAGAAGAGATGGACAGCTCCTAAGTTGGTCCTCCTAACAACGAGGACCGCCGTCAAAGTGGAAGGACGCAAAGGATGGCTCCACGCTAGCCACTGTCGAAAAAATTTTGGACCTACACCCACAGACACTGTGCCTTGTCCAACAGCTACCAACGCCCCGGATATAATTTCACCAATCCCAGAACTCACTCCTCAACAGGAATACAGATCGCGGCTGCAATCTCACCAAAAAACAGACTAAAGACATTGCACCTGATCATAACGCACCGGTGGCTAATTAAGACCAGGAACAAGCTCTTGGGGAAGCGGTTGCAGGGAGACATTTTGATCTCATGTTTAGAGACATCTTAGTATTAAATCCATAGACATCATGAGGAGAAATGACGAGGTGCGTCAGTGGAAAAAGACTAATTATGTAAAATTACTGCTTAGCAGGTTCTCGATTTTTCTGTTTATTATGTTACTTGTTTGCTGTGTCGCAGCCTGTCTAGGATGGATCTTATGTGCAGTTTTCCCTCCACATTCTTCCACACTTGTAAAGAATACTACTATGCATTCCTATGTTGATCTTCCCCCACACCTCGAGGACAGAAGAAAAGAATTTATAAATAATACATTCATTTCCACCCTCCATAAACACCAGCTCATAGTCAACAAGACCAACTGTTGGGTTTGTGGCTTGATGCCACATTCCGTGCATAAGGGAATGCCCTTTTTCTCCCTCCCGTTTGGTTATTTAGGATCCGCCTATGCCTTAGCCATGATATTCTCTGCCTCAGTCAGAAACATTCCCCCGACCAAATTGAAAAACTAAAGTAATTGGAACGAGGTGAAGACCAAAATAGTAAAGGCTGTTTCCAAAATGGTGGATCTCACTGTTACCTGGGGGAGGGCCGAAGATCATGAGAATATCAGTTACTCCCAGTTCCATGACATTGCTTCCTTCAGGGAAATGTTTTCCGTCGATCAAAGACGGACAGATCAAGGAGGTTGGGTAGTACCGCAAAACGGCCGGTTTTGCATAAGGGGAAAGGGAAAAGGAGAAGTAATGGGGAACAGCGAGTGTGACAGGAAATACACACTGCCCGCTCCCGATTTTCCGACCATAGTGACTGCCCCAAACACCTATTTCATTTGTGAACCCAATGCACGCACCTGGTTGCCCCAAGGCTGGTCTGGAAAGTGCTACATCGCATTCCTATTACCACCAACTTACACAGCCCCTGCCAATTACCACCTGATTGACCCTCTGACCCAAGTTAGAAGACAACGACGGGGGGTCATAGATGCAGAAGATACTACAGGACAAGAAGCTGGAGACTTCTTTAAAGGTTTTCTCCCTTTCTGGGGACCTATGGCAAATAGTCGCCACATTCGGCAACTAACCCGTGTAGTTCAGGCCGCCATAGATGAAACAACTGGCGCCTTAAATAACATTACAGCTGAGGTAGCTGCAGACAGGCTCATGACACTGCAGCACCGTATAGTTTTAGATGTCCTGTTAGCTGACCGTGGTGGTGTGTGTAAGGTAATAGGGTCCAGTTGCTGTGTATTTATTCCTGACAACGCCCCATCAGTTTATTCTGCGATCTCCTGCCTTCATGTCCTATCCGACAAATTGGATATGGACACTGACACATGGTCCCTGACCGGCTGGTTGTGGGATCTTCTGTCCACCTGGGGGTGGAAGGCACTAACAGTCCTAGGCCTCGTTTTTGCCACTATCTTCACCTGTTGCCTCTGTGTCCAGTGTGGCCCCGCCCTTTGTGGACTGTGTGCCACTTCCTGTACTCCTCGTCCACGAAACAGAGGAAAGAAAAATTAAATAATCATGTTACAGGAGCAAGTATACGACTTGATGAACATAGAAATTGATTGAGAATTTCTGTAATAGGGTTTCTATGGGACAAGGAGGGAATGTGGAATTTGACTAAAAAGCTCCCTTTTTCTCTGGTGTCCCATTATGCACCCTATCCACCCTGACATCGACCAGGCAAGCCGATCCTCCTATGTCAAGCACAAATCCTGTTGTACCCCCTCTTGCCTGCTCTCTTTCTCGTAAAGCTGATACATGCTAAAAATAATGTCCAGCTACCATGTAACCTACGGGTTTCCGTCCCGTTCGATGTTTTTCCTTTAGACCAGAACAGAGTCGGTCGGATGGGTGACTCGGAAAACCCCCCCTCCCTAACTCTGTCACCGAACGAGCAGCTCTCGCTCGTCAATGATTTCCTAGTTTGTGAGGACAGCCACGGGTTGGGTTAACAACCAAGGGAAAACATAATCAAGCACCGAGACTGCCACAAAGAAGAATAGTTTACTACAGCCCATTCTCCTTCTTCCCCGCTGCACACACATACCATTGTGAGACCTCACCGCCCTTGTGTACGAAACAAAGAACGCACAATGCCTCGTCCTCCTTACCTTTCCGACATAAATGACCCTGTGACAATGCCCCAATTCTCTGTCCTCAGATACTAGCAACCCTGTAACTTGTTACCTCAAACACCCCGATGCAATATGTTTGTCTATGTGTAAATGCTATTCAGGTTATTCTTTAAACGAGAACAAGTATGCTATGTTTCCTGTATGATTACATCATGAATGATTGAATCGAGTCTAAGGGAAACTCCTTCTTTTTGATTGTACTCGTACTGTATATAAGTGCTGTTATGTTTCAAGCAAAGTAGACTACTCCTGAACCCGCTTGGTGAAGGAGCTCTCCCTTAACTCGAGTTCTGGAATAAAACCCTTTCAACTCGAAGACCACGGACTCTGCTCCTCATTTTATGCATTGCAATTTTCTTGGGTAATTATAGAAATTCCGAACGGCGTAAATAACTAGCTTTTTATTTACCACACCACTACCATTGCCTACATCTTGGACACTGCCCACCACTTGCCAGTGCACATAGCCCTCAACTCTGGCTGTATCTTCCACTCAGGCACTGTTCATTTACTCAATAAACTGTATTGTGTAGTCAAACATTATTGGGTTAGGGGACCTGCACACCACTTTTTTACTACTCACTATTAGTTCACTTTCCAGTACTCATACAATGGAAAGTGAATGGAAAGAGCTTCCTCTTTAAGAACTGCCTGCCTCGCAGGCATTGCTTACCATTTAAACCCACTTATAAGTTGGACAATATTCACCAGTTCCTTACAGTGAACTACATGGGCACTGCTCTGCACTTAGAATCCAGTGACCCATTGGACACAACCTCCATTCCGCTTACAAAAAACAATTCTACGCAGTCAGAGTTGTCCACTCAGATATTCAGAGTTACCTCACCAATCGGGCACTACTTACCTACTCACCATACTGAAATTAAGATGCTACTCAGGGTTCAAATAATACTCAGATCTCAGACTCTGCTCGCCACTTTCTCTTTTCCCATAAGTGTCTCCTGTGCAGATATTGGGTTCTAGACGATTCATTACTCGTCTCTTATTGGATTAAACACAGGCCTCATTATGTTACGGAGTTCATTTAGGCTAAGTTAGCAGACATAGAGGATATCCATCATCACAGAATGCATGTCCAGTCCATAATGACAGGAGAAAAAAACAAAATCCACCTTTTCCACTTTAATGGTGAACCAAGGTTTAAATTGGGTGCATGTTTTATGCGGCTAAAGACCGCCTAGAATTAAAACAGCCTTGTTCTGGGCTTACCGGGTCTTTATGGGAGGCAAGCGCGTGTTTCCATTGAACCTCAGCGAGTGTACGGGATCCTGCAGGATCCTGCTGCCATTCAGGGAGGGGTCTTGTAGACCTTTTCAGTAGGGTGCCATTGACCACCTGATTTGACACGTAAATTTCCATCGACTCTCTATCAGAAACCCAGAAGTGCAATGGTCTATTTTTAAACCTGAGTGGGCACGAGGAGATTTTATGTTTTTTTTTGTCTCTCCAATTTTATCAGTGCCTACAAGGCAATTAAACTTTTCGCCATTTGCACAAGAAAATTGAAAAACATTACTATACTGGGCACAACTTGAGCACCAACTGAGCACAAGAGGGCTGTAATCCACTTTGTTTAGAGACACCATACTGGATATATAGCAATTATCTTCCCCGTGTGATGTTGTACATTTGCTTTCTGTTAAAGTTTCCCACGTTTACACCAATAAATTTGGCCTAGCTGAGCTCACCTTAGAATCATACGGACCTCCCCCTGCTCCCCTCCTCAGCGCTTCCTGCTAAGAGCCCTTGTGACGGGCGCGCGAGGGTTCCTTCCTGTCCTCGCGCTGCTGGCAGCTGCGCGCCCTCTATCTTGAGCCTCAATGCTCCGTCCCGCCTTCTGGGTCTCGTGCACACATGCACCTGCGTGTCCCTCTTGGAAGCCGTGCTAATGAAAGCTGATAATTGCAGACAGTGCAGGGAGATAAGTGCTTTGGATAGAAGTGAGCGCCACCTGCATCCTCGCAGAAGCAATTAGTAGCTGGTGTGAACCTTTAAGCTGTTTACAGAAGCGCCACTGCTGTGCCATGCAGGCTCTTAACGTACTTGGGCATAGGGATGCCAGGAATGTAGAAGGGCTTAACAGACAGGCGGCTTCAGACCTGGATGAGGCTTTTCCGCATCACCGTGGCTCAATAGACAACTTTCTTTGTAGTTGTAGTTTTTAAAACTACCCAGTCCACTCCCACCTGACTGGACAAAGTTGAACCCATTTACACCTAGTTATTGCTCTCCTGCAAAAGGTGCCAAGCAGCTCTGTATTATCAGGGAAAGTAGGAAGTCTGAAAAGTAATCTATTCCATTGAGAAGACAGCAATGCTCCCAGCACACATGCTGACACACTTGTCTCCCAGAGCCAGATGTTCTGGAGATTTCTGATCCCACATGGTTAAGTGCAGAAACTGTGTGTTAAGTATGACATGGACACGCGACCACCTATCAGCACGTCTTCTTGCATCGGCTGCTTGGCATCAACTGTAAAACTGCTGTCACAGTGCTGACCTAGCAGTTCCAACCTGGAACACCAAGTATGAGCCACATTTGAAAGTAAACACACTACACGTCTTCCTCCTTTAATAACAAAAAAAAAAGAAAAAAAGAACAGAACTGTAAAAATGAAAATACTACAACTCCAACCAAAAACTTCTTGCTTGAATATCTATAAGATCATAATAGTATGATGCACGAGAAAAGAAAAATAATTGCACATTCATTCCTGATATGTGCAAACAAAGTCAGATATCCACACAGGTCTCTTGCGAACACTTCTGTTTTCCAAATTAGTGTTTACCATTTCTTTCTGGACATTACCCTTCACCTGGACCTTCTTTCCGTTTCTTAAAACATCTTTCTCGCTCCCTTGGAATAACTTCATTTTGTGCATTAACCTCAAATTCAAAAACCTCAAAAGGGCTTGAATCCTCCCTGTTGTAAATATCTCTCTCCTCTTTGAGAATGGCAATTCTACTTAGATTCCATACTCTTCCATCATTGAGTTTCACTTCATTCTTCAACGCTTCCTTTATTTCAAACAGACCCATAATTTGATGCTCCCCTTTTCTTCTCTTTCCAAGGTTTCTTAACCTTCACCAACATTCCAACTCTGGAAACAGGACATTTTTTAGATCCTCTTTTTGAATCACACCTAGATTTGTTAATTACAGCTTTTCCTCTATTCTCTGTCTCACCACATCCATATTCACACTGGTGAGGTCGACTCTACCAACCACGGCAGATTGCTCTTATTTCTACTTAACCTGCCCCTCATAGTTTCAAAAGGGGAGGGCACAGTCATATCATTGGCAGTAGTTCTATACATCCACACATTTTTGTACATTTAAATTTTCCTCTTAACATTGTCTGTCCCTGCAATCTGTATGGCACTTTTGAGTACTTTGTTAAACCTTTCTATCATTCCATTACCGCTGGGATCAAAGAGAGAGCTGGTGCGATGTGTAATGCCAACTCTCTGAAAATAACCCTTAGCTTTGTTAGAAAGAATTGTACCCCATTTTCAGGGGTGATCTGTACTGATAGCCCTTCATCCGTGAAAATATGATCAAGGAAAGGTAACACAATGTCCGTGTACACTTTCTCCACAACTTTTTTGACAGGCCATTGCGAAAATACATTAATAGCTGCCACATTGTACTTAGACTTGGAGCCAATGGGCCCCATGATTTCCACAGCAATGGTCTCCCATAGGTTTTTGGGTAGATCGTGTTCACTCATGTGGAACCTTATGACCGTAAGGATATGACTGCATTAGCACAAGTGTCACACTTTCTAACTAACGACTCAATGAAAATGTCCAACCCAGGCCACCCAAATCCTTTTTTTTACAGTTTGTTTAATTCTTACGATGCCTCCATGTCCATCATGATCATGCACATTTATTGCTAATCTCAAACCAACAGGAGGCACAACTATACCTCCTCTCCAAATGATGTCATTCACAGATGATACCTCATTTTTCACCTCCCAAAAACACCGTAACTCAGGACTAATTGTACTTTTAGCAGGCCAACCCTTTGCCATGAATTTCTAAACCTCCTGCAAAGTCTTATCCTCAGAAAATTCTTCTACCCATACTTTTGGGCAAGGTACCTTCATCAAGGACCTACACAATCTGAAACTCGTCCCACTTCACACACACATCCTCTTTGATGGGTAAAGACCTCGGATTGTCATCTTCACCATCCCAGGTCGAGGGAGAGAGGGCTCTGAGCAGGTGTCTGCGCAGGATTTGGCCCTGCAGACTCCTTCTTAGCTCCAGAGAGCGGCTGAGGCGCCACCTCCAATGTCCTCAGATTAAAGACGAGAAAGACCAAGAGACAACCTGATTGAGGGTAGGCACAGCGGGTCCCAGGCGGACATCGACGGAGCCAGAGACAATATGACAGGAGCCGACGAGAGAGAGCCGGACGAGGCTCGCCACCCCCGTGATTCTGCTCCCGGAGTCAGGTGGAGTCCTGCGGCCTCTTTGCGGCCCGGCGAGAGGCTGAGGCACCCTGGCTGCAGCGGAGTCTCAAGGAGGTGAGCAGGCTATGAGTTGGGGGCAGCATAGAACATTGAGCCATCTCAAGGAGATCAACCCACACCGATCTGTGCACCTTCTGGGCATTGGTGAGTATCCTTGTGATGAGCCGATGGCGGGAGGTCCAACAAGAGGCTTTCCTGGTGAAACGAGCGCAGCACCCCTTTTGATGTCACTGGTTGGGGAGCAGCAACTGAAAAACCCTGCTGGTGAGGCGTTTGTCCCCTGACATTGGAGGAGAAGTATGAGGAGCAACGCGCTGGCATGCACGGAGATACCCTCAGTGCCTGACCCTTTGAAATAGAAATTGGCAGCTGTGGCAGGCGTCACGGCCTGACTGGGCTGTGAAAAGCGAGCGGCTGTGAACTGTGGGCTGTCTAGCTCTGAAGTGATCAAGGGGAGAGAGCTGGCGCTGTAAACCCCGCGTCGGTGACAGGGAAAGAAGGAGGCCAACGAGCCGATTAACCTAGGGTCCCCTGAGTCGACATTTGGGAAAGATAAAAATGGGGAGTGGCTGAATGGAACACCAGGGGCAGAATCCCTTCCATGACCCCAAGATGGCCACCACAGTGGTCCTTTACCACTATGTGCTACTACTCTTGACAAAAATTGGACATTGGACATCGACCACACCTCGAGCATTTACCCCATCTGGCTCACCCATCAGGACATTGAATCTGTGAACTTGCCACTGACAGTTGAGCCCTAGCATTTTGGCCGAAGCCCGGTAGGGATACCTTGATAGCTATGGAAAAGATGGGCTTAGGACTTCCCCTGTCGGCCGTCACCTACCCAGCCAGACTTTGGGCAGACTTTCCTTCGTCTGTCCGCCGTATCTCCCTCCTACCCTTTCACCTTACCCCCCTTACCTTTCTACACACCATTTATCTCATCTTCTGTGCTCTTTAAATGTTTTCTTGCAACAAATGTAACTTGTAACCAATGTAACTTTGTAACAATGTGGAATCTCATGTAAAGCGCTCTGATACCTCTGGGTCTAGCCAGCGCTATATAAAACTCATCAAATAAAATAAATAAATAAATCCGCAGTGATATTGTCCTTACCAGGAACATCCACTATTTTGTACACAAAATATTCTCACAGACATCCTGGCTATTTACACAGATGCTTTAATCATCCCTTCTGTGGTAGGGAGGTGTACCAAAGGTTTAAGGTTACTTAGGCATCCACTGTAAAACTGCTGTCATGACGCTGACCTAGAAGTTCCAACGTAGAACACCAAGTACGCACCGTAAGAGCGAACCACATGTAAAAGTAATCACACTACACTGAGAATAGACCTGGTGTTTATTATAAGGGTCAGGTGATATTTGAGTTCCAAGAATATGGGCAATCAATGCTGCTAGAGTCACATCAAGGTGTTGGCGCCACAGTTGGTGGCAATGATTGCCGGCAGTAATTATGTTCACCATTCATTCTGTGATGGCTAATTCTCCTTGAGCTCAACCTGCTTGTGGCCAAGACAGCCTTCTGATTACCCGTTATGGTTCACCTTCTTGAATGATATCATACCGATATTTATTTATATTTTATATTTACTAGGTGGTTGTTTCTTGGGTGGCTCTTGATACAGAAAGGTCACTAGAGGGGAAAATTGGTGAATTTGTTGCATAGAAAAAAGAGGGAACAGAGCAGTGACATTGGCTAAAACTGTTTCAAAATGGTATTTCTCCGCTGTAGGCAGGTTGCAGTTGGGAAAGGCCGGTAGGGCTGGGTCAGCACAGCTCTTCAGTCCTTCTTTCTTTCTCGAATCCGAGGAGGCAAGGTTCAGGGTTGCCCCTAAATACTAAATTTAGGGGTGTTAAAGGGGTGTGCAGGTTGGGACAAAAGGGTCTCTTCCTCGGGATGGGTACACCCCCTAATATGCCACTGTCCAGTGGGAGGGGGCATGTGCCTCTCCCTAATTGGCCGAGTCCCCTCATCTTCAAGATAGAGGGGGCTGAGATGTGGGCTACACCTTGCCTCTCCCACCTGAGGAGTGTGGTTGCCAAAGGTGGGCACATCTTTCTTCCCAGCTTGGTTTTCCTGCCAATTCTCCTGCCCAAAGTGGGGGCCAGAACCGGTGGGAGCCAGTTGCTGGGGGCAGCAAAAGGCAGGGACAGCTTCCAAAGGTGACAGGCCTTTGAAGCTTCCCCTTCGTGGACCCAGCACATCCTGGGGGAGGAGGCATGACACCTCTGTCCAGGATGGGCTTTGTTTCTGGACCCAGAGAGTGGAGGCTCTCAACCCAGGAGTCCAGAAACCTGTGTGGTGGCAAATGGCAGGCAGCCACTCACGAACAACACCAGGGCTGTTTGATTTTCACGGGACACCTCTAAAATGCCATCTGAGTGCATTTTACATTACACTGTCCTGAGATGTTTGCTACCATACATCCCAGTTTTTAGTAAAGCCATTATGGAGCGGTGGAGTTCATAATGACAAACTCCCAGACCATATACTATTTGTGGCTTTACTACACTTACAATGTCTAAGAATAGATTTAAACAATGTAGGGGTACAGGGCTCATGCCACTGTACCCTAATTTAAGAGCTAGTGCATGCTGCTTGAGGAGTGACTTACCTAGGCCTCAAACAGTGGGTTGCAGGCATGGCACACAGGGATGTGTGCCATCAACTCTTCACTTTTCTCTGCACCAAATCACACAGCATGCAATGGCAGTCTGCGAGTGTTAGGGTACAGGGCCTCTAAGACTGGCACAATAGGTGCTGGAGCCCTCAGAGGCCTTCCCTAGTCACAGTGCCCTTAGTACCCTTGGTAACTTTTACAAGAAGATTACTGTGGCCAGAGATGTGCCAATTTTGGGTACAAATGTACTATTTTGGGAAAGAACACAGGCCCTGGGAACCTGATTGGCAGGGACCCATGGCACATCAAGTCATGTTGCTTCAGATGGTTTGTTTAGTGTTCGTGGGGGCGCACCAAATAGAAGTCCAAAAAGATGGTAAGTAGAAAAGTTATTTATTTATCTTTATCCATTATTAAAATACAGATCATCAAATAGTATGCAACGAATTCAGCCAACGCGTTTCACTCCCTACCGAGGAGTTTCTTCAGGGCACTGCCATTTTTTTTCTGGTGTCTTGTATTCAGGTACTTCCCCTCTTTCCGACCTACTTTCTTGGTCGGTCCTATTCCTTTAGTTATTCCTATGTTAATCTTGTATCAGTGCAGTTTGAATCTTCCCTTATAATTTTCCACGTTCCCAACGTTTGTAGTTGTTGCACCCAAAACGATTCAGGAAATCCGAATTCTTCCCATCCGTATTTGTGATTCTAAAGGGCCGTTTTGATGCTGTATTTTTCGGTGTTGGTGTTACCGGAACCAGCCGGTACGGTAACACCAACACCGAAAAAATACAGCATCAAAACGGCCCTTTAGAATCACAAATAGGGATGGGAAGAATTCGGATTTCCTGAATCGTTTTGGGTGCAACAACTACAAACATTGGGAACGTGGAAAATTATAAGGGAAGATTCAAACTGCACTGACACAAGATTAACATAGGAATAACTAAAGGAATAGGACCGACCAAGAAAGTAGGTCGGAAACAGGGGAAGTACCTGAATACAAGACACCAGAAAAAAAATGGCAGTGCCTTGAAGAAACTCCTCGGTAGGGAGTGAAACGCGTTGGCTGAATTTGTTGCATACTATTTGATGATCTGTATTTTAATAATGGATAAAGATAAATAAAGAACTTTTCTACTTACCATCTTTTTGGACTTCTATTTGGTGTGCCCCCACGAACACTAAACAAACCATCTAACTGATCTGGAGAACACAGCAACGCCAAACAGCAGCTGGCGTTGGGGTTGGCAGCACAAAAAATATATATATATAAAAAATTGGACTGAATTTGGAACTGGACTTTAGGTGCGGCACTGTAGGGTCCGCTGCTGTCTTCTTGTACTCATGTTGCTTCAGATGTCATGCAAAAAGTGGGGTGGGGTGGTAACTGTGCGAAAATGGGCACTTTCCTACAGATACTATTACAGGTCGAATTCAAACGGAAACGGAAAGTATATTCACTGCCTATGCATGCACTATCTTGCACGCTTCACGCACAAAAAAACAACTCAATTCGCTTAAAAACTGGGGAGGTGAGTAGTATCACCCTGATGAAAGCCCCAGATCGTTTCAGGCCTTTAGAGTAGGGCTGAACATGCTGGACATTAAAGGGTCATAGGACAATTGGATCCTAATCCACTTCTGCTATTTTTAGTTTTAATATCCCCGACCTCCCTCTGCGAGTAAAGGGATACCTTGGAGCGATCAAGGGATTTTCAATCTATAGTTAAGCCCCTAGTACTTTTCCTTTAAGAGCTCCTTGAAAGATGGTTGAGCCCACCCTCACCTTTAGGAGTCAGGGTGAGTCGGCACTCTCCATCACACTACATTTCTGTGACTTTAGGTGGGATTCTGGCGCGTTTTCTATGATCAGCAGACTCTGGCATCTATTAGAACATGCAACGTTTTTTGTGGGGGCAGTCACAACCCTTTCCCACTGTTCCAGCAGTCTCTCGTCTGCTTACAACTTAAGCACTATGTACGATCTTATTCTGGCTGACTTTCGGATGTGTTCAGACTTCTACCTCTGTCCTAGCTCTTGAGAGCACTCTCAAGACTTGTTTTTAGTGGCTAACAAGCCACACACAACCTCCAACTACTTCCTTCTGGTTGGGTGTCTGTGTCTTGCTTTTGCCCTGTGCTTGGCAGGCTAACCACCTCCATTATATGAAGTTAGCCAGCGTAATCCGAAGGTTCAACCTCAAACACCATTAGATATAGTGAAAACAGCAAAGGTGTAGGGATGAACCCTCCTCTTACGCTCCTTAGTTTGATACAGATTTCTTAGTTATTGTTAAAACTCTGCAAAGCGAGTGGTCACTTCAAAGCTATTCACATCATCACCCTCTCAACAGTAGAAATGGGAGGCCATTTATATTCCCTTTCTCTCATGGTAAGCCCATGCTACTCATTGTCATCATCCATGCCATCACTCATTGCAAAATGAGTCTACTCTATATATTGTCTTCTCAATCTCATAATGAGCCATTGACAGGTATGGGTTGATGCCGGCCGTGCACTAGCCTCCCCTTGACACATTCCCTTCCTAGCTCGTCTGCCATTTGCTACCATCCAAGATCATCATTAACCCCTTCACTGCGGGGGTTTCTCACCTCCTGTGCGGGGGAGGGAGGCCGCGTGCAGCGCCCCCCTGCTGGTGACGAGCTCAGCTCGTCATGGAGTACAGCGGAGCTGTCCTCATGACGAGCTGAGCTCGTCACGGCCGCACCTGTTTTTGGAACGTTCAGCACAGCGGGGAAATTAGCCCCGCTTGCGAACGTTCCAACGGCCGTGACGAGCTCAGAGTGTCATGAGTGCAGCTCCACTGTACTCCATGACGAGCTGAGCTCGTTAGCAGCATTGATGGAGTTAAAAGAGCATGCACGACCCTCTCTAGCCAGCGCTCAATCAGCGATGCACTCTCATTCTCATTTTATTACAACCACACCCCTTTAAATACATTTTCACACCCAGAGACAAACTACTGTTTGTCAGTTTCAGTATAATATGAGCAATTAGACTAACTATATTTTTAGTCAAAAAAGTATTGTGTTGTGAAACGTAACAGCACCACCCTTCTAGAACCACCCTTTTAATTCCACCAAATTTGTTCACAAACCATCACTACTTCATTAGTCAAACATTCCAAGGATCTAACCAAAATAGCTGGAGAAAATACCCTCATAATCTTATCTGGCCATGCAGAGTGTTTAAGGATGTAAATGTCTTTCTTTTTGTATGATACAACACAGATACCTCTGAGCACGTCAATCGTACATTTGTCTGGACTCCACGAGATTGTTAGGATACTCAACTTCATTACATTTCATTCATAGCAGCTTTTAGTTACCAAAACATCAAAGACAGCAATTAATAAAATCGTTTTTTAATGAACCTCTATTTTCCTGTATTGCTGGTATGTGTTTATTTACTAGTGAAATTTAAAAATGGAATTTGTCCCTGAATGTGAAAATGTATTTAAACAGATTCATTTGTTATAATTTAGAATATCACTGTATTGGAATTTCGTATGTTTTTCATAATCATATTATATGTTTAGGTAAGGCAGATTATGTGCCCTGAAGAAACTAAATAAGTGCATTTACATGCAACTATACGCATTCTTTTGAAGAATCTTTCAATCTCTCATCGAATTTTAAGGGAGGTAGATGAAAGTAGAACATGATTAGTGCTAGCAGAATGTAGCAAAGAAACATGAAGGGATCCATGCAAAAAGTATATATATATGGCTGCTGCTGCACCTGGTATGGAAAATAAATAATATTGCAGCTAACTAGCTATGGTGGTCCGTGCTCTTTCTTTCTCGCAAAAGGAGAATTGGTGAGGAGTCATCCGGAATATATATATATATATCATAGAGTATTAAAATCCACAGCAAAATAAGGTCAGTTAAGCAATATGCACTTTACTTTGCCAACTTTGCACAGAAGTTTCCCTTTGTTTGACAAAATTACTTGTATAATAGTTCAAAGGGAATGTGTATATACTTGACAAATAGTGTAAATAATTGTTGGTGTATATAAATATTGAAACTGTCACTGTACAGTAAAATATGTCCAGATTAAGTAATATGCACTTTATTTTGATAACTTTGCACAGGAGTTTCCCTTTGTTTGACAAAATTATTTGTATAATAGTTCAAAGGGAATGTGTATATACTTGACTAATAATGTAAATAATTGTTGGTGTATATAAATATTGTTACTGGCATTGCAAATTTGCACATATATATGTATTTATTTTAAATATTTATTATATTTATTGTGAATTTTGCACATCTCTGTGGAATACAATTCAAAGTGGAGAAGTGTGGCTCACTGGTTAGAGCAGGCAGACCCTGAAGCAGAGGTCAGACCCGGGACCAGGGTTCAATTCCCGACGCGGCAGGGTCCTGAGCTCAAATGTCCATGGACTCGATAATTCTCGCTTCGGTGCCTGACCTAATCATGGGTTCACACTCTGCAACTCTGGGCATTAAGCTTGCTTAATCTCCACAACGGCTCCCCGCGGCGGGATGCCTGGCTTTCACCTTGGGGATGCCCTGTAGGGGCTATCTCACAGGGAAAAGCCAGGACGGGTTCCCAAGGCAAGCGCGGAGATACCCCTTCGGGGGTCGATTCAGGCGCTATATAAGAAACATAATAATAATAATGAGGAAATGGTTAAGTAAAAACGAATATATTGGAGAGAAACGTTTTAGCTAAACAGTCCGGATTAGGCTGAAGTATTTTGTTTATTTCTATAGGCTTGGGGACATGTGACCTTTCCTGCACTACAAATCACGAGGTGTAATTCGACCATGTCATGTGATCAAGGGCTCCAGGGCCCGAAACGCGTCATGGCGGACAAGAGGGTGTAAATGTAAATGTAAATGTATTTGAGCTTATATAGCGCACAGCTACCCACAAAGGGTTTCCCGGCGCTTGCTTAGGGAACCCGTCCTGGTATTCCCCTGTGAGATAACCCCGGCAGGGTATCCACGAGGTGAAAGCCAGGCATCCCGCCGCGAGGGGCCGTTGTGGAGATTAAGCAAGCTATTGCCCAGAGTCGCAGAGTGTGAACCCGTGAGTCGAGTAGGCACCGGAGCGAGAATTATCGAGTCCGTGGAATTTTTGAGACAAGACCCGCCGAGGCGGGGAATTGAACCCTGGTCCAGGGCCGATCTCAGCTTCCGGGTCTGCCGCCTCTAACCCCTGAGCCACACTTCCCCACGTGCACAGGGTGCACAGAATAAAATAAGCGTTCAATTCAACCTGAATGGGTCCGTTTCGTTTTTGGCTTCCAGTTTCTTTGGGGCGAATGGCGAAGTTCCAGAGATATATATATATATATATATATATATATATATATATATATATATATATATCGCCAGTAGGTATATATAGTTAGGATTAATTCCCTATGGGATTTTTGAAAATTCTATGTCTAATAACTTTGGCGTTTGTGGACGGAATCGGCTGAAATTTTCAGGAAAATGGCACATTTTGTTTCTGAGCAGCCCCTGAAAATTCGGTGGGGTTTCGTCAAAGGGGGGCTGAGAAAAAAGGGGGGTCCCAAAACGCGTTTTTTACATTGAGTTTTCCATAGGGCGGTTGGACTCACTTTTAGCTCGAACGGCTGAATGGATTTGCACGAAACTTGGCAAAATTGTAGGGACTGTTAGCCCGATGTGCCTTTGCTAGGTCTCAATATATGTGCTTCAGTGGATTTTGAGAAATTAACGTTTAAATCAAGATATATATCTGTAACAGCGCTCCGGGCAGCGATCCGGTCCGCTTACTTTTCGCGTTTCGGAACTTTGCGCGCAGAAAGCTGATTGGCTCTCCGGTGTCTGTCAACATTCTAAACAGTCCGGAGCGGCCGCCTTCTTGTCTCTCGGTAGGATCGAGAGAGAAGAAGAGGTGAAAAACGAAGGGGGAATTTAATGAAAGGGGGCAAGGTATCCCCCTCTTGACCCCCTAGGAATGTTGTTGGGGTTATTAAAGGGTCCCGTGGGGAAAAGAAAAAAAAATGATTTTTCACGGTAGAAGCGCTTCACGGGCCGCGAACTGGGCCGCAAACTGGTAGCGAAACGGGAATTCGCCATTTTGTGCTTCGTTAATTAAATTACTAGGTATAAGGGGGTGCGGGAGACGTATCCTAATCCCCTATGTTTCCTGAGGGTGGCTGAGGAGGCTGATATATGTTGATACATATCTTCCAGCGGCTGTGCGTGAGCTTTTTTTTTTTTTGCTGCGTGACAGTCCGGAGCGGCCGCCATCTTGTCTCTCGGTAGGATCGAGAGAGAAGAAGAGGTGAAAAACGAAGGGGGAATTTAATGAAAGGGGGCAAGGTATCCCCCTCTTGACCCCCTAGGAATGTTGTTGGGGTTATTAAAGGGTCCCGTGGGGAAAAGAAAAAAAAAATGATTTTTCACGGTAGAAGCGCTTCACGGGCCGCGAACTGGTAGCGAAACGGGAATTCGCCATTTTGTGCTTCGTTAATTAAATTACTAGGTATAAGGGGGTGCGGGAGACGTATCCTAATCCCCTATGTTTCCTGAGGGTGGCTGAGGAGGCTGATATATGTTGATACATCTCTTCCAGCGGCTGCGCCATCTTGCCTTTTTTCCAATGCCACAATTTTGTCGTGCACGGCAGCCATTTTAGATGCCAGGCTGGTCCCAGGCTATCACCTATACCCCTGCGGATGTAGTTTATGGCCCCAGCTGTAGAGAATTCAGACATGCCAACCCTCCCGATTCAGGCGTGAGACTACTGATTTCAGTGCTAGTCTCCCGCCTCCCGATTTCTGCAAGCAAAAACTTGGGGCCATATTACGAACAACTAGCGATAATTTTTGTCTCTAACTTGTTTAGAGACAAAAATTATCGCCGCACATCGGCGATTTTTATCGCAGATAAACCTTGCTATTATCGCAGAAAAGTCAGCGATATTCATGTATTATCGAGCAAATGCTCTTAGCCATGTTATCCACCTCCCATTGGATAACATGGCTAAGAACTGCTCAGGGCAGGTGTTAGATTTTGGAGATATTCGCGCTTAGCGCGAATATCTCCAAAAGTTGGTAATAGGAGATAGCGATGTTAGGGACTGTTTCCAGTCGCTAACATCTTGGCACGCCACTTTGCATGTCATTAGTGATAAGTATCACTGACATGCAAAGCGGGGCCCAAGATGGTCGCTATCTCCTTTTAGCTGTCACTAACTGGTGTTAGCGACAGCTTGGTAATAGGGAGATAATTTTATCTCCGCTTTCATGGCTTTTAAAGCCAAAAAAGCGGAGATAAACCCCCTTGATAATATGCCCCACGATTCCTTGGGGGTTTCAGCTGACAGGGCTTGGTATTGTGTTACATGGTAATTTTTCCAGGAAACGTCAGAGGGTCGATGCAGGGGTTCTAGAAGAGGTGATAAACCATTTAAGCCTCATGAACAAGCGCATGGTCTTTTAAAGATTTGTGAAGTACTCGGGGCGGCGGTGTGTGTGTGCCCTCTTTCAGGAGCGGGCGGGGGGGCACTGCCAGCAACTTGCCAGGTCAGGTAGTGTTCAACACGTGCATCACCCTTTCTCTGCCTGCTATTGCGCTCCATGCTTCGGAAAGGTAAGAAAAAGAACGTGCATTTGAGTTTGAAATGTCCGATCCTGCAGCAGCACACTTCCAAAGCCCACACATGACAATAACCCGATTCAAGGCCCCATTCACCCGTTTTAAAAAAAATAGATAACACTCCAACAAAGTAAGATTATAAAACTTTATTAACTTTTAACTATAATGAACGGAACAAAAACTAAAAACATTTAAACATTTTTCAACCCAAAAAGCAACAATGGTTAGAAGCTGTCTTTTGTGCGAATAGTCCCAAGGCAGCACAACGTGCAGAGTTCTGGACGGCACCCAGGTGATGTCGCCTGGGTGCCGCACTGGTTTTGGGATCCTACAATGCAGCACAGAAAAACAGCGTGGGGCGTCCCGGGTGGTGCGGGGGGAGGCCTCGTCAGTAGCGGTCTGTTGTGCGAATAGTCCCAAGGCAGCAGAACGCGTTGAGATGTTGATGGCACTGTGTCCAGTGTCCCATGGCTGACACAACATGTACCCAGGTGATGTCCAGTAAACTGCCGCACTGGTTTTGGTATCCTACAATGCTGCTCCGAAAATTGGCGTGCGGCGGCCCGGGGGGGGGGGGGGGGGGGCGGGCGTGGGGGAGGCGGCGTGAACGGGCCTCCCCAGGTGGCGGCCATCTAGCTGAGTTGCGCCCGCTCTTGCGGCTACAGCGTCTCGCTCACCATGTTGTTGAGTTGCTCCCACTCTTGCAGTGCAGCGATAGGCGGCTGCCACATGGCTCTTAAAATGGCGGACGGCTCCTCGGTTTTGGGCCTGGTCCACTGAAATGGCCCTGGGACACCTTGGAACTCGGACGCTTGCCTGCTAGGGCTTGGGCTCCATTCCCGAAAAGCGTCCCCTCAGACGTGAAGATTCTACAAAAGTCTTGGGGGCCCCCGACTCCCGCAGGCTTCCGGTGGGGAGCGGCTGCCATGATTGCTCGCGGAATGACCACGACGGAGCCACGAGATGGTGGTGCTCTCATGCTGACGCCAGCTTCAGTCTGAATGATCCAGAAACAAGGTGGGGCTTTCATCGTTTGGGAAAAAAAAATGTTCTAAACCAATGAAAAGTGTTATTTTTAGGTCATATGACCAAGCCTTCCATCTTTAGGAAACCAAAAGTAAAATGAACCAATGAAAAGTTTTATAAACAAGTCACATGACCTGTTATGCGGCATAGGGCTACAAAAAGCGTAGAAAATCCGTTGGCACGTGAGGCGGCGTCAGTAGCGGACCGATGTGCGAATAGGCCGAAGGCAGCACAACGCGCCGAGATCCGGATGGCACCGAGGTGGTGTCCAGCAAATTGCCGCACTGGTGTGGCCATCCTACAATGCTGCGCCGAAAGACGGCGTGTCCAGCTGAGTTGCGGTCACTGTTGCGGTACAGTGACTCGAACGCGCCGAGATCCGGATGGCCCCGATGTTGTGTCCAGCAAGTTGCCGCACTGGTGTGGCCATCCTACAATGCTGCGCCGAAAGTCGGCGTGGGGTGCCCCGTTGGCTTATGAGGTGATGTCAGTAGTGGACCGATGTGTGAATAGGTCGGAACCAGCACAAGGCGCCAAGATCCGAATGGCAAGTCCTGGATGTTGAGTGCCTCAGTTGAGAGTTCTGAGCAGTGCTTGTAAGACTGTCTGAAGCTTATTTGCACCTGCTGCAGCTTCACTATTGCCCTGGTGTGGCCAAAGGTCGCACATGACATAGGCGGCCGGCTCCCGAGGTCCGGCGGAACTTTTTGCCTTTTCCTTTCTGCTTCTTTTCCTACAATCCGTTTCATCTGAAGACACGACCAGGTCCCTGAATGTGTGCAGGGGGACGCTATTGATTGAATGAAAATGGCGGCTTGACACAAAGCTGACTCAAGCGTTACTGTTGATGCTATACAGACAAAAATTGGTTTTCAGTTTGTACATTCTTCAGGTTTTTTTTTTCCATCCAAGTCTGATTGAGAGTTTGTAGAAAAATGGCTTCAGATTTTCCACATACTACTCTTCAACATTCTTCCTAAATGTAACAATGTGAAACTCACTAGGAGAACGGCTGTTTCTGTTTCCTTTCAAAATGCTGCCAACAATATTTTCTGAATGGAAGACACCATCTTGTAGCATAAAGGGCCGAAAGGGGTTCTGGTCTGGCCGATGGTTGGTGGAGACATTTTGACTATATCTTGGACCTGCCCCGCCTCGCCCAAAATGGCGCCGGTATAAATGGGACTCGTAACTCCTTGCCCGCAAATGTATATCTAGAAAATGTTATTGTAAGTGGCCCTGTCTTATTTTAATTACAAAATGTACGTCCACCGATTCCGCAACTGTTAGACACCTTTGTTCTTGCAACCTAATGGCCCGCTCGTTACGTTCTTCTACAGTGTAAATGTCTCCTCATCATATACGATTTCAGTTTGCTCCGTGGCCGGCCCACGTGGTTATAGGCCCGTATTTGTATACTGACATTTTCACAATAAAGGTTTTTAAAACAAAACATGGTAGTAGTATTTACATTGGTAAAGTTTTTACTTTTAGTCACTGTTTTCGAATCAGTAAAAGGCAAGTGAAATAAAGCAGTTCAATTACATGACGGATAAAAGGTATAATATGTAGGAACGCAGTAAAGATAAATGGTCAAGGGCAGTTGTGTTTTTCATGTCTGCAACATAAAGTGATCGATAAGAATCTGATAATCAGGCGTATCGGCGACTAAGACAGCAGGCCGAATCTCTTTTACTCAACGGCTCCGTCATGGAAGGAAGAAACGCCCTTTTTCTCGAAAAAGGAATATATTTTACTTGCAAGACAGTTGTAAATTTTCCGGGAAAGTACATTAGCCTGGAATATTATAACATATGTTTGAAAAAAAAATATTGTTCGAAAACAATAAAAAGCGTAATTTTTAGGTCATATGACCAAGCTTTTCATCATTAAATTAACAAAAGTAAAATGAACCAATGAAAAGTTTTATTAACAAGTCACATGACCTGTTATGCTTACGTTACGCGCTGCGCGCCGCGCCTCGGATCACTTCCGGGTGCGCTAACGCGCCGTGTCATATAACGCATTACGCGACAACGTAGGTCAAGAATATAGTCAAAATGTCTCCACCAACCAGCGTTCGGAACACAACCCCTTTCAGCAGTCCAAAAAGTTCTGTTAAATGACAACAGAGGGGACAGGCAACAAGAACCATCAGTCAAAGAGGGGAGGGCAAGTTCTTCTCTTCCGGGTCATGTTGGGGCGCTACCGGAACTGATCGAATTGGTAGTCTACAGTGTTTCTGGATGTTTCAGACTAAAGCTGGCGTCAGCATGAGACCACTACCATCTCGTAGCTCCGTCGTGGCCATTCCACGAGCAATCATGGCAGCCGCTCCCCACCAGAAGCCTGCGGGAGTCGGGGGCCCCCAAGACTTTTGTAGAATCTTCACGGCTGAGGGGACGTTTTTCGAGAATGGGACCCAAGCCCTATCAGGGAAGCGTCCGAGTTCCAAAATGTCCCAGGGCCATTTTAGTGGACCAGGCCCAAAACCGAAGAGCCGGCCGCCATTTTGAGAGTCCTGTGGCAGCCGCCTATCGCTGCACCGCAAGAGCGGGAGCAACTCAACTACATGATGAGCGAGACGCTGTAGTCGCAAGAGCGGGCGGTAAACAGCTGAATGGCGGAAGAGGCACAGTGTAGCAAAAGCGGGCGGAATGGCAACTGAAACGGTAAAGGGGCGCCCCACTACAGCGTGTCTTCAGGTCAAACGGATTGTGGGACAATGTTCAGAATTGAAGAGTCATCAAAAGGCAAAAAGTTCCGCCGGACCCCGGGAGCCGGCCGCCTATGTCGGGGGCAATCTCAGGCTACACCAGTGCTATAAGACTTGGGGAGGGTGTCGGAGCCAAGCGTCTTCTCCGAGTCCATGGCCATCACACCGCCCCTCAGGGGCCTCCGTCAAGCTGTTTAGGAAGGTAACATATCACATTGTTTTCTAATGCAGTCAGGTCCACAAACGACACTCACTTACTTTGAGAATAGTGAAGCTGCAGTAGGTGGAAATAAGCTTCAGACAGTGTTACAAGCACTGCTCAGAACTCTTAACTATGGCACCCAACATCCAGAACTTATGCCATTTGAGAATGGCAGTGACATCGACTGTGAACCTTGATATATATATATATATATATATATATATATATATATATATATATATATATCCAGAAATTGCCCTCCAAGGAAATGAAAGGCGGAGACCTCAATGGGGAACAAACGGAGCAAGCTTTATTTCAGTCCATCACTTCAGGCGGATGCATTTCGGCTTCGTGTGCCTTCGTCAGCGCCCAGTGGAAGCAAGGAAAGGGGTAAGTCTCCACACCTGTGAATTGTCCTGCTGCTGATCATATGGCTACTCCTCCCAAAGTTGGCCCCGCCTCTTGTGGAGCGCACAGTAGGTGCACAAACTACGAGACCCAGAATGCTACTGATCAACATATGTAGCAGTTTGTAGAACAACAGATATAATGATGCACAAATTAAAACAGTTTAGTCACTAACCCATGCACTCAGTGAGACACATTTAATCACTCACTCATACAGTCAGTCATGCACCTACTAAATCCTTCATCCAGACACTTATACATCCACTCATTCTTCAATATGTAAGACATATTTTAACTTTACAGAAACATACAGTCACTGGATGTTGTCATCAGTGATGTCATCAGTGATGTCATTTGAGATGTCATCAGTGATGTCATCAGTGATGTCACTAACCATGTCATGAATGATGTAATATGTGACATCATCAGCAGTGGATTGCGGGTGCGCGATATATAGTTAGCGCTTATAACTATATATGGAATTTCAATGGTTTTATGCGAGTAAAATAAGGTTTTGTAAATGCAAATCCCTAACTATATATGGCCTAAAACCAATGGTTTTTTCATTGAATATTTTGGAATATTTTACTGTTTGTCTGCTTCCAGCCCACTGGGGTATCATGTTAAAGACTACCAGTCCCAGGATGCAATTGGCGTATATTGACTCACCTGAGCATGATTGTATGCTATAATAAAAATGGAAGATGTACTGGAGTCTTATGGTTGGCAGACGCTCAGTATGCAGAGTAGCCTCAGAAGAAGGGAAGAGTCCCGAAACGCGTCAGGCTCTGCTGGCGTTGGGTGCTGTGTGCTTCTTGCCCAATTTGGAAGGTGCAGATTGGGAGTGCGCCCCGCTCTTGTGGGCAACTGTGAACCTTGATATATTTCCGGCTAACCCGGTCGGAGGGGCTGCACCGCCGCGGACTTTGGCTGCTCCACTGCTGGTATGGTTATCGGCATGAGGATTAATCTGGCACAAATTTGAACGGGTGAGAACTCGAGCGACACACCCGTGAATTTTGGAATATTTTACTGTTTGTCTGCTTCCAGCCCACTGGGGTATCATGTTAAAGACTACCAGTCCCAGGATGCAATTGGCGTATATTGACTCACCTGAGCATGATTGTATGCTATAATAAAAATGGAAGATGTACTGGAGTCTTATGGTTGGCAGACGCTCAGTATGCAGAGTAGCCTCAGAAGAAGGGAAGAGTCCCGAAACGCGTCAGGCTCTGCTGGCGTTGAGTGCTGTGTGCTTCTTGCCCAATTTGGAAGGTGCTGATTGGGAGTGCGCCCCGCTCTTGTGGGCAACTGTGAACCTTGATATATTTCCGGCTAACCCGGTCGGAGGGGCTGCACCGCCGCGGACTTTGGCGGCTCCACTGCTGGTATGGTTATCGGCATGAGGATTAATCTGGCACAAATTTGAACGGGTGAGAACTCGAGCGACACACCCGTGAATTTTGGAATATTTTACTGTTTGTCTGCTTCCAGCCCACTGGGGTATCATGTTAAAGACTACCAGTCCCAGGATGCAATTGGCGTATATTGACTCACCTGAGCATGATTGTATGCTATAATAAAAATGGAAGATGTACTGGAGTCTTATGGTTGGCAGACGCTCAGTATGCAGAGTAGCCTCAGAAGAAGGGAAGAGTCCCGAAACGCGTCAGGCTCTGCTGGCGTTGGGTGCTGTGTGCTTCTTGCCCAATTTGGAAGGTGCTGATTGGGAGTGCGCCCCGCTCTTGTGGGCAACTGTGAACCTTGATATATTTCCGGCTAACCCGGTCGGAGGGGCTGCACCGCCGCAGACTTTGGCGGCTCCACTGCTGGTATGGTTATCGGCATGAGGATTAATCTGGCACAAATTTGAACGGGTGAGAACTCGAGCGACACACCCGTGAATTTTGGAATATTTTACTGTTTGTCTGCCTCCAGCCCACTGGGGTATCATGTTAAAGACTACCAGTCCCAGGATGCAATTGGCGTATATTGACTCACCTGAGCATGATTGTATGCTATAATAAAAATGGAAGATGTACTGGAGTCTTATGGTTGGCAGACGCTCAGTATGCAGAGTAGCCTCAGAAGAAGGGAAGAGTCCCGAAACGCGTCAGGCTCTGCTGGCGTTGGGTGCTGTGTGCTTCTTGCCCAATTTGGAAGGTGCTGATTGGGAGTGCGCCCCGCTCTTGTGGGCAACTGTGAACCTTGATATATTTCCGGCTAACCCGGTCGGAGGGGCTGCACCGCCGCGGACTTTGGCGGCTCCACTGCTGGTATGGTTATCGGCATGAGGATTAATCTGGCACAAATTTGAACGGGTGAGAACTCGAGCGACACACCCGTGAATTTTGGAATATTTTACTGTTTGTCTGCTTCCAGCCCACTGGGGTATCATGTTAAAGACTACCAGTCCCAGGATGCAATTGGCGTATATTGACTCACCTGAGCATGATTGTATGCTATAATAAAAATGGAAGATGTACTGGAGTCTTATGGTTGGCAGACGCTCAGTATGCAGAGTAGCCTCAGAAGAAGGGAAGAGTCCCGAAACGCGTCAGGCTCTGCTGGCGTTGGGTGCTGTGTGCTTCTTGCCCAATTTGGAAGGTGCTGATTGGGAGTGCGCCCCGCTCTTGTGGGCAACTGTGAACCTTGATATATTTCCGGCTAACCCGGTCGGAGGGGCTGCACCGCCGCGGACTTTGGCGGCTCCACTGCTGGTATGGTTATCGGCATGAGGATTAATCTGGCACAAATTTGAACGGGTGAGAACTCGAGCGACACACCCGTGAATTTTTGAATATTTTACTGTTTGTCTGCTTCCAGCCCACTGGGGTATCATGTTAAAGACTACCAGTCCCAGGATGCAATTGGCGTATATTGACTCACCTGAGCATGATTGTATGCTATAATAAAAATGGAAGATGTACTGGAGTCTTATGGTTGGCAGACGCTCAGTATGCAGAGTAGCCTCAGAAGAAGGGAAGAGTCCCGAAACGCGTCAGGCTCTGCTGGCGTTGGGTGCTGTGTGCTTCTTGCCCAATTTGGAAGGTGCTGATTGGGAGTGCGCCCCGCTCTTGTGGGCAACTGTGAACCTTGATATATTTCCGGCTAACCCGGTCGGAGGGGCTGCACCGCCGCAGACTTTGGCGGCTCCACTGCTGGTATGGTTATCGGCATGAGGATTAATCTGGCACAAATTTGAACGGGTGAGAACTCGAGCGACACACCCGTGAATTTTGGAATATTTTACTGTTTGTCTGCCTCCAGCCCACTGGGGTATCATGTTAAAGACTACCAGTCCCAGGATGCAATTGGCGTATATTGACTCACCTGAGCATGATTGTATGCTATAATAAAAATGGAAGATGTACTGGAGTCTTATGGTTGGCAGACGCTCAGTATGCAGAGTAGCCTCAGAAGAAGGGAAGAGTCCCGAAACGCGTCAGGCTCTGCTGGCGTTGGGTGCTGTGTGCTTCTTGCCCAATTTGGAAGGTGCTGATTGGGAGTGCGCCCCGCTCTTGTGGGCAACTGTGAACCTTGATATATTTCCGGCTAACCCGGTCGGAGGGGCTGCACCGCCGCGGACTTTGGCGGCTCCACTGCTGGTATGGTTATCGGCATGAGGATTAATCTGGCACAAATTTGAACGGGTGAGAACTCGAGCGACACACCCGTGAATTTTGGAATATTTTACTGTTTGTCTGCTTCCAGCCCACTGGGGTATCATGTTAAAGACTACCAGTCCCAGGATGCAATTGGCGTATATTGACTCACCTGAGCATGATTGTATGCTATAATAAAAATGGAAGATGTACTGGAGTCTTATGGTTGGCAGACGCTCAGTATGCAGAGTAGCCTCAGAAGAAGGGAAGAGTCCCGAAACGCGTCAGGCTCTGCTGGCGTTGGGTGCTGTGTGCTTCTTGCCCAATTTGGAAGGTGCTGATTGGGAGTGCGCCCCGCTCTTGTGGGCAACTGTGAACCTTGATATATATATATATATATATATATATATATATATATATATATATCCAGAAATTGCCCTCCAAGGAAATGAAAGGCGGAGACCTCAATGGGGAACAAACGGAGCAAGCTTTATTTCAGTCCATCACTTCAGGCGGATGCATTTCGGCTTCGTGTGCCTTCGTCAGCGCCCAGTGGAAGCAAGGAAAGGGGTAAGTCTCCACACCTGTGAATTGTCCTGCTGCTGATCATATGGCTACTCCTCCCAAAGTTGGCCCCGCCTCTTGTGGAGCGCACAGTAGGTGCACAAACTACGAGACCCAGAATGCAGTAATCCAACTCTGGGTCTCGAGGCGACGCTGCGATGTGGAATGCCGGTCAGCAGGACGGTGTGCGCTGCTGTTTCTTGTCCCCACGCGTTGAAATCAAGCGTCTCCTTCCGTCCCCAATACCGCATCACCTTTTGGCCCAAGTGTCATTTCTGTGGGGGTTGGCAGCTGTGCCGCTAGCCCAAAGCGAGGAGCCACGTCCTCATCACCACTTCTCTCCGACCTGGGCTTCGTGGTGGGTGAAGACAGAGTGAATACCTTGACTGTGAAAAAGCGCCGAAGCAGGTGCCAGAAGCAGTCTTCACCTCTTGGATATGCGGGGGTCTCCCAACGCGCCTCTGACAAGGATACAGTAAAGTACCAATAGCATTACATATATATATATATATATATATATATATATATATATATATATATATATATATATATATATATATATATATATATATATATATATATATATACCACTTCTTCCTGCCTCTCCCAGCTCGGCATGCAGGACACAAGGACCACCACACAGCTTTTTCCAGTTATTAGAGGGTCAGTTTATTATCTCCTCGCATTCTCTCTGGCATGACGCGTTTCGGGTAGAAACTACCCTTGATCACATAACGGTACTGTGGTTGAAGAGAACCTTAAATACACATTTTTTACTCAGCACACCACGTGATTAATGGAAAGTGAAAACACACTCTTAAACAATATACATAGGGGAAGTGGCTCTTTCCTCTGTTTCAAAGCACATTAATGTAATATTATTCTCATTTTTTCATTTTTTCAAAAACACATTTTGTTCTATCAAGCTTAAGTACATACTAGCTGCATAAATGCAATTTTGGTAAATCTGGATTTTGCAGTGTATAATAGTTTACAAGAATTAATTGGTATGGCACATGTTGATACAAAAAATGGAGTTCTAAAACCATTAATTATATACATATTAAAAACCGTATAAAAATATATATATGTCTAAATACAAAGTTTATACTGTTACCAAAATAAATGTGTCTATCTATTTATACACAATTTTTTTAAAAAGATATGCAAATTCAAATACATATGAATTCTAACAGCATAAATGCTATTTATAAATATGTGCAAAATTGTGCCATCTTGTAGGCTTCACTATTGGATATTCTAAAGTGCTTAACCCAGTACTACCATTTGTGTAAATCTTCTGCATAAGTGCAAATATCTATGTGCAAATGAGCAAAAAGTGCAAATATATCCAGATACATATATATATATATATATATATATATATATATATATATATATATATATATATATATATATATATATATATATATATATATATATATATATATATATATATATACATATACACCCCCCCCTGCAGTCCTTAATTTATTGGTGAAGGGGGCCGTGCAGCCCTCTTCCAAGGTCGATTTCCGCCCGGTGGACCCACCCCATCCCACGGCGGCCTATATTTTCATTTTGTTTGGGGGGGAGGGGGCTGCGCTATATTATAGTCTAGCTGGAAAAAGACACATTATAGTTTAGCTGCAAATTATGCTATTGGTACTTTACTGTATCCTGATACACCTCTCTTTCCTCGTATTATTGTTGACAGCTTGAAGCTGTAAAAAATCCTACTTGGTGCCACTCCTTTCAGACATAAGTTTTAAATGGTGTTATGCAAATTGTGGCCCAGGCTCTATACTAAGAATTACCTTGGAGCATATTGGTTGACTTCCCTTTTAGGTCAAGCTTTTGTCATGTGGCTGAGACCACTCCGATGGGCTTAACCTTAAAAGCACAGATTGTTCTAAGCCTGAAATCTGATTAGCTGAGAAGTGTTCTCTAACTAAGTGAAGTGGATCCTTGTTCGGATTGTGCTTAAGCCCTAGATTTAATGATACTTTGCTTTGGTTGCAGAAGGCTCACCTTACAAGAACTTCTATCAGTGATTTAGGATGGGAGTCTCTTTTTAAATATTCACTTGAGTGCAGCTGTTGGGTTTTAAGGCTGAAGCTAAGGCTGAAAAGGTTTAAAATCGTGTTTCGTGACAGTGCTTGTGGTTAATCTGTGGCGGTCTGCTGTACACCGTATGCTACCTGAAAATAACTATGTAACATGGTAAAAAAAAGCAAAACTTTAAAAGCAGGTAACATCCTTCACTGATTGCATGTATTTGTAAGGATGTCCCTACAAGAGGACTGCATTATTCAAAAGATGATGCAAAGAAAAGAGGCGTGCAATAGGTTGTTTTATGACGTTGAAGTTGGCCACCCCTGACCGGTTCCCAAGTGAATCAGCCAGTACCAAGGGAGGACCTCCGAACATGCTGAGCATCCCCGGGCTCCATATTAGTAGTTTTCACAAACACATCACAATTCAACCCTTGCCCCTGATATCTATGAATTGCATCACTCAAGGAGACCTAGACTATCATCATACCAGTGCTTTAAATGGGCTGGTACTCACTGGTACGGAGTCCTGGCACTTCTCAATGTTCTCCCCTTCAGTGACGGAACTTCTCCTTGTGCTAGGAGAGTACCAATACTTCTAGTGGCAGCTGGGCTTAGGTTCTGAAGTATGGATTGTGCAGCTCAGGTCAACAGCAAACAAGGCTTTCTGAGTGGGGCTTGTCCATGCGCCTTTCTGACAGCCGATAGCCAGTTTATTCCAGCGTTAGATTGCTGCTGCAGCCGTACACTCTGACAGCGCAATTGAAATGGGATGTGGTCTGACAGCCAGAGCTCCCATCACTGAAACTGTTGTGCTGTCAGTAAGAGGGTAAGGCTGTAGCTGCACCCAGCGCTGAAATACTGTCAGAGCACCTAATGCCCTTCGGCCAATTTATTCTCATATGTGCAGGGTGTAATTGGTCATTTTTTGCAGTTTTATTTAGCGCAAACTTAATCCGAGGGCATTTAAGCACCTTTCATGGGAAGCACAACTTCTACATGAAAGCATATTGGGTTTTTTTACGGCATGGGGAGGTCAAATCCCAGCATCGGCTCAACATTCTATGATTCTGGGCAAATCACTTAATCTCCCCGTGCCATAAAACCCAAAAAGTATGCTTTTATGTAAAAACTACTGCTTCTCATGTACCGTTGTCCTCTGGCCAAGTTTGCACTATAAAAAACTGCTAAAAAATACAAACTGTGCCCTGCACATATGGGCCGAAGTTTGCTGAAGGGCACTATGAAGCTTTACATGAAAGAAGAAAATGCTGATATTGTTAAATGCCTGCTTTGGAGAAAAGCTCCTACTAGACCCTCCCTGATCAATTTGGTGAGTACCGGCACTTCTCTTTTTCCATTTAAAGCCCTGATCATAACTCTGACTTTGTGCAAGCCATTAGAACTGGGGCTACTGCCCACTCCAAGGGCTTTGCATTCCTTTCCTAAAACAAGGATGTACTGAGAGGGAGGATCAATGCTTTTCTGGATCCCTCCAGTCCTGATTGATCGAAACCAAGGCTTATCCATCTGATGGAGATAACATTGGATGGGCTACAGCTCTAGGAAAATCCCAGGCTTGATGCCGGACCCAAGACCTGCTAGGCCTCACCCGAAACAGTCCTTAGACAAACATCTGAGTGCTTGCTCTGGGTTGGACTTTGGTGGTTTACTGAGCACACATAATTCTTCCTGAACAGAAGAGGATCCCCAACATGGACGCAAATTGAATGAAGGTCTACCTAAAATCTTCTTAAATGTAGGGGGGGACTCCCAGTGGTGTATTCGCACTTTATAAGTATTTTTAACATAACGTAACTCCTGTGTGGTACTCGAACCCCCATTGAAAACAGAAGTCTGCTTTTCCCTTAGACTAGCAATTCTGGCACCTGTCATCCCTCAGAAGATATATTAAGACTCTGCAGTGGGTTGCACAAAGGCAACATTAGTTGCCAGCTTTACTTTTACTTATGGCAGCAATGTACCATGTGGTGGCAGTGCCTGTTTAAGTGTATGGAGCACGCTCGAGCAGGAGACTTATTTGGCTTGTTGCGCTACAATATCTAGAGCTGTTTTTGTGGCAGCTGCTCCTCTCAAAGCTGTGTATTTTGAGTAAACAGGATAAAGACATCCCCATCCAGGAAGGGCGCTTTCAGATTAATAGGTGGGGGATTAAGACATCTCATTTCATATGGGACACATTTCGTCTGTAGTATGCATGATAGAGGAAGACACTTCTAAAAGGGGTGTGAGGGTGAAGGAGGTAGGGACATTAATTTCATAAAGATGAGGCGATGGGTGTTATGGTAACAAATCTTTTATGGTATGACAGATTGACCTGGGGATTGGGAGTTTTAGAAACAAACATTTCTGGGGGATGGCAGCAAAGGACTTGTTGGGGGTGCGGGTGATGCACCAGGTCACAGGAAAAAAAGTTGGGTTCAGGATTTTGCTTCTTAACGGCTGATGGACATGTTTGAAGGGAGCTATTCTCTGCAGCCCAGACTTGTTTGAGAAGGTAAAGAAGCAATATACTGTATGAATACTTAACTGCTTCCGAACCTGAACTGCTGCTCTTCTCTAATGAACACCACGAACAAAGCCATCTTTATGTATTAAAAGACAAAATGAGAATTAGGGGAGGTCAGTAAGTGTGGGGGCAGGGTCAAATGTGTGGCTAAAAAAACTAACTTTTTTGGGTCTTGTAGTGACCTGACGGCAGGGCACTAGGACCCTGCAGGCCTGAAGTAGACAGTAGAAAACAAAAGGGCATAGGAGCGCTAAGCAGAATAAATACATAAAGCGCCTGGCAGCGAGCAGGAAAGCTGAGAAGTGCCAGCATCCAAGAGCGTCTGTAAGAAAATAAAGCGAGAAGCGTAAAGCGCGCGTAAATTCAAACGAAGCATCGCGAGATTTACGGCGGCCATCTTAAAGTCAGGCGGACCGGGCCAATCAGAAGCCGGGAACGTCAGCGACATTTTAAGAGGTTAGGCAAGGCGAGGGAGATCAAGAAACCTCGAGAGACTACGGTGGCCATTTTGGGGTCAGGCAATTGAGCCAATAGGAAGACAGAAAAGAGTGGCGGCCATCTTGAAATCAGGCGGGCAGTGCAAAACATAGAAAAAACACAGAAAAGTGTGAAAAGAGGTGAAAGAGAAGAGGAAAACAAAGAAAATAAAGGGAAAATAAACAAAAAGGGTACAAAAAGAGGAGAAGAAGAAGAAAACAAAGAGACTAAAGTGAAATTAAAGAAATTAAAAAGGGAAACAGAAGAATAAAGTGGGAAATAAAGGAAATAAATAAAGAAGATGAATGACAACTAGGAGAAACAGAGCACAAAAGCCATCTTCTGCAAGCCATTACCGTTCAGCCTATCAGAGCCGCAAGCAGACATCAAGTGGGAAAGATGGGTCAGGAAGTTTGAGCGCTACATGATCACCACGGACGTCCCGGACAACAAGCAACTACACCTACTACTAAATCTCGCAGGGAATGAAATAGAAGATCTATTATTAACATTCCCCACTTACCAGACCGCGGACTACAAGGGTGTGATGCAGTGTCTCACACAAAAGTTTGACCCGCAACGCAATGTCGATTTTGAAAGATACACCTTCAGCACAGCATGCCAGCAAGGAGAAGAGAGCCTGGACGACTTTGCAACGAGACTAAGGAAGCTGGTCACATACTGTGAATTTGACAAATTCGACAATGAGCAAGCAATAAGACTGCGCATCATCGAAGGTTGCAAATCAGTGGAGTTCCTACCACGGGTTCTGAAGGAACCAGCGACGCTGGAAAAAATATTAACGATGGCTCGCACTAAATCACGGGCCACGGAACAAGCAAAGCAGATGGAGATGGGAAGAGAAGAAACTGGCGGTAGCACATCGCGCCACTAGGAACTTCAAGAAGAAAGAATCCCAGGCGCCGGTCCTGCTGAAGAAAGGTAAACAAACATGCTATTGATGTGGCCTCGAATTCCCGCACGTCGGTGTTTGCCCCGCAATGGGTCAAAAGTGCAGAAAGTGTAACAGAGACAATCATTTCTCGAGTACATGCTTGACCAGACAATTCAGAAACGAAAGAGGCAGAACGATGAGACCACCGATGACAAGTAACAGATACGCACGACACATGGAAACTGCCAATCGCAGCTCCTCAGATGAGTCAAAAGAGACAGCAGCACCTGTGAGGGAGGAGAGGCTGTATCTGATGTCAGATGCACCAAGAGAGGACCATGACACAGAGCACGTTCACCTCGTGGAAAAGAGACAAATAAAGAAAACAGCCACTGTAGACATTGGGGTAGGAAACCACCAAGCACAGTTCATGCTAGACAGTGGACCAACTTGCAACATCATGTGCATATCAGAATACCAAAAGATGAGAGTGAAACCACCGCTTTCACTGTCGACAGTAGATGTGTTCATGTGGGGCTAGCGACGACCGGTAGAAATCATGGGGAAGTTTAAGGAAACTCTAACGTACAAAGGCAAAGCATACCAAGAAGAAATACATGTGCTCAAAGGTGACATCCCGGCACCATGCCTGCTCAGCAACGTGACAGCCTGGTAATGGGACTACTGGCCATAACATATCACATGTCGGAAACTGGAAGCATCCTACAAGAGTACCCAGCAATTATGAAGGGTATTGGGAAGCTGAAAGGAAAACAGATAATTTTACACATAAATGAAGCGGTCAAGTCGGTGGCCCAGCATCACAGAAGAGTACCAATTCACCTACAATCACAAGTTGAGGAAGAAATAACAAATTTGCTAGCACAGAATATAATTGAACCTGCTGAAGGACCAACGCCTTGGGTGTCTCCGATTGTGGCCGTCCCTAAGAAAAACACCTCAAAGATCCGCATTTGTGTGGATATGAGGGTTCGGAACACTGCAATCGCAAGGGAATGACACCTGGGGCCCCATTTAAACGACATGATCAGCTGCCTCACTGGGGCATGCCGGTTCTCGAAGTTAGACCTGTGCAAAGGGTATCATCAACTAGAACTGGACCACCAATCGAGACACATTACAACGTTTTCCTCGCATCTGGGCCTGTTCAGATACAAGCGGTTGAGTTTTGGAATCTCTTCGGCAGCGGTGATATTCCAGGAGACAATAAGACAAGGGATAAGACCAGTACGGAACAGCCTGAGCTACAGTGATGATATTCTGGTATTTGGAAAAATAGACAAAAAACATGATGCAGCTCTACGTCAAGTGTGCACACAACTGGAGCGAGCAGGCCTAACACTAAATGAAGAGAAATGTGAGCTGGGAAGAGGGAAATTAGTGTTCTTCAGTCATATTTTCTCCAAGCAAGGGATGAGGCCAGACCCCAGCAAAGTTGAAACATTGAAAAACGCAAAGGCGCCGACGAAGGTTGCAGAGGTACGATCCTTTCTAGGGCTGACCGATATTGTGCGGGCTACATACAGGACTTCGCTACAGTGAGCACACCACTAAGAGAACTAACAAAATAAGGACAGAAGTTTATCTGGTCTCTGGAATTCAGCAAGGCATTTGAAGAAATAAGAAGAGCAGCGGTGACTGTGGAGTATCTAGCTTACGTTGACCCCCTACTGTGCACTGAACTGACTGTTGACGCTAGCCCGGTAGGCCTTTAAGCCATACTAGTGCAGCACCTGCCAGGAAGAGACTCACAAAGAAAGATTGTTGCATATGCAAGCAAAAGTTTAACATACATTGAAAGGGCATACTCATAACCAGAAAAAGAGAGCCTAGCAGTGGTATGGGCCTGTGAACACTACCACATGTTCGTATACGGGAAGACATTCACCATCATAACTGACCACCAGGCACTCGTAACAATCTAGGGCAGCCCGTCAGCCAAAATGTGACCCAGGATTGAACGATGGGGCATAAGACAGATGGATTATGACTTCACGATTGTGCACAAACCAGGAAAAGAACACAACCCGGCTGACTACATGTCAGACACCCACTACCGCTGACACAGGAGATGACATTGAAGGCAGAAGACTACCTCAATTTCGTACTGAAACAAAACACCCCGGCGCCAATAACGCTAACGGAGCTAGCAAGCGAGACCAAGAAAGATGCCACGATGCAAACGGCCATGGAGATAACGCGAAGGCAAAGATGGAGGCATGTCAACAATAACTGCACCTGGGAAACAGGAAAATGCAAAGAAGAGATGCTATCCCTCAAGAAGATCCATGAGAAACTTTCGGAAACCGACACTGGGATCATGATGAGAGGCACAGGAATAGTGATACCCAGCTCACTCCAGAAGCAACTGGTAAACCTGGCTCATGAGTCTCACCGAGGCATAGTGACAACGAAAAAACTGATCAGGGAAAAAGTGTGGTTCCCTGGCCTAGATCGCATGGTAGAAGACACCATAACGACCTGTCACCTCTGTCAAGTAACAGGATCGCCGGCCAGAAGTGAACCTTTACAAATGTCGGAACTTCCAAGAGCGGTGTGGACAACACTAGCAGCTGATTTCTTTAGGCTCCTAGACACAGGCAACTACCTGCTTGTGGTCATCATCAACAAATACTCACGGTTTCCAATAGTATGCCACGTCACATCGACATCAGCAACAACGACACTACAGATATTGGATGAGATATTTGCAGCATGGGGTTCACCAGAAACACTAAAAACGGATAATGGTCCTCCATTCTCTGGGGAAGGTTTCCGCAGGTCCATGACCTACCTGGGGATAAACCACTTGAAGATAACTCTCGCTGTGGCCTCATGCAAATGGAATGGTAAAGAGATTCATGGGAAACATCAAAAAGGCCGTTCAGAGGGCAAGGTTGGCGCAATATCACTTGGTCAAGCTCTGTGCCAAGTTCTACTGGATTACAGAAACCCACCTCATAACTTTACAGGAAGATCCCCAGCAGAGCTAGTACTAGGAAGAACAAGCAGAACAAGGCTACCACAAAAAGAGGCAAGCATGGCACCGGATCGCAGCGATATTGCAGAGAAAAACAGAGGCAAAAGAAAAAATGATAAGATATGCAGACGCTAAGCGACGCACCAGCATGCCAGACCTAAAAGAAGGAGATACTGTGATAGTGCGGCAGAAGCAACAAAGGAAATCTGACAGTTTATTCTAAAAAGACCCGCTACTAGTGACGAAAATAAAGGGACCCATGATCACAGCTGAGTCGGAACATCAGCAGATAACACAAAACAGTCCATACTTCAAAGAACTAAAAGAGGAAAAAGGGGAGGACCAGAACGAAGGAACAGCAGAACAAGAGCAAGGGCCAGCAGAAGAACAACAGACGGAAGCACACCCGAGAAGAGAGTGCAGACTTCCAAAGAGACTAATAGAAGAAATGTGATGATGAGCGGCACACTGACCGGTGCCAAGGCAGACTTTACATCTATCTCTATCTTTATATCTATCTCTATCTACACATCTCTTTGTTTCATTTTCTTGTCATGTCTTTGTGACAAAGGGGGGGAGACGTAGTGACCTGAGGCCAGGGCACTAGGACCCTTCAGGACCTGAAGTGGACACTGGGGAACTGGACACCACATCCGGTCAAGGGTGTGGGAGGGGGCATTCACGTGAGGGACATTGCAGTGGGCGGTCATGCAGAAGCATGAGGGCAAGACCTGTACAATAGAATAAACAACTGTGTCCCTTACCTGTGTCCTGTGATTACCTAAGCAAAGAACATGACAGGTCTTTCACCTTCAGGTATCTACATATCAAATAATGTGCAGCGTACATTAAAAATGAATTTTAAAAAGTTGTCAATCATTAGGAAATGCACTATGGTACATTATGAAACCTTTATTAGTTAATGCACTGTAGAGGTCTGTGTGTTGCCAGAGAGCCCCAGAATTAAATCTTAGTTGGTGCAGTGGAGAATGGTGACTTGTGTATTTTTGGTGCTAGGAGGTCCCAGCGTGTGACAGAAAGGAAAGTGAATATTTAAGTCATTATTTTAAATTTGCATTACACACACTATTAGACTGCAACAAAATGCGCATAAAGGTTTAAGATGAAATGGTGCTTCCAAAATATAGATTTTAATAAGAGCCAGAAAGTATGTAATATAATTGTATTATATTATTGTCCCTTAAAAGCATGCATTTCACAGCTCAGCTGCTCACTCCACTCAAAAATAATTTTTTTTGTCATCACAAAGCTTCAAGTGATTCCATCAATTAAAGCCAAGCACCTTTTAAATTTGCAGATTAATCAGTTGCGCACATTTGCATTTATTTCAGTCAGCAGACACCCTGGCAAGAACGGTTGTTTATTGTTTATGCTGGTATGGTTCAGTCATAGCATTTGTAAAGCACACTACTTATCTGTGAGGGTCTCAAGGTGCAGGGGGTAGGAGGTGCTGCTACTGCTCGAAAAGCCAGGTCTTGAGGAGTCGTCTGAAGGACAGCAGGTCTTAGGTCTGTGGTAGGTGGATGGGGAGGGTGTTCAATCAGTCAATCAATCAATCAATCAATCAATCAAGCATTTATATAGCGCGCTACTCACCCGGAGGGTCTCAAGGCGCTTGGGGGAGGGGGGTCCGCTACTGCTCGAACAGCCAGGTCTTGAGTTGCTTCCTGAAGGAGAGGTGGTCTTGGGTCAGGCGGAGGTGGATGGGGAGGGAGTTCCACGTCTTGGCAGCCAGGTAGGAGAAGGATCTTCCTCCCCTTGTGGCTCGTCGGATGCGGGGAACGGTGGCGAGGGCGAGGCTGGTCGATCGAAGTTGGCGGGCGGGAGTGTAGAAGGTCAGGTGATCGTTGAGGTATCTGGGGCCTTGTTTGTGGAAAGCTTTGTGTGCGTGGGTGAGGAGTCGGAACGTGATTCTCTTGTTGACCGGGAGCCAGTGTAGGTCTCTCAGGTGTCAAGAAATGTGGCTGTGTCGGGGGGGATGTCCATGATGAGTCGTGCAGAGGCGTTCTGAATGCGCTGGAGTCTTTTCTGGAGTTTGGCTGTGGTTCCGGCGTAGAGGGTGTTTCCGTAGTCCAGTCGGCTGGTGACGTAGGCCTGGGTGACCGTCTTCCTGGTTTCGGTGGAGATCCACCGGAAGATTTTCCAGAGCATGCGTAGGATGTTGAAGCATGACGAGGAGACGGCGTTGACTTGTCTGGTCATCGAGAGGGAGGAGTCCAGGACGAAGCCCAGGTTTCGTGCGTGGTCCGTTGGTTTGGGTGCGTTGCCGAGGGCAGGGGGCCACCAGAAGTCGTCCCAGGCGGAGGGTGATGATCCCAGGATGAGGACTTCCATCTTATCGGAGTTCAGTTTCAGGCGGCTGTTCGTCATCCACTGGGCTACGTCTTTCATCCCTTTGTGTAGGTTGGTTCTGGCGGTGTCGGGGTCGTTGGTGAGGGAGAGGATCAGCTGGGTATCGTCGGCATAGGAGATGATGTTGAGGTTGTGTTGGCGTGCGATGGCCGCGAGGGGGCTCATGTAGATGTTGAACAGCGTGGGGCTGAGTGATGATCCTTGTGGTACGCCGCAGATGACTTCGGTGGCCTCGGATCTGAACGGGGTGAGGCGGACTCTCTGGGTTCTTCCGGCGAGGAAGGAGATGATCCACTCCAGTGCCTTCTGCTGGATTCCGATGTTGTGCAGGCGCTGTTCTAGGGTGCGGTGGCAGACCGTGTCGAACGCCGCGGAGAGGTCCAAGAGGATGAGGGCCGCCGTTTCCCCGTTGTTGAGCAGGGCTCGGATGTCGTCGGTAGCTGCGATGAGGGCGGTCTCGGTGCTGTGGTTGGCCCAGAAGCCGGACTGTGAGTGGTCGAGGGATCCATTTGTCTCGAGGAAGGTGGCCATCTGTCTGTTGACTGTCTTCTCGACGACTTTGGCAGGAAAAGGGAGGAGTGAGATGGGGCGGTACTTCTTGAGGTCGGTGGGGTCCGCTGATGGTTTCTTTAGTAGGGCGCTGAGTTCGGCGTGCTTCCAACTCTCTGGAAAGGTGGCGGTGTTGAAGGAGGCGTTGATGATGTCCCGGAGATGGGGTGCGATGATGGAGTTGGCCTTGTTGAAGACGTGGTGAGGGCAGGGGTCGGTTTGTGATCCGGAGTGGATGGAGTTCATTGTGCGGATGATCTCTTCGGTGTTGACCGGTGTCCAGGTGCGGAGGGTGGTGGTGGGGGGCGTTGGTGCATTCGTGGGGTGCGTCGGCTGTGTGCTGAAACTGTTGTGGATGTCTGCGATCTTGGTGTGGAAGAAGGAGGCGAGCGAGTTGCAGAGTTCTTGCGATGGGGTGATGTTGTTGTTGCCAGCGCTAGGGTTTGAGAGCTCTTTGACGATGTTGAAGAGTTCTTTGCTGTTGTGGGCGTTGTTGTCTAGTCGTTCCTTGAATGCAGTTTTCTTGGTGGTGTGGATCAGCTGGTGGTGTTTTCGAGTGGCGAGCTTGAGGGTGGTCATGTTGTCTGGTGTCGGGTCTCTGCGCCAGGCTTTCTCGAGGGCCCGGCAATTCTTCTTAGAGCTCTTGTGTTCGTCGGTTAACCATGATGCTTTCTTGTTGCCGGGTCTGATGGGGGGGGTCTTCAGAGGAGCGAGGTCGTCTGCGCAGTTGCTGATCCACCTTGTGAGGTTACTGGCAGCTTGGTTGGGGTTCGCTGAGCTGGCGGGAGGGTTCTGGTTCAGGGATGTGGCGAGCTGGTCGGCTGTGATCTTGTTCCAGCTTCTGTGGGGGACCTGTCGTGGGTGGTGGTGGAGCGTGGTCCTTCTGAAGCTGAAGTGGACGCAGCTGTGGTCTGTCCAGTGGAGTCCGGTGGCGTGGCTGAAGGAGATGTCCTTGCTGGAGGAGAAGACTGGGTCAAGCGTGTGGCCGGCGTAGTGGGTGGGGGTGGTCACCAGTTGCTTGAGTCCGAGGTTGGCGAGGTTGTCCAGCAGGGTGGCGGTGTTGCAGTCGTTGTTGTTCTCCAGGTGGAAGTTGAGGTCCCCGAGGAGGATGTAGTCAGTGGAGGGGAGGGCATGCGGGCTGATGAAGTCGGCGATGTCTTCGCTGAATTGTGTGCGTGGTCCCGGGGGTCTGTAGATGAGGGTGCCTCTGAGGGTGGTCTTGGGGTCG
This sequence comes from Lissotriton vulgaris, assembly GCF_964263255.1. Taxonomy (NCBI): domain Eukaryota; kingdom Metazoa; phylum Chordata; class Amphibia; order Caudata; family Salamandridae; genus Lissotriton; species Lissotriton vulgaris. The sequence continues at coordinate 66,337,106 of NC_141688.1, read as the reverse complement.
GTATGTATCTGGAAGTGCAGGTGTTCGGCGGCTGTGAGGGTGTCGTCGGAGTTGGTCGTGATGCGGATGGTGTTTTTGTGGACGATGGCGATGCATCCTCCAGTCTGGTTGACGCGGTCCCTCCGGGTGATCTTGTATCCGTCCGGGCTGGCGATGGCGATGTCGGGTGCTGAGGAGCCATTCATCCATGTTTTCGTGAGTAAGGCGACGTCTGGAGATGTGGTGTCGAGCAGGTTCCAGAGTTCGACGGCGTGCCTGTGGACGGAGCGGGTGTTGAGCAGGATGCACTTGAGGTGGTTGTTGCTGGTGCTCGGCTTGGCGGGCTTGTTCCAGGTGTTTTTATAAAAAGTAGGGGAACTGTTTTTCATATAATAAAATATATGGGCACATTATGCCCCTCCGATCCCACCCACTTCGACCTCTGGGTGAAGCAGAAGAGCGAAACCAACATCTGGAAGGCCCACGCTGCAATGCAAGACCAGAAAGGAAAGAAGAGCTACTAAAAACAAAGTAAATATCTAAATAGGGTTTGTGGTAATAATAATAATAATAATCCACATTTGTAAAGCGCACAATCACCCGTTAGGGTCTACGATACCCAGGGCTACTGGAATTATGTGATTTTGCATCAGCAACATTTTCCGCTTAATTATGGATTTGCCACATGCCCAATCATCTGCTGCATTACCTGCTGCTTTTGAGGAAAAAAAGGTTTCTAGCTCCAATGGATTAAAAGTTATTCAAATGCAGAAACACGAGTTTCTGCACAGTTGAATGCCCTTATTGCTACATTTTGGTGTTAAACTGGCACTAATGGGGTGAAACCTGTGCCCATACAGTGTAAAGAAAAGTACCAAATAATGAGTAATGCTATCACAAAATATGCCGCATTATGACATATAATCTGCCCTTTATGACCATTGAGTTATTCCACCCTGGCACATACTTCGTTGTTTCCCTCGCCACTTAATTCCAGTCGTTTTGGGCATAAAACAAGATTTTTGCAGCAATGGAGATTTAGAAAGGAGGGCGTGGCATTTACTATGCGGGCCAGAACAGGGTGTGTTCATGGAGACACGATGGAAACACCCTGTTTAAAGAGGATCTGTGGGGTGGGGTATAGGACTTACCCTTCATGGGGGGCTCATAAGTCACCGGGTTTGAAGAACCCCTACTCCACGAGTGTGAAAGAGCGGAAGGCGTGAGGGGCGGCTGTGCAGTCTTAGCACCACATAATATTTTATCTGCATATAAATCCTCTGCTAGGCTCGACCTTGAATCTGCTGTAGAAGCCGCTCTTCGCACCCTGACTCCCCTTCTGAAAGAAATTGTAGCCCAGCATGCAGCTGTCCGGGGTTTTTACGAGGACATGTTTTACAACATGGAAGAGGAGGCGCGAGGCGGCGGGGATGAGAGCTGTGGGCTGCCGGGGAGGGGAAGGGAAGGAGCCTGGCTCTCGTTACGGCACTCCAGAATCAGACTCGATGCAATTAGGAGGCATTTTGCAGGTCAAGAGACTGGATTATTTTCCCAGTTGCCCCTTGGGACAATCTTCCCCTCGAGCCAATCAAAGGCCTCACCGATAACACTAGCGCGGGCCGGGGCCCCCTCGCAATCAGCGGCCACTCCAGCCACTTAGGAAGGTAGTTTAAAATCAAAACACCGAGATGATTTAGTCCCGAAGAGGCGTCCTGCGGCTTCAGCGTCGAAATCTCAGCCCACGGGCTCGGCGCCGCAGTGCGCAAGCCCGGTGGTTTTCGGGCGTCGCACGCGCTCTTTTAGGTTCCGACGTGTCCGCCATGACAGCAGTTTATAGGACTGGACCAAGATTTCGAGGAACGTCGGCCGTGATCCCAGTCAACGTTCAGTAGAGTTTGCTGAGCATTGTTTTCATTGTAAAGAAATATGCTGTTCTTCATCAAAAATATCAATGTCGGCTGATATCCCTGGAAGTATTTATTATAGGATTGTGATCTCGCGCCCGGGGTCACTCACTGCCTATGGGTGTTTCATTTGTAAATGGAATAGTGACCAGGGCCGGCTTTAGGGCAGTGCGACTGGTGCGGCCGCACTGGGCGCTGACCTGTGGTGGGGGTGCTGTGACCTCAGGGGGGCGCTGTGTTTAGCAATATCTTATGATCGGAGAGATGAGGGGCACTTTTGCAGGTGGTAGCGAGAGAATCCGAGCAAGTGGTCATGGGGTGTGGGGGGGTGCCAAAAGTGATTGTCGCACCAGGCGCCACCAGCGCTAAAGCCAGCCCTGATAGTGACGGTGCCCAAAACTCTGCTCAGAAGGACGGCCGGAACAATTAAATGCCAGCGCGCCCAATACCAAAGCTGTGTAGTCTTCAGTTCACCTCAGGTCCCTTTAATCCACTGCCAGCCCCCCCCTTCACTTCTCCTCCATCTCTCTCTTGCAGGGTCCTGCTTTCTCCCTTTGTGATTTTTTCATCTGTCTCTTCCTTCGTCTTTCCATGTTGCGTTTTTTCCCCTCTTCTGGTATTGGTAAATGTCTCACACAGAAAAATAAGTGTTGGTTCCCAAAAATAACTGCTAGTGGCCCCCGACCAGCCCAAATGAAGTACTGCTCGCTATATCCTTGCTGCACAGCTCCCCCACCCCTTCAAACTAAACAGAAAACAAGGAGATATAACTGTGTCTGTGCAAGGCTAGACTGGCCGTAGGGGGCATCAGGCGTTTGCCTGGGAGGCTGGAAGGTTGGGGACCAGTTTTGGAGCGGTGAGGGCAGACTTTGCAGCAATGCTGCAATATCGGCCGCTAGTAACAAAAGCAGCACTGCTGGGTGGCCAGTTTTGTTAAGCAGCAGTGCTTCACACGTGCCCCTCCCGCAGGGGTGAGGGCCCGTCTGACAAAACTCATTCCCTTTCTGTCAGGGTCCCAAACATCCTAGAACGGGCCCTGATTACACCGAGGCAGCACTGGTTCTCTTCACAGAGCGGTTCTTCAAACATGCAGTCTATAATGTAATAAAATAAAGAAATGGCTCAATCGCACCCACACTGATTAACAAAGTATGGAGGACAATCAGCTAAATCAGTTCTCTTGGAGCATCTCGTTTCAGTACTGTATATCACAGTGGTGGGAGGGGGGCAAAACTAACATTTTGGAAAGAGAGCCTGTCTTCTCGTTGTCTTGTCCAGGAGGGGTGAGGAGCCCTACCCCACCCTCAAACAGACCAGGATGATACTAGAATACTGCATGCCCACCCTGGTGGATCCCGTTCCCCCTCCAGTGATGGCTCTTGTCCCCCCATGTGGTGGCTCCCCTCCCCCCACCCTCGCCTGTGATGGCTCCTGTCCCCCCCCCCCCCCCGTGGTGGATCCGGTCTCTGCCCTAAGTGGCTTCTGTCCCCGTCCTGGAATGGCTCCTGCAGCGGGGGTGAAGTTCTTGATGGGCCTCTCCTCAGAAAGACTTAGCTCAAAATTAATATGAAAAGGTGGGTGAGTGAGTACGTAAAGGGATGGATGGATAGCTGGATGAATTAGTGAAAGGGTGAGTGGATGAATGAAAGATTGAATAGATGGATAATGAGAGAGGATAGCTGGATTGATGAGTGAGTGGAGGATGAGAGAGAGAAAAGGTAAATAGCTGGATGTTTGGGTGGAAGGGTAGCTGGATGGGTAAAAGGGTGGATGGATCAGTAAAATGATGGCTGGATGAGTGAAAGCGTGGATGGTGAGTGAGTGGATGGATGAGTGAAATGATAGATGATTGATGAACTGATAAGTGCAAGGGTGAATGGATGAACAGATGAGCGAAAGGGTGGATGTAAGGACGGATGAGTAAGTGAAAGAGAGGGTAGATGGACAAAAGGATGAATAGATGAGTGTAGTGAAAGGATAAATGGATCAGAGAAAGGATGGATGAATGATAGGGTCAATGGATGGATTCATGAGTGGATGAGTAGATGGGTGGGTGGGTGGGCGGATCGATGGAAGGGAGGGATTGCTAAGTGAAAGGGTCGATGGAGAGAGAAAGGGAGGATGGATGACTTAAAGGGTGGATGGTTGGAAGGATGAGTGACTGGATGGATGGATAGTAAGTGAAAGGATCGCTGGATGGGTGAAAGGGTAAATGGCTGGATGGATGAGTGAATGAATGGATGGATGGATCGGTAGAAGAGAGGATGGATGAGTGTACAGATGAATAGGGTGAAAGGGTGGATGGATGGATGATGGATGAGTGAAAGGATGAATGATGGGATGGATGAGTAAAATGATAGATGGAAGGATACATGATGGATAGGTTTGCAAATGGTTAAATATGTTTGGAAATGGCTAGGTTTACTTATATACTATTGCGCGACCTCTGATGTGTCTGTAAAACTTATCCAATTGTCCTGAAGTTTTGTCCTGAATTTTGACCTACTGTCCTGAATTTGTGTCCTGAATTTTGACCCTTTGTCCTGAATTTTTACACTCACCGTCCTGAATTTGCACCAATGCCAGTTGGTCACCCTAGTCCCTGTGTCTGTGGCGTACCCTGGTTCTTAAAGAGCCTACCTGGCCATCACACGCTATCCCTTGTCAATACTGGACCGAGGTCTAAATTATTTTCATTTATTGTTATATGCTAAATTCTTCTCCCTAGATTAATTTAACGACTGAGTATGCTTTCTCTCAATGAACAAAAACGTGTACAGGCTCGATAAACTTTCAAAACATGACGACTAATCCTTTATTTTCTTTAACACGTTTAGCTATATATATTCATAGTATTTCACACATTTCATGTCTTTATAAAAGAAGGCTCTGTACGATCTTTGACATCTGTCATCTCAAAAGAAATTCTTAAGATTGCTTCTGACTATTTAATAATCTTCATGAATCCTTACACGACCAATCCAATTAGTTATGAATGGGCTTTTATGTTGTACAGTACTAGTGTCTGTGGGAGTTGTTCGAAAGAGCAGGAAATGAAAGGAGGTTTTATGTGACAAATAGCTATGCAATAGCTTTAATTTTAAGTGTAGGTGAAATGCTTGATTTATTCTCTGTTCAGGAACATTAAAGCTATAACTTGAATTTGTGTGTGTGTATATAAAATTCTCAATGCCAGCTGTGTCGTGTTCCTGGTCTGGGATGGTACTAACCCACACAGTTCACAGTAGATCTGTGTCCATTACATGCAAAATCTCTGCCGACTTTGGAACTGGGGAACAAGGTTTGTGTCTCGGCTCATCATCCGATGAATCTGGGCAAATCACTTAATCTCCCCATGCCTATGAACAGTGCATGGATTCCCTCACGGTTGATTAGCCATGCCGTATACATCCATGTATTTATTTATCTCCCATTCGTAAAAGAAATGGGTTACACTCTCAAGTTAGATGCTTCTAAGCAGGCACTTTATTAGCAAGAAAAGAGCCTAAGCATTAGGACTGATTGGCCTTCTTCGCGGTAAGTCACCATTTTTACAAATCATTTACTCATAGTGTCTATTGATGAATGATGTGCTAGAAACCATAGACAACAGACTATCAACATATGTAAAATTAATTATTTTATAATCATGCATCATACCCTTGTGAGGTTAATTAATGGTCCAATTTTTTGATGTGTCTAATGGAAAATTTCTATAACATACACATAGGCGGGAGAGGTGTGTCGCAGCGGCCAGACCAGCTGACTCTGGAGCACGGGGTTCACCGTTCGAACGCTGGCAGTAGGTCAGCTCAGCATCAAGTGACTCCGGGCAATAGCTCACTTAATCTCTCTGCGAGCCCTCTGTGCCTGAATACCTTTAGGGGTGATAATTTTGCACTTTACAAATGTGGAATTATTATTATACGGTCAGAACATTAATCTAGAATAACACTATTCCATAAAAAGGTCAAACAGAAAAATGGATAGTTATCTATGTACTGATCCTTTCAAAGTCCTCCTAGAGGACAATACAGGTTGCAGTAAATACATTGTGTTAGACCTTACCCTTTTTTCAGGTTTTATTCCAAACATTTTGCTTCCTATTTTTCTGACCCTGATTTGTTGGTTATAAGACTCTGGGAACTTTACCACTGCTGTTCAGCACTAAAGTGCAAATGCTATCTGTGTAAATTATGATCATGACTAGTTATCCATGATTGGCATATTTGATTTAATGGAAAGTCCCTTGTAAAGGGCACAGCGTCTGCCAGGACCTGTAAATCCAATGCTACTAGTGGGCTTGCAGCACTTGTCATGCCACCCACATCTGTAGCCCTGTAAATCTGTCTCAGACCGGCCACTGCAGTATCTTCAACCGCAGTTGTTAACTGCCTTGTTACCTGGCAGGAGCACCCAGTTGTCCGGCCCAAACCTTCTCTTTTCTTACATGTACGGTACCCCTCCAGTAGTCCCAAGGTACTACCATGGGCAGGGTGCAGTGTATGTGGAAGGTAGGACATGTACTTGTATGTGTTGCGTGTCCTGATAGTGATATACTGTACATTTCGGTTTTCACTGTTGAAAGGCTGTCTGTCCCAAAGGTTAACATAGGAGCTGCCTTGTAACATCTTACAAGTGTATTTTTCCACTGAGACAAGGTGGAGGAATAGAGTTAAGGCTATCTGTACTCAGAATTTAATTACAGGCATTTTAGTAAAGGTGTTTTTTTAAACTGTGAATTTGAAAAGACCACTTTTAGAAAGTGGGCATTTTCTTGTTTACCATTCTGTGTGCCTCTGCCTGTTTGTTTATTCACCGTCTAGTTTTGGAGTGACAGGAGCTGGGGTTGTGCATTCACTCTAGACAGTCAAAAGGGGAGTTGACGTGTGTCCTGCCTTGCCTGGGTAACTCATCACTAGGCTGAATAGACCTGGTCTGCATTTAGAGTGGTGGAAGGAGTTTCACTAGCATCTCAATAGGCTATGTCGCCTTTGCACAATGCTGTCTCCACCCCCGTGGTCAAGCTGCACAACGGTAGGACAGAACTAGTTTGTACTGTGCTCAGAGACTCTGAAATCAAAACAAAAACAATGAGAACATGGGGTATAAGTATGAGACCTTAAACCCTAGGACTTTAGATAACTTATGGAAACAATAGGACCCTGCCAAGAAGAAGAGCGGAAGAGCTGTGTGAGAAGTGTTACCCTTTTTGTGTGAGGGTGGGTTGGCCTGCAGTTGCTGATTCTGTCTGTGCTAAAGGAAAAGGACTGACTCTTTTTGCCCTGCTGTGGTATCCGGCTTGTGAAGAATCTTGAAGGGTTTGTGTGTGCTGGCCTCCTGTTTTTCAAAGACTTAGGGACATCAAAGTCTTCATTGTGTGCTTTACTCATTGAAAACCTACTTGGACAGATTGCAGGGCTTATTCCCCACCATGTGCAAAACAAGAGGCACTGCTGTGCCATGTCTTGAAGGCCCCTTGGCTGTGAGGAGATCTCCAAACAAAACTACGGCCACTCATCAGTGAAGCAAGCGCAAAAGAGTCAACAGCGCTGTCCTGCAACCATTCATGCGTGTCGAAGTCTCTGCAACTCCCGGAAGGGGAAGCACCAAAAGCAGTGGCTCTGCCTAGTGTGAGACTCAGTGGCCGAGTGCCCTGGCACCTCCAGATTGGAAACCTGGGTGCGGAGGTGAGCTGGGGTGCAGACTTATTTAAAGGAAGCAGGAGCCTCACCATCACTCGGGGACATGAGCAGGCATCTTGGTAGTCATTTGCTGGCCCCGCTGCAAAGTGGAGGGGGACCAAGTTAATTCTTCTGTCCCCCTCCCCCTTAGGTAATACAGCTGGGGGCGTTTTTGGTTCTCTTGCAGCAGTTAGTCGAGTTCCGCTCGACCCCTCTCCCTCAATTTATTGTATGCACTGTAGTAGGCAGGAAAGTGGCCCGATAGCCTCATAGTGGAACAGTGAGTATCTGTACCCCGACACAGCACACTAGGAGCACAGGAACTATGTGCCCTAAAGATTTCATTTGGGGAGTTATATGCATGTGAATATGGTGTTGCTTGTGTTTTCTCTACTACATTTGGTGTCATGATGTGATAAATATCAGTTTACTCCTGTTGATAACAGGAGAACAAGTATCATCTGTTGTGTTTGCCTATTTTGTATAGTGAAGTTGTTTACAACAAGGGCAACCTATAAGTATTTACTTTAATGCTCCATCTGTGATGACTGTGAACATTGCCCAGTTGACAAAGTAACTTGTGATTTGTGTGTTTGTGCTCTCCGTGTTTATATACAATATAAGAGATATTTTTTATATAACCTGGTGTGTAGACTCTTTTGTGGTGTGTGTAGTGTGTCACTAGTGTCTGTGTGTTGCAAATCGCTTTATACATTGCCACTTGGGTAAGCAGGGGTTATCTTGGGTGTTCAACTCCCTTACACTGACTAGTGTGGTGGTTTTTACCTGGCTTTCCGCCGGATTCGCCATCTTCCAGTAAACCGCCAAAATGACGAACACAAGAGGAAAAAGGCGAGGAACGCGTTACATGTTCTCTAGACCATTTCGCAAACATGGAGTTGTACCTCTGGCGACCTACATGCGCATCTACAAGAAGGGGGACATAGTGGACATAAAGGGTATGGGAACAATTCAAAAGGGTATGCCGCACAAGTGTTACCATGGCAAGACTGGAAGGATATTCAACGTCACCCAACATGCAGTGGGCATTATTGTAAACAAACAAGTCAAGGGCAAAATTCTTGCCAAGAGAATTAACGTGCGTATTGAACATATTAAGCATTCAAAAAGCAGAGACCGCTTTCTGAAGCGTGTCAAAGAGAATGAAAGGAGGAAGACGGAGGCCAAGGCGAAAGGCTTGTGGGTTGAAATGAAACGCCAGCCTGAAGCACCAAGAGCAGCGCACTTCGTTAGTACACTGGGCAAGGAACCCGAACTGTTGGAGCCAATTCCCTACGAGTTCATGGCGTAACTTTGTATTTACAAATAAAAGCAAATATTTTGCACCTGGCTAAGGTGTATGCCCTAGTTAACCAATACCCTCATTTATAATAGATATACTTTTAAACCATTAGTTAATGGATACCAGCTTCTACTAGTCTCTTCAAACTGGCATCTGACCAAGTGATCTAGCATAGAATGAGCTTTTTGTTACTTAGAAGTGGTCTTTTGGGTACCTGGTTACCGATGACAAGGTAACTAGCGATCAAGGTCCAGTTTCTGCCTACAATTTATCTTATTGTATTATGCTGTGTATTATATATTGTTCTCAATTTTTGAACTTGGTTTCCTTTTTTTTTCTTATTATGCTAAAACAGCAGGGACTCTTGCTTTGCTGGGTATGCCTTATGTATTGCTATTTGTAATATACTATCCTGGTAGCCTCCCGTAGTTAGTCAACTAAAATTTTTGCTCTGTGTACGTTAATAACCTGCAGAACTGCAGATGGAGTTTGTCCTGAGAAGTTCACAATATAGAGTGCTATGTATTAATGATTGTTGATGGACACTATCTTCTTGTTGGACACTCTTGACTGACGTCACTTTTCTGTATTAATGTCTCTATTTTCCCATTCATTTCTTACTGCCAACTTCTCATCAAGAACATTACTTCTGTCTTATTCATAACAGCTCTAAAATTCAAATTCAACCTATTGATATTCATTTTGTCATTGAGCTATCCAATTTAATGCTCTGTGCCCTTCCACATCAAGAATATGCGATATATAAATCTCAGCCGTAAGATGATTTTTTTCTTCAATTAATTTTCAATGTATCCCAGGGAACACCTGTTCCTCCCACCAGCTCATATGCAAAGTCGATGAGCTGGGAGTGAAACAGGTGCCCATAGCTGTACCTTCTATGTGCTTATGAATAGAAACAGATTTTCAATCAAGCATAGTTGCATCATTTTCAAAAACATTACATTATCCCTATTGTTAGAACAGTCAGCCTTAGGTTGGTCTTCCACCAAACCTTTTTCCTTACTCCTCCATTTTTTTTTACCTCGTTTTTGATGGCCTTAGGACTTGGTGCACTTTATCACTGTTAACCACTGCTAAAGAGTTTGTGCTCTCACCCTAAACATGGTGACATGAGCTTATACCCAATTAGCATTTTTAATTGACTTATAGGGCTCTGGTAAAGTGGCACTACACGTGCCCAGGGTCTGTAAATTAAATGCTTTTAGTGGGCCTGCAGCATTGATTGTGCCATCCACTTAAGTAGCTCTTTAAACATGTCTCAGGCCTGCCATTGCTGATTCTGAGTATGCAGTTTTAAACTGCCATTTCGACCTACCTGGCAAGCTTAACCTTTTGAATCAAACTTAATTGTTCACCAGTTGCACACTTTTACTTATGTATAATCTTCACTTTGTGTGTTTGTGCGACTCCCTCGTTGGTGTCTTGTCTAGGGACACTTTATGAAAATGCAACATAGATGAGAGCAGAAGTGCTGCTCACGATTTGAAGGAATGCACTTTTTTTCTATGGACATCCAAGGTCCTATTAATTTAAATCCATTCTATTCCAAAATAAAAGTCCATAAGCATTTTTGTATTTTCCATTCTTATTCTTTACTTCTTAGTGATTATTTCACATTGTTTTTCAAGTATTGACAATTTTCATACTTAATGCATTTCACATTCAACCCAATGCATTTCGGGTGCAAATGAACCCTTCGTCGGGGGTTTCTAAAGGAAAAAACAAAAGAGCAATTTTGAGCCCAGAGCTGTGTTTACATACATAGTTCTCATTCACATTGTGTCAAAACGTAAACGTTGTCACTGTTCTTGCTACCTTCGTCATATTCAAATAAACGCTAAACATTGTTTGCCAAGTTGGCGGTCTAGTAATTGTGCACAATATTTAAGAGCAACAAAACAACATAAGCGCAACGAGAATCTAAAAAGTTAGTGCTGTACATCATGGTTTATCGTACGGATCGACAAGCGTTCCGTGTCAATTACTTACAGAAATGCAATGCGGTAGCCTCGTGCATCCTCTCCTCCAATGGCAATCGGGTTACAATCGCCATCAGTGTTCTGTTCTATTTAAACTACTCCGGTTGGTGGAAAATTGATCACGTGATCACAACTCGATCGGAAAACCGAGAAGTTCCATTAAATGAGCGTGATATCAAAAATATTGGTGGCCAATTATATTACATCATTGCGCAATGTGTTCCTAGTATTGTCTTATATCAAAATATCACCTGCGTGATCTCCGTTGGTACAATACTACATACTGCGTGAATTCTATCTGAATGGTCTATCTGACATTCACTACCCGGCAATCACATTAAAATGGAAAACCGGGTGGAAACCCATTTAGTGTGATTAAAATTAAAGTGTAAACTAAGTAATCTGTCGGCCATCTTGGAGTGGAGTGCGATATAGGGGCTAGATACAAAGATATCCATGTGCATGACTGTATAACTACATGGTGACTGTAATACTCGCATGCTAAACCATAATAAACTGTTCAACATATAATCTGAACGTAAACAAATAAAGTTAACTGCAGTTATGGCAGAACATCACAAACTCATATCTCATCCATCATAAAAAACATGTCAGTTCCAGTCTGTCATTGAGCCCATCTGGCTGTAGGCTCCCCATTTTTTTGATCCAGAAATACTCAGATCTCAGTCTCATTTTATGTGTGTCCAGGCCTGGACGTGCTTCCACTACTTCCAATACGGTGAACCTTAATTGGGAAATGTTATGACCTGCTTCTGCCCAATGTGCTGCCAATGTTGATTTCATATTCTTTTGCCTTATATTACTTTTGTGTTCTGTTATTCGTATCTTAACTTTACGTTCAGTTTGTCCCACGTATAACTTTCCACACGGGCATTTGATGCCATAGATCACTCCTTTTGTGTCACAAGTGCTGGAATGTTTTAGTTGAATCGTTTGACCCGTTCTGGGATGTGTGAAGGATGATCCTATCATCACGTTATTACAATGTGTACAGTTTTCACATTTGCGCATTCCTTTGTGGGTTGGTTTACTGGGTTCTTTCTCTTCTTGTTTTAACAATTCTTTTAAATTCTTTGGTCTATTGTAGGCAAACATTATTTGATCTGCAAAGAGAGGTTTTAGATCAGGTTCTGAAGTTATAATGGCCCAATGTTTCCTCATGATGTTGGTTATTTGTGAAGCTTGTTTAGAATATTTTAGGACACACACTGTGAGTTTCTTATCAGTTTTGTCTTTTTTAGTTAGTAAAGACTCTCTTGTCATGGTCATGACTTTAGTTTTAGAATCCTGTAATAGTTTCGTTGGGTACCCTCTTGACTCATATTTTTGGATCTGCTTGTCGATAATGTCAGAAACATCCATGGGGTCTGATGTGATCCGTTTGTAGCGAATAAATTGAGATAAAGGCAAATGTTCTTTTAAAGCTTGATGGTGGAAGCTTAGGTAGTGTAACCCGCTGTTGCGGTCCGTTTCTTTCACATGGACATTAGTACCAATTTTGCCCTGTTTTATCGATACCTTCACATCCAAAAAAGATAATTGATGTTGATCAATTTCATGTGTGAATTTGATTCTCTCGTGTATCGAATTTAACCTACTGATGTTGACCTCCAATTCTTCTCTGTTACCTCGCCACATAATGAATATGTCGTCTATAAAGCGTTTATAGACTAACAATCCTTTCTTCCATTCTGGTTTGTCTAAGATGTGATCGTTCTCAAATTTGGACATAAAAACATTCGCATAGGACGGTGCCGCAGCAAATCCCATACTGGTTCCACTGCATTGTGCAAAGAATTCTTTATCCCATTCCAGGTAGCTGTGAAATAAAGCAAAATGTAAAATTTCCATGAGGAAAATTTTTTCTGATCCTTCAATGTCATTCCTTAGTAAGCACCATTCCATAGCTTCAAGGCCCTCATCATGAGGGATCGAGGTGTATAGTGCAGTGACATCAATTGTGCTTAACCAGATCTCATCATTTTCCGAAATTTTAACTTCCTGTAGTATGTTTAAGAATGCTGTAGTGTCTTTTATATGGGTGCACCAGTTCTGGACTAATGGTTGCAGAAACCAGTCTAAATATTGTCCAATCGGTTCCGATAAGGACCCACACGCTGAAACGATGGGCCTGAATGGTGGTCGGGTGAGGTGTTTGTGCACCTTGGGCAACATATAAAACTGTGGCCTTCTTGGGTATTTTATATTCAAAAATTGATAGGTCTTGTTGGAAATCCATTTCATTTCAAGTGCTTTATCTAGTATCTCTTTTAATGTGGCCGCAAAAACTTCAGTTGGATCCATTTCAAGTTTCAAATAAATGTTTTTGTCTTGTAAGTGTTGGTTCACACTTTCCTTGTAGAAAGATGAGTTCATTACTACCAGGGCTCCCCCCTTGTCTGCTTTCTGGATGGTTATTTCATTCATTTCTTTCAGAGTTTTTAAGGTATTCCATTCTTTCTTAGAGAAATTGCTCTTGTTTCCACTCTTGTAGTTGATATTTTTGATTTCTGTGTTGACAGCTCTTTCATAAGCATCAATTGTCTTGTGTGATATAGGAGCACAGAATGTACTTTTAACTTTAAATTCTTTCATGGTGCTTTCCTCTTTCTCTGTGGGTGGAAGGGTGTTGAAAAAATTCTTTAATCTCAAGGTCCGAAAGAATTTAAACAACGATATTTCAGTTTCTTCTGGGTTAGATTTGTACACTGGGACAAATGTCATTCCTTTGTTCAACAGATTCAATTGAGCCTTAGATAATACAGCGTCAGAAATGTTTATGGTAAGTTCTGTTTCTTTTTCTTCGAGCGCAACTCTCGTTCCGCTTCCGACTCTTTTACTTTTTCTTTTTCCCCTCCTGGTTTTACAGGTTCTGTACTTGATGATGTTGTTGGTATGTTGTTGGCTGCTGGACTTATGTCTAAAAAAGCCTTGTCTGTTTTGTCTGTTTGAGTTTTCTGTCCCGTAGGTGCACTTCTTTCTATTGGTCTTCTGTTCTGGGTCGTATCTGACTCTGATACAACACTTTCTTGTGAAGAACTGATGGTCGTTGTTGGTTTTTGCCATTTTCTCTGATTGTAGACTTCTGCCCAAATATACACCTCCTCCAACTTGTAGTCCACAGTGTCTCTTTTATACTTTTTTACTTTTCTATCTTCTATTTCTTTAGCATATCTGTCAAGTTTTTTGGTGATGTCTTCAAGTAATGGTGTTAAATCTTCATGTTTATTTAGCTCCCTCTTTATTCCTTCCAATTCTTCTTCCACTTCTCTCAATTCCCTGGATAGTTCCTCCACTATCAGCAAGATCAGATCTAGACTGCACTTGTTAAGTATTTGATACCACTTATTGAGAAATGATTTGTTATTCCTGCATAACATAGGTTTTAATGCAATCCTTAATCCTCTTGGTATGCGCTTATTGCGATGGTAATGAATTAATGTTGTTGCATGTAATCGTTTGCTGATTTCACGTTTGCTCATGTACTCAAGTTGTTTTAATAACTGGTTCGCTGTGTTTAATTGTGGGCTGAAGGCTCTTGTCTCTTTTATCAATCCATAAATTTGTTCTGCTTCTTCAGTTGTATACGCTAAGGTCTCTGCCTTATTGGTTGTTATCTGAGCAATCTCTTCTAAATTCATCATAACTTTGGGTGGGTGCTAACGGTGAGGGGTAGACAATTTGAATCAAACTTAATTGTTCACCAGTTGCACACTTTTACTTATGTATAATCTTCACTTTGTGTGTTTGTGCGACTCCCTCGTTGGTGTCTTGTCTAGGGACACTTTATGAAAATGCAACATAGATGAGAGCAGAAGTGCTGCTCACGATTTGAAGGAATGCACTTTTTTTCTATGGACATCCAAGGTCCTATTAATTTAAATCCATTCTATTCCAAAATAAAAGTCCATAAGCATTTTTGTATTTTCCATTCTTATTCTTTACTTCTTAGTGATTATTTCACATTGTTTTTCAAGTATTGACAATTTTCATACTTAATGCATTTCACATTCAACCCAATGCATTTCGGGTGCAAATGAACCCTTCGTCGGGGGTTTCTAAAGGAAAAAACAAAAGAGCAATTTTGAGCCCAGAGCTGTGTTTACATACATAGTTCTCATTCACATTGTGTCAAAACGTAAACGTTGTCACTGTTCTTGCTACCTTCGTCATATTCAAATAAACGCTAAACATTGTTTGCCAAGTTGGCGGTCTAGTAATTGTGCACAATATTTAAGAGCAACAAAACAACATAAGCGCAACGAGAATCTAAAAAGTTAGTGCTGTACATCATGGTTTATCGTACGGATCGACAAGCGTTCCGTGTCAGTTACTTACAGAAATGCAATGCGGTAGCCTCGTGCATCCTCTCCTCCAATGGCAATCGGGTTACAATCGCCATCAGTGTTCTGTTCTATTTAAACTACTCCGGTTGGTGGAAAATTGATCACGTGATCACAACTCGATCGGAAAACCGAGAAGTTCCATTAAATGAGCGTGATATCAAAAATATTGGTGGCCAATTATATTACATCATTGCGCAATGTGTTCCTAGTATTGTCTTATATCAAAATATCACCTGCGTGATCTCCGTTGGTACAATACTACATACTGCGTGAATTCTATCTGAATGGTCTATCTGACATTCACTACCCGGCAATCACATTAAAATGGAAAACCGGGTGGAAACCCATTTAGTGTGATTAAAATTAAAGTGTAAACTAAGTAATCTGTCGGCCATCTTGGAGTGGAGTGCGATATAGGGGCTAGATACAAAGATATCCATGTGCATGACTGTATAACTACATGGTGACTGTAATACTCGCATGCTAAACCATAATAAACTGTTCAACATATAATCTGAACGTAAACAAATAAAGTTAACTGCAGTTATGGCAGAACATCACAAACTCATATCTCATCCATCATAAAAAACATGTCAGTTCCAGTCTGTCATTGAGCCCATCTGGCTGTAGGCTCCCCATTTTTTTGATCCAGAAATACTCAGATCTCAGTCTCATTTTATGTGTGTCCAGGCCTGGACGTGCTTCCACTACTTCCAATACGGTGAACCTTAATTGGGAAATGTTATGACCTGCTTCTGCCCAATGTGCTGCCAATGTTGATTTCATATTCTTTTGCCTTATATTACTTTTGTGTTCTGTGTACAGTTTTCACTCACAGTGTGTGTCCTAAAATATTCTAAACAAGCTTCACAAATAACCAACATCATGAGGAAACATTGGGCCATTATAACTTCAGAACCTGATCTAAAACCTCTCTTTGCAGATCAAATAACGTTTGCCTACAATAGACCAAAGAATTTAAAAGAATTGTTAAAAAAAGAAGAGAAAGAACCCAGTAAACCAACCCACAAAGGAATGCGCAAATGTGAAAACTGTACACATTGTAATAACGTGATGATAGGATCATCCTTCACACATCCCAGAACGGGTCAAACGATTCAACTAAAACATTCCAGCACTTGTGACACAAAAGGAGTGATCTATGGCATCAAATGCCCGTGTGGAAAGTTATACGTGGGACAAACTGAACGTAAAGTTAAGATACGAATAACAGAACACAAAAGTAATATAAGGCAAAAGAATATGAAATCAACATTGGCAGCACATTGGGCAGAAGCAGGTCATAACATTTCCCAATTAAGGTTCACCGTATTGGAAGTAGTGGAAGCACGTCCAGGCCTGGACACACATAAAATGAGACTGAGATCTGAGTATTTCTGGATCAAAAAAATGGGGAGCCTACAGCCAGATGGGCTCAATGACAGACTGGAACTGACATGTTTTTTATGATGGATGAGATATGAGTTTGTGATGTTCTGCCATAACTGCAGTTAACTTTATTTGTTTACGTTCAGATTATATGTTGAACAGTTTATTATGGTTTAGCATGCGAGTATTACAGTCACCATGTAGTTATACAGTCATGCACATGGATATCTTTGTATCTAGCCCCTATATCGCACTCCACTCCAAGATGGCCGACAGATTACTTAGTTTACACTTTAATTTTAATCACACTAAATGGGTTTCCACCCGGTTTTCCATTTTAATGTGATTGCCGGGTAGTGAATGTCAGATAGACCATTCAGATAGAATTCACGCAGTATGTAGTATTGTACCAACGGAGATCACGCAGGTGATATTTTGATATAAGACAATACTAGGAACACATTGCGCAATGATGTAATATAATTGGCCACCAATATTTTTGATATCACGCTCATTTAATGGAACTTCTCGGTTTTCCGATCGAGTTGTGATCACGTGATCAATTTTCCACCAACCGGAGTGGTTTAAATAGAACAGAACACTGATGGCGATTGTAACCCGATTGCCATTGGAGGAGAGGATGCACGAGGCTACCGCATTGCATTTCTGTAAGTAACTGACACGGAACGCTTGTCGATCCGTACGATAAACCATGATGTACAGCACTAACTTTTTAGATTCTCGTTGCGCTTATGTTGTTTTGTTGCTCTTAAATATTGTGCACAATTATTAGACCGCCAACTTGGCAAACAATGTTTAGCGTTTATTTGAATATGACGAAGGTAGCAAGAACAGTGACAACGTTTATGTTTTGACACAATGTGAATGAGAACTATGTATGTAAACACAGCTCTGGGCTCAAAATTGCTCTTTTGTTTTTTCCTTTAGAAACCCCCGACGAAGGGTTCATTTGCACCCGAAATGCATTGGGTTGAATGTGAAATGCATTAAGTATGAAAATTGTCAATACTTGAAAAACAATGTGAAATAATCACTAAGAAGTAAAGAATAAGAATGGAAAATACAAAAATGCTTATGGACTTTTATTTTGGAATAGAATGGATTTAAATTAATAGGACCTTGGATGTCCATAGAAAAAAAGTGCATTCCTTCAAATCGTGAGCAGCACTTCTGCTCTCATCTATGTTGCATTTTCATAAAGTGTCCCTAGACAAGACACCAACGAGGGAGTCGCACAAACACACAAAGTGAAGATTATACATAAGTAAAAGTGTGCAACTGGTGAACAATTAAGTTTGATTCAAATTGTCTACCCCTCACCGTTAGCACCCACCCAAAGTTATGATGAATTTAGAAGAGATTGCTCAGATAACAACCAATAAGGCAGAGACCTTAGCGTATACAACTGAAGAAGCAGAACAAATGTATGGATTGATAAAAGAGACAAGAGCCTTCAGCCCACAATTAAACACAGCGAACCAGTTATTAAAACAACTTGAGTACATGAGCAAACGTGAAATCAGCAAACGATTACATGCAACAACATTAATTCATTACCATCGCAATAAGCGCATACCAAGAGGATTAAGGATTGCATTAAAACCTATCTTATGCAGGAATAACAAATCATTTCTCAATAAGTGGTATCAAATACTTAACAAGTGCAGTCTAGATCTGATCTTGCTGATAGTGGAGGAACTATCCAGGGAATTGAGAGAAGTGGAAGAAGAATTGGAAGGAATAAAGAGGGAGCTAAATAAACATGAAGATTTAACACCATTACTTGAAGACATCACCAAAAAACTTGACAGATATGCTAAAGAAATAGAAGATAGAAAAGTAAAAAAGTATAAAAGAGACACTGTGGACTACAAGTTGGAGGAGGTGTATAGTTGGGCAGAAGTCTACAATCAGAGAAAATGGCAAAAACCAACAACGACCATCAGTTCTTCACAAGAAAGTGTTGTATCAGAGTCAGATACGACCCAGAACAGAAGACCAATAGAAAGAAGTGCACCTACGGGACAGAAAACTCAAAAAGACAAAACAGACAAGGCTTTTTTAGACATAAGTCCAGCAGCCAACAACATACCAACAACATCATCAAGTACAGAACCTGTAAAACCAGGAGGGGAAAAAGAAAAAGTAAAAGAGTCGGAAGCGGAACGAGAGTTGCGCTCGAAGAAAAAGAAACAGAACTTACCATAAACATTTCTGACGCTGTATTATCTAAGGCTCAATTGAATCTGTTGAACAAAGGAATGACATTTGTCCCAGTGTACAAATCTAACCCAGAAGAAACTGAAATATCGTTGTTTAAATTCTTTCGGACCTTGAGATTAAAGAATTTTTTCAACACCCTTCCACCCACAGAGAAAGAGGAAAGCACCATGAAAGAATTTAAAGTTAAAAGTACATTCTGTGCTCCTATATCACACAAGACAATTGATGCTTATGAAAGAGCTGTCAACACAGAAATCAAAAATATCAACTACAAGAGTGGAAACAAGAGCAATTTCTCTAAGAAAGAATGGAATACCTTAAAAACTCTGAAAGAAATGAATGAAATAACCATCCAGAAAGCAGACAAGGGGGGAGCCCTGGTAGTAATGAACTCATCTTTCTACAAGGAAAGTGTGAACCAACACTTACAAGACAAAAACATTTATTTGAAACTTGAAATGGATCCAACTGAAGTTTTTGCGGCCACATTAAAAGAGATACTAGATAAAGCACTTGAAATGAAATGGATTTCCAACAAGACCTATCAATTTTTGAATATAAAATACCCAAGAAGGCCACAGTTTTATATGTTGCCCAAGGTGCACAAACACCTTACCCGACCACCATTCAGGCCCATCGTTTCAGCGTGTGGGTCCTTATCGGAACCGATTGGACAATATTTAGGATGGTTTCTGCAACCATTAGTCCAGAACTGGTGCACCCATATAAAAGACACTACAGCATTCTTAAACATACTACAGGAAGTTAAAATTTCGGAAAATGATGAGATCTGGTTAAGCACAATTGATGTCACTGCACTATACACCTCGATCCCTCATGATGAGGGCCTTGAAGCTATGGAATGGTGCTTACTAAGGAATGACATTGAAGGATCAGAAAAAATTTTCCTCATGGAAATTTTACATTTTGCTTTATTTCACAGCTACCTGGAATGGGATAAAGAATTCTTTGCACAATGCAGTGGAACCAGTATGGGATTTGCTGGGGCACCGTCCTATGCGAATGTTTTTATGTCCAAATTTGAGAACGATCACATCTTAGACAAACCAGAATGGAAGAAAGGATTGTTAGTCTATAAACGCTTTATAGACGACATATTCATTATGTGGCGAGGTAACAGAGAAGAATTGGAGGTCAACATCAGTAGGTTAAATTCGATACACGAGAGAATCAAATTCACACATGAAATTGATCAACATCAATTATCTTTTTTGGATGTGAAGGTATCGATAAAACAGGGCAAAATTGGTACTAATGTCCATGTGAAAGAAACGGACCGCAACAGCGGGTTACACTACCTAAGCTTCCACCATCAAGCTTTAAAAGAACATTTGCCTTTATCTCAATTTATTCGCTACAAACGGATCACATCAGACCCCATGGATGTTTCTGACATTATCGACAAGCAGATCCAAAAATATGAGTCAAGAGGGTACCCAACGAAACTATTACAGGATTCTAAAACTAAAGTCATGACCATGACAAGAGAGTCTTTGCTAACTAAAAAAGACAAAACTGATAAGAAACTCACAGTGTGTGTCCTAAAATATTCTAAACAAGCTTCACAAATAACCAACATCATGAGGAAACATTGGGCCATTATAACTTCAGAACCTGATCTAAAACCTCTCTTTGCAGATCAAATAACGTTTGCCTACAATAGACCAAAGAATTTAAAAGAATTGTTAAAACAAGAAGAGAAAGAACCCAGTAAACCAACCCACAAAGGAATGCGCAAATGTGAAAACTGTACACATTGTAATAACGTGATGATAGGATCATCCTTCACACATCCCAGAACGGGTCAAACGGTTCAACTAAAACATTCCAGCACTTGTGACACAAAAGGAGTGATCTATGGCATCAAATGCCCGTGTGGAAAGTTATACGTGGGACAAACTGAACGTAAAGTTAAGATACGAATAACAGAACACAAAAGTAATATAAGGCAAAAGAATATGAAATCAACATTGGCAGCACATTGGGCAGAAGCAGGTCATAACATTTCCCAATTAAGGTTCACCGTATTGGAAGTAGTGGAAGCACGTCCAGGCCTGGACACACATAAAATGAGACTGAGATCTGAGTATTTCTGGATCAAAAAAATGGGGAGCCTACAGCCAGATGGGCTCAATGACAGACTGGAACTGACATGTTTTTTATGATGGATGAGATATGAGTTTGTGATGTTCTGCCATAACTGCAGTTAACTTTATTTGTTTACGTTCAGATTATATGTTGAACAGTTTATTATGGTTTAGCATGCGAGTATTACAGTCACCATGTAGTTATACAGTCATGCACATGGATATCTTTGTATCTAGCCCCTATATCGCACTCCACTCCAAGATGGCCGACCGATTACTTAGTTTACACTTTAATTTTAATCACACTAAATGGGTTTCCACCCGGTTTTCCATTTTAATGTGATTGCCGGGTAGTGAATGTCAGATAGACCATTCAGATAGAATTCACGCAGTATGTAGTATTGTACCAACGGAGATCACGCAGGTGATATTTTGATATAAGACAATACTAGGAACACATTGCGCAATGATGTAATATAATTGGCCACCAATATTTTTGATATCACGCTCATTTAATGGAACTTCTCGGTTTTCCGATCGAGTTGTGATCACGTGATCAATTTTCCACCAACCGGAGTAGTTTAAATAGAACAGAACACTGATGGCGATTGTAACCCGATTGCCATTGGAGGAGAGGATTCACGAGGCTACCGCATTGCATTTCTGTAAGTAACTGACACGGAACGCTTGTCGATCCGTACGATAAACCATGATGTACAGCACTAACTTTTTAGATTCTCGTTGCGCTTATGTTGTTTTGTTGCTCTTAAATATTGTGCACAATTACTAGACCGCCAACTTGGCAAACAATGTTTAGCGTTTATTTGAATATGACGAAGGTAGCAAGAACAGTGACAACGTTTACGTTTTGACACAATGTGAATGAGAACTATGTATGTAAACACAGCTCTGGGCTCAAAATTGCTCTTTTGTTTTTTCCTTTAGAAACCCCCGACGAAGGGTTCATTTGCACCCGAAATGCATTGGGTTGAATGTGAAATGCATTAAGTATGAAAATTGTCAATACTTGAAAAACAATGTGAAATAATCACTAAGAAGTAAAGAATAAGAATGGAAAATACAAAAATGCTTATGGACTTTTATTTTGGAATAGAATGGATTTAAATTAATAGGACCTTGGATGTCCATAGAAAAAAAGTGCATTCCTTCAAATCGTGAGCAGCACTTCTGCTCTCATCTATGTTGCAAGCTTAACCTTTTGCCAGGCCCAACCCTTCCGTTTTAGCACACATAAATCATCCCTAGGGTAGGCTCTGGACAACCCAGAGGGCAGGGTGCAAAAAATAGGACTTTTACTTTTAAGTTTTGCATGTCCTGGCTATTGAAAAAATGTCACATTTGTTTTTCACTTCTGCAAGGCCTGTCTCTCCCATAGAATAACATTGGAGTTGCCCTATTACATTTTATAAACGTAATTTCCTAATGGGCAGAGCTATCCAGTTCATGTGTGGTGTCTCTGGAATCACAATGTAAAATGCTAACTTATGATGAAGTTGGATTTTAAATAAAATTCTGAAATTTCTACTTTTAGAAAGTCCCTGCGCAAACAAAAGATGGAAGGAACGTTGAACAAATCACACATTCAGTAAAGCGAGCTGGGTTAAATCCAGACAAAATTTAAGTTCTGATCTTTCGGCAGACACTTCGCCCACTGAAATGATTCAGTGGCCAGAGGAATTCGGACCCACTCCCAAAAGACCACGCCTGCATCCTTGGCACCATCCTGGACAGTGAACTCTCCATGAAACGTCAGGCCAGTGCCATCTGATCAGCCTGCTTCCATACGCTCCGCATGCTCTGCAAATTCTTCAAGTGGCCCCTCATAAGCATCAAGAAAACAGTGGCTCAGGCCCTCATCACCAGCTGGCACTTTATGCAGGCACCAGCACTAAACTCATAAAAAGACTCCAGACGATTCAGAGCGCAGCTCCCAGACTGATCTTGAACCTGCCCAAAAGGACCCGCATCACCCAACACCTGAAGGACCTGCACTGGCTACGTGTCCAAAAGAGATGCAATTTTTAGCTTCTCACCTATGCCTACAACGCCCTCCATGACCAAGGACCCACCTACATGAACCACTGACCTCTCAGGAGCATCTGCTCCGCACACCTCGTCCTTGCACAGATACCACGCATCCACGGCGGCCGCTCCGGAAGATGCTCTTTCTCCCACCTCACTGCCAAATCCTGGAACGCCCTCCACCTCCGTACGCTGACCCACTTCAGGAAGGGACTCAAGGCCTGGCTCTTCGAGTGATGCCTGCAGTACAGCTCCTGGATACCCTCTCGGGCGACAACCCATGCTATACAAGTATGAATTGATTGATGAATCAATTGAACATTCTATTGCTCACCGTGCCTCCCCAGTTTGGACCCAGTCCTATGCAAATCAGTCTTGACCCTGCTCCTCATGCGAACAGTCTAGCCCAAACTGCCAAGTCAGGTTCTACCTGGAAAGGAAACAAGAATCCTGAGACCGGGTTTAGGGCGTCATCCCTCATCAGCCAGGCTAGCTTGAATCTAGAGGCACAGCAACATTCACCCCCAGTCAAGATCTGGGTTACATCTATCCTTCTTTTGCTACCATGCCCCCCTAGTTTGGGCCCACCATATGCAAATCAGTCCTGACCCTGCTCCTCATGGTAACAGTCCTGCCCGAACAACCAAGACAGGTGTTCTCTGTACTGGAAACCAACATCCTAGGACTGGTTTTGGGGTACCATTAAAGTAAGAAAATCCCAACTTTCTAAAAGTGACATTTTCAGAAGTGTAATTTAAAATCCGACTTCACCATGAATTATTATTTATTCTAAATTAGGATTAGGATTCCAGAAGCACCAGACTTGGGAGTCTAATCTCGTCTCAATTGGAAATTACAGTTATAAAATGTAATACGGTAATTCCAATGTTATCCTATGGGAGATATAGGTCTTGAGGTAGTGAAAAACGGCGTTGGGAGTTTTTCACTGCCAGGACAGACATATGGAATTCCTATAGCCCGATGCCCAGGACATATTGTTTGTGGTCAAGGGCAACAAGTTTTCATGTGTGTTTTGTTCTTTGGACATGCAGACTCACCCCCTTACAGCACAAACACTTTGGCTGCCAGTTTGCAGTACCACATTATGGATCAGGGAAGGGCATTGTCTGCAGTTAAGGTAATACTTGTGTCCATGTTTTAATGCTGCTCAAACTTATATTTATCGTTTATTAACGCAAAGCCTTTAATAATAGGGTGAGCCCTCTAAGTAAATGTTATAAAAGCTCGGACTGCACTACTGACAGTGGTTTCAGTATAAAAATGTGTACCCACGTTTTCAAAGTTTAGCAATATGAGGCTATGTATATGGCTCCATGAATGCTCTCTGAGTAGATGCAAATATTTGCAGAAGGTTGAAAGCAATATTACTCATTCTTTGCTTTCAAAACAAAATGTTCACAAAATATGCAAGTAGGGAATTCTTTTTTAGCTAAACTGCTGTAAAATTGTACGTACGGTTTCTTTGCAGCATCATTAAGTACAATGTGTTGATGTATGCTAGTATTTCCAAAAAATATTCATAATAGAAAATCAGTGTAACCGGTTTCAATAAGATTATGGGAAACACAAAAAATCAACAAGCATTGGCAAAGCCAGTGGGACTGAAATTGTTGGTCAGCGTTTTGGTTTTGTCAATGTGTGACTTATATTGGCATGGTTTTTGTAAAACCTCACTGATATGGGAGCTGTCATGCCCTCACTATTAAAACATACATTGGCATAAGAAAAAATATTTTTGGGTCAAAAAAAGCACACTTTGCACAGTAGTTCACGGCACTGAATAAAACTACTTGGTGTGCTGAAAAGCTCCTTTTGAAAGAGCAGAATGCTGTCACTTACAGTGAAGCCAGCTGATACAGAGAGAGAAGATTTTAATAAACAGTAAAGGTCATGGTTAACGCCAAACCAAATTAGGCGGCCTATTATTAAAGAAAGTCTCAAAAGTGTACCTATGGTGTATGTCCTTCCTTGCATGAAGTGCAGATATACAGCTTTCGTGAATTCCCAAGAATGTACAGAAGTACGCCAAGAAATAGTACTCATAGGAAGTATTTGTGAAATGCATTTTAGCATGAGCAAACAATACATGTGTAGATTTGCTCATGCGAACATCTTAGTGTTTTCAAGTTCACTTTCCCTCCAACCACTTTTTCTCAACCCTGGAAGAAGTTTTACGTCTGCCATTGTAAGAAGTAAAATTCCAACCTTTCTCAGTATGGGATAAGATTAGAGAAGAGTTGGTAAAAACCCTTAAACCATGCAAGTTAGTAGGTTTGCACAGACTGAAAAGGGCATTCGAACCCAGGAACTATTGCTTACCACTACCTTCACCCGAGTATGTAGATCTGTGTAAACATGGCAACATAGGGTAATTGCTAGTATTCATACCCCACTATGGTATGAGTCCTGGCATAATCATGGAGGTTGTATCAGAGCTATTTTATAATGATAGCGGCCATAATTTGGTACCGCAGTACGTGGCAAAATAGGGACAAGTGGATTGTGTTACAGGGCAAGTAGATTTATGAAGCAACCTGCCCCATGGACAAGCAGATATTTTTATTAAAATCCACACCCCTGCAGGACATGTAAAACCTAAAGTGCATGTCCTATCTTTTAAATATATTGCACCCTGTACTCTGGGTTGTCCAGGGCCTATCCATGTGTGACATATGTAAGAAAAGGGTAGGTTTGGGCCTGGCAAAAGGTTTATTTTGCCAAGCCTACATGGCAGTGTAAACTAATTACACATGCTCTGCAGTGGCAGGAGTGAAAAATGTTTGAAGGGCTACTTAAGTGTGTGGCTCAATCAGTACTGCAGGCCCACTAGAAGCATTTAATTTACAGGTCCTGGGTACAGGGGTACCATTTTGCTAATGACTTATAAGTAAGTTAAATAGGCCAATTGGGGGATGAACCAATGCTCCCATGCTTAGAGGAGAAAGCACAAGCATGTTATCACTGATTAGCAATGGTAAAGTGCACAGAGTCATTGTACCAGCAAAACAAGATCAGAAAAGTGAAGGCGTCAGGCAAAAAGATGGGATAATAACACCCTAAGGCTATCTGGTCTTACGTCACACAATTGTCATGTCACTTCTTATACAAACAGGTCTTTTGGCCACAACTCAGTCTTATCACCCTTCTATAAAGGGTTCACAGTTACATAAGATTCACTTTTCGATGTATTAACCATTCCATAATATTGTCTATTCTGGTTCTTTTTATTCGCGTTGCTAGGTATCTTCTTTATATCATTCACAAGCCTCTCGTGAAAGATGTCTATTGAATGTCATCCTAAATTTGGCATAGATTTCGATTAAATTAGTTTTTGCATAATCACTAATAGCCAGACTTATAACTACATGGCCATCTGTATCCCTGCACCCAACTCCTTTTACATAATGGATTTGTTAGAAGGATATAGCAATCCTAATCCCACCCTTCACTGAGGATACGTCCCTCCATGAAACTCTGAATTTCTCTGAATGAACGTTATAGAGAGCTAGTTGGCAACATAGAGAGTCAATCCCTGCTCGTTGTTTCTGACTTTCTCTGATGACATTTCCTGCATTAACTCTTTGTTTTATTGCAGCAAGCCCCAGATTGCCACAAAGCATCTTTCAGAAGTCTGGAGCACTAGGACTGGCTGATGTGGGTCCAGTTTATTAGCTCTGCATAAACTTAGGAAACTGTGCACTGTCCCTCTGTACGGTAGAGGGAAGGTATGTGAACCTGCCTCACCCACATTGGTCTGGGGGTGTGGATATGATGAGGTTTTGGTGCCGTACCTCTGTACACCCTGTGAAGCGGTACATCGCATACCCGGGGCCGGTATGGCACGGGTCTTAGTAGTGGGACATCGCTCTGAGTGTGCCACTCACCAGATAGCCGGCAGCCCTATATTGGGTCTGCTATGGCAGGCTTGCAGGGAGCCATGCACCCTGTCTAAGTTGGCATCACTTTTGCTCGGACATCCCGGATTGGGTCATCCCCTATTGTGAAGGCACCACCTGCCCCCTCGGAAGCCCTGAATGGCACCAAGGGGTAGTGGTGGACTTAAGGCTGTGCAGGCACATATGGATGTTCCCTACACAGGTAGTGAGAAACCTCCCAATGGGTATTCGCCTGCCTTGGAGTTCGGCTCTTCCCATGGAGGTAGTGAGAAACCCCCCAATGAGGATTCACCTGTCTTGGAGTGCGGCTCTTCCCATGGCCACTCAGGGCCATACGGATATCCTCGCTATCAAAGACATGAGGAAGTGTATCTGCCTTCCTACACAGGTTAGTGAGAGACACTGACGCACTATTCTGGGACATGGGCTGGTTTGTCAATGCAGATCGAGGTGTGTGCACCTGCCCCAATGCTGTTTTGGATCTGCTGTGGCAGGCTGGAGGATGCGCCTCAGCACCTATGACACGATGGATAGAGGCCCGGCCTCCCATCATGGGCTGATAAGTGCATACCTGCAACCCTGATGTTCTAACTTCCGGGTCAGGCCTGTCAGTGCAGGCCTGCATCTGTACAGTTGCATTCATGGTGCTAGCTGGAGCTGCCACGGGCCTGGTCTGCTGTCACAGACCGGTAGTGTGCAAACATACCCGTGAGAGGTGCAACCATGTCCGGCTGGACCGAGCAGGCTGCTGCATGCGCAATGGCACCAAAGTTGCTTGTGCCTGGTTAAGCCATGTGCCCGGACTGTCCTTGCATTGTGTAAGAGGATACACCCTTCCTATCCATGTTAGAAAATAGCGCTAATTTCATGTTCTGAAACATGGGCCCATCTGTCATTGCAGACTGGTGCCCACTGGTAGCTATCATGGGTACACTCATGAGCAACTTGCCAGTGCAGGCCGCTGTGAGTGCGCACCCGCACCTATGGTGCTCATGATTGCGTGTTCTGCCTGCCAACACAGATTGGTTAAACCTGTGTTCAATCTCCTGTGCAGACTCGGTGGGGGCACTGGCACCACTGGTACTGGGAACTGTGTGTCCCTCCTAAAAATCGCAGGTCGGGGTGCACATGCTTCCTGGTAGTGAAGAATACCTATGTTCGAGGCATATGGGCTGCAGATGGTACATTATGAATAGATCGCCATCTGGTGTTGGGCTCGGATGATTGCACTTTGTTTTTCTCTTGGAGAGTCTTTTGTATCTTGGTGACTCCTCCCTTGGTTGGTAGTGCGCATGGGCATCGGCTCCATCCTTAGATTGTTTTTTTCCGCCATCGGGTTCGGATGAGGATCGAGACGCTCCAGATCAACTTCAGAAGAAAGTGATTTATCGGCGCGTATTCCCTTTCCAATTCGACGGTATTGTTATCGAACGCGTTCATTTCCATTACGACGCGTTGCAAATTCAAAATCGAAGAGAAAAACTTGGATCTACGTCGAAGAACAGGAGGCCTTTCTCGACGCAGTCAAGCCCGGAGTCCATGGAAAGGACTCCATTCAAAAAATGTCCAACGTGTGCTGCTAAGTTCCCACACAAGGACCTACACGTGGTGTGCAACCTCTGTCTATCGCCTGAACACGAATCCAGGGACTGCGAAGCCTGTGCAGCATTCTCCTCCAAGCTAACGATTAGAAATCGTCGAGCTCGAAGACACGAGGTTTCCAGAATGCAGGCGGAAGCGATCCCGGAGCTGTTCGGAGACGAGCAACTCGAGGAAGAAGAGGACCAGTCGGGGTCGGAAGGGGAACAGTCGGAGGTTGAAGAACTCATCGAGCAACAAACCGAGAGTGACGACGTCCCCTTACCGAAAAACCGACCCCGTGCGGTAACGACCCCGCCCTCGGGCCCGGTCAAACCGCAGAAAAAAGTTTCCGACGCCCCGCCCTCGGGCCCGGCAACGAAAAAGAAACTGAAACCGAAACACTCGGACTCCCACCATGTCGGATCCGAGAAAAGGGCGACATCGACTTCGGCACCGAGGCTACATACAAAGGAAAGCTCGGTATCGAAACATTCCATGTCGAAACATAAATATGACTTATCGCCCAAGATACACTCGATACCGAGAAAGTCGGAATCGAGCAGACATTCGGTGTCGAAAACAACAAGATCTGACGATCGAAAACAAAAGCACCTCTCGGAACCAGGATCTTCGGTACCGATTCAGGAGCAACAGACAGATCCCAAACAAAAGATCTTGTTTATTGATCCACAAACTGGGAAAGTGGTCACGAAGAAGAGAAAGAGTGAACAGTCAGAAGATAAACCTCTTCCTTCAAAAAAGAGAACAATGGGGACAAATATAACTCCTCCTGCTTCTCCTCGACCTAGAGTCACACCCTCTTCTCCTATTCCTCACAATAGGACAAATATTCCTACACCTTCCACACCAAGACCAGCTACACCTCAGTCAGATGTAGACAGTGATCTAGGGGAGGGAGAACCTCAAGGGGATGACGAAACTATCCCAGATGAGGAGGACCCATGGGAAAATTATGATGTAGGGTCAGATGAGGACAACGACCCAGAGCTATATCCCTCAAAGCCTTCACCACCTGATGATAACACAGGTTTTGTGCAGCTCATTAATAGGGCAGCAAAATATCACAAACTAGATATGCATACAGAACCTCAAATAGAGGATTTCTTGTTAGAGACTCTACCTAATGCACAGAGAACATCAGGTACTCTTCCTATGTTGAAGGGTCTTCTTAGTCACACAGAGGAAATATTCGAAAACCCAGTGAGAGCCAGGGTGTTAAACCCAAGAATTGATAAAAAATACAAAGCGGCTCCAAAGGACCCAATATTTATTAGAGGGCATGTACCTCTAGACTCGCTGGTGGTCTCAAACGCTCGTAAAAGAGCAAACTCATTATCTACAGGAGAGGCTCCTCCACCAGATAAAGAGTCAAAGTTAATAGATGCATCAGGCAAAAGAGTAGCATCACAGGCAGCGAATAGCTGGCGTATAGCCAATACACAAGCACTACTCGCACGTTATGACAGGGCACATTATGATGAGTTAGAAAAACTTCTCACACATCTCCCAAAAGAACATCAGAAAAAGGCAGATCAATTAATACAGGAAGGTAAAATAATAACCAATACTTCCATTAAGTGTGCATTAGACGCAGCAGACACTGCAGCAAGATCTATTAACACCAGTGTCATGCTAAGAAGCCATGCATGGCTTAGAATCTCAGGATTCAAACAAGAAGTACAAACAGCCCTACTGAACAAACCATTTGATCAGAAGACATTGTTTGGTTCAAGCACAGACGAGACATTAGAAAAAATGAAGAAAGATACGGAAACGGCTAAGTCAATGGGAGCATTGCAACAGCCAACACACAGAGGTTCCTTTCGTAGATCCACCTATAGAGGGGGCTCAAAGAACACAGGAACGAATCAGCAATCCACATCTTTCACACCAACATCACCCAGAGGTAATTCAAGAGGCAGTTACAGAGGTAACAACAATAAGGGTAGAGGCCGCGGAAATAATAACAACCGCAACGCCTCAACACCAAAACAGTGACTTCATAGAACTACCCCCAGACCACATAACACCGGTCGGGGGACGTCTATCACAGTTCCTACCTGTCTGGGAAAACATCACGTCAGACAAGTGGGTGAGACAAATTATCCAACATGGTTATTGCCTAGAACTCACAGCTACCCCACCAAACATCCCCCCCAAACAGCGTCCAATGAGTCAAGATCATCTGACATTGTTAAGAGAAGAAGTTCTAGCACTTCTACAAAAGCATGCAATAGAGAAGGTCCCAAAAGATCAACAAGGAACAGGAGTATACTCTCTATACTTCCTGATCCCCAAAAAGGACGGGTCCCTAAGACCAATATTAGACCTCAGACCTCTCAATGCTTACATAAATTCGGAGCATTTCCACATGGTCACGCTCCAACAAGTACTCCCTTTACTGAAGAAAGGGGACTTTCTTTCTACACTGGATCTAAAAGACGCTTATTTTCATATCCCAATTCACAAAGCCCACAGGAAATACCTAAGGTTTGTGTTAGAAGGACAACACTATCAGTTCAAAGTCCTTCCGTTCGGTGTCACAACAGCACCAAGAGTTTTCACAAAATGTCTAGCTGTGGTGGCAGCACACCTAAGAAGACAACAAATACATGTCTTCCCATACTTGGACGATTGGCTAATAAAGGCCAAGTCAAAAGAAGAGTGTCTTCACAACACACAGAAGACAATTCAATTGCTGCACCACCTAGGGTTCACGGTGAACTACAAAAAATCACACCTGCAACCAAACCAGATTCAGCAATACCTGAGGGTTACAGTAGACACAGAAAAGGCAATAGCATACCCCAACCCAATCAGAGTACAGACAATGGTCGGGTTAATACAAAGATTTCAACCACAACACTCACTACCAGCACGAGTGTTTATGCAACTATTAGGCATGATGTCCTCCTGCATACTGCTAATACCACATGCCAGACTACAAATGCGCCCACTACAAGAGTGTCTAGCGACACAGTGGAATCAGGCTCAAGGTCAGATTACAGATCTGGTGTTGGTAAACGACCGGACGTATCGCTCTCTGAAGTGGTGGAACACAGAAAACATTTCCAAGGGACGGTCGTTCCTAGAGCCAATTCCACAAGTGATAATAACAGCGGACGCATCGCTCTCCGGATGGGGAGCGCATATGGACAGATACACAGTGCAGGGGAAGTGGAGTGTGCAGCAAAAGAAACTGCACATCAACTACCTAGAACTATTAGCAATATTTCTAGCACTAAAAGCTTTCCAAATGCAAATAACAGGCAAAGCAGTCCTGATCAGAACAGACAACATGACTGCAATGTATTATATTCAAAAACAGGGGGGGACACACTCTCTCCAACTGTCCAGACTAGCACAGGACATATGTAGATGGGTCATTCCTCAAAAGATCTACCTGTTAGCGGAACACCTACCAGGAGTTCAAAATCAGATAGCAGACATCCTAAGCAGACAGTCAGAACAAGTACACGAATGGGAGCTGAACGACCAAATACTACAGCCATTCTTCCAAAAATGGGGGCAACCAGAGATAGATCTGTTTGCCAATCATCAGAACGCAAAATGCAAAGACTTCGCATCCAGGTACCCACACAAACGGTCCCAGGGCAATGCACTGTGGATAAATTGGTCCAACAAATTTGCTTACGCGTTCCCTCCTCTACCACTAATTCCGTTACTGGTTCGGAAACTGCAGCAACACTCAATGACAATGATACTAGTGGCACCCACGTGGGCAAGACAGCCGTGGTTCACCACGCTGCTACAACTCTCACAAGTACCCCATCAAAAGCTAAGGTTATTACCCATGCATCTTACACAGAACCATGGAGAAATAATGCACCCAGATCCCAGACAACTGAACCTAGCGATCTGGCTCCTGAGGTCATAGAGTTTGGGTATTTAGATTTACCACCAGAATGCATGGAAATCATTAAACAAGCAAGACGTCCTACCACCAGAGCATGCTATGCAGCAAAATGGAAGAGGTTTGCTATACACTGTAACAGTAAGCACATCAACCCTCTGGACGCATCCACTAAACAAATCATTTGCTATTTACTACACTTACAGCAATGTAACCTAGCATATACCTCTATCAGAGTTCATCTCGCAGCCATAGCGGCGTACCTACAAAACAGGCAACATCTGTCACTGTTTAAAGTACCAGCAATTAAAGCTTTCATGGAAGGACTCAAAAGAGTCATTCCACCAAGAAGACCACCTTCCCCAGTCTGGAATCTCAACATAGTGCTTACCAGACTAATGGGGCCACCCTTTGAACCTATGCATAGGTGTGAAATACAATTCCTCACATGAAAGGTGGCCTTCCTCATAGCTATCACGTCACTTAGAAGAGTAAGTGAACTGCAGGCTTTTACGATTCAAGAACCATTTATGCAGCTACACCAAAATAAAGTGGTTCTTAGAACAAACCCAAAATTCTTACCGAAGGTTATTTCAGCATTCCACATCAATCAGTCAGTGGAATTACCGGTTTTCTTTCCAAAACCACAAACAGTAGCAGAAAGAGCCCTACATACATTGGATGTTAGAAGGGCCATATTGTACTATATAGAAAGAACACAAACTTTCAGAAAGACAAAACAGCTATTTGTTGCGTTTTCTCCTACACATAAAGGCAATCCCATCTCCAAAGCGGGCATTGCCAGATGGATTGTAAAATGCATTCAAATATGCTACTTAAAGGCAAAGAGAACATTAACTGTTCCTCCTAGAGCTCACTCTACACGTAAACTAGGAGCATCTATGGCATTTCTGGGAAACATTCCACTAGATGACATATGCAAAGCGGCTACCTGGGTTACACCGCACACCTTCACAAAACACTATTGTGTAGATGTGCACACAACACAACAAGCTAGAGTGGGACAAGCAGTATTAAAAACATTGTTTCAGACAGTTGCAACATACACGGGCGACCACCGCTAGGGAGAGAACTGCTGTATAGTCTATTCATAATGTACCATCTGCAGCCCATATGCCTCGAACGGAATATGCTACTTACCAGTATGCATCTGTTCTTGGCATAGAGGGCTGCAGAGTGGTACATGCCCTCCCAGCCTCCCCGGAAACCTGTGTCTGTTCCAACATTATCTTATTTAGATACACTTACATGGGCACTCTTATCTGTATTCTACTATACTACTCCATCTAACCCTACTATGGCAAAACAATCTAAGGATGGAGCCGATGCCCATGCACACTACCAACCAAGGGAGGAGTCACCAAGATACAAAAGACTCTCCAAGAGAAAAACAAAGTGCAATCATCCGAGCCCAACACCAGATGGCGATCTATTCATAATGTACCACTCTGCAGCCCTCTATGCCAAGAACAGATGCATACTGGTAAGTAGCATATTCCTTGTGTTTTCACTACCTATGAAGCCTGCTCAGCCCATGAGTTAATATCGGGAAACGGTTGACAATTCTTTGCACTGCAATGGTGAATTGCTGTGAAGCAGCCTCATGATGTTTCATACCAATGTATTTGCAGTGCCAAACAATTTCCAGTGATAAAGGGGGTTGTGACATAACACACTTAGAAATGCTGATTATAGAATATGGATATTTCTATGCTCCAAGAGTCTCAGCGGTTGTGTTATCTGGCTCCAATGCACAGCAGGGGTTGTGCGAGAACAATTGACAGCCAAAAAACATGGGAACGGCAGACCTCTGACATTTGAGGGCCAAATGGGATGGATTGAAGATAAAGGTTGTGACACTTAGCCTCATGGCCCCACTAAAGATTAGGATCTGCATTCCAAGGCCCCAAGGCAGACATGCCTACAATTTAGGGCAGACATCTGTGGTTCAAAGGTAAAATCCCTAAACCACCCCAAATTCAAAGATACACGACAGTATAACTATAGTACCATCCTCCAGCAAAAAGGAGGAGAAATGCTTGTGAGGATGTGGGGCAAGAGAACCCGGACTGCGTGGTGCACATTCTCAGAGGACTCTGTTGTGTACATAGAGAATAACTGTCCAAGTAGAGACTGGCATTGGCCGAGGACCTGCTAAAGTGTGGCTTCCTGAAGTGTGCCTTCCTAGGGCCCAACAGTAGGCCTTCTGTAGTCCCGGACATCTCAGGGACATTAACGATCTCCCACAAGGGACCAATACCATCTACCTGTTACATCTGGAGAGCAGAGAACGGATTGCCTAGTGCAGAGCCCAGAAATATGGCCCACATCTGTGGCGTGTGGTTCCCTCACTGAGGGGACTGCAGCACTCATAAGTGTCTAGTTGTGGTGAGCAGATTCACCGGTTGCGAGACCCCGCGTCATTTTGTCATTCATGCTGCATTTCTATCATGTGACAGACTGACTGCATGCTCTTTGCATGCGGTGTTCGACTCACAAGGTGTGACCCTCAGAGGTAGGGGTTGTATTCTGAACTTGCCCCTATTTGTGTGTGACCAGACGGGTCTGGTGTAACCTGTATCATCGTGCAATGGACATTGTTCCTCATTTTCAGAGAGGTAAGGAATTGCAACTCTTCATTGTATGTGATCAGAATTGCCTGGTCAAACTCAACTCGACGTGCACTAGTCAGTGTGCCTTCTGACTAGGGAGGTGCAGAATTTGCCACTCACCGTGTTTGAAATCTGAAGTGCCTGGTGCAACGCATCCCTACGCAAACCTATCACTGTGCTCGAATTGCATGAGACCTTCCTGGATCATTGTGTGCCGATCGGGCACCTCATCCTACCGAGAGGCTCCCCTGTGTTATTCCCAATTCATCGGTTATTTATTCATTTATTTATTAATGCCATTTGTAGAGCGCGTACAATTACCCTTGGGCGTCTCGGCGCTGAAATTGCATTGAAGTCTCACCTTGATCAAGAACTGCAGAAATGTGAGTTACTGATTGAATAGCCATGTTTTCAGTTTTTTTCTGAACTGAAGAAGTGTGGGGCTAGTTTTTATATGGTTAGGTAGGGTGTTCCAGAGTCTAGGGGCCGCGATTGAAAAGCGGCGATCGCCCCAGGAAGCTGTTCGGCTGCGTTGAACCACTAGTTGGTTAAGAGAGGTAGATCTGAGCGTTCTCGGAGGGTTATAAGGAATCAGTTGCTTCCCTTGTTGACTCTCATCGCGACAGACCTACTGCCCTCTCCACACCTAGTCCCTCCAGAAGACATCATGGCACCAGATATTAGCGAGAGAGATTGACTTAGTTGAAGAAATGCTTCTGAGACAGTTCAGAAGTCGGTCAAGACACTGCTTGACTTCTTTGTGTTTTGAGATCTGTTAGCAAACTTCCAGAGTGGCTGCTAACCTCTCCCTTGTTTATGCCTACCTCCTAATTAAAACTGTTACATATTTACACCTGCTTCCTAAGGACCCGAACTAAATGTGACATTCGGCCGTGTATGGCCCAGTGTATGGGGAAGTGGTGCTAGTTATCTTGCATCTGGGGGTATCGGACAATAGGGCCTTGGAGTCTGCAGAGGGTGAACCATATACCTGCTGGGTACCAGTTGCACTGCATTAGGGTGCTAAAAGCATATGTGTATGTAAGAGTGTGCTCTTAGCTGTCGCATCGCATAGTGGTGCAGAGTGAGTGGGAGTGATCGTGTACGGACTGCCTGTTAGTCAGGAGACTGGCCGTGAGTTCCACCTTATATGTTGATTGGTGCCAAAAACACAAAACCTGTTGACAATGTGTTTCTCACTCATGGCTTTGGTCCGGTGTGCTGCTTAAATCTGTTCTATGTTTTGTGTATGTACATAATCTTGATAGTGTGCACCGCATAAGCGTGTTCTCTCTCAATAGGTGGGGGGGGGGGAGGTTAGATTAGCAATTGCCTATAGTATGCATACTAGTGAAAGCACAACCGTACAAGTGGCCCTAGTACTGCTAGTAATATTTCCAATTGTGTTTTATGCCCACAAGTATATGATGGTCATGTTATAATGATTGAGTATAAACATTTTTACATACATCATGTGTGAAGTGTCTTTTGTGAAGCTCAATGTATTTGTTGTGAGTGTCTGCTCTGCTTTACACATCGCCTCTGTAATAAGCCTGACTGCTCAGTGCCAAGCTACCTAAGGATGAGCATGAGTTGTACAGTGAATGTAATCACCTGCCCTTGATCTGCATGGCTGGGTGCATCCCTTCAGCCAACCAAACTCTGCCAGTTCCAAACCCCAGTTAACTTTCTTGTGCTGTTGAGGACTCTGACAACTGATCTTTTATGTTAGCTTAGCAAGCTCATTTCAGACCATTAGTTTCAGAGGCCATCTCGAGGTTATTGGGAGACCAATTCACAAAGATTTTCTGTGAATGTTTAAAAATAAGCAGCAATTGCTCATTTGAAAAATGGAAGCTAAGGGTTCTCAACTTTGACCCACCTTATTTTGAAAATAACTATCATAATATTGTGAAAGCTAGGATACAGTGAAGTAAGCCTCTACTTTATTTTCTTACACTGTTGCTCTGCCTGTGACTTCATGCATCTACAGAGTTTTCCACCCTCACAGCCACAGTGCAGGCACACTTCGCAGAGCAACACAATGACAGGTCTTTAATGGACATTGATTATTTAATTGTTGACAGATAGAAAGCAGCAGATGACAGAAGATCATAATAATAGTTCAAGAGCCTGCCACAGATCAGCTATATACTGGCAGCCATATATTGGAGACCTTTATTATTATTATTATTATTGCATTTCTTATATAGCGCCAGAATCGACCCCCGAAGGGGTATCTCCGCGCTTGCCTTGGGAACCCGTCCTGGTTTTTCCCTGTGAGATAGCCCCTACAGGGCATCCCCAAGGTGAAAGCCAGGCATCCCGCCGCGGGGGGCCGTTGTGGAGATTAAGCAAGCTTAATGCCCAGAGTTGCATAGTGTGAACCCATGATTAGGTCAGGCACCGAAGCGAGAATTATCGAGTCCGTGGACATTTGAGCACAACACCCACCATCATCTGCAGATTAGTACCTTGGTACAGGGAAAGTCAATAGAAAGCCACAGTCTGACATAAAGTAGTATATGTGGCTGTCTTCACAATGGCATAGATATGCAGTCATAGAACAATACATGTAACCACCAACAAACAGATTAAATCAGGCTGCAATTAACCAGCACGTGGGACCAACTAGCATCAGACAGGCAATCACTGACTAGCAAATACAACAGTCACCAAGCTGTGATGTAACAACGTCAGCCAGTTATTGATCAACACACAAGACAGTATCTAAAATGAGTAGGTTGGAGACCAGTACTTAGGTGTAGGAAATTACCATCCGTTGTCTGGTGTACTCATAGATTTATGCCTTAAATATTTTTGCTGGCTGTAGAACTCTGCACTTTGTCCCTGCTAACCAGTGGTAAAATACTGCTCCTCCTTTCAACCTGATGAAATGGGCATACCCATAATTGGCAAACTAGGTTTCCTATTAGTCCCTACTATATGGTACAAAGTATACCCATAGTCTGTAAGTTAAATTTCACTAGTATTGGACTTGGCCCATTTTGCAGGATCATCCTAGAACTTTTTGCCTTCCTCCTGTATTTTTCTGATCTGTTGTTGGTGGTTTTATGACTCTGGGCACTTTATCACTGCTGATCAGTGCTAAAGTGCATGTGTTCTCTCTTGTAAACTTGGTAAGATTGGTCTACACCTTTTTGACATATTTAACTTACCTGTGAGTCCCTTGTACAGTGGTATCCCATATACCCAGGGCCTGTAAATTAAGTGCTACTGGTAGGGTTGCAGAGCTGGTTGCGCCACCCTCCGACATAGCCTTTCAAACCTGTCTCAGGCCTCTGCCACTGCAGGGTCTGTGCGCTCAGTTTACTGCTGCTGTGACATGGCACATAAAGT
Organism: Lissotriton vulgaris; assembly: GCF_964263255.1. Lineage (NCBI taxonomy): Eukaryota > Metazoa > Chordata > Amphibia > Caudata > Salamandridae > Lissotriton > Lissotriton vulgaris. The sequence continues at coordinate 66,298,699 of NC_141688.1, read as the reverse complement.
GGTTGCCACGTCTACAACTCCCCTTCCACTACATATCAGTCACCCCTAAGGTAGGCCTTAGCTAGCCTTATCAGCATTTTGCAGTGTAGGTAAAAGGTAAGACGTGTGCCTGAACTGTGTGTCATGTCCTGGTAGTGACAAACAGCCTAATTGGTTTTTCACTGTTGTGAGGCTGCCCTCTCATAGAGATGCATTGGCAATTTCCTGATATGTGCTTCAGTGGTAATTCCTGACATGAGAGGGGTAGCGTAACGATGTTTGGTATGTTTGGAATAGTAGTGATAAATCCTGCTTATTGGTGAAAGCAAATTTATTATTACTATTTTATAAATGCCAATTTTAGATGTGGACATTTCTTTGTGCTATGTGTCTTTTGTGCCCTGCCTGATGTGTATTGACCGTCTGTTTTTGATTGACAGGGGAGAGGGGATATGCATTCACTCCAGCCAGTAAAAGGGAGGAAGGTTGAGGTGTGTTCTGCCGTGCCTGGGTGACTCAGCGCTAGGCTGAATAGCCCTTGGCTGAATTTAGAGTAGCGAGAGGAGTTGCCACTTTCACCTGAATGGGCCTGGTCTGTATTTCGAGTTGTGGGAGGAGTTGCACCTGCAACTAAATAGAGCTGTGCCTGACTTCTACTGTGGTGTGTCTGGGGCCAAGGCTTACACTGCGAATGGGGGGTGTATGGCACTTGTAAATGTCATTTAAAGTGCCCCCAGAACACACACATGTGGACTATAAGTGAAGGGGCTGTGACCCCATGTAGGACAGAAGGTACTGCGTGTACTGCCAGAGGACTACTGTATGCCAGGAGGAACCTCTGTTGGGGACTACCTGCTGTCTGCTGGGTGGCTGTAGGGACTGCCACCCTGCTAAGGGACCCTGTGTGCTGGCCTGCCTGAGCCCCGTCCTCTTCCCCAGTGCTCTCAAGGAACGCTCTAGGACTGCTCGTGGGGGCTGCTCTGTGCTGGAAAAATTATAGCGCTGGTCAGTGCTTCATATTCCCATTTTACTTATCTCCCTGGTGGAGACAGGCAATCGGAGTGCTGTAATAGTCCAGGATCAGAGCTCTTCGCTGGGGGCCCAAATGTATGCTGTGCAGTGCGTGGGGTCCTCTTCCCTTTCTGAGAGGGATCACCATGAACTAGAGCGCTGGTGAGCGCTTTAACGTTGTTCTCCGAGCCCAGGACATAGGCTCACTCTCTAAATGTGGCAGGTGCAGGGGAGTGCCATCGCACCGTGAGGAAAAGCTGCAGATCCGAGGTTCGGCAGGAGTGAGTTGCCCGGAAGGCATTGCTTGGCAACCAACGTGAGCACAGACTGCTGGAGACGCGTCAGCATCATCAGCTGCCCCAGCTGCAAAGGGCGGAAGAGAGTAAACTTGACTGAGACTACGCTCCGTGTGTGGCTGACAGTCATTCCCCTTTCCCGACCTACCGGGGTGGCAACACGTGGGTACAGGCAGCCAGTGTTCAAGGAGCCCAGGGGTGCCATAGCAGAAGGCTCCGCCCCAGGGAAGGCGGTCTTCCCCAAGAGGAAGCCCGTGGGATGCCAGGTCAGTGGACCCGGTAGTTAGGGGAAGATCTCCATGTTCCTCGACATTAGGCCTGATTGGCCTTGAGCTGTCCTTACGTGCACCGAGAACACACGAAGGCAATGTGAATAGCTGAGACGCATGGTGGTGGGCAGCTTCCAGAGTGTCACATATTCTCTGGACCCTTGTTTTGGGAGAGAGGCATTGTTGTTCCTTGGGAAGCCTGAGGTGAGACCTCCACGGAGGCCCCTGGCTCGGGTTACCACATTCCTGGTAGTAGGCAGGCACGTGGCCCAGAAGCCTATGGGAAGACCCCCGGTACCCTCATAAAAGCGCCTGTGCCGCGCTGACTGTTGTTCTCATATGGGTGGTAGACATCTGGCAATGCATAGTGTTTTACGCTAAGTGCAATCATGATGTTACTATAATATGTGCAACTTACACATGTGCACGATAGTACCCTGAAGATGTGGTTTATGCATAGTGTTGTACGCCAAATGCAAGTGATTTATGGAATCCTTGTGAAGTCATGACAAGTGCCTAGTGGTACAGTAATATATGTGATGGTGTTCTAATGTGTTTTTATGGATAATACAAAGGATGTTTTTATATAACCTTGAGTGGAGTTTATTTTGTGGTGTGCCTAGTGAGTCACTGCTGTGTGAGTGTGTTGTGCAAACGCTGTACACATTGCCTCCGGTATTAGCCTGACTGCTTTGCCAAGCTACCACAGGGTGAGTAGAGGTTATCTTCAGTGTGTAAGTCCGTTGCCCTCACTAGAGTGGTGGGTTTTCCCGCCTTAGGTACATACCCTAGCCAACCAGAAACCCCATTTCTAACAACTAGCAAACTACTACACCCATTGCGCCATCCACTACAGTGACAGGGTAAAGCATGGCTCCAGGCCTACCATTGTGTCGTAACTAAGCCAGCTTTTACACTGTAATTCGAGCTTTCAAATCTAAAACCTTTTGTCAGGTCTGAACCTTCCTTTTAAGTATTGATAAGTTAATTAGCTACCCCTAAGTGGGTCTTACTGCGCATAAGGCCCATGTATGGTATTTAAAAGTAGGGCATGTAGAAACTTGACGTTACACATGTCCTAACAGCAACTAGGTATAAAAAGCTATTTTCAGTGGAGCAAGACTGACTGCTCTACAGGACACTCTGTGACACAATATCAAATGTAATTGTGCTATCTCTGGCTAGAACACTAGTAGAACATTAATTCTTGTATTCTTTGTAATATGGACGAACCTGAGTCCAGTGATTCTGTTAAATTAAATGACACCACCAGCATGTTTAATCTTCTACCGTATTTCTTTGCAGCTACACATAACAAAGGTCATCTGATAGACCAAGTTTTTTCTTCTCTGTCTATTCAACCCTATCCACCACTTCCGGTGATATGGTCAGACCACCTCCTATTAAATTTTGATATTATGGGTCCCTCTAAAGTCTCCTGCACGGAAAATAGCACTCAATCGAAGGCATTTCGACCATTCCATCGTGTCACCATTGACATGCTGGAGAGGTCTTTAGCACTGTATCCATGCCCACGGACTGGTAACCTTGAACAGGACCTCTCTAGCTTTCAGTCCTGGCTCGTTCAACGTTTTGATGATTTGGCACCCATGCCTACCAGATCCTCAAAGTCCCAACGTATCTCAGCCCCCTGGTTTACCACCGAACTGCATGAGACTAGGAAAAATTGCAAGAAAGCTGAACGGTTATGGCGCAAAAATTATGATGTCCTGTTAAAAATAAGGTTTAAAAATCTTATTAAGGCCTATCACAAAGAAATTACATTAGCGAAAAAGGCTTTTTTCGCTAAAAGAATTGACTCAGCCTGTAACATCAGCAAGGAAATATTTAATATTGCTAGGGAATTCACCTCCCCCCCTGCTCTAAACCCCAAATTCTCTCCCTCTGAACTCTGGGTCAATCAGTTGGCTAGCTTTTTTTACAATAAATTTCTGAACATCCAGGCATCTTTTCCGCCTGTTGCCCCCGCCATCAATCCTGTTCCCTCTTTCTTTACTTTGAATACATCACAGGGTACCCATATTCTGTCTGACTTTCCTCCCCTGTCATCGGAGGCCTCGCTTGACCTGTTGCTAAAACTGACATCGGGCTCCCCCTCAGATCCTTGCCCCGCCAAAATCCTCTCAAAAATGGCCCCTGTTCTCAACTCTCTGATTAATCCTCTCCTTAATGCCTCCTTTATCTCGGGTGAGGTCCCAAAGGCCTGGAAAAAGGCTCATGTCATCCCTCTCATAAAAAAATCTAACTTGAACCCATTGGAGCACTCTAATTACAGGCCTATATCCCTGCTTCCTGCCCTCGCCAAACTCGCCGAAAAGCATGTACATTCCACCTTGTCACAATTCTTAGAGGCCCATGACATTCTACATCAGACGCAGTCAGGCTTCCGCTCTAACCTCAGTACAGAAACAGCATTACTGGAGGTAACGGAGACCATAAAAGGAGTGACTGATCGCGGAGGAAAGGCAATGCTGGTACTATTAGACCTCTCAGCGGCCTTTGACACCGTCCCCCACAACCGGCTCCTTTCTAGACTTCAGGAGATCGGGATTAGAGGGACGGTGTTCAATTGGCTTAAGTCCTTTCTCTCCGAACGCCAACAATTGATCTGGTCACCCCCTTTTTCAGCAACAGTTCCATCTCTTGATGTGGGAGTGCCACAGGGATCAGTTCTTAGTCCCACTTTATTTAACGTTTACCTCTCTCCCTTGGCTGAACTAGTGGAGACCTTTGGCGCGCGTATCGTGTCCTATGCGGAAGATACGCAGCTGCTTTTTACCTGTGACAAGAACTCTGATTTTGCGGGTGACTCTATTAAAAGCTGCTTAGAGGCAGTTTTTTCCTGGTTTCAGTTGAACCAGCTTAAATGTAATTCAGACAAGTCTGAAATTATATTTTTTGGCTGCTCTCCTGATACTCAATGGAAATCGTGGTGGCCGGCAGATATGCATCCTCCTTCCTCTCCTACAGCGGTTGCTAAAAACCTGGGTGTTAAACTTGACAATGGTCTTACCTTCAAACCCCAGATCCTTGCTTTAGTCGGCCAATGCTTTGGCCTACTGCGTATACTTAGGAAATTTCTTCCGCTATTGTCTCAGGCCCACAGGAGAATCACTGTTCAAGCAATGATCGGATCCAGGCTTGATTATGCCAATGTGCTCTATTTAGGGCTCCCAGAATACCTCCTATCTCGCTTACAGTCTGTCCAAAACTCCGATGCAAGGGCCATTTTCGGATTAAGCCGCAGATCTCATACCTCGTCCCTCCTTGAGGCACTCCACTGGCTTCCGGTAAGGAAACGTATCATCTTCAAGACTTTGACCTTGACCTTTAAATCCTTACACGGTACCGGTGCACCTTACCTCAGGAAACATGTTCAGTTCTACCATCCTACCATATCGCTTCGTTCAGCCACACAAGCCCTTGCTGTCATTCCATCTGTAAAACATTCACACATTGGAGGTCGCTCCTACAGAGCTTGTGCCCCGCAACTGTGGAACAAGCTCCCCCTCTTGTTGAGAAAAACTGACAACCTTCTGTCTTTTAGGAAAGGACTAAAGACCTGGCTTTTCAGCCTCTAGTGCGCCTGTTTTCTGCTCTACGTCTCTCTACAGATCTGCACAGCGCCGGGACACTCTGCATGAGTAGCCGCGCGCTATATAAACCCCTTTTTAACATTTTTAACATAACATTTATTTAAAGCCCAATTCACCAGTTTAGTTAAATTTAATCAATTTCAGGGAAAACAGTACATTTAAAAAGTTACATTTTCCCTACCTATAGCTCTCGAGGCTAATTTGCACTAGCCTCGAGCTTCAGCCCTATGAGTGCCTACCCTTGAATAAAGTATGAAAAACTGCTCCCAGAACAGAGACAAATGCTTGGGTGTGTGTTAAGGTGTGTCTTTTCCTCTAGAAGGATGACCATTGGGAAGTATTCAGACACGTAACTAACTCGGGGGCCTCCCCTGTCACTGGCAGATGCCAGATGACACCTGCACAACCCCCTTCTTTGTGCCCCCAGTCAGCCAGGCTCCAATATCAGTGGGGGCAGTTGGTTTGAAGTAACCACAGAGAAAGGGGTTTGAAGGGTAGCTCATTTCTGTAACCACAGCTATAGAGTGGTCAAACAGACTCTGCAGAAGGGAAGAAGGTTTTCACCTTCTTAGATTTAGGCACAGATGGGCACTGTGGGATTGCTTACTGCTGGTCACACTGAAAATGCTGTAAAAGTGTGTAGATTTACAAATTGGAGCCTTCACCCTATTGGCACCCACACCCATAAGCATGCATAAATGTAGCATGCCAAGTACTCTCCTCAGAACCGTACTGGACCTGGGAAAGATCAGAAGAGAACTGAACCTGTTTTCTTAGACTTGAGAAAGGAGAGCCGTAAAGGACTGGGCCTGCTCTCCCTTTGTACGTAGGACAAAAAAGTGGATTTCAAAGGTCATAAGGCTGACCTACTGTCAAGCTAAAGAGACACAACAAGCTACAAGGGGCCTTTCCTGCAACTGCCAAGATAGCCAGTTAAACTGGACCTGACCTAGACCCTGCTTGCAGCTTCTGCTGGAGTGACTCTTGACCCCCATATGCTGTGCTCTAAGTCTTGAAACCCTGGGTTTCATCAAAGTGTCATCCTCTGAACATTCTGAGAAACCTAGGACTTGGACATTTTTTGGTGCCAAAGACCTGAAGAGGACAAGGACAAACCTACCAAGCTGATCCGATTAATGCACATTGCTGCTGGACTGAAGATCCAGGCTTTCTACACTTGCAGCTTTTCCGCAGAAGCATATCTGATTCAGAATCACCTTACTGAGAAGATATCCATCCTCATTGAGCCCTCTTCAGCTACAGCGTGCAGCCTTGCTCTACAGGAGGAATCCAAGCTCTATAAAGTGACTAAGTGTGAATGTAGAAATTGAAATCTTCACCAAGCAAAAACACTAAAAGTATCCAGCTGTTGAGGGGTCTTCTTCGGGCACAAACTTTGAATTTTGCCTTCACGCCGAAAGTCAACAGCTTCATCGGGATCTTGTTCAATGGCTATCTAATCTCGTGGAGCCTTCCTTTTCAGGGACAAAGTTCGATTGTAAAACCTCTGACCGGGTCAAGTTGTTTTCTATAGCTGACCAGCATGCCATCGCAGTCAGTCTCATGCAGTGCCTCTGTCCTGTTCTACTGTGGCCGTGGTAGGCCCTTACCGCTTGTTGGGGTACATTTTAAGCAAAATATTTTACATTCATATCTTCGGTTTCCTGATGGGATTTTTCTCATTTTGGTGTCATTTTATTTATTAAAATGTACTCTATTGTTTTAAATCAGTTTGGGATGTTTTGTGTTGTTGCTTTATCACTGTTTTTGTACCCTATAAACACTTTTAAGATTGCCTCTAAGTTAAGCCTCTCCGCTCGGTGCTATAGCTACCAGGGGGATTGAGATCAGGTATATTTAGTGACTTTCGTAGTTCACCCTGACAAGGATTATGATTATCACTTGAGCTGGGAAGTTGTCCCTCTCAACTGATAGTCCAATTTCTTACATAGGCAGCTATAAATAAGGCATAGCCAGGCATTCATTGAGCAACATCTTACAGTAACTAGACATCCACAGGCTTGCAATTAATAAACAGCACATGGATGCCACCTGATAATCACAGGCAGCAACAGAGCAGCAGTCACTAAGGTTGCATGGAAAATTAAGCACCACATGGGTCAAAGATCAATCAGCAACATTGTGCTGTTAGTGAAAGAGTACATTGGACAGTCACCAAGCAAGCAGCCTCAGAAATGGAATTATAAGAGAGGATATAGCACCGTCCCCAAACAACACAAACAGTTATTGAGCAACATACAAGACAGTTATCAAGAAGTCAATATTGGCCTTTACCAAACAGTACATCCTATTTCCATCCCTAGCTGCCCTTGCCAACCTCCGAATGTGATGCGTGGGATGAAGCATACCTTAAAGGCCCTCGCTTGCACCCGATGAGGGTTCAACCAGTCTCTTCCTGCTTGCACCTATTCAGTCTCCTCTCCCGCCTGTGGCCACCATTTTACTTTTAGAGAAGGTGCAGTGGGGAGATGTATTTTGTGAGTCTCATCCTCTCCCATTAAGATCAGAATGAATTGTTTGGCTTGAAGCCTCTATCAGGAGATCCTACTCCTGCCTGAAGTTGTGTGCATGTTTTTGCAGTTACCTTAAAAATTGATTACTGTGCAGATTGTGCTAAAAATATTGTGGTGAGTCGGGTTGAAGTCCACAAGACCACCTTGACTATAATTTGTTGTACCCTTGCACTGCTTTGTGTTATTTCCAGGTTTCAGTCCCTAGTTGGCCTTTACCTGCCTCCTGACATAAAAGGGTAATGAAGTGACCTGACTGGCCCGCACAAATGCCTCTCCGGGACTTGCACTCTCCTCTCAGGGCATTCATCCCTGGCATCCAGATGAACTGCAGTCAGTTAAAGATATCTATATACCCGTATGATCTTCTCTATGTGGGCCTATCAAGGCCAGAAAGGACTAAAACCTCTGCCTTTTTTCTCTTACCCCTGTCTTTTCATCTCTTATCCTATCCCACTCGTTTCCCGTAGACAAACACTTCAGTCCTACAAGTGTACTTTGCCTGACCCCAAAGAGCAACCAACAGGCCTACGCTGCTCTTCAAAAAGCATGCAGCCTATCCTAAAATGTAAGTATTCCTTTCTGCACCGTATAGCTCCGGAACTAATCTATATAATCTCCCCTGCTGTGCCTGTATTGCCCCTTGCAAGACCCACATGCTGTTTACTGCATGCTTAACAGCGCACCCAGGATTTGAGCCAGTGTCATTCCTGGGTGGGCTCTATGTAGCATTTACTGATGGCTTTGCTGTGCCTCCATGTGTTGTGCCTCTGTTACTCCTTGTAGGTCTCCATACAGTGTTTACTAGTGGTTATACTGTGCATCCCGAGCCTATGTGACTCCTGGTTGACTGTATGTAATATGTACAATGGATTAACACTGCCGGCACGGTTTCAGCTTCTGTTGCTCATCAGTGCACTCTATACTACTGTCTCTCCGCTATCCTTCTTAAGCCAACTAACAGACTCACATGTCCACCGCTCAAATTAATTTCATATCCCTTTACTAATTTACTACAAATCCTGTTTGGAGTCCCGCGTAGCCTGCTACTCATCAAAAAGCGATTCGATGCCTAGTCAGGGGTAGTAAGCGCTATATAAATGCAATTAAAATGACTGGTGTCTCAGCAGTGCATCCATGGCTTGGGCCTCTGTCACGCCTGGTTAGACCACATATGGTATCACAGATGACTTACCAGTAACTGCATTGACAGTGACAGAAACTCCCAAACAAAAGGGAAACCTGCTTCCACATGGAAGTTCGATTAGTAGTAAAGATCTGGCCGCCCTGAAAATTGGGAATCAACTGACTCGCAGACTTCAGGCCACAGTGGTCTCTAACACTATCAATACTAACACTTATATGTATAGGTCGCCAACTCGCCACTGCTCCGGGTTCGAAGTACCTTATCCGGCCTCACACACAACACCAAAATACACTACCCATAGATAACACCTTTGGCAACACACTCTTACGACTATTTAAAACAGAGTAGCCACTTGACCTACCAAAAAGCGCTTTGGTGTCTCGCCAGGGCGTAGAAAAGCTGTACACAAATGCTACAGTGTAAGACGTTACACTGAATGCTATAGTCCCTGAACAGTCACAAAGGGGAGAACAGAGGGCAGCCATAAGCAGGAAATCATCAAAACACGGGGCAGTCACCGAACTCCAACAGATAGTTTGTTACCCTCACAGGGGGCAGTTCAGTTCAGTTGAAGGAGAGAGGCAATTACCAACAGACCAAGGGCAAGTAACCGAAGAGCATCACACACACTCAGGCACTGGCAGTCTCTGAGCAGCTCAAGGGACGGTCTCAAACAGCCAAGTACAGACAGTCATCACACAGTACCTGGTGCAGTCACTAAGCAGCCGCCGCCAACCACTCAGCAACCAGTAAAGCGCCCGCACAATGACAGGCTAGCAATTTGGGAAGGTGTCTTTTGTCGCTGGAACCGCAGCAATTTTAAAGCAAAGTGTTGCGTTTTGTTTTAGACACAGCTTGAAACGGTGGCGGCAGCAGTCCTCCTGCACAATAAGGCACGCAAAATGCTTTTACGGTTACCAGAGCAATTGTTGGTAACCTTAAATTAAACAACCTTCAAAAAAGCCATTCAAAGTGAAAGGAAAGGGCTGGGAGGATTCGCAATAATGCAATCCGAGCATGAAAAGCTGTAAATTGTCCGCGATTGACAGCCGCTAACAGGTTACGTCGGTGTTTGGCCCACGTCGGGCAAAAGAAAAGAAAACGTGGCAATACAGTGACTTTCAGCACAATGGCTCCAGAGGATGCAAAATGCAATTTCTCTGCATGCTGGGAGCTAAAACAAGCACGCGGGCTGGTTATGTCTCCTTCAAGAGGTATGCAGATGGGAGCCACGCACTGACGCCAAGCACCGGAAGTGCACCTATTTGCAGCCGGTTCACATGTGACCCCAAACCTGTTACGGCGAATTGCTGAAGCAGTTCCGAAAAGTACACGCCAGACTAAAAAATATTCGTCCTTTATCCTTGTAGGGGGGCAGTTGGGAGGGAGGGGTGGGGGGTGTGGGGTAGGGCGGTGAGAGCAAACCACACCGTTTTGTGTGAAAAAGGCCGCTTTATTAGAACAGGTGCACATCACAATTAAAACTACCTAGGCAAGAAACCTTAAAAAACTACTCCTCACTAAGTATAACAACTTACCTAACCCCATCTCAGTCCCCCACCCCTAATACATATCTCCAACCCGCCCCACCCAACATTACAACATTACATACTTTAATTCAAATCAATATACATATAATCATAAAAATGCAAACATCTCTTATCCAAACTCCCCTACCTGACCCTTCTCAACTTACGATCAACCCACCTCGGCTGGAAAAAACACCAACCATCAACCTGCCTAAACAATCACTATCTATGACCCAACTTTAGCATAAACCACAAAAATACAGCCAAAACCTTTAAAATTCGAATAAACCCCGCCACCCAGAAAGCCGGGGGGGGATGGAACTACACCCCCCTTTCTGCCCCCCAAACCAAGAGAACTGAGCTTCTGTGGAACGTTCTTGAACGATAAGACACCTGGCGAGCACCTCCCTGACCTCCAACAAGTATAGGTCCATACCCAACCGTGACAAGTGGACCCCGTCATCCCGGAAAAACTCCACTGAGTCAAAACGAATGTCCCTGTGAGAAACCCTGCCATAACCCAAACCCCAGCAGAATCTCGAAATATCCATTTAGAATTTACCTTCTTGCGCGCCCTGTAAATCGCTTGGGGATTCCGAGCTCCCCTCCAAATCCGACGCGGCATCAGCTCCGTCTACAAAACGTGGCAATCAGACCACTGCTCCTTCAACAGAACCAAATCCCTCTTCATCGCTCTAAGCAAAACTCTAAGCAACACAACACCCTTCACCCCACAAAGATCACTCTCCCCTAAATGAATTAATAACACATCCGGCCACTGACCTCCCACCAACCAACCATTCAATGCCGGAATCAGCTCTCTCCACAACATCCCCCCTTTCCCCTTCCAAACAAAATTGAAGAAACGATCATTAAAACCCAAAATTTTTCTAAAGTAGCAACTGCCCGCCTGAACTTGTGCCCATTTAATGAATGAGCGGCCCACATTCCATATGGTCAACTCCGGGGAGCGAGGGCCTGCTACAGAACCTGAAACAAGAAAAGCAAAGTAAGATTCATGTCAAAGATGGAGACGCAAGTGCTGAAACATCTGTGCTCTTAACAAAACGCTGAAAACAATTGGATGACCACCGCCCCAGCCACATGATGTCCCCTGCTGACCTACCTCTGTTACATGCCTCTGTCGCTGCCCCAATACTAAAGGAGTGTGTCCCAAACTGGGAACCATCTAAGCCAATATTGCCCAACGCTTTCCGCAGTACCATGCGCAGATGATAATCCGTCACCCGATCCCCACCTGAATGACGAAAAACCCTCTCGTTAAGCGTTTCCCCAGATAGAGACCTCCACCGCTTGGCCCAGTAAAAGGGGCATGTCGCTGCCGGAGAATTAGCTTCCAACCGAACTCCTTTGCCAACACTCCTCTGATCCGTTTTTGCATGTGAAAGCCAAATACGAACCTCTGTTTCAGAGAAGAAACTTCTTGCCAGGTAACACCCATTTTTAACCTAGAACCCACAAGTTTGTAAACCCTAAAGGCTCCAAAAAATATCCAAACCATGAGTATAAAAAACAAACAAGCTTCAAAACCATCTGTACAAACCACAGGTAACGCCACTAACAAACAGGCTAAAATCTGCCAAGACAAAGGCCTCTGAGCCACCCGTTCATTGGGGCCGCCTTCCTAGATCGCAGGCGGCCCCACTCCACCACTGGTGACATTTTGGAACGCTTGGGCGACGTACAGGCAGCAACGGTTGCCACAACGCCCGCTGAGGCCTGCCGCGCGGGGCGTGGCAGCCCAGCCACATCACCGATTACCATGTCCATACGCCCTGCCTCGCTCATAAGCCTGAGAGCTTTGAGCACTCGCACGTCTTCCGATGCCATAACTCTGCAATTTTAATCCAATGTAAATACGAACCACTAAATGCTAACCTCACTAAAACAAAAATTTTCTATCTAAAGCTCCCAGCCACCAGGTCACCAAAGACAAAATGGTGGCTGGGAGCAGTAGCCCAACGTATTTAAACGTAGGGCTACATTTGGGCTACAAAAAGAAAGCCCAAAACAAAATGCCTGCTATGCTCTGCCTGGCCCCACCCCTCCCAAACAGCCCGGGGGGGACTCCCTGCGGTGGCCCACCTCCCAAACCCCCCTTCTACTCACAGGCCATAGATTCAGCATACTTGACAAGGACAACCAGACGGTAAATTTAACCAATCCTAAGGAAGTAAAAGTTTGAAGAAAGGCACTAACGACTCTGCATCGATTCGAATAACTATTCACTAGGGATCGGATTTTAAACATAGTCCTCACATAATCAACAAATCAGCCTGGTATCTCTCGGCCCCAGGTTGCCATTCCTATAAACTTGTGAGTGAACCACTCCTTACGACCAAAATTAACTGTTCAATGAAATACTAATGTTTAAGCAAAAATTCCTTACTGGACACCAGGGAAACATAGGGGATATGTACAAGGAAGTGGAGGAGAGAGGCGTTAGCCTTCCTGGCTTAACGTCTCTCTCCTCCACTTCTGAAACGCAAGGCTGCACCATATTTACAAGAAAGAGGTGCAGCCTTGTGTTTCCTCCTGCGATGGCGCTGAGTTTAGCAATTTAGCACCAACGCAGGCACCCTTGCACCAAAGTGCAAGTGTGTCTGCGTGTAGGAGAGGATTGTTTATGTGTAGGAAGGTGTCCCTTTCTGCACATAAACAATCCTAGAAATGACATTCTGTCACTTTCATGTGTGCTGCTTCATGCAACACAGATAAAAGTGACAAAGTGGCATTTTAAAAGTAAGTTCATGTACAGGAAGGGACACTTTCCTGTACACGAACAAACCATGGCATTTCGCTTTTTCCATGTGTGTTCCATAAGGCAGCACACATAGAAAAAGCAAAACGAGGAGAAATAATGCATTTCTCCTCGTCTTGCCAACTTAAGACCAGGATTTACCTGGTCTTGATTTAAGGGCTGCATCCTATGTATGCCACCTTTGTACATAGGGAGCAGTGTCAAAATGAATGGGTGTTGCGGTGGAACGCCCACCGCAACACCCACTGCTCAAACTTTTCACGCTAACCATAGCGTGAAAGGGCGTCTTATGTACAAGGCAGCGTTAGGCCATGTTAAGTGGCTGAACGCTGCCTTGTCAACAGTGTCAATATAGGTGACGTTCTGGTGGTGATAGCGGCTTGTACATGTGCCCTATAGTCTCATCTTATAAACCTGCGGCTCAAATCTGGCATTGAGGATAGTATGTAAACTTGGGAATACTGCCCTTTTCTGAGAAGTGTATGGTCATGGACACCAAGCGTGAACAGATTCTGTAAAGATAATATCAGCATGGTTAGCTCTGGAACTCCAGGGTTGTATCAGAACTACAAGTGACCTACCTTGAATTGTTGATAAGCCTTATTATTTGGTCTATACAAACTCAATAAAACTAAATAAACAAAGTGCTTGGAGCTACTCCACAGTCCTCCTCACTCTTGTGTTCTGTGCCAATATGCTATGAGAAGATTACAAGGAAAACCAGTATTAGTAATACACCGGTTTCACCTGTGTAATAAATGAAGAGTTGTTTTTATCAATCATCATCCGGGAGAAGAAAATAGCTCCCTGACAGATAACACGGAGTAGAGAGGATGTGGAGCAGTGGACAGAGCTGCTAACTCGAGCACTGGGGCTCCTGGTTTGAGTCTTGGTGGCGATATGCAACATCCTGTGATTCTATACAAATCACTTAATCTCTCTGGATGATAAATTGTTATATAAATATGCTGCTCTATTAACGGGAAAACTTTATGAAAATATAGTTCCACCAAAGCTGATGTTAACGGTATTTCGATGGCATGAAACTGATAAGAGAAGCAGATGAAGAACAAGTATTGGTAAATTCAGGAAATTATGCCACAGCCAATAGAAATGGAGGAAAGGTCAGTGGCACACACAGGAATCAATGAGAAGCGAGGAAAGAGAGGAGGCATGATGCAAGTCCCCTTTAAGTTTCTATAGATTTCGCAAGCACTGTGCAGGCGAAACCTAAATATGTGCAGAACCTCGAGTTTACCCGTTTTTCTATGATGTGCTTGTCTCAATTTATTGTCTGGCAATCAATCCCTACAATCTCTTTTGTTTCTATACCAAAATATTTACCTTGTATCATTGCTATACTGACTTTTTCTAATCCTAGTATTGGAGAAATCCCTTGGCTCACTATGTCCAGACTCCTGCCGGGTGGCAGAACCCATCACTATACTAATGCATTTCTTACTTCATCAAGGTTATCTGTGAAGCTTTGTGGAGGTAAACATCCACTCACTTCACAAAAGAAGCAATTCATGTCTGATCATCATCAAAAAGTGTGTTTCAATATTGAAGCCATTTTGTTTTTTACATATTCTATTCATATGTTAGCTTTCACAGGCAATTTGTGATGTGTGGATCAATAAACATATATATGGTCATACATCGTCTCCATTCAGCTTCCTTCAAGACTATTAATTCCACTAGACACTTTTGTTGTTTAGTCTACCCTTCTCTGAATTTGCCAAAGCTTTTCATTGTATTTATTTAATGTGTCAATCAAAACTGAGCCCTGTGTTCTAAAGCTGGTCTTACTAAGATGCTACATTAGGCAATTGTTAGTTCTTAATTATTGCTGAATAAACTATATTATTATTGAATATCTAATTTGCTTTTGTATTGTTTTCCACTAAAGCATATGTAATGCTCAGTTAATTCTAATGGTTTTTCCAATGGCAGAAAGTCAAGTGAAACATCCAATAAAATGTCTAATGCATATACATTACTGATGCCAATACACTATGTTTACCACTTTTCCATAAACAGACACTTGGGCCACCCCTATATTCCAATGTTCATCTTCTTTCTTGTTGGTAGAAAAAGAGATACGCTTTGTGCCACTATGTCAGCTTCTTATTTATTTATGTTTGAAGTTTTATATAGTGCTGGCTGGATCCGGAGGTATCAGAGCGCTTCACATGGATAGGAAGGAGGTCACGGTATAGAACAATCAATTAACAGCATGAAACCCGCCATGTTATAAAACTAAACACAGCTTAAGTTAGAATACATCACAAAACACATATGGAGAGAGCTAGGGCAATATACATCAGTAACACCAGGAAGTGGGAGATCACATTTCGATTGGTGGTATGAGAAGGTGAAAGGCAAGTGGGCAGCAGGGGGTAGGAGGTTAGACGAGCAACAGGGAGTAGGGAGGTAAAGGGGGAAACCTGGTAGGAAGGGAAGGTAGTATAAAAGTACTGAGAGTGTTAGAGGGAGCGGGAAGTGGGTAAGGGTGAAATCAGCACCAGTAGAATGTGGCAGAAAGGAGAGGGGGTGGAGGAGAGAGAATGGTAGAAATGAAGGGGGTACCAGAAAGACTGGAAAGGAAAAGGGTGTGTTTAGGTCTATTAGGTGTTGGATCATGGCGCAGGTTAGACACCCCAAAATTTTTTGAAGAGGTGCATTTTAGGAGGGGTTACATCGTAGGTCTTTTGGGAGTGCATTCCAGATGATTGGGGCATTGCCAGAACAGAAGCAGGACTGAGTGGATTTTTTTTTTGTAGGGGTGGGACTCGGAGGAGAGCGTTTGTGCTTTTTATGGGTCGTGTGCTGCCCGCTTTACAGATTTTGTTGGCGAGGTATGTCGGAGTATTTTGGTGGAGGACTTTGTGTGTAATGCAAGCAGCTTTGTAGGCGGACCTGCCTTCGATGAGGAGCCATTGAAGGGTTTTGAGGGCAGGGGAGTTGTGGTCCAAGCGTTTGCATTCAGTGATGAGCCTTGCTGCAAGGTTGAGCACAGAATTAAGCGGAGCAAGGTGGATCTTGGGGATTCCGGTGAGGATGGCATTGCCGTAGTCATTACGCAACAGGACAAGAGATTGGACAACTAGTTTAAAGTCTTCAGTTGGGATAAAGGGCTTAATTATCTTTCGATGACAGAGAGTGAAGATGGCTCCTTTTGCCGAGTTTTTGATATTCACATTGAGGGTTAGGCTATTATCGAGGGAGATACCCGGGGATGTTACTGAGTTGGGCAGGGATAGGGAGCAGTTGAGGGCATTGAGGTCATAGATCCAGGTTTGAATGGGGTGTGGTTGTTTTTGGGGGAGAAGAGAATGATTTCATTTTTGGGGGGATTAAGTTTGAGATGATTTAATTGGAATCTGGATTAAAACTTGGTGAGGGTGTTGTTAAGGTGTAAGATATCAGTGTGGGTTTTGATCTTATGGTAGAGTTGGGTATCATTGGCATAGAAGTGGTAGTTGATCCCAGCTTGTTTAAGAATGAGGGTGAGGGGTTCCATGAAAAGGTTAAAGAGAGAGGGAGAGAGCATAGATCATTGGGGAACTCCAAGGGAGACCGGAGAGGGTTTGATAAGCAGTTGCAAATTTTAATTTGCTGTGATCGGTGTTGGGGGCGGAAGACAAGCCAATTATGTGTAGTGCCATTGAGTCTGAAATGATCTCTGAGAACATTAAACAGAGTCGCATGGTTGACAGTATCGAATGCAGCAGAGAGATCAAGAAGGATCAGTGGGCAGCAGGTTTCGCCATTGTTGAGAGAGTGGTGTATGTCGTCGACAGTGTTAAGCATGGCAGTTACAGTGCTGCAGCCTTTCCTAAAGCCAGATTGTAAGTGGTCCAGTAAGTTACATTTTTCAATGTGCTTATCTAATTGGATTAGGACACATTTTTTGAGGGCTTTGGAAAGAAGGGGGAGAGATGCGGCAGATATTGTTAAGGTCATTAGGGTCGGCCATGGTTTTTTTAAGAATGGGGGTGATTTGTCCATGTTGAAGGGAGGTGGGGACACAACCCGAGGCAAGGGAGGTATTGATGATAGGGGTCCAAGATGGGGTAATGAGTTGCTTTAGGTCTTGGACTAGGTTCGAGGGGAGGGGGTCTTTGGTGTGGGAGGACAGTTTAAGTTTAGTAATGATGTTAAAAACATCACGTTCAGTTGCAGGGTGGAAAGTTTGCCAGGAGGCATTGTTTTTTAGTTGTAAGTTAGGGTGATTGGTTTCAAGAGGAGTGATTATGGGTAAGTGTGGGGAGAGATTATGGGGGTATTGTAGAGGGTGTGTGCAAGGAAAGGTGAGAGTGGGGAAAAGTAGTATGCTGGGAAGAAGTGTGATTAGTGTGATCCTCATTACCAAAGTATTATTTTTTTCTTGTCTTTATCAATACCAGTTTGTCCTTCTCTATCTATAATGCCAAGGCTCACACCAGAAACCAATTTCACTACCCTAGATGAAAATACCCTTATATGTTTTTCGATGGTAATGCCTTCCCCATAACACACATGAAAAATAAAGTAAGATGGATTACCTTTATCGGAAGGCATTAACATTTGCACCATAAATAATGAATGGTAGCAGAAAAATGATTGCGCTTATAAGCATAACTTTGTGTGCACATATATATAATGTCTTCTATATTGTAATAGACTGAAGGTTGGTGTTGTGGTATCTATAGAAGGACAGGTTTGGTGGTCGGAGGTAGGCTCTGTAGCCAGTGCACAACTTCCGGCATTGAAGGTCTGTTGTGGAATGTTCTTCAATGAGGGGAGAGAGTTAATTGCCTCCAGATCATTAGGATGTGATTTCTTTGTTTAGTGGTCGCATGAGGCGGTAAGACCAGAATATCTATGTACCACATTTGATTTCGAGGTAGTCAGTAACTTGTGGTTAGAGGATGCCAGGTTTGGGAGATTCCGTATTCCACAATGTACAAGGCCAAAGAGTTTGAGTGATGTATATCAGCTATTCTGAGAATTGTCTAATGTCAGGCGTTTTTAATGGGGCTATGCTTTTTCATGGATGGTCACCCAGCCTGATCTAGGTAAAGCAATTGAGTGTCTTTCACTGGTGGTTTATAGGAGTTAGCATTAACCTATCTACAGCAGAGAATGAATACTGAGGCAGGTCAACCGAGCATTGTGTGGATCAGTACCACAGTTGTGTTGTAGTTAAGCAGGTCCTTTCTATGTTCAGGACATTGAATCTGGCTGTCATGGCGGTGGTTGAGATCCAGGTTTTCGGACCATGTTGATGTTGGAGAGCATGATCAAGTTTCTTGTAGGGTGATAGTGTTAGAATATCTTCCTCAAATGATCTGAGCTAGAGAGCACCATGCTGCGGGGAAGATAATATACAGAGACCTATCCAGTCATAGATCCGTCAGAAATGCATCACTTATCTTTCTCCATCTGAGCTACAGCCGACGATCTTTTCTGGATTTGACAGGTGTGCTCCCAGTAAATAACTAAAGAGTCTGTTGCCCTTCACAACTAGAAGGAAAAATGATTTTGTCCAGAGAAACCTCAGATGAATTGTTGACTTACCACAGAGAAATCCCGCTGCAGGAAAATCCAGGATCCCTGATCTAAGCTAGCACATATATATATATATAGAGTGACAAGAACCTAAGGGATTGGCCAGTGTTTCGCTATTCTGAACATAGACTTTGACGATGACTCCCGTTGCAGCCTTTTCTGATGCACTTTTCCTTGGGAATGGGTGTGGGCTATTACGCACAACAGTAGATGACAATTGAAGGGGATCTAGATGATGGAACATGCTGCTTTACTTAGTTGAAGAGTTTACAGGCGTTTCTAGATAAACATTAGTTGTAAAGTTAAAACTGTTCACTGGGTTACACCACGGCTGTTCCAAAGATTATAAGTTAACTTTTGTGTGCCTCAGCTCTAATGTCACTGCATTCCCTTAGATTGGACAAACGTGTGTCCTAGGATCTCAGAGGCCTCCATGAATTAAGAGAAGTTCTAAGCTGTCTACATGAAACACAGTAGTACTGTGAACTGAGGGTTAGACAGAAAGGTAGTGCACAGCTCCTCCACACAGGCTTGCTCGATTTGATGAGAAATGATCTGCAGTAGAATTCTGGGTGGCTTGCAGGAGTTTAGAGAGTTTAATTTATTTTGAAAGTCATGAATGGGGGCTACCCCATCTTGTGGAACTGATGTTAATACTGGTGATAATGTTTTTGAAAGAAGGATAGGAAATATAGATTGTTTAAGCTGTTTTGTAAATGAAAGCTCAATGTGACTGCCATTTTACATGAGAAAAGTCATTTCTGTATTAAAGACAACTTTCGGATTGCCAATATGAGTGCTGATGATAGGCGTAGCGCCTCTGAGCATGGGAGTGGCGTACCTTAACTTGATGCTGAATTTAATCATTTTATCATCCACCTGGAGAATTACTTTGTTGTCTTCAGTAAATTTTATCTAACTAAATTGCTTAAATTATTGTTTCCGCCTTGTGGAAATGAGGGTAAATTCTATATTTCCCAGCCAATTCACTGTAGTAGGAACCCACAACTGGGTAATGCCAGGACAGGAATAGAAGGGTAGGGAGAGGGTGAGGGGGATAGAGAGAGAGAGAGAGAGAGAGAGAGAGAGAGAGAGAGAGAGAGAGAGAGAGAGAGATTAGTTTATCTATATATAAGGAGGCAACACACACCTAATGAGAAAGTGTGAGCTATATGGCTCTCTGCTTAAGATGAAAGTATGAGGTGGAAGCACCAAACTGTGAGTGCGCTGTATTCAATTCGATGAGCTGGAACACATCGTCCTATCAGGTGACGAGCCTTAGCATGTACTGCTGTAAAATCTACGATAAAACCATGAATAAATTTTCACTGCGTACAAGTGGTGTTCTAATCCTGGTGCAAATTGTATGGACAGGGTACACCAGGACTCTCTCATCCTGGCTAGACAAGCTTCTCCGGCGCTGTATGGAGCAAGTCAAGCTGGCCAAAGATCTCAGCGTACTTTAGAGCCAACACAGTCAACAAGGCTCCAAAGACTTTCAGCAGCTCCTCTATCAGAACATTGCTGACACAGGTGGCCTACAACAGCTTTTCCTCAAATGATTGGCCATCACCTAGAGTGCACCATCTAGGCTGGTAAAGGCGAGAAGCTTTTGATGTACACACTTTCAGCTTAACTCTAATCTTAAATTGCGCTGTGTATGCCAAGATTTAAATGGTGTCTTTTGTCTTCCTTCTACTTGATCATCAAACTCACTGTTTCCTCAAGAACTGTGGATCTCTTTACATGTGTGTCTCTTTTGGAACTCCAGTACTGCCTTGGCGTGATCTGATGTTTTCTATATCTTCATTGAATGGCATGCCTCATTTGTCAATGGATCCAAGCTATACATGTCACAACAACAGCAGCGTTGCCAGGCGTGTTATCTGCAGGGTTCATGCCACCCTCGAGTTTGTGGGTTATACCGGATCCTGAGAGGTTCAGACTCTGCCTCATGCAAGGAGGTCAAGATGTGCCTCTTGGTGGGTCGACTCAAGCACCACCTAGCAGATGAAAAAAGTATTTCAGTATCAGGGTATGTCACTGTTCACTGCCTTAATAATGAATGAACTGAATGAAAGAATGACTTTTACTCCACTAACGCATTTTCTGATTGTGTTCATGTGTAGAACGTGACCATGTCAAATTCTGAGTTTCCTTGCGTGTTTTTGGTGTTTATCACTACCCCTTCGTAGCCGGTGTAATTCCCCCACGGCGCGGAGGGAGGGGAGGGGCTGCGGTGCTCGTGACGAGCCCAGCTCGTAATGAGTCACAGTGGAGCTGTGCTCATGACGAGCTGGGCTCGTCATAACCCCGCCCACTGATTAATTCTCCCGCACAGACGGGGAATCAATCGCACGTGGGCGGGCCGCGGCCGTTATGACGAGCCCAGCTCCTTATGAGCACAGCTCCACTGTGCCTCATGACGAGCTGGGCTCGTCATGAGCACAGGAGGGGTTAAGATTATTAAAGTTGAATGCCAAAAGTGACCGAGTCAACTGCACCTCTCTTTTGATTGCATTGTGCAGGCTGTCTAATGAAGTATTCAGTTGCACTACTTTTACATTAAACTTACTGTACTCTTTTTATGGTGAAATTTAAAGTGAAGTTAGGGTTACAGTAGCGTTAGGTTATAGTTAAATTGGTAGAACTTTAATTACTGTTAGAGCTGACCTTAAGTTTAAAATTAGGATTAGCATTGGGGTGGTTACTTTTATGGTTTGCTTATTTATAATATGCCGTTTATCTTACAAGTAGTGTTATGATTAGGTTTGCAGGTGTGGCTAGGTTTAATATCATGTTTAGGAAAAAGCTCTGGTTAGGATACATTTATACGTGACAAACAAATTAAGGTCCTGTTTATGGATGCCCTCCTACCTACGAAACAAAATCCACACCACAGTAGGACAAAGAAACTCCATAGACAAATCAACACTTTCTTGAAATCCCCAATACAAATAAATGAATAACTCTTGACAAAACTTTCTTTTGTCAGACCCCTAGAGCCTAGAACAGCCTCTCTGAAGTTCTCTGATGCAACTGAAAATTCTAGCCTTCCATAAAACTATTTTGAAGCTATTTAGACTCCACCAGAACCCTATTAATTATTAGGCATATCGATTGCTATTACTGTATCGGTTAGTTGTTAGAATCTCCTCATAATTTTGCAATCAAGATATCAGATAGTTCTATGTAATAAGTTGGTTTATGTGAAACGCTCCTATTAGAAAAGGCCCTTTCTAGGGTTCTTTCCCTCTACTTTTTGTTTTTCTCCATCCTATTTTTCAGCTGATCTGGATGTTAGCCTTAGGGGACTTTGAGTGTGTTTGAAACGGTTACTCACTGGCAAAGCACTGTGTTTGTCATATACACGATTGGCTGATTTGATTTAGCTGTAAGTCCCTTGTCAAGGGGAAAGTCATATACCATGAGAATGTATCGCGAATGCTCCTCCATGAACCTGCAGCATTGGATGTCTGTCCACGGAGGGAGCTCATCGATTGTGCCACAGGGTTTTCCTGGTGGAGCCTGTGTGCACAGTTTACTGTTACTTGAGCTGGCATTTAAAAAGCTGTGTGCCAAGGTTCTGCATGTCTCTTGCTATATCGGAGTTCTCCCTGGGGACAGGGTGGGCTGTTGGGACGCGGTAGGGCATGTACTTGTGTGTGTTACATGCAAGGGTCGTGAATGGCATCGGGTGGTGGGTTCAGTACTACGGGGCCGGCTTCTTGCATGGGATTAGTGTGAGGGAATGTAGAAAAAGTCTATTGAGCAGTATTTCCTGGAAGCAGCATCATGTTTGATATTGATAACTTCATAATGGCGAATCCTCTCTGGTAATGCGAGTGGATCCGACTTTACGTGTGTGGAAATGTTACTTTTGGAAAAGTGAGCATTTCGATGCTCATGGCTCTGTGTGCCCGTTTGCCTGTTTCCCCAGGGAGACAGCTACATCTCTGCCTTCCTGATTGAAGGAGGGGTTCAAGGAAACTGCAAATCTCTGACTCTGAGGGGCCTTTCTCGGATGGATACTTGGGGGTGAATTGGCACCTGCATTCGAAGGGGAAGGATCTTGATCCCACTACAGATAGTGATCTAACCTCTCGGAGTAGGACAGAATTTGGAGAGGGCCTGTGCATTTTAAAGGGCTGGTTAGCTGTCCTCCTGTCCATGAGATCCCAGGGACACAAAGGTTCTCACTATTTCAACAGGATCATAAGAACCGCACTATGTGCGGTGGAAACAGGTGGAAGTGATAGTTGGTTGGGACACGGACCATCATGACGTACAATATTTTCATTAAGTGCAGAGTATTGTGTTAAAAAAGATCCGTAGTTACCTGAGGTGCTGAGACTTGAGGAGTTCAAGGAGTGCAGGGGATGCTTGCAGAGTCTGAGGGATCCATGCTTGCAACCAAGGGGATCTGTGCTAGCTTGCGCTCCAGAGCGTTTAGTGCCCAAGGGTATGGGGAAACCGGAGCCGGGAGCTGAGACTGTCTTTGACCTCCAGATCAGAACGACGACAGTACCTGACATCACATATTTTTACTCGATCTTGATTTTACAAAGAAGCAAACCATGTTGTACCTCTGATCCAAATGTTCTTTTTGCAACAGTACCTACAGAGATATTGATAGAAATGCTTAATGGATGATATTAGCCAGCACTGCTTTTGTCCCTGCTCTGGACTTTTTCAAAGCTATTTCCAAAGGTAATACATAGGAAAGTAGCCCGTAGACACCCATCCAAAGAAAAGGCTGTCAGATTCAGGATTTAGGATTTAAATTCAGAGTGCTCCGAAATTCTTTGATATGTTAATGCCTGGCAACTTCGCTTTTTCTCTGTTCCAGTGGCAACAGGTGTGTTTTAGCGTTCAGAGCATCGCTGTTTGTGGCTTAGTATCCTGTACTGTTCTTATAGTTAGAGAAGTGCGACCAATGTACCACTGATTCCTCTTTGGATTAGGACACATCTTATTATGTTATAGTTTTTTAAACAGAGATGGGTTAGGCTTCATTTTTGCATACATTTATGCCTGCAACACTTTTAAACATTCTGTACCATTTAGGGCAGTGGAGAAAGGCAAATTCTACAAGGTAGATCTATTTTCAGGGTTTTCGAAATTGAGCCCACGAGAGGGCCTTCTCAAAAGTCTAGAAAGGCCAAACCACTTGTAGTTTGAAAGGCACCTAGCTTTGATGACAAGCTTTTCCCAGTCTGGTTAAATGGCAACAAGGTACCAAAGACTTACATGTGAGGTCCCCTTTGAACTTGAATCACCCCTTCCTGATAGTCCAGGTCCATAAGAGTGAGTTAGGGTCTGCACATATTAAACTTGAGTGAAGAGGTTGTCTTCTCTGAAGGACATCCCCAGGGCTGTGTCACAAGCACAGTGGGCCAGGACCAGATTGGCTATTTTTAACTTTTGGCATTTTTCCAGGGCGCTGAGACCTTTAGAGAGTGGTTTTTAAAGGTCTCTGGCCACTACTGGCACTTTTCATTGTTTCTTTTTCCGTGAGGTTAATTGTAGCAGGTAATGCGGGGAGGTTGAGAGGAAAAAAACAGAGATGGGTCGGGGGACAGGGAGGAGGTGGGGGGTAGAAAGAGCAAGAGAGACGGAGAAAGTGAGGACAGATAGAGTGTACAGGGTGAAGGAGATAGACAGTGAATGGATTACAAGAAAGAGAGATAGTGGGGAGGAAGCAAGCAGAGCTCAGTTGAACATGTTTGTAAGGGCATCTTTTGATTCCACTTCCGGATCACCGGATGAGTGGTAGTGCGAGTTCTGGAAAAAGGGGGGAGAGGCATGGAAAACCAATGTGCCAGAGCTTGGCTTCTAAGAAGCCTGGGCCTGGTGGCCCAGGGAGGGCAATCGTGCTGAACAATGCTGTGAGAGAGGCGGCTCTGTAAGAAGGGAATCTAGGTCAGCCTGTTCCATGCAAAAACTATAGGAGGAAAAACTCTCAGTCGGTTGACAATGTTGAAGCCTCCCCACATTCTCCTTCCACACTCCTCCTCGTCTCCGTGCATGTGAATGCATATGTACCAGTCACATGCTTCAGAGCCGGCGTGGGGAGCCCACAGCAGGCACAGGTTGGGGTTTGGAAGTGGTGGAAAGTGGTTACCATTTCTCATCTGATTAATCTTTTTGGTTGACAGGGAGGGAAAATAAATGTAATAATACAATGTAATGTTTGTGTAGCCTATTTCACCACACAATAAGGACCAGGAATCGGTAATAAAGTTAAGTGAGTTTATTACAAGTTAATTAACATTCCAGTAAATACGAAAATCAGTTCCACGTTAATATCATAAAGCATACAATGAAAGGCAGTCAGATCAATACAGATACCAAGAAATAGGAATTGATGTTGCCTGCTTCCTAAACATGAATGGATTTCGAAATCTAAATTGTGATCAGGTCTTAGGGAAAGATCTCACAGGATTCAGGGAAGG
The DNA here is from genome assembly GCF_964263255.1 of Lissotriton vulgaris. Lineage (NCBI taxonomy): Eukaryota > Metazoa > Chordata > Amphibia > Caudata > Salamandridae > Lissotriton > Lissotriton vulgaris. Next base: position 66,273,530 of record NC_141688.1, on the reverse strand, counting down.
TGGAATGTATCCGCATAGATATCAATAGAAATCTTGTAAAGGGGACAGCTGTTTAGTATAAAGCTACACACTTGCAAAAAAGAAAGGGAGCAACAAGGTCTGCACCTCCCAAAATCGAAAGGGATCTGTCTAAATTCTAACAGTGTGTAAATTAAGTAAATCACACAGATATTCCAACATCAAATATATCTCTCCATCCACCCTTCCAGGACCAATTGTGTTAAACTCCACATTGTGCAATGACCGCATCACCAGACTTTCCCATCCCAAAGGCCTTGGACAGCCACGGTAACCTTGTGTATCCCTCTGTTCCTGATCCGGCTTCTTTAGCTCATTAGCTCTTCACGCTCCTGCCAAGATTTCCTCTCTCAGACCTCACTATCAATAATACAACAGTACTCCTTTCTGAAGCTATGAAATCATGAGAACACACCTGCAATGGAAACACATGCAGGTGTGCACAAGTGCATTTCAATGTTATCTTCTAATACATGATTATAGATGGACGTGTAACTTCTAGACAAGTAGACACATGAATAAATGCATTCATGGTTACATATGCAATGTGCTTCAAATAAATGCAATACGATTTGAGACATAAGTGTAAATATAAATGAAACTACATCTCACAGCGCCGAGATGCTCCATGGAGTGTGCGTGCGCTATATAAAAACACAAAACGTCAAACATCAAACATCAAACATTATTGATGAGCCTAAACTTTAATGTGCACACATTTCAGTCTCTAGTATTCTACTGTGAATACATTTCAGTAGTACAATTAAATGCTTCACTTCACCTTAATACATTTAGACACGGGGAATATTGTTGAGTATATGTAAAAGCAGTGCTTCTGCGACATGTAAGGGTGGAGCTAAAATTGCATGGCTCTAGGGGCACTGCTAGTAAGACTAGAGACTCTATGTTTTATGCAGGAGTTATAAGGGAGTGGGCATCAGCAGTTATAGATGAACTTACCACAGGCCTCGAAGAGACACATGGCTGTCCAGTCTGTGGTGTTTAAAACTGCTTGCATCTTCGTGCCTGAAAGAAATGGTGGAGACTTGTAACCGTCTGGTGGCGTCAGGACGCGGACTACTACAGCAGGGTCACCAGGAAATGGGACCAACAGTGTTCTGCTGGAAACTTCCAGACCGGATGCAATCCAGTTAAGGGACCAGATGAAAGGATATCTCCAAAAGGCATAGGGGCATTAATTTACATTAATTAAATGAACTTGTATTTGAACCGTTGAAGTGCGGTTGGCTGGTAGCCTTCACCTATTAGGCAGTGAGAACTTGCACATATTGACCCAAGGCTAGCACGCCCATCACAGAACACGTCACTGTCCAATAGGATTTTACAAATGTACATAATAGAGCATCTGTTCATTACAGGTTCAAGAGTTGTGTGTCTAAGTGTTGGAGAAGTAGAGGATGCTGCGATTCAAGGTGGAGGTACATTGAAAGAGCTTTGCATTTCTCGAAATTACAGATATGACAGAGTGTTTGCCTCGTGTCACCACCGAAGTATGCTGGCAGGGGGTTGTAAGCTACTTGCATCAGAACTGAGGCGCATTAGTGGAGCTGCGTGCTGTGCTCCCGGAACTGGGATAGTTACAAACAACAGGGGCAATCTAGAACCTGACCCAGGGGTAATTAACACTACAGTCCAAACAATGGTTCAAGTACACCACTTGGAATGAAAGCGATGTTTAGAGAATTAAAAATAGGGAAAATACCTCCCTAAAGTAGAAAAAGAAAAAAGAGAAGGAGAGAGACTGGTGCTACCCAACTCTTAAGCTCTTAAAACACACAGTACCCATGTACAAACAATTTTTAGTTTTCTAAGAATCATTTGTTTATATGATCAAAAAAGCGTATCAAAGACATATATACAAAGATAATGACGCTCATACAGTTACACAAACAGTGTTACAAATGTGAACAATGACAGGTGTAAACAGACAATTTGTGGCAGAGGAAGAAATACAAAAGTAGGTTTCAAAACAAAACAGAAATACATAACGAAATAATTGTGTCCTCCTTCATTAGAGCCACACTATTGGCGTTGACTGCATTTCAACCCAAAGATAAATGGAGGGTCATCATCAGGACAAAACATCAGATGTAGGAGCGTCCACTGTGTTTCAATAAAAACGTCTCAATCGTCATGAAGAGCAAATCAACATGAAATGTGCATCAAGCACGGAAGCATTCGTAAACTCAATGCAAAAAGGAACTGGGAACGCAGAGGATACTTCTGATCCAGGCTCGGCATTGCTTACTTTATTATTATTCCTGGTACTGCAGCACTGGGCAGGTGAAAACCTGTAACTGCCAGGTTGGATTGAAGGACATTGCTAGAGCTATGTGCAGCGATCCCAGTACTCGGATAGTAGGGGTACTGGAAGTCAGTATTGGATTACTTTAAGAACAGAGGTGCTTGGAGCATCACTACTGGAATTTCACGGGTACCGTATGTCACAAGTGAGATGTATTGGTTGAAGTGTGTATGGTACTCCCAGTACTGAAGTATATCGCAGTACAGTAGCCGAGATTTGAGGTCAGTGGCGACTGCTGTTGAGCAGATGTGGTGGGCAGCTGGGGTGGTGGGGGTGAAAATGTAAAATAAAAGATCACTTACCTGTGTATGGCTGCCGCCTCTCCTCCTTCCTCTTCTGTTCATGTCTTGCGGCAACACACAGGTTCCCAGACTCCCCTATGCCAATCATGACACTGACAGCAGTGTCGTGATTGGGTTGAGCGGTCTGATCTGCTGCTCAGACAGTGCCTGGGACTGTTCTCCACCTGACTGTGCAACACACTCAGGTGGAGAAATGCTAAGTGCGCATGACGCCATTTACATTTATGGTTCCCACTCCTCCTCCTCCCTGCTGGCTGCTGGTGTCCATCAGGATAGCACAGCCCCGCCTGGCCTTGCTCAGCACTGAAAAATAAAATGATAATAACATTGTGTTGTTATCATTTCATTTTTCATTTTTGCACTGCTCAGAGAGCAGTGGGGTGACGCTCATCCGCCTTAACAGAGGAGCCGCAGCTGTTTGAGTTATGCATTGGTATGGCTGTTGGTAGTGTTTTCAATGCTGGAATGTCAGGGCAACTGCAGCCAGAAACGGAGGTACATTGGTAGTAACAACAGTGTGTCCTCAGTACTGGGATAGCTGGCAAAATACGGGGGAGGACAGATGTTTAATGATACAGCTGTGCGTTGTGCTCTCCCTACTTAAAAGTTAGGATTAGGACTGAGCTCTGTCTGTGGACAACAGACATTAGTTTAGCCAGACAGGTGAAGAAAAAACAGATGCATCAGTCGCGCTACTTGTGATTTAAGTGCTAAAATTGGAGATCAATAAAGATGCACATCGTGAGAGTGGTGTGCGGTGGTCTGCACTGGCTCAGACGGTCACGGCAGGCCTCAACTAGCAGCCATATGTGGAACAGAGTTTCCACTACTGAACAGAGCTGAGCAGACGGGCACACGGAAAGCAGGGCACAAGTTGAGGGTAGACAGCATCTGCCCTTTTTTCTCACAAGGTGGATGCCTTAAGTATGCTAAACTTGTCCCGGTAATATTTTAGGAAACCAGCACACATTCAGCAGCCCCTGTGTGGTGTCTGCTTTAGTTACATGCAGCAACGTTAAGGTGGGGAGGAGGCTTATCAGATTCCAGTTGGGCCCATAACAAAGACTGAAGTTGAGGGGCCAACAGGCCTCCTTTTCTTGTTAGTATCCTGGCTGGCAGCTTCCTTGGTTCTTCTCCTTGGCAAAAGGTTTCTTGTTCCAGAAGTGATCCAATTTCTTGGGATCAGGGTCCCAATATTTATACCCCAAAATCCTTTGTTCTCTGAAGGCAGAGAGGCCTCTGCCTAGTCCAAACCAGTTCCTGAGCACTTTGTTTACATGACTCTCTCCTTCCTTTCACTGTGCAGAGCAGAGTCATCAGCCGCCCCACAGGAGGTAGAGCCAGCACAAGGGAGGGAAGGCACAGCTCTGGAGCACTTTATTGACAAGATTCCTTCTCTCCTTTCACAGTGCAGGGCAGAGACATCAGACAGGCCACAGGAGGTGGAGACAGCATTGTAGAGGGAAGGCCCAGCCCTATTCAGGTCCCAGGTGTAACTCCTCCCTCCCATCGAGATGCAGATCTCTCTATTCACCACTGGGCTGCCCCAGCCTGTCTCCTGGAATCCCCCAGCCCTGTCACTCACAAACCCAGACCGGGAATACACAACCTAGCAGAGGCAGGCCTGGACAGTTAGGCAAGAAAATACCCACTTTCTAAAAGTGGTATTTTCAAACACAGAATATTAAAACCAACTTTACTAAAAGATGTATTTTATCATTCCGAGTTCAGGCATATTAAATTCGAATTTCCACCATGTTCCCTGAGTCGGTTAGGATTATAAAATATAATAATCTAACTGCCCATTCTAGCCTATGGAGAACAGGTAGTCTTGCAATAGTGAAAAATGAAAATGGTTGTAATTCACTATTAGGACATGCCACACACACCAGGGCTTGTCCTACCTTATACTTACAATGCACCCTGCCCTTGGACCTACCATAGGGGTATCTAATATGACGCAAAGGGAAGGTTTAGGCACTGGCAAGTGGGTGCACTTGCCAAGTCGACATGGCAGTACTAGACTGCACACAGGCCTTGCAATGGCAAGCCTGAGACACACTTTACAAGCTACTTCTGTGGGTGGCTCAACCAGTGCTGCAAGCCCACCAGCAGCATTTGATTGACAAGCCCTGGACACACATGGTGCACTGTACTAGGTGCTGACAGGTAAATCCAATAACCCAATCATGGAATCACCGATTAGTACATCAATTTAACATAGGGGGCTCTTGCACTGTGGCACTGAATAGCAGTGCCCAAAGCATATAACCAGTAAAAACATATCAAAAAGAGGAGGCAATCTGTCAAAATGGAAAGGAGACTCATGCCAATGATGCCAGGTCTAACAGGCACCTATGTCAACCTATTGATCTAAAAATGCATCAGACCCCAGGGGATGAGATCCCCGTGGTCATTAAAATGCCAGGGAAGAGGGCCACACGCTCGCTCCCCAAATAAAAAACAAAATAAAGCAGGAATGTGAAATGAGCAGAGTAGCAGATCACTTCACATTTGTTTCTCTAGCTGGGGAGTGCCCGGCAAGGGATTTTTAAAAGATATGTCTGATGCTAGTGGTGCCCTTGGAATGGGAGGGGGCACCACCAATCTGTTCTTTAAATGTCATGGGGAGCTTCAAAGAACTCAACAGCCCTTTACGAACATTCACAGTTACGGTAGGTCTCTTGAGTCATTGAATTCATGACCTCGGGAGGGCTTCATATATATTTTAAAGCACTCCGAGCTGCAGCTGCACAGTCTTCAGCCGGAGTGTGGGGGATCCCTAGTGTGCAGCAGCGGATCAGCCTACTTCAGTCATTGGCTAACTTTACTGTGAATGACGGCATTCTGCATTTTCATAAGGAGCACTTAGACATGTGAAGTAGTTTCCTTAAGTGCAAGGGACTGCTACAGTAATGTGTGCTCTTTAAGACAAAAAGTATTTTGAGCTTTTACACATTTTATTTGTTTTAATTGAAGCAACGCTTGCCCAACTGTAAAGTTTTGAGATATCATGACACGAAAAACAAGTACAGACAGAGCCAAGAGGCTGCCAGCTTAGTATAGCAGTCATGCTAGAAGTGCTTGCAGCTGTCCATTGTAATTATACTTCCACTGATCCTTACGTGTATTACTTAGGAGTGGGCAGAAAACTACGCTCTGACAGCGTAGTGGATGAAGCCAGCCACACCTGCTCCCCGGGCCCGGTCCAAGCTTCCGAACCCTAGCCAGGCCGGGGAGAGCCTCCCCGGGCCCCGGTGGAGCCCCGTCCCCAGCGCCCGGACCCTCTGATGGCTTGCAGGACGGGGAGGGCTCATGCACCCCGGGGCCGGACGGATGGAGCTCAAGCCCCGGTCCGGTCCCAGCTTCCGAACCCTAGCCAGGCCGGGGAGAGCCTCCCTGGGCCCCGGTGGAGCCCCGTCCCAAGCGCCCGGACCCTCTGATGGCTTGCAGGATGGGGGTTCACGTACCCCGGGCCGGCCGGGTGGAGCTCAAGCCCCGGGCCTGGTCCCACCTTCCAAACCCTAGCCAGGCCGGGGAGAGCCTCCCTGGAAGCCCCGTCCCCAGCGCACGAACCCTTGGCCAGACCCTTTTTCTCGACTATTAAGCGCCCACGTAGTGGGGGCTTACAGAACTCTGGGGAGGGACAAAAGTTGGAGTTTGCCCGGCCGCCAGCCCACAGGGCCATCTGGTCACCCAGCCCGCAGAGCCATCTGGTCACCCAGCCCGCAGAGCCATCTGGTCACCCTGCCCGCAGGGCCATCTGGTAACGCAGCTAGGCGACCAGATGGCCCGGGACGACCCAGCGCCCAGATGGCCTGGGAGGCTGTCGTACCCAGTCGCCCTTGCAGTCCGGCGAGGGTGGCCAGGC